>NC_060120.1:664884037-665498412 GCF_021461395.2 Schistocerca americana
ATTTCAAAACCTAAAAAAAATTCTCTGCTCATGTCAAAAGTGTCATCTGCCTCAAACGTACTTTAAAAATCATGATCCCATACCAAATACATCATTCAAAGCTCTCATAGTATCACAATGGTTCCGAAAATATATATGAACAGTTCACAAAATACAGACGAAATGCAATTTCATAAGTGTGAAGTTACCCAACTGTGTAATTGCGTAAACATGTGTCACTGATGTAGTAAAAAAATGTTTATCTCTCAGTTAAATGATCTGATAGCTGTGTAATTTGTGTGTTAGAGAAATATGGTACCGATGTGTAAAGTTGTATAAGCAAATACCATATTAGCTAGGGCTCCTTGTGCTTGCCACACACATGGTACACAAAGTAAGTGTGTACCCCCCTGAGGATTAATGTAATTATACGCTCAGGTGTTACAGATTACAGCAATGGAATGATATGTATCACGGAAAACCTTTGTATCAATGTACTTCAAATATCTTTAAAAATAAATGTTTTAAGTACAAAATTAATCACTCAAATACGTGTACTGTAGCGCTAAACTGTGCGTCTTGTTGTAAGATAATCCCTGTGGAAGTGTCGTAGTTATCGTCCTCCGAAAGCTAAGTTCTGCAGAAGTGAATGTACTTACCTCATGATAAACAAAAGTGAAATGCTTTGCGTATAGATATCTTAGTTATTAAGCTTATTGCCGTGATGAAGAAAGTACTGTGCTGAAACGTATTGTTGTGTTACAGAAAAGTCTGTCTCATTGTAGCTATACCACAAAAGTTACTACTAAAACATGTTTTACTTTCCAGAATAATACAGAAAAACTGTGCAGATATAAAACAGATACACCGCAAAAGCAACATTGTAAATTGTCACTCATTAGTAGCGTCGTGATAAAATCGTGTAGCTGTCACATAAACTAACCACTGTGTCATCTGGTATCTCACAGAAAGTACTTTAAATCCAGAATGTATTTTCAAGTAAACCAAAATGTTGCATTAAAATCTCATTAGCAGTACTGGCAAATGTTCTAAGTATGTGAGCCTTATAGTCGTTACGTAATCGTGCAACTAACAAGCAAGAATGTACACACACAGTAACACTGTGATGCCTGTTCACTATAACAATGCATTCGTAATTTCTGTTTAAATAAGTTCTCTTGGTTCTTGACTGGATATTTAACTTCAAACATTGTTGCATATTAACAGATTCTAAGTCTGACAAAGCATACTAGTAATGTAAAGTGAAAAGTTATATGGCAAAGACAAAGTTAAAAAGCAGATTATCTTTCAATAATGGTTTTACATGTGAAATGTGGTGTAAACCTTTACTCTTCCTAGTACGCAGAGTTTCAGCTTGAACACAATTATCATGTGGTATACATCGGTAAAGAATACTGGAATTTTTCTGAAGGTTAGCGCCTATGTTATTTTTCTCTGAGCCAGCCGGCGTACGCGGCTGCCTGCGGTGCAAGTCATTGTCTGTTCCTTTGTTGGCGCGCGTCGTTATTGGGATTAGGAGACCTAACTTCTACAAATTCACCTTGTCGAGAGTGCCCTGCTCTGTTTGAATCTCGCCAGTTCTGATGCAATTCAAGTCTGTCGTTACGGTTTTATCGTCTGTCGTCATGTCGGTGGTTCCTGTAGTTTCTTTCTTGTCGGTTAAGTGGTGGAGAATTTCTCCCTGAATTATCACTGCACAGTGGACCGTTGCGTCTGAAGTTATTCTGTCTCCCGTGATAATAATAGTTCTGGTTGCCATATTGTCTGTTTCTATGATTGTCTCTGTTATATCCATTACTACGGAAATGCGATGTTTCTCTGTAACTATTATTACTCTGCCAGTGGTTGTCATATGGGTGGTGTCTGTTTTGGTCACGATTTGCGTTGTAAGAATATACTTGTCGTGTCCAGTTATTGTTTCTGTCGTCACGGAATTGTGACGGATGTGACCTGTACTGATTGTTTTCCTGTTTTCGCATCCCGCGACTGTCTGTGTCAATTTCTGATTCTTATAGCAGTCCCTGAAAAGCTTCAATGTCGTCTTTGCAACGTCCTGCCAAAATAATATTTCTTAAATGTTCAGGCAATTTCATTAAGCAAATGTGGATGAGTTCTGAAGGGCTGTACGAGTTTGACAGGTACTGATTCTTGTGCAACATGTCTTCAAAATATTTCACAAGACTGGAAAATTCAGATTGTTCGAAATGTTTCATCATTATGATGCTATGTTTTACTCGGTCTTGTGTAGCTTGAGACCAATATGCTGAGAGGAAGGCATGATAAAATTCTCCTTCACTGTGACAATCATGAATGACCGATCACATTCTTACAGCTGGTTCATTCTCTAAGTAGCCACACATAAATTCTAATCTGTGCTGCAATGACCAGTTGGGACGAAAACAATGAGAGAATTGATGAAGCCATGCTCGTGGATGAATGTCGTTGCCAGAATTCTTAAATGTTTCGAATTTACGTGTAGTAATGAACAGCATACAGTCAAAATCATCATGTCGGCGAGTCACGTATCGGTCATTGTTACGTCGTTTCGGCAGTTCCATCTCAAAATTCGGTGTGCCTTGCCAATTTCTTTCATAATTTCCGAAGTGTCCTGTGTTATTATTTTGTGGTTGTTCCGTATTTCTAAGCCCCTCTTCCCGTGTTGGAGCGCGAGTGTCCTCTGAAATATGTAATTTTTGTATTACTTGTGTCAGCTGATCTTGTACTTCCCGGATTTCTCTTTGGTGTTGCGTATTAATTTGATTCTGATTTTGTTTGAATTTCCTAATTTGTTCGCACTCTTCTGTGTCATTAAAGACTACCGGTTTTGTGTGATTCAGATTATCATCTACCTTCGTAGATAAATTAGTGAACTGATCCGACAGTTCGGCTACTTTCTCCGATAGTGTACTTATTTCCTCAGTGTGTTTTTCTGAACCAATTTTCAGAATGTCCATTTGTGTTGAAATCGTATCTACTGTGTCCTTTAGGTGTTCCTGAGTTTTTGCAAGTTGCGTAACCGAATCGGTAGATGCAATTGAGTCAATTTTAGCTTGCAAGGTCTCATGATTTTGATGAACAATAATTTGCAGTTCTTTTATGGCTGCTTCGTGATTCTGTAATGCATTTTCATGCCGCAAAAAGTAGGTTGAAAATGCTCACAAATTTGTGTTTTTACGTCGTTACACGCTTTTTGACATTTCGATACAATGTTATGTAACTCAGTAGTTAAATCTTCACGTGTTTGTTCAAGCGTGGTGTGACGATTTTGTTCCATTGCGTCTAACTGTTGCTGTGTTTGTCTCTGGTGTTGTTCCATTGTGTCTAACTTTTGAAGATTTTGTTCCATTGTGTCTAACTTTTGAAGCTTTTGCTGTGTTTGTCTCTGGTGTTGTTCCATTGTGTCTAACTTTTGAAGCTTTTGCTGTGTTTGTCTCTAAATTTGTTCCATTTGTTGCATTAGCTGTAATAACAATGCATTAGTGTCTGGAATCTGTTCCTCTACGCTTTTCGGCAGTGCATTTCCACCGGCAACATTCACATTTTGACAAGCAGAAAATGTGTCTTGACTTACTTGGGAAAACGGTGAGGACGCAAAACCTGAATCTACAGTTGTTGTTGTTGTTGTTGTTGTTGTCGTCTTCAGTCCTGAGACTGGTTTGATGCAGCTCTCCATCCTACTCTATCCTGTGCAAGCTTCTTCATCTCCCAGTACCTACTGCAACCTAGATCCTTCTGAATTTGCTTAGTGTATTCATCTCTTGGTCTCCATCTACGATTTTTACTCTCCACGCTTCCCTCCAATGCTAAATTTGTGATCCCTTGATGCCTCAAAACGTGTCCTACCAACCGATCCCTTCTTCTAGTCAAGTTGTGCCACAAACTTCTCTTCTCCCCAATCCTATTCAATACCTCCTCATTAGTTACGTGATCTACCCACCTTATCTTCAGCATTCTTCTGTAGTACCACATTTCGAAAGCTTCTATTCTCTTCTTGTCCAAACTAGTTATCGTCCATGTTTCACTTCCATACATGGCTACATTCCATACAAATACTTTCAGAAACGACTTCCTGAAACTTAAATCTATACTCGATGTTAACAAATTTCTCTTCTTCAAAAAAGATTTCCTTGCCATTGCCAGTCTACATTTTATATCCTCTCTACTTCGACCATCATCAGTTACTTTACTCCCTAAATAGCAAAACTCCTTTACTACTTTAAGTGTCTCATTTCCTAATCTAATTCCCTCAGCATCACCCGATTTAATTTGACTACATTCCATTATCCTCGTTTTTCTTTTGTTGATGTTCATCTTATATCCTCGTTTCAAGACACTGTCCATTCCGTTCAACTGCTCTTCCAAGTCCTTTGCTGTCTCTGACAGAATTACAATGTCATCGGTGAACCTCAAAGTTTTTACTTCTTCTCCATGAATTTTAATACCTACTCCGAATTTTTCTTTTGTTTCCTTTACTGCTTGCTCAATATACAGATTGAATAACATCGGGGAGAGGCTACAACCCTGTCTCACTCCTTTCCCAACCACTGCTTCCCTTTCATGCCCCTCGACTCTTATAACTGCCATCTGGTTTCTGTACAATTGTAAATAGCCTTCCGCTCCCTGTATTTTACCCTTGCCACATTCAGAATTTGAAAGAGAGTATTCCAGTTAACATTGTCAAAAGCTTTCTCTAAGTCTACAAATGCTAGAAACGTAGGTTTGCCTTTTCTTAATCTTTCTTCTAAGATAAGTCGTAAGGTTAGTATTGCCTCACGTGTTCCAACATTTCTACGGAATCCAAACTGATCTTCCCTGAGGTCCGCTTCTACCAGTTTTTCCATTCGTCTGTAAAGAATTCGCGTTAGTATTTTGCAGCCGTGACTTATTAAACTGATAGTTCGGTAATTTTCACATCTGTCAACACCTGTTTTCTTTGGGATTGGAATTATTATATTCTTCTTGAAGTCTGAGGGTATTTCGCCTGTCTCATACATCTTGCTGACCAGATGGTAGAGTTTTGTCATGACTGGCTCTCCCAAGGCCATCAGTAGTTCTAATGGAATGTTGTCTACTCCTGGGGCCTTGTTTCGACTCAGGTCTTTCAGTGCTCTGTCAAACTCCCATTTCGTCTTCATCTACATCCTCTTCCATTTCCATAGTATTGTCCTCAAGTACATCGCCCTTGTATAAACCCTCTATACACTCCTTCCACCTTTCTGCCTTCCCTTCTTTGCTTAGAACTGGGTTGCCATCTGAGCTCTCGATATTCATACAAGTGGTTCTCTTCTCTCCAAAGGTCTCTTTAATATTCCTGTAGGCAGTATCTATCTTACCCCTAGAGAGACAAGCCTCTACACCCTTACATTTGTCCTCTAGCCATCCCTGCTTAGCCATTTTGCACTTCCTGTCGATCTCATTTTTGAGACGTTTGTATTCCTTTTTGCCTGCTTCATTTACTGCATTTTTATATTTTCTCCTTTTATCAATTAAATTCAATATATCTTCTGTTACCCAAGGATTTCAACTAGCCCTCGTCTTTTTACCTACTTGATCGTCTGCTGCCTTCACTACTTCATCCCTCAGAGCTACCCATTCTTCTTCTACTGTATTCCTTTCCCCCAGTCCTGTCAATTTTTCCCTTATGCTCTCCCTGAAACTCTCTACAACCTCTGGTTCTTTCAGTTTATCCAGGTCCCATCTCCTTAAGTTCCCACCTTTTTGCAGCTTCTTCAGTTTCAATCTGCAGTTCATAACCAATAGATTGTGGTCAGAATCCACATCTGCCCCTGGATATGTCCTACAATTTAAAACCTGGTTCCTAAATCTCTGTCTTACCATTATATAATCCATCTGATACCTTTTAGTATCTCCAGAATTCTTCCATGTATACAACCTTCTTTTATGATTCTTGAACCAAGTGTTAGCTATGATTAAGTTATGCTCTGTGCAAAATTCTACCAGACGGCTTCCTCTTTCATTTCTTCCCCCCAATCCATATTCACCTACTATGTTTCCTTCTCTCCCTTTTCCTACTGACGAATTTCAGTCACCCATGACTATTAAATTTTCATCTCCCTTCACCACCTGAATAATTTCTTTTATCTCGTCATACATTTCATCTATTTCTTCATCATCTGCAGAGCTAGTTGGCATATAAACTTGTACTACTGTAGTAGGCATGGGCTTTGTGTCTGTCTTGGCCACAATAATGCGTTCACTATGCTGTTTGTAGTAGCTAACCCGCACTCCTATTTTTTTATTCATTATTAAACCTACTCCTGCATTACCCCTATTTGATTTTGTATTTATAACCCTGTAATCACCTGACCAAAAGTCTTGTTCCTCCTGCCACCGAACTTCACTAATTCCCACTATATCTAACTTTAACCTATCCATTTCCCTTCTTAAATTTTCTAACCTACCTGCCCGATTAAGTGATCTGACATTCCACGCTCTGATCCATAGAACGCCAGTTTTCTTTCTCCTGATAACGACATCCTCTTGAGTAGTCCCCGCCCGGATATCCGAATGGGGGACTATTTTACCTCCGGAATATTTTACCCAAGAGGACGCCATCATCATTTAACCATACAGTAAAGCTGCATGTCCTCGGGAAAAATTACGGCTGTAGTTTCCCCTTGCTTTCAGCCGTTCGCAGTACCAGCACAGCAAGGCCGTTTTGGTTAATGTTACAAGGCCAGATCAGTCAATCATCCAGACTGTTGCCCCTGCAACTACTGAAAAGGCTGCTGCCCCTCTTCAGGAACCACATGTTTGTCTGGCCTCTCAACAGATACCCCTCCGTTGTGGTTGCACCTACGGTACGGCCATCTGTATCGCTGAGGCACGCAAGCCTCCCCACCAACGGCAAGGTCCATGGTTCATGGGGGAAGGAATTTACAGTATTTGCAAAATTGTGTCCTGTCATTTCGGATTCCTCAGGCGAGCTATTGCCGACCGATCGATCGATAATGCTTCAATGTTCACTAATTGTTTCACTGCCTACGCCATTGTTTGCCGCCCGCTCCATTTCCCTATGCGCAATTACCAAATTACTACTTCGAATGTCTGTTAATTCATTACACAGTGGTGCTGATAAGCTACGCTCGTCGTCACTGTTATTTCTCAGTTTACTTTGGAGCCTAGTGTTACGTTATTCACACGATAACATAGAAAAGCACAATTTGAAGAGCAAAAATAAGAAAACACATTAACATAGCACTGAAAGTAATATCTCGTTAATTGCAAGCGCAGCTGCGAAATACTTGGTGCAAATCTACATGCATGCCACAACTGTTTTACTGTACAACAATGAAAAACTACAACTACAAAGGAAATTCTCTCTATAATTACGTGCTAGCAATAAACAAAAGCTACACTAATTACACAAACTACAAGAAAAAATCAGAAGATTCCAGTGAGGTATTCTCGGCTAAGGGTCGACATATGAAACGTCCCCTTTCAACAATTATACTTGACTGTCCTTAAACTGACACACAATATTTTTAGCGCAACGCAATCAGACTTTCAAAAATCCCTACAAAAAAATGGCCCTGTTAACATTAACCTATATCTTTCACAAATCACTTACCTCACAAAAATCTTCGTTACTCGAACTACTGCAATACAGGGAGCGCCACTACTGCCAGCTAAATAAAAGATTCAAACTACGGAAGGCACTAACTACTGATAGGCATAGTTAGCAAATGAAAGATTTTAATAGAGAACAAACAATGTATTTACCTTAATAGTGTTGAAAAATCGTTATATATATAGCAGTTCATGGCATCCAGTCTTACAAATTTCAAAACTCCGCCATCTCTCCCCCCACATCCACCACTGCTGGCGGCTCACCTCCAACTGCGCAACGCTGCGCGCTGTTCACATCCGTCTGCCCAACACTACAATGGCAGACAACAATGCAAACTAGCCACAGACTGCACACAGCACAGCCAGTGATTTTTCATACAGAACGCTACGTGGCGTTACCAATAAAAAACCTAAACAGCCTACTTACATTATAATATTTCTGGTTTTTTTTTAATTACGTCACTGTAAATGGTGTTTAAAATATCTTGTCGTATTGCGGACGAACCGTGCCAGATGTGTACGTTGAATCACACTTCCACATACAGAACAGTTACATTTGTGCTTTGTTGTTTTGTAGCTTTTATAGTTGCTGGGGATTTAATTAATTAATTGTGTTAACGGAAATTTCATTCTTTATTGTTATTCTATGCAGTCAGATTGCGTACTATTACTACTCAGGGCCAACCGGTTACGAGACTTCGTAACCGGACATACAGCTACTAAAATTATTTGCATTTTATTTAATTAAGCCCCCATGCTGTGTAACCAATGGCACCCCATACCATCACGCCAGGTGATACGGCTGTGTGGCGATGACAGATACAGGCTTCCAATGTGCGTTCACCGCGATGTCGCCAAACACGGATACGACCATCATGATGCTGTAAACACAACCTGGATTCATCCGAAAAAATTATGTTTTGCCATTCGTGCACCCAGATTCGTCGTTGAGTACACCATCGCAGGCGCTCCTGTCTGTGATGGAGCGTCAAGGGTAACCGCAGCCACGGTCTCCGAGCTGATAGTCCATGCTGCTGCAAACGTCGTCGAACTATTCGTGCGGATGGTTGTTGTCTTGCAGACGACCCCATCTCTTGACTCAGCGATCGAGACGTGGCTGCACGATCCGTTACAGTCATGCGGATAAGATGCCTGTCATCTCGACTGCTAGTGATACGAGGCCGTTGGGATCCAGCACGGCGTTCCGTATTCCCCTCCTGAACCCACCGATTCCATATTCTGCTAACAGTCATTGGATCTCGACAAACGCGAGCAGCAATGTCGCGATACGATAAACCGCGATAGGCTACAATCCCACCTTTATCAAAGTCGGAAACGTGATGGTACGCGTTTCTCCTCCTTACACGGGGCATCACAGCAACGTTTCACCAGGCAACGCCGGTCAACTCTTGTTTGTGTGTGAGAAATCGGTTGGAAACTTTCCTCATGTCAGCACATTGTAGGTGTCGCCACCGGCGCCAACCTTGTGTGAATGCTCTGGAAAGCTAATCATTTGCACATCACATCTTCTTCCTGTTGGTTAAATTTCGCGTCTGTAGCACGTCATCTTCGTGGTGTAGCAATTTTAATGGCCAGTAGTGTAATTTAAATGTATCCATGTTGTATGAAATTAATTGCGTCAGCGACTGATACCCATACGCCGGTGTGCAGAACTTAAGCCTAGTTTACACTACGACAGTGGGTTGCGCCACTCGTTGGAAGCAATGAGTTGCACGCAAATGGTTTCACGTTTGACTGTAGAGACGGCGCCACCAGTATACACTTCAGTTTCATCGTTTTGGGGGTCTCTCCGTCGTGTATGAAATGAAAGTTCTGGCAGCTTCACGTAGCACGAGTTGTGATGTAGTTAAATTTAGTTGCGTGGAATCGCTACATAAGAAAAAAATTAGAAACATGTTTCGATTCGTGGCTGGAGTTGCTCAGCATCCTTCCAAAAATAATTTATAATGGAAGACCCAAGAAGTTCTTTCAATTATCTTAGAATGTCACCAGAACTGTTCACGTTTCTTCTAAGTAGAGTTAATTATGCGATGAGAAGTAAAGATGCTCTAATGCACGAAGCACTGTTGCCAGAACTGAAATTACGTATCATATTGCGTGCATTACAATTGAGAACACTCGGCATGTTACCAAACGCGGTCTTAGTTGCTGATGACGCTTTTTCATTAACAGCAATAATTATTAATATTGTTGTTGTGGTCTTCAGTCCAGAGTCTGGTTTGATGCGGCTCTCCATACTACTCTATCCTGTGCAAGTTTCTTCATCTCCCGGTACCTACTGCAACCTACATCCTTCTGAATCTGTTCAGTGTATTCATCTCTTGGTCTCCCTCTACGTTTTTTAACCTCCGCGCTGGCCTCCAGTGATCCTACGGTGCCTCAGAATATGCCTTACCAACCGATCCCTTCTTCTAGTCAAGTTGAGCCACAAATTTCTCTTCTCCCCAATTCTATTCAATACCTCCTCATTAGTTATGTGATCTACCCGTCTAATCTTCAGCATTCTTCTGTAGCACCACATTTCGAAAGCTTCTATTCTCTTTTTGTCTAAAATATTTATCGTTCACGTTGCGCTTCCATACATGGCTACACTCCATACAAATACTTTCAGAAAAGACTTCCTGACACTTAAATCAATAGTTGATGTTAACAAATTTCTCTTCTTCAGAAACGCTTTCGTTGCCATTGCCAGTCTGCACTTTATATCCTCTCTACTTCGACCATCATCAGTTATATTGCTCCCCAAATAGCAAAACTCCTTTACTACTTTACGCGTCTCATTTCATAATCCAATATCCTCAGAATCACCTGATTTAAGTCGACTACATTCCATTATCCTCGTTTTTCTTTTGTTGATGTTCATCTTATAGCCTCCTTTCAAGACACTGTCCATTCCGTTCAACTGCTCTTCCAGGTCCTTTGCTGTCTCTGACAGAATTACAATGTCATCGGCGAACCTCAAAGTTTTTATTTCTTCTCTATGGATTTTAATTCCTACTCCGAATTTTTCTTTTGTTTCCTTTACCGATTGCTCAATATACAGGCTGAATAACATCGGAGATATGCTACGACCCTGACTCACTCCCTTCCCAACCACTGCTTCCCTTTCATGCCCCTCGACTCTTATAACTGCCATCTGCTTTCTGTACAAATTGTAAATAGCCTTTCGCTCCCTGTATTTTACCCTAACACCCTCATAATTTGGAAGAGAGAATTCGAGTCAACATTGTCAAAAGCTTTCTCTAAGGCTACAAATGCTAGAAACGTAGGTTTGCCTTTCCTTAATCTATTTTCTAAGATACGTCGTACGGTCAGTATTGCCACATGTGTTCGAATATTTCTACGGAATCCAAACTGATCTTCCCCGAGGTCGGCTTCTACCAGTTTTTCCATTCGTCTGTAAAGAATTCGTGTTATTATTTTGCAGCCGTGGCTTATTAATCTGATAGTTCGGTAATTTTCACATCTGTCAACACCTGCTTGCTTTGGGATTGGAATTATTATATTCTTCTTGAAGTCTGAGGGTATTCCGCCTGTCTCATACATCTTGCTCACCAGATGGTAGAGTTTTGTCAGGGCTGGCTCTCCCAAGGCTATCAGTAGTTCTAATGGAATACTGTGCACTCCCGGGGCTTTGTTTCGACTTAGGTCTTTCAGTGCTCTGTCAAACTCTTCACGGAGTATCATATCTCCAATTTCATCTTCATCTACATCCTCTTCCATTTCCATAATACTGTCCTCAAGAACATTGCCCTTGTATAGACTCCGTATATTAATGTTAACAGTAATAATTATTAACATTAACAGCAATAATTATTCGAATCAGGCCGCATTAAGAAGAGAATGGTTTGCAAACTACTCTCTTGAGAACAGATATGTACAGTGACAATATTTCAAAATTCTAACATTTGTGAATGGGGATCACTGCTGCGACGTTTTAAATAGATGAATATTGAATAAAGACTGCAGGTTCTTGATTTGTGTAGCCTTCCGTCCTGTCAACAACATTCCTTAACAAAGAGTTGGCCAACTCGAACGGTGGGATTTTAGTCCTGTAGACGAGAGCATTGCCACATCTAGAATTACTCGCTTGTATTTTTCTTAATTCAGTTGTACATGTGCTCCTAACCCAATAAATTTTGCCCTGCAGCTCAGATACTGTCAAATCATCTATGTTCTGATCGCACATGAAGGTCTCAGGAAAAGCAAAATGCTGTTATTTTTTAAATCAGCACCACTGAAATCCCACAGACATCCATGCAAAGCACAGATATCCAAACAGCGAACATTATTCACTGTTCCCCCATTTCAGATTTCAGTTTCTCTACACTCTATGGACACACATAACCTCAAACCTCATGCAACTAGTGTCGCCAAAGTTGGAACGCGCCGAAAGTGTTTAGTTTCACCAACGAGTTGCACAAACGCGCGGCCAGCATGCGCATTGGCCGTGAGCATAGTTGCCTAAAACCTAGTGTCGTCGTGTAAATTAGGCTGGGCTCTGAGCACTGTGCGACTTAACTTCTGAGGTCATCAGTCGCCTAGAACTTAGAACTAATTAAATCTAACTAACCTAAGGACACCACACACATCCATGCCGGAGGCAGGATTCGAACCTGCGACCGCAGCGGTCGCTCGGTTCCAGACTGTAACGCCTAGAACCGCACGGCTACTCCGGCCGGCTGTAAATTAGGCTTTAAGGCCGGAAATAACTTCTGCGTGATGTGTCACTGCCAAGTAACATAGCTCGATGAAACTTGGACCATACATAGAAACAATTACTACAGTATAGTACAAATGGTAAATGAAGGAAATACGCAATGAGACGGACAGAAATGATACTTTTTCTCAAGCACAATAGTTAAATTACAATGAAGCCACCGCAATTCGTGATGGTCCCATGGACATTACAGAGGTCGGGACATGGTACTTAATAGGATATGTGTGGTCATCACGGATGGCGGTGCGCAATGTGCAACTCGCTCCCATGCTGGCCACAAGGTGAGTATGGAGTTCATGCGGTAGGGAGTTCCTGTCCTCCAGCAACGTGGTTGACATCTGATGGATGGTCGTTGATGCATGTGGACGTGCTGAAAAACCTCTCCCCAACGCATCGTTCACGTGCTGGATGGGATTTAAGGGGACACGCCCCTAAATGGGCTGTATTTTTAGCATTATCTTCACCCTCATAGTGCAACTGATCTAAAAATGAGACATAGCTCAAAATTCTTGCACACAATTAGGGTCATTAGTCAAACATTCCCCAAAAAATCATTGAGATATTTGTTATATTTTGGTACTGACAACAATATTTATAATAGTATAAAAAACGGAACACTACTTCATTGCGGTGACATTTTCTTTGGAACCACTGATTGCACAGCTTGGAAAAAGAGTCAGACAACATTCACATAAGTGTTTTATGCCTACAATTTCCTTCCCTGATGCTGATCTGTGAAAAAGACACGTAATTTATTTTATTACAACAAAAATATTTAAAAATGTAGCTCAAATATCACCGACATCATCAGCATCATGTTATAAATTTTTCAGGACATAGTAGGTGAGAGAGGTTAAACTCACAAAAATGACCATTCTAAATATCTGTACCAATTTTTGTGAGTTTAACTTCAGTCATTTAGGAGAAGAGTGTACCTGAATGATGAAAATTCAAGTTTTCGGTAAATCGCGAAAGAAGATTTACAAATTTGTTAACTTACCACTATGCTCGTTTAAAACATTCCAGCTTCATACTCCAGTTGTCCTCCTGTTTCAAAAATGGCTCTGAGCACCATGGGGCTTAATTTCTGAGGTCATCAGTCCCCTAGAACTTAGAACTACTTAAACCTAACTAACCTAAGGACATCACACACATCCATGCCCGACTGTAGCGCCTAGAACCGCTCGGCCACTCCGGCGGGCTGTCCTCCTGTTTCTTTATTCTCCATACTCTTTCTCTTCATTCTTTTCTTTATCCTTGACTCCTTGCTAGCAGCTTCTGCTGCTGTCTCTGCCTTCGGTAACCCGCCGTTTATCAATAGCAAGTAGAGCTGAAGCCATATTCCTTCTCGTCTGGATGTTAAATTTCTTCATAACATGATCCTTGAAATTGCACCATCATTGAATGTTATTATTGCATTCATTACACCAATCTTCATCACTGTCAGCCCAACAAATACAGTTTTGGGTATTCTCTCCCATATATAGCTGCTGAAGCTTTCATTTGCATTCTGAGAGGGACCGTGCATATATTTCCAAAGTAGATTTTTATTTGCCAGATCCCTATATATAGGCCTTATTGACTCCATTACAGCAAGTACTAAGGAATGCTTGTGGGTATATTGTTTTCCCGTAGCGTTGCTCAACCAGTACCTGCACCACGAACCTTCCCATTTTAGACACAAACCATGCTGCGGGGTTTCATCTGTTGACATTCTGTGAAACCATGTTGCCCAAACAGCTCGTCTCATGTTCTCCAAATCTCATACATTTCTCCTTATTGCTGGTCCATAATATTGAGTCAAAGAATCAATTTCACTTTTTGTAAGACGACCTGAACCACCTATGTGTTTTCTGTCTGACAGTTTTTTTTTTTTTTTCACTGAAGTCTTTACATAATTTTCTCAGACGAGCTCCCATTCTTTTTCGTACATGCCCAACACATTCAATCTTTTCTATCAGTGTCCCTATATGGTCTGTCATTAACAACAGTAGTGTGTTCTTTACAGTCTCCATTCCCAAGAGAGCCTACATACTTCACACCACGACTGACCTCTCATCTTCTAAAAATGTTTGGAACTCCTTTCGTTTCCATGTCTCCACTTGGGCCATCAAAGTTCTTTACACAAACATGGGTGCCAATAAATTTACTTGGACAACCGTAGCAGTGCTTTGTTAGACATTCATAATCTAGTGTCTTGCCAGTTTCAATAAATGTGGCAGTTACAAGCCCATTCAGAGAAGTATGACCTCTCCCCTGCCAAGATCCATCAAATGCTGCTACAATGTCTGTATTCGCCGGCCGGAGTGGCCGAGCCGTTCTAGGCGCTACAGTCTGGAACCGCGCGACCGCTACGGTCGCAGGTTCCAATCTTGCCTCAGGCATGGATGTGTGTGATGTCCTTAGGTTAGTTAGGTTTAAGTAGTTCTACGTTCTATGGGACTGATGACCTCAGAAGTTAAGTCCCATAGTGCTCAGAGCCATTTGAACCATTTGTCTGTATTCTCACACAAGGCTACTGCTTCTTCTGCTGCTATTGAATGTTCACTTACACCACATAAAGCATTATGTATTAATTTATTGTATCTGTCAAACCTCAATGGAGGTGGAGGCAAATCCATCACTGCACAAAAAGTCTAGGCAGCTCTCCTTCCCCTTTCAATAAATCGCATTGCATAAGCAAGCTGAATGTCGATTATCAGTTACTGGCGATGTCATAGTATCACTGTGCATCTTACACGAGTTACAGGCAATCACTAACCGACTTAATAGACCCTTACTTGCTGAAATGTCCTCAGAGACGTCAATACTATCTTCACAATCGCAGTACTTACATTTCACAGTATTCTTCAAAAGTCTTGACAGCATATTTAGGTTCACAATAACATTTCCGTCGTTATTGCTGCTCACAATACTACTAGGCTTCTTCTCCTTACTTTCAGACATCGAAAGTTTACGTCTAGAACCACTGCCTGTAGACACAGTTTCCACAGGCGACTTTTGAAGCAACTGATGTGTATTATTCGGTTCTGTTTGGAACTGGTTGCCGCGAAACTTTCGTTTGTAGCTAAATTTCTTTACTCTCGGCATTTGTAGCATAGGAAACACACACACACACACAGAAACAAAACAAAAACACACAATAACTACAAAACCACATGTGTATGAAAATCCGAAATCATATATTCTCAGATCTTTGTTTACATTCGAACCACAGCCTTCTGGACACGCCTGTACTTAGGTTCTGGGAGTCAGTGCCTTCTAGAATAAAGCTGTGTTAACGATCCGTAACTAATGACAGAAAAAACAACAGAACAAAATAATGCATCATGTATTCTGACGCACTTCAAACTGACAGATGGGCGTGACCCCTGTGCAACACTACGTTCAACCTCAATTTTAGAACGAACGGAAAATGATAACGCCCATAAACTATACATTTTTGAAATCAACATGCAATGCTCTTTTCTATAGACCAAGAAATTTTTTTCAAATTTTTGGTCATTTTCACGAGTATGTCCCCTTAAGTTGGGGGAACAAGCAGGACAGCCCATTTGCCGAATATCCACTCCTTCCAAGAGCTCCTCCACCTGGTCTGTTCGATGAGGTCGCACATTGTCATCCACAAAAATGAAGACAGGGTCGGATGCATCCCTGACAAGGCGCAGTGGGGAAGAAGGGTGGTGTCACAAAACGTTGATCGAAATGCACCCCTACAAAGGCGCAATGGAGAAGAAGTTCAGCCTCATAATGACGTTGACCACTGAGTGTACCTTGTTCAAAGATTTGGAGGTTAGCACGTCCACACAACGATATGCCTCACCACACCATAACACCTGGTCCACCAAAATAATCATGTTCGACATTGCTGGAAATACCTCACATGGCGACAAATGTGAATACTTAATGCACCCAGTAACATTGTCAAACATTGTCGTTTTGTTGGTCCAGGTATTATTGTGTGAGGAGGTGTGGTGTTGCATGGATGCACAGACCTCCAAATCTTTGAACGAGGTACACTCAGGGGTCAACGTTATTGTGACACTGTACTCGTTCCACATGTCCGACTTTTCAGGAGTCCGTTCGGCCCTGACTTCATTTTTATAAGTGACAATATACAACAGCATCGAACCACGTAGGTGGAGTAGCTCTTAGAACATGAGGGTATGGGTTGGCCTGCCCATTCCCCCGACTTATATTTCATCGACCATGTGTGATTCGTTGGGAAGCGTAATGTAGCACTTCCACATGCCACAGCAGTTGTCCAGTACGCTTCTGGAGGAATGGCACACCCTACCACAGAATTCCTTACGGACATTGGGGCCAACATGTTAGCACGTTGTAGAACATGCAGGGGCGCCCATTGTGAACACACGCCCTATTAAAAGCCATGTTCTGCCTTGTTTAATGTCCAGGGAACCATCATGAATTACTGTCTTTGAATAAAAGCATCATTTCTTCTCGTCTCAATACGTCTTTCTTTCGGTTTCCTTGTCTATTACAATGCAGCAATTGTTTCTGCGTATGGTCCAAGGATCTTCGAGCTGTTGTTTGGCAGTGACAAGTCATGCGAAAGCTATTTTTGTTCTCAAGTTTTGCACGCCAGTGTATATTACATGAAATGGACAAGGGACATCAAATAGACTTGTATGAAGAACTAGAAATTTTCGTTCATGGCACAGTATATGGTTGTTAAATGACAAACTAGAAAATAACAACGTGAATTTCTTCAAAAATTTCTCCAACGTGAAATGACTGTTTTATATTATAAAGAGTAAAATAAAATCTTAAAATTACTGTATAACCAAGAATTACCGAATAATTATACTATTTAGTATGTGAAATGACACAGAAATGCGTATTTAATAAAGATTGTGTTTTCATAGTTTATCTCAAGAATTAAAAATAAGTTTATCTTAGCAATCAAAACATCCGAATGTGAAATTGTAATGGGATAATATTTTTATCACTGTGTTCTGTGTGCTGGCTGAATAAGTTTACAGCAAAAATGTAAATAAAGACATTGATGAAACGATTCAAACTCAACTTCCTTAAGGTACACGCTACAATAAATGAATATTTTGTACAGAGTTAAATTTCTGTACATAATCCCACTGGCACACCTACATTAATGTAAATGTAACTGTAATGCACCTGATGATGGCAGTGTGCTGCTAAAACGCGTCTTGGTAGTAAGCGTTAGTAAAAAGAGGCTCAGGCCGCACAAATTATTTCATTAATTAATATCTATACTTGCCTCCCTTCAACCGGAGCTTCAAATACAGCTTCTGACTACGACACATGTCGTTAAATATTCTGTTTATTCCATTCATTATATGCTTCATTTCCTTTTTTTTCTCAAGTTTGCGCACATCCTTATCCCTTGCTCGATCAATACATCTCATTTTCTACAGTCTTCTACAATAGTAATTGGTGATGTCGTGGATATAGTGGATCTTTCAAAAGTTTGATAACAATGAATTGACTGCTACCTGTTTATTAATGTTTATGAACATTTCATTGGCACTGCAATTCACTTGTTATTTATCATTACATTTGTAGCATCCATAAAAAACAACAAGGGTACCATCTGAAAAAGTGGCTGATAATCGCTCTAAAATGGGTATCGGAAGACGGTGCACATCGTTACGTCCCAGTCGGCGAAGATTGTCTTGCATATTGGCTCATTTTTTTCTTGGAGAGAGAGTGAGAGAGAGAGAGAGAGATGCACAGTTTCCAACGTTGCCTATAACAGCAAATTATTCTACTTTAATTAAAGGGATACTGTGACTCACACATCAGACGCACCTGACGAGGACGAACAAGACCAGAACATTTCTGAAATCTGAACTGTGACGTGGAAAATACGTTGCTTGCTGTCGGATTGTTGAGAATCAGCTCATACATTAACTTTTTTTTTTTTTTACTGCGAACCAAACACTCTCGACTCAAAAAACCATATGAGTAGGCGATGCCATTCTTGAGAACAGGAGAATCACTACTTATGACAAGCATCATCAACATCGTGAATTGCACCAGACAGTTCCTCCCGCTAGTAGCTGGCTACTTCATTTGCTCTTATTCGTCTCCGCAGTCGAGTTCATTAACAAATGCTAAATCTGTGGCGAAGCCTCGAGGAGGGAGAAATTCTAATCAGTCATGCTGCACCGGCTAGGAAAGGAGAGTTGGTGACGTGAAATTCCTGACCTTCATAGCTACTTGATGTTTATTGTAAATGGCGATCATTCAAGTCCAAACATTTTTTTTTTTCAGTCATCAGTCTTCTGACTTGTTTGATGCAGCCTGCCATGGATTCCTCTCCTGTGCCAACCTCTTCATCTCAGAGTAGCACTTACAACTTAGGTCCTCAATTATTTGCTGCATATATTATAATCTCACTTTTCTTTTACAGTTATTACTCTCTACAGCTCCCTCTAGTACCATGGAACTTATTCCGTGATGTCTTAAAAGATGTCCTATCATCCGTCCCTTCTTCTTGTCAGTGTTTTCGATATATTCATTTCCTCGCCTACTCTCTGGAGAACCACCTCATTTCTTACCTTATCTGTCCACTTACTTTTCAACCTTATTCTGTTGCACCACATATAAAATGCTTCGATTCTCTTCTGCTCCGGTTTCCCCACAGTCCATGTTTCATCACCATACAATGCTGTGCCACAAACGCACATTCTCAGGAATTTCTTCCTGAAATTAAGGCCTGTGTTGACTTCTCTTGGCCAGGAATGCCCTTTTTGCCAGTGCTAGTCTGCTCCTCCGTCTGTCATCGTTACTTTGCTGCCTAGATAGTAGAATTCCTTAACTTCATCTACTTCCTGATCACCAATTCTGATGTTAAGTTTCACGTTGTTCTCATTTACGGCTCTTTTCATTGCTTTCCTCTTTCTTCGATTGACTCTCAATCTATGTTCGGTACTTACTAGAATGTTCATTCCATTCAGCGGGCCTCGTGATTCTTCTTCACTTTCACTGAGGATAAGAATGTCATCAGCGAATCTTATTATTGATATCCTTCCATCTTGAAGTTTAATCCCGTTCTTGAACCCTTCTTTTACTTTCGTCATTGCTTCTTCGGCGTATAGATTAAACAATAGGGACGAGCGACTTCTTCCCTGTCTTACACCCTTTCCAATCCAAGCATTTCGTCCTTGGTCTTCCATTCTTATTGTTCCGCTCTGATTCTTCTACATATCGTATATTACACGTCTTTCTCTGTAGGTTACCCCTATTTTTCTCAGAAGTTTGAACACTTTGCACCGTTTTACATCTCTCCTACATTGGCTCCTGTTTTTTCTTCCATCACGCCATCAGACAAGTCTTCCCCCTCATAGAGATCTTCAAGGTACTCTTTCCACCTATTCGCACTCTCCTCCGCTTTTAACAGCGGAATTCCCTTCGCAATCTTAATGTTATCAGCCTTGCTTTTTATTCCTCCGAAGGTTGTAGGTTGTTTTGACTTTTCTATACGCTGATTCAGTCATTCCGACAATCATTTCCTTTTCAATTTCTGCGCATTGTTCATGCAGCCATTTCGCCTTAGTTACCTTGCGCTTCCTATTTATTTCATTCCTAAGTGACTTGCATTTCTGTATTCCTGAATGTCCCTGAATATTCTTGTACTTCTTGCTTTCATTAATCAGCTCAAGTATTTCTTTTGTTACTCGTGATTTCTTCACAGCTACCTCCCTTGTACCTACGTTTTTCTCTCCAGTTTCCATGATTGCCTTTTTTAGAGATGTCCATTCCTCCTCAACAATACTGCCTACTGACCTATTACTTATCGCAGTGCCCATAGCCTAAGAGTGCTTGAAGCATATCTCCTCATTCCTTAGTATTTCCGTATCCCACTCCTTTAAACACACTGATTCTTTCTGACTAATCCCTTAAAATACAACCTAAATTGTGATCTGAGTCTATATCTGCTCCTGGATAAACCTTATAATCCAGTATCTGATTTCGAAAGCTCTGTTTGACCATGATGCAATCAAACTGAAACCTTCCCGTATCTGCTGGCCTGTTCTAAGGATACCTCCTCCTATTGAGATTCTGGAACAGAGTATTCACTATTATTAGCTGAAATTTATTGCCGAACTCAATTAGTCTTTCTCCTCTTTCATTCCTATTGTCAAGCACACATTCTCCCGTAACCCTTTCTTCTACTCCTTTCATGCAACCGCATTCCAATCCCCCATAACTATTACATTTTCGTCTCCCTTCACGTACTGAATTAACCGTTCAGTATCCTCATATTCTTTCTGTATCTCTTCATCTTTTGCTTGCAACGTCGGAGTGTGTAACTGAGCTATTGTTGTCAGTGTTGGGGTGCTCTTGAGTCGGACGAGAATAACCCTACCACTAAACTGCTCACTCTCTGTCTTACCTTCCTATTCGTAACAAATCCTACTCTAGTTATAACATTTTCTACTGCAGTTGATATTACCTTATACTCATCTGGCCAGAAATCCTTGTCTTTTCCTATTCCACTTCACTAACCCCCACTACATCTAGAGTGAACCTAAGCATTTCCCTTCTGAGATTTTCTACCTCCTCTAGCGCGTTCAAATTTCTGACATTCCATACAACGACTGGCAGAACGTTATCCTTTCGTTGTTTATGTAATATTTTTCTCATGGTCTCCTCCCCGTCGGCAGCCCCCTAACGGAAATCCGAATAGGGGATTAGTCCGGAATATTTTACCTATAGAGAGATCATCATGACACTTTTTTAATTACAGTTTTGTGGCGGCGTTCGTAGCGACAAGCAATTCGCTGTAGAAACGGCTTACGAAGTCACCGCCACACTTTTAGTAGCGGGCCGACCGGTCCGCTGGAACAGTGAACAGAAAGAGGAAAACCCAAACACTTTGATTAAATAAAAGTCGGTACTTATCTTTATTAACGAAGATACAGCAACACAGTAGTGAACTCCGTGTCTACAGAAATCTGTCTAGTTCGAGTCGGAGCGGCTAGGTCAGCGTCGGCTGACGACAAACAACAACTCTGCTGCGATGAACACACAACTGACTAGCAAGTACACAATTCGGTGGCGAGTATACAACTGAGCGGCGAATACAGAACTGTCCTAGCGCTCGCGACTCCAGCGCTTAAGAAGCCAGAAGCCAGCGGTGGCGCGCGCAGACTTGCGGCGATTTCCTGTCTCGCTGGCGCTGCTTATGCGGACGGCGTCCGGACTTTGATGCTGCCAACCTTTTGGCAGCGGGCTCGGGTGGCATTACTGGCTAGGATATAACATACAGTCCACATGTCCTGTGGATACACATTATGTGTCTTTAAAGCAGTGGTTTCCACTGCTTTCTGCAGTCTCGTCCCGTTGATCATTGCTGATTCTTCAGCGCACCTAACCTCATTCTGCTGCTTCACCCTTTTTGGCAGGGCCGTTGGCTGAATGAGGGTGGTTTCTTACGCTGAAAATCTTCGGCCGTCATTGCTGAGGATTTTTATTCAAAATTTAAGCGTTGGTGAGGTTCGAATCCCGGAAGGAGGACAAATAACAAGTCGAATAGGTGGCAGGTGGACTATGGCACGTCTTTCCTGGATTCCAAGAGATAAGCAAAGATCGGTACCGGAAATTTGGTAGCTGACATTACAAAACATGCATTATCGATATGCATGCGGGTAGTTTAAGACCGTGATGCGAGGAAAACTCTAGAGTTTGATGTGGAATAACTGGTGATTATAATGATTATGGTTACGATGATTGGCGGAACGGGTTGTGGTCAGAAACTTCGCAGCACGTCTTTCCCTTCGTGGCCTAATTTCTGTGATGAAAATTTTTTTCACTATCTTAATTCGAACCATTTATCTTCAGTTTAAGCGCCATTGCATTATCCTGCATCAGCGGTAATTCATCTGCTCATAGGGTGGCTAAAACGTAAATCTATCTTGATGAGACTCTAATACACGCATTTCTACATCGAAATGTGGCCTTTTGTGATCTCTTACTGTCTCCTAAATCGAAAGAAACCATTTTGGGTGATTTGTTTTGTGTGTCTCTTCCCAGAAACAGTATATGTTGGAGTGTTCTCTAGGCTGTAAGGCAAGTGCTGGAAATGATAATCTCCTTCCATTTATTCACAGTTGAGAACCTCTATGCCCCACTACCAGCTTACCAGATAACTACCCAAGAATAACCAAGTCTCTGTCATGGACTGGATCTCAAACAGTCCGCTCTACTCGCTGGAGTAAAGAATTAAAAAAAGGTCGCAAATGACGCACCCGTACTTGCAACTTGAAGCAGAGTAAGGTAGATAAGTTACCCGAAAAAGTAGGGATGTGCAGTGCGTCCTAAATGTCTTTTCTTGTTTACAAACATGTATAAGGCAGAAAATAAGAAACATAGACACATATCTTCTGTCTTGAAATACAGGTAGCATATTCAAGTTTTTGTGTTCACGCCAAAAAATAATACACTCCAACACAAAAAACGACACACGACTAAGGAATCATCAGAATGGGACAGACATCGGTAGTTTTCACTTGAATAAATCATCCAATTTTTCTAAACTGTAACCATTTGTTTGTCTGGACGTGTACATCACACCTACCGATTTCTGTGTTCCATTATCATATGTTCTTCACAGTGCGTCGATTTTTTTTTTTTTTTAGTGTTAATTTCGGCGTGTGCTCAGTGCTTCTTTCGTTGCCCGAAGGATATCCAGACTATATGTCAATTGCACCCGTACTGCTGCAGTATGCAATATCGTTCACTGGTGCTTGGTAAGCCTGGTACTTGACTTGACCCGAAAGAAATAAATCTAATGGTGTTATGACCGCTGATCGCAGAGAACAGTTGATGGGACCATCACGTCGGATTCATCTTCCCAGAAATGTATCCAAATAAGCACGAACATCTAACCCTCTATGAGGCGACTCACTATCTTGTTGGAAAATTATGTCCGGAGCGCCCTTATCTGTTACGTGACAAATAACTGCAAAAATCAAGATAGGTACTGGCATAGGGTGGCTAAAACGTAAATATATCTTGATGAGACTCTAATAAATGCATTTCTACATCGAAATGTGACAGTACTCCTCCATAGAAAATAAGTATCCAAACTAGTCCTCATTCAGCAGTTAGCAACACACCCTGAGGAAGGCACCTTGCAACAGTTGCCGACACGTCGGAATTTTACAGATGACAACGCGGCCTCAAACCCAGAAGCCGTGTGACTTACTTCTTATTACTCATAAGAGCGCATTACACGTTCAGCTTACGGCTGTCTTTGACAGTCTCAGTCACAGCTTGCAGATTATAATCTTTCAAAACGCCGAGCGAAATGGGGCAGTAGTTAAGACATCTCAGTCTGGACATCCTTATTTAGTTTCCACATAATTTCTATAAATCGCTTCCTTTGAAAGCTCAGTCTTATTTGTTTCCCATGCTTCTCCACTTCTAGTTTGTGTTTCATCTCTAATGACCTCGTTCTTGACAGGACGTTACACACTAATCTCCCTTCCTTCCTTACTCTCTCAAGACTGAGTGACCCTCTCATTGTTAAACGTTGCTTAGCACATTCATGTTTCAATTTTATGGTGCATTTAACAATTTAGCCTACCTAGGTATTTCTCATCTTCACCGGATTGTGTTCCATTGTTAGAATGACCGTACGAAAGAGATTGCGACATTTCATTTGTTTTCAATAAATTCTAGTGTGCTCGTTACTCAGTAACTGCACTCATTGACTTTGCTGGTGGACACCGCGAGACACCAAAATGTCTACCCAAGCACATCAAAATGTCACTTGTGTCTACAACCGCATTTTTAATAACGTGCTTCGGTACGACTTTAATTCGTATCATAATCCTCTTATTTTACACTCAGAGCATGAAGGACGTTACTCTCAGTGCAGGAGACCCAGAAGGTCTCTTTTAAGATTCGTGCTTCGGTAGCTCAATTGGTAGAGCAATTTCCCGCGAAAGGTAAGAGGCACGAGTTCAAGTCTCGGTCCCGCACACAGTTTTGATCTGCCAGGAAATTTCATATCAGCGCACACTCCGCTTCAGAGAGAAAGTTTCGTTTTGGAAACATCCCCCACTCCGTCGCTAAGCCATATCTCCGCAATATCCTTTCTTTCACAAGTATTAGTCTTGCAAGGTCCGCAGAAGAGCTTCTGTGAAGTTTGGAAGGTAGGAGACGAGGTACTGGTGGAAGCAAAGCTGTGAGGACGGGTCTGCAGTCTTGCTTGGGTAGCACAATTTGTTA
Source organism: Schistocerca americana (assembly GCF_021461395.2). Taxonomy (NCBI): domain Eukaryota; kingdom Metazoa; phylum Arthropoda; class Insecta; order Orthoptera; family Acrididae; genus Schistocerca; species Schistocerca americana. The sequence goes on from NC_060120.1 coordinate 664,908,609, forward strand.
GCACTTGCCCGCGAAATGCAAAGGTCCCTAGTTCGAGTCTCGATCCTGCACACAGTTTTGATCTGCCAGGAAGTTTCAGTATGAGATTATTATTGACTGACAGTATGTAACATATCCTTTACTGCCCCTCTTGACGGCAGTGGTACAAGTCGGAGAGGGATACGTGACAAAGAGGGTGAAAATTCAAACGTGCCTCAACGAAAATGTGTGCCTTCCGAAATTTAACTATTAGCTCTCTCGCAGACGTTGAAGATAGCGCTTCGGGTGTAAGGTTTCTTTTTTTTATTTTTCAGTAGTTAAAACACGACTGGTTTCGGGCTCTTACATGCCCGTCATCAGGTGTGCTCTGCGCCCGCTGATGATACACCACGTCCTCTACTTGTCCACACCGGCGCTCGAGGTCACAGCGCAAAGTTATAACACCTGATGATGGGCATGTAAGAGCCCGAAACCGTTCGTTTTTTAACCTCTGAAAAATAAAAAGAACCTTACAACTGAAGGGGCATTTTCAACCTCTGCTGTAATGCACAGCTGCGATGTCCCTCCGGCAGGACTGTTTGTATTAGCTCTCTCATTTAGTCTAAATAAAAGAGAAATTTAGAAATGAGAATTGCTGATAAGATTCAACTACGTAGGGACTTCAGAAAGTAAGTTAAACCATTCTTCCCATGCTAAGACATTTGCGCAACAGGAGTGTCGCATTGTCAGAATTGTACATGTTCTGGTTTACCTGTACACACATTTCTGCTGCGGAATGGATAATAGCATGAGAGTGAAGTGGCGCAGTAATTGAGAACCTACTTCGAAGCTGAAGTACATGGGACGGTACGATTCTCGCAGGCGAAACGTCTAAATTGCGTTCAGATTCAGCGCGAAATTCTGACGGTATATGGGTCAAATTATATGGGTCAAATCCAATGTCGCCTCCAGCGGTAGAGAAATGGTGCTAGCTATCTGATCTAGGCCGTGCAGGCGCGGGTGGTGATGATGGGGGAAGAACAAAGATCCCGCACTATGCGACTTCCATACCTACGGAAGCTGAAGAACATCTGGGGGAAAAGAGGCTTTCAAACGACTGGACGTTAACAGAGCGGTTCTCGAATGGTTCCGTGATCAAGGAGCGGTTTCCTACGGTGGATCGATTGAACGATTGGTAGAACGTCACGACCGCTGTTTACAGATACTTGGTGACTATGATGAAAGATAGTCTCATATCTCTGTGTCTGCAGGGCAGTGCAACATTCAATAAAAATTACTTGGTCTGCCATAATAAAGTGTAACTTACTTTTTGAAGACCCCTCGTATTGAGTTCACAGCGGGTAATTAGTAATGTATGACATAACCTTGTCTAGCACTCATTCACACTTTGGTCATTTTCCTCCAGAGTTTGCTACTCCTTTAAACTTTTGTAAAATCTGGTCATTCGATCAGTTCAATTAATTCTCGGTTAATGATTTACACAATGACTGTGTTTATACGGTATCTGTATATTACATTACAATATCCCTCAAATATGCGTCTGTGGTGCCAGCTATTTGACCAAGGCCGCACAGACGGTATAGACAGGGACTAATTATTCAATTGAGGGTGACGTGGTAAAGATCGCTTTAGCAATGAGACTTATTAGTGTTTTGCTTTTATTTGTTCTGAGGCGCCATGACCGGCATCGTAAAAATTCTTCTGTTTGGAGAGTTAATGTAGAAGTGGAACGACTGCTTGGATCACGTTTAGGGTCTCATATCGGTGTACTTCCTGTTGGCTGTATCAGTAGTTGGGACTATACTAGGCATGGCCTTCACCTCAACAGGAAATGGAAGGGAAAACTGTCTGGGCTAATAGCAAATAACTTAAGAGAGGGTACTATCACAAATGATAAAGTACCAGTGGCCACAAGTGACAGACCAGTAGTTTTTTAGGATGGGGAGGGTAGAAACAAAAGACGTTCAGAGACAGGCTAAAAATGGCATTCACATTGATAAAATAGCCAGCCAGAAAGTAAATTTTAATGTACACAGTCCATGCAAACAGCCCCTAATTGAAACTGGGGATATTCAAAAACTGACAGAAAAATTAGGTTTATCCAGTTGTAATTCAGACAGTTCACAATATCAGTTGTACTTATTGCATCAGAATATCCGAGTACTAACGGGTAAGTTTAATGAGTTGTTTACTTTTACTTGTGTTGAGCAAACCAATTGATGTAATCTGCCTCTCTCAATATGATCTAATCACTGGTGTAGACATGTTAAATGTTACAGGATTCAAGTTAGCTTCTTACTTCTTTAGAGAAAATATGGAGAAAGGAAGAGTTCCCCGTTTGTTAGAAACTGTTTTGATTTCAAGAATAATGATATTAATAAATTTCACTCAGAGCGGCTCTCAGAATCTTGTGCAACAGAAGTAATACTTCCTAATAAGTTCTTTATAATGGTAACTATATACAGAGTACCTTCAGGAAACATTAACCCCTTCATAAAAAATCTGGAAGCTCTGTTGTCCCATCTTACATTGAAAAACAAGGAAAAAGCGATTGCTGGTGATTTTAATGTGGATTTATTGAAAAGCTCTGTCTGTGACAAATTCTTGCAATCATTAAACTGTCATTCAATCTAATTCCTACAGCGAACTTTACAACTATGGTATGTAAATGCTCTGAGACTATTATTGATAATGTCTTTGTGGAAAAATCTAGGAAAGAGAGCATATCACAGAACCAATAGTAAATGGGCTATTTGATCGTGCCATGCAGCATCTCGTGCTAAACGCTGAAACTTGTCAGGATAACAAATCTATTAATCTGAGAACAGGGGGTAATAAGTCAATCAAAAATTGCGAATTTTAGAAAATTGCTCGAAGGCATGAACTGAATAGGTGTTTACAATACCTCTGACTCAGATGGAAAACACAAATCATTCATTAATAAAGTTACTTCCTCTTTGTAAAATTGTTTTCTCCTAAAGGTAACTCAGATCAAACAGACATCTAAAAATAAGTAATCCAGAAATCCAAGCAGCTTTATTGTGATTAAAAGAATATTACATCAGGCAACAAAATAAAAACTATGTGGAACGTAGTGAAGACAGAGACCGGTGGAGCCAAAAAGGTAGAGGAACAGATAGCTCTAAAAATCAACGAGACATTGGTAACAAGTGCCTGTAGTGTTGCAAGCCTCTTAAATACTTTGTTTCTGTTACTGACAACTTGGGGTTATCGAGTTCGCTAATCAGTGCAATGGAGTATCTGAGACCAGTCCTCACAAACAACTTTAGAAAAATGGAAATGACACTCATGTCTCCATCATAAAATCCTTAAAAATCTAAGTATTCTAGTGGTTATGATAACATATCAACGAAGTTAATCAAAGAGTGCTCATGTGAGTTGAGTTCTGTTTTAAGTTATTTATGTAGTCAATCTCTTATAAGTGCAACATTTCCAGACTGGATAAAATATTCTTAAGTTAAGCCTCTTTAGAAGAAGGGGGTAAAGAGTACCATCAAACTATCGAGAAATTTCGCTTTCGCCAGTTTTTTCGAAAACATTTGAAATGGTTGTGTTCATGCGTCTTATTAAGAATCTAACTGCAACTAACATATTGTTCAAGTCCCAGTTTGGGTTCCTTAAGGGTTCTGATACAGACAAAGCTATCTACACGCACAGTGATAATGTACTTAATTTATTTGATAACAAGTTAGAGGCTACTGACATTTTCTGTGACCTGTCAAAAGTCTTTGACTGTGTGAATCACAGTATTCTTTCAAGTAAATCAGAATATTATGGTGTCACCGGCAGCGCTGCAAAATGATTGGAGTCTTACCTAACTAGCAGGAAACAAAGAGTATTGTTGCGAAATACCTGTGCAGTTAGCAGTCAGTCTTCATCTGACTTGGAATTAAATACATATCGTGTTCCTCAAGGTTCCATCTTGGATCTGTTGACTTTTCTTGTGGACATTAATGACCTCTCGTCTGTTAAATTGTCATTTGCTAAGTTTGTTTTGTTTGCAGATGATACAAACATTGCAATAAGTAGCAAGTCAAGTACAGATATAGAAATAGCTGCTAATCAAATTTTCACTGACAATAATGAATGGTTTAAAGCTAATTCATTGTCATCGAACTTCGAAAAGACCCCCTGTCTGCTGTTCAGAACCTGCAAGAGATTTCCTTCCAGCATAAAATATGAAGACATGCAGATTGAAGAGGTTGACAGTGTTAAATTTCTGGGATTTCAGCTCGACAGTAAATGCAGTTGGGAAGGGCATATCACAGAATTGCTGAAGCGCCTAAACAAGTCTGTATTTGCAGTGAGAATTATGTCAGATTTAAGAGATATAAAAATAAAAAACTTGGAAATTTTGCTTACCTTCATTCTGTTATGTCATACGGGATTATTTGGAAATTTATGGTAAGGACTATGGGACGAAACTGCTGAAGTCATCGGTCCCTAGGCTTACGGACTACTTACTCTAACTTCAACTAACCTACGCTAAGGACAACACACACACCCATGCCCGAGGGAGGACTCGAATCTCCGACGGGGGGAGCCACATGAAGCGTGACAAGACGCCTGAGACCGCACGGCTACCACGCGCGGCTACGGGGTTCTCCAGGGAGTACGGCTCTTGTAGACAGAGCACATCCAGCCTCCTCTCCTCCACTTCCCTTCGCAGCTCCTGCATTACAAGTCGACTGTTGTGTGTGTTAAGTTGGCCAATGGTAATTTTTGTCATCTACGGAAAGTATGTATGTATGTGGTCTTCTGGCCGAGAACTTACAACTACTTGAACCTAACTAACCTAAGGGTATCACACCTGGGGTAAGTCGACAAACTGAGCCAAAGTTTTTAGCGTGCAAGAGCGTGTAATAAGACTCATTTGTGGTGTAAATTCAAGAACCCGTTGAAGGAACTTCGTATTCTAAACATTGTTTCTTAGTATATTTATTCTTTAATGAAATTTTTGCAAGTAATATATCTCTATTTCCAACCAATAGCTCAATACATAGTATCAATACTAGGAATAAGAGCAATTTACATAAAGAACTAAAATCACTTACCTTGGTCCAGAAAGGGGTACAACATTCAGGAGCACACAATTTCAAGGAATTGCCGGCAATCGTTAAAAACTTGGTTTCAGATAAAGCACACTTTAACAGCGTTTGAAAGACTTTTTGATAGGCAACTCCTTTTGCTCTATACATGAATATCTTAACAGGGACTGTTACACCTGCTTAAGTAAAAATGTCTGTTATATTTCAGTTTTGACAGATCTTGGTCGCAACAGTCAAGATTATGTATTTTGTGTATGATAAATTTAGTAAAACTGCATAACTGTGTTTCATTCTGGCAGTGTACTAATTCCGTAAATATTAGCGGTTCCACTTAACTGTAATTGATTCATCCATTCTGACAATATCCTGGCAAATGATCGGGGTAGTGAGTATTATATCCAAATGTTATATGTTATATTCTTTGACTTCTTCCAAACCCACGAGAACCGTCTCATTTTTGGGTCTGTCGAACGAAAACTGAATCTAATCAAATCTAACCACTTTGGTTATCCGTGTACGCCTCCAATAATGACCCGAAGTTCCGTAAGTCATATTGTCCATATCCCCTATGTTAGCACTTTGTAATTCCCGCATGGGAGAGATAGATTTTTACTGTCGTCATTTTAGACCGTCAAGCCATACATACCAAAATAATATACAGACACTGTATAATCACAGACACTGTATAAATCTAAGCTGGCCAGTGTGGCCGAGCGGTTCTAGGCGCTTCAGTCTGGAACCGCGCGACCGCTACTGTAGCAAGTTCGAATCCTGCCTCGGGCCTGGATGTGTGTGATGTCCTTAGGTTAGTTAGGTTTAAGTAGTTCTAAGTTCTAGGGGACTGATGACCTCAGATGTTAAGTCCCATAGTGCTCAGAGCCATTTGAACCATTTTTTTATAAATCTAACGTAGGCTTCCGCGGCCGTTATCACAGTCAATAAAATTCTTCTGGGTTTGAGGCCGCATTGTCATCTGTAAAATTCCGACGTTTCGGCGACTGTTGCAAGGCGCCTTCATCAGAGTATGTTGCTAACTGCTGAATGAGCACTATTTGGACACTTACATACTATGGAGGAGTGCTGTCATTGGATGTGAGGGTGAGAATGAAGGGTATTAGGAGCTCATTTATTCGTCTTTGCATTGCGTGTTGTCATTGGCGGAAATGGGCGTTTTCCTAATATCCTTCCTCCTCATTCTCATGTCCAATGACAGTACTCCTCCATAGAATATAAGTATCCAAACTAGTCCTCATTCAGCAGTTAGCAACACACCCTGAGGAAGGCACCTTGCAACAGTTGCCGACACGTCGGAATTTTACAGATGACAACGCGGCCTCAAACCCAGAAGAATTTTATTGACTGTGTGAATCATTAGCATATTCGCCTCGACGGACTGAAATGACGATGGTAAAAAATTTGTTTCTGCCTATGCGGTAATCTCAAAGTGCGAGCAAACGGGATTTTGAAAAAATGACTTATGGAAGTTTGGGTTGGTCCGAGAGGCGTGCACAGATAGCCAAAGCTGTTACAGCGACCACTGGCGATAAGGGAGAAATCTGAGTCTGAGCCCCGGTCCGGCACGAATTTTCATGCGTCGCTAATAAAATGTACAGCTGACGTCAGACCGTATCGCAATTTGTGAATCCAATTCGTAATAATTCTCGGTCACCGACATTTTCAGTTTCACTCAGGTTGAATTATCAAAACCTGTATACGTTGTAAGCTACTGTAGAGAAAGAAGACATCTGTTCGACGATTGTTACCTGGCCAGACATCGAATACCACAACAAACCTATTCAAATAAGATGTATTAGCAGTTGCGGTATGGAAAACCACCGGGGTGTAGTATAATGGAAAGAGGAAAATGAAAATTTGTGCCGGGCTGGGACTCGAACTCGGATTTCCCGCTATCGCGAGCAGCAACCACTTCGGCTATCCGACGACGTTCCACGCCCAGACCCAAACTTCCATACATGAAGATGTCCGGAAGAACAGATACCATTGGTGATCTTGCAGCTCCCGAAGATTGAAATTACGATGAAATCCAGGCCATTAGCTGCTTAAAGACGTTGATAAATATCAACGGGAACAGTCGAAAATGCGTGCCGCAACCGGGACTCGAACACGGAATCTCGTGCTTATATGGCAGATGCTCCATCCGACTAAACCATCGAGAACACAGAGCGTAGTGCGACTACAGAGACTTATCTCTGACACGCTCCCCGTGAGACCCACATTTGGCCGGCCGTTGTGACCGAGCGGTTCTAGGCGCTTCAGTCTGGAACCGCGCGACCGATACGGTCGCAGGTTCGAATCCTGCCTCAGGCATGGATGCGTGTGACGTGTTTAGGTTAGTTAGGTTTAAGTAGTTCTAAGTTCTAGGGGACTGATGACCTCAGATGTTAAGTCCGATAGTGCTCAGAGCCATTTGCAGCATTTTTGAGACTCACATTCCTAACTTACTGTCCACACACTACATTTGTAGTGCCCCTGTCCACTATACTCATTACTCGCTGCAGTCAATCTACCGATTCCCGTAAAATATTTGTCAACGCCTGTAAGCAGCTATTGGTCGGGATTTCATTGTAATTTAAAACTTCCATGTGTCGTCAACCATACACCTACAACCTGCATTAGCACATTCATTATGTGTATTCCCATAGAGGGGAGACATTTTAATTGAAAGTCGCTTGCCCCGTGTCGGCGAATAAATACGATATCTTCACGCAAGTCAACTGCAGACGCCTTTACTCGACCTGTGGGACGAAGAACGTCGTCGTACTCTGGAAGAGGTCGTTCCCTGCGACTGCGCTGGAGGCCGCTAATGCGAAATACGTCCAGCCGACAGGAACATGCGTTGCCGCTGTCAGTGACAGCCTTTAGAATTTGTCGTTATAACAGATTTTAGTGTGAGACTTCTTGCAGGCATCACAAGCAGTCAACGTGTGTTGAAGACCAGATCACCAGGCTGACGAATCTTTCTAGCAAGCATATGGAACACTGACTGCTCGGGGCGGTTGTTCGCCTTTGAAGACGTTTTTATCTCATTGTCATCAACGAAACGAGTCCAGTCCTCAGTGTAGACGTTCATTGAAAGTGGGAAGTTTCTGTCTGCAAAACAGCTACTCAGTTTCATAAAAGAAATCTACATATCAGCGACGATCAGAAGCGTAGCAGGTCGTTAAGGGGAATCTTGGATCACTAATTGTCACGGGTAGCCACAATTCATTCCTAAATGTACGAGTATGTGCATAGGAACAGCCTAACTAGTCAAGGATGAGTAGCTCAGTGTCATCGACTGAGAATCATCCCCATTCTGGATAGTGTTTTAGCGTGGTCCACTTGGTCTGTCTTTTCCCCAGTCCAGATTTAAACTGGGTGCAGAACGGCTAACACTTGCTGACGTTCTTCCTCGGTCAGTCTAGATCCTATTGGCAGTTCGATGCTCATGCTTCCTGAGTACTAACCAACTCCGAGATTAATTACTCCACAACTGAGAAACAGCGCCCTGCATCGAGAAGCTCTGGCCGTATTTAGTTGGCAAGCCATTCTGTGGTGTCACCGCCAGACACCACACTTGCTAGGTGGTAGCTTAAATCGGCCGCGGTCCATTTAGTACATGTCGGACCCGCGTGTCGCCACTGTGTGATCGCAGACCGAGCGCCACCACAAGGCAGGTCTCGAGATACGGAATAGCACTCGCCCCAGTTGTACGACGACTTTGCTAGCGACTACACTGACGAAGCCTTTCTCTCATTTGTCGAGAGACAGTTAGAATAGCCTTCAGCTAAGTCCAGGGCTACGACCTAGCAAGGCGCCATTAGCCTTACATAGTTTGATAGTTATCGTATGAAATGTCTCATCAAGAACGTTGTAAACCAATGACGGATTAAAAGTTAAGTATTCCCAAAGCAACGTAATTTTCTTTATAGCAATTCATTGAGCGTCCTGTTTCAGACTTCAAGATATTCTGCGTGAGCTTATAGCGTGCCTATCGGCCCCCTCAAAATAACACTGTGTCGGCACTTCTGTCGACACATCACATTCACCATTGTGATGGACAAGCTCTGATCGTATTTATTTGGCAACCCATTCACCATTGTGATGGACCACCACTCTCTATGCTAGATGCCTTGCCTGAAGGATCTGTTGGGCCCACTGGTGAGATGGGCACATAGGCTTCAGGAGTGCGATGTCACAGGGCTATACAACGGTGGACAAAGACAAAGGACGCAATTTCCTTTCAAGAAACACAGTAACATAGATGAAACCTCAATAACAGCTAAATTAAATGACATTGCTGCTGAACAAACGGAAGATCCAGCACTACGGAAGGGGAATGAACTGACTAAAGGACAATTCCAGTTCATAAACAGAACAGTATAAGAGAAACTACTATTCAGTTAGATGAAAATTGTTACACATCTTCCTAGCTCATCTGCGACGAGCTATCCTGAAGTATTTCCATGACGCTCAAACATCTGGTCACCTGAGATTCGTGAAGATTCTAGACAGAATCAGACGCAATTTTCACTGGCCAGCTCTCTTCTGGTCAGCTAGGCACTATATGAGCCACTGTAAGGAATGTCAGCGACGGAATATGTGCCAAAATTACCTCTGTGGTATCTTATATCAATTCTGATACCAATTCCGCCTGCAGAAGCTGCATTTCAGCGGACTGCAATCGATCTCCTGAGGTAACTCTAAGTCGATGAATCGAAACTGATGGATAATAACCTCCACTGATTACCTCACCCACTACCATGTCACCCAAACGGTGTCAGATGCCGAAGCTCCAGAACTTGCAAGATTCCTTATAGAACATCCAGTGAGATGACTGATCGCGGAATAGTTTTCCACTCGAGATTAGTACCAGAGATCATTTCATGTTTTATTTTTTAGTTTTAGTTTTAGTTATTTCATGTTCCGTAGATCATTTTTCCGATTATTTTATCGATATGATGTGGAACAGGTCAGATTACAAGATATATACACACATATGAATAGTGTTAATATTAATATTACTGAAATTCTTAGTTCTACACATGCAACTTCATTTAGAGGTACAATCCTTTTTTTACCATTTCTGAAACAGAAACTCGTCCATAGAGTAGAAGGACTTATCTAAAAGAAATAATTTTAAGCTAGATTTAAAACTTGATCTGCTACCTGTTGTTGGGCAAACGATCAAAGATTTTTGTTGCTGAATATTGTACTCCTTTTTGAGCAACTGACAGCTTCAATAACGGATAGGAAAGGTCATTTTTCCCTCTGTTCTTCGCGAATTGAGATGGATTATTTGTAACGAATTTCATTAGCGAATATATGTACTCTGATGGTGCAGTTAAAATACCTAACTCCTTGAAAAGGTGCCTACATGACGTCCTTGGGTGAACACCACTAATTATTCTCACTCCTCTCTTTGTGCAATCAATTCTTTATGTCTAAGTGGTGAGTTACCCCAGAAAAATATTCCATAAGACATTATTCATTGGAAATATGCAAAGTACGTTAGAAGGCTGATCTATTTACTACCAAGACTAGCGATTATACGAAGAGCGAAAGAAGCTGAACTTAGTTGTTTGAGAAGCTTAGTAATATGCTTCTTCTGGTTCAAGTTGTCATCAATGTGAACATCCAAAAATTTGGAGAAATCTACCCAGTTAACTGAGCCCTGTTCATATGCTACATCAATTGTCGGTTTACTTTATTCAGTTTACAGAACTGGATATAGTGAGGTTTTTTTTTCAAAACTAAGGGAGAGTGTGTTTTCTGTGAACCTCTTAATAATTCTTTGAAAGACATCCTTAACAATATCTTCTGCTGCTTTTTCTGGAATGGGATTTATTAAAACACTCGTGTCATCTGCAAAAAGTGCTAGTTCCGCCTGCTGTACGTTGAGTGGGAGGTCATTCACATGAATAAGGAAGAGCAGAGGACCTAAAATTGAACCCTGTGGGACTCCCTTTGTGATAACTCTCCATTCACTGGAACTTATCATCCTCCCAACATTATTTTTGCTATTCAGCACAACTTCTTCCTTTCTGTTCATTAAGTATGAGTCAAACCAGCTGTGTGTATAGCCTTCAATTCCATAAAACCTGAGTTTTTCTAAGAGTGTGACATGATCCACACAATCAAATGCCTTGGAGAGATCACAAAAAATACCAACTGGCGATAATTTGTTATTTAGGGCTTGTACTATTTGATGGGTAAATATGTAGATAGCACTCTCAGTCGAGTAACCCTTCTGGAATGCGATTTGTGACATGCTGAGTAAATTGTTTTCACTTAAATGTGAGACTACTCTTGAATACATAACTTTTTCGAATTTTTTAGAAAATGAAGTCAGCAGTGAGATTGGTCTATAATTATTTAAGTCACTCTTGTCCCCTTTCTTATGAAGAGGTTTGACAATTGCGGATTTCAATCTGTCTGGAAAAATTCCCTGTGCCAGCGAAACATTACATATATCGCTAAGGACTCCACTTATTAAATTATAACGACACTTCAAAATGCTGTTAGAGACTCCATCAACACCACATGAGCTCTTGTTTTTCAGTATATTTATAATTCCCTTAATTTCAGTGGGGGATGTTGGTGCTATTTCTAAAGGGATAAAGTCCTGGGGTGTGACTTTTTAACATATTTTTTTGCTTCTTCGGCTGTACCCTTTAATCCTATTTTTGCTGTTACATTCAAAAATTGATTGTTAAAAATACTTGCAACTTGTGAATTATCACTCACAACATCATCATTTAGCTTTATTGCTATGGTATGCTGTGTACTGTCAGGCTGCCCCGTCTCCTGTTTGACAATATTCCATATAGTTTTAATCTTATTATCTGCATTATTAATTTCTGTCAGAACACATAAGCTTCTCGACTTCTTAATGACTTTCTATACAATATTACAGTATCTTTTGTAGTATGCAAGTAACGTCGGATCCTGACTTACACGATATCTTAATTCCCTTAGTAATCCATGGCTTACTTGACTTTGTAACGGCTTTTTTGGATAACTTTTCAAGAAAGCAACTCTCAAATATTGAGACAAATTTACGGTGTAATAAATTGAATTTGGCATCAGCATTATTTTCTGTGTATACTTCATCCCATTCTACCTCTTCTAGGCTGCACTTAAACCTCTGTATCCTGTTCGCATTAATAAGTCTCCCTACCTTGTATGGACCTGCCTGAATCCTGTAAGGTTCTATATGTGTTATTTCCATTAACTGTGCATCATGATCAGACATGTTGCAACATTACCCACTGGGTGACAACTGGACCTCACAGAACGCTTTAATATAACATTGCTGACATGCTGACGACGTACAGCGATGTCGAACAGAGCGACTGGAATACAATACTCACTGCCGTACTGCTCGTATATAACACAGTGAAATAGGATACTACTGGCTTCACACCAGTTTTTCTGCACCACAGACGTGAGGCCGAAACGACACTGAATACACATCCCGTTTGCAATAGATGATACTCAGTATGATTACATGAAGCAACTCATCACTAGGACTGAAAAAAGTAGACAGCTGGCTTTCATACAGTCCTGGACGCCCAGGAGAAGGACAGAGAGTGTTATAACGACAAGCACCGACCAGTGACATGTAGCCTGGGAGACTTGGTATGTATTTCTGCCCCTGAGAAGAAAGTGGGCTATCGGGAAAGCTATTAATATTTTACTTTGGGCGGTATTGTAGCCTTCGTCGCTTGTCGGACTCACATACGAAGTCGAGGATTGTAGCCCGTCATCAAGGTGACAGAGACATCGTCCATGCCCTCAGTATGAAGCTCTACTATGTCCTGAGGTGCAGATCGACGATGGGGCTTTTCCTTCAAAGAAAGAGAAGGCCCACTCAACGATGGCGAAATTTCGACAGGAGGGGCCACCTTCGATGTTCATCATAGTGAAGAGATTGTGACAACATGAGCCAAATGCGGGGATCCTTCACAACTGCCACACAGGGGATCACTGATAAGATTTATATATAGGTTGCTGTAGTCTGCTACAATGCGAACTTCTGAAACGGCAATTCGTTACTACCTTAAATCTGAGTTTACCATAGAAAAATTGTTGTCTTCACAACTGTGACTTCAGTAAATGTCCTTAAAGATTCTGCAATCATCTGACTCAGTTTCCCTTTCCCTTTTATTGCTGAGATGTAGGTTATGACTCATCGAACTCCATCTGCCAATAACGTCAACAGAAACCGCTATTCGATACTGTTCCTGACAGAAGCTGTCGATCTAACTCCATGTTGACTTGACTCATGGGACTGTCCTGCTGACACTCGTCGTACTGCCTTAAAACACGAACATACTAAAAATTTGTATCATCTATTGGTTAAACTCTCTCTACCACGTCATTTTCGCTTTTGTAGTCCTGTCAACACTGTATGCTGCCACAAGAACTATCACACCAAGACCTTACATCTTGAATTCTTTGAACAAAGAACCTATATCCGCTACCACTTGACTAAGACATGCACTTGGCTTAAGCAAGTTCGTAACCTGATACTTGTTTCCCAATTCTTCCTTCAACAGCTGGCCCACACTTCTACCATGACTGTTACCTAATACTAGGACTTCCCTCCTCTATCCTACTTCATCTCAAACCAGTGTTTTCTTGACTGAGCATGTAGTCTGTCTCGGATGACTACTTTGTCAGCGAGACATTAATAAAGACTATCCTTCGCTAAGATTATTTTAAGAAGTACACTTGCGAACTGTGTCGAATGAACATTTTAGAGATTGTGTACTTTCGATATCTGGCTCATCACTGGCTTCGTTGGCTAGCATTGTCAAAGGTAAATAAAATGTCCCTGGGGACTCATATTTCCTACCATATGAGGTTGTCATTGTTTGTGTGCTAAAAAATTTGAATAACTAAAGATCACACTGGCATAAACAAAATGCTGCTCAGAAGCATGAATAATTACCTGGAAGTCCGGAATAAAATTTCTTGTGTGCAATAATTCATCTTATGATTGCCTGCTTAATAGCATGTTAGTCCACCTTTGGAAAAAAAAAAAAAAAACAGCGCCGATTCTGTGTGGCATGGATTCGACAAGTCGTTGGTAGTTTTCCTGAGGTATGTGGCATCAGACGTCTACACAGTTTATAACCCTACCACTACTATTGTAATTTAGTATACTTTTACCTAAATAACAGAGAAACCTGTCTCTATGTTGTCACGTATAACCCAACCCTCTTACCAAACTTAGTTTAGTTTCCACATAAAGTACACTATGGGAGGATAGTCCTGTTTATAGGAAAAGCTAATCAATAGAGTTACCCTTTTTACAGGATTTAACCGTGTGCTGTGTCTAATGGATAAGTAAATCAGACTATTCAAATCTTTTCCTAAGATCTTACCCAGCAGTTACAAAGAAATGCAGTATGAATAGTATTAAACTGAAGCTAGGACAACTCAGTTCCAAGTTCATTTAGTGGTTTAAAATATGTACTAACGATCGCCAGCCTATCAAGGCAATGAAATGTTGAAGTACTGGAAAAGCAGAAGTATGAATTGTGCCTACCCTTGCTACTGCATAATTTGGTTCTTCCGATAATTATTACTCCACTTAAACAATGTTGGAATACATCATTATACATTACGTTTTTAAAAGAGAAAAAGCCCAGTAGATAACTTCAAGGAAGTTAAAAAATTTAGCCAGGGAAGACCTTTAGAAAAGCACTTTCCATAATCAACAAACTTAAATACTAAAACAATCAGATACTAAAGCACACACTTTTTATACTGAACATTTCACTTCAAGAAAACCTCTTTCATATTGAAATTTACTTTCAAAAGCAATTATTCTTTGAACTAACACTGTACAGTCATTTAACAGATTCTAGTAACTTGGCTTCACTCTGATTGAATTTTACGTAAGCAAACTTTTACTACAATACTTTGCAATAGTTAAGAAAATTTTCTCATTATTTACACAAAAACAATTTAAATGGTGCCTCTTCATGTTAACTTGGCACTTCATAAGTCTGTAAAACAGGATACTCGGATTAATCAAACACCAGGAAGGACCTACATACACTCATGCTCATAAATTAAGGATAATGCTGATACTTGGTGAAACAACGATTTGGTGAACGGTTTGCGGGTTTAAATCACCTCAGGGTATGACCATGCGGTGCATTTGACCTGCGGCCGTCGCACGGTGGCGCTGGCAGCAGTTCACACACGCAGAGGTGTGTTGGTGCATGTCAGAATAAGCCAAAGCGAGTAAGTGTGCAGACGTTTTCAGATGTGCTCATGGTGACTGGGTGTTGAAAATGGCTCAAAGAACACATATTGATGACATTGTGAGGGGTAGCCCCCCATGAACCATGGACCTTGCCGTTGGTGGGGAGGATTGGGTGCCTCAGCGATACAGATAGCCATACCGTAGGTGCAACCACAACGGAGGGGTATCTGTTGAGAGGCCAGACAAACGTGTGGTTCCTGAAGAGGGGTAGAAGCCTTTTCAGTAGTTGCAGGGGCAACAGTCTGGATGATTGACTGATCTGGCCTTGTAACACTAACCAAAACGGCCTTGCTGTGATGGTACTGCGAACGGTTAAAAGCAAGGGGAAACTACAGCCGTAATGTTTCCCGAGGGCATCCAGCTTTACTGCTTGGTTAAATGATGATGGCGTCCTCTTGGGTAAAATATTCCGGAGGTAAAATAGTTCCCCATTCCAATCTCCGGGCGGGGACTACTCAAGAGGACGTCGTTATCAGGAGAAAGAAAACTGGCGTTCTACGGATCGGAGAGTGGAATGTCAATTCCCTTAATCGGGCAGGTAGGTTAGAAAATTTAAAAAGGTAAATGGATAGGTTGAAGTTAGATATAGTGGTAATTAGTGAAGTTCGGTGGCGGGAGGAACAAGACTTTTGGTCAGGTGAATACAGGATTACAAATACAAAATCAAATAGGGCTAATGCAGGAGATGGTTTAATAATGAATATAGAAATAGGAGTGCAGGTAAGCTACTGCAAACAGCATAGTGAACGCCTCATTGTGGCCAAGATAGACACAAAGCCCACGCCTATTACAGTAGTACAAGTTTATATGCCAACTATCTCTGCCGATGACGAAGAAATTGAAGAAATGTATGATGAAATAAAAGAAATTATTCAGATAGTGAAGCGAGACGAAAATTTAATAGCCATGGGTGACTGGAATTCTGTAGTAGGAAAAGGGAGAGAAGGAAACGTAGTAGGTGACTATGGATTGGAGGTAAGAAATGAAAGAGGAAGCTGCCTGGTAGAATTTTAAACAGAGCACAACTTAATCATAGCTAACACTTGGTTCAAGAATCATAAAAGAAGGTTGTATACATGGAAGAAACCTGGAGATACTGACAGGTTTCAGATAGATTATATAATGGTAAGACAGAGATTTAGGAACCAGGTTTTAAATCGTAAGACATTTCCAGGGGCAGATGTGGACTCTGACCACAATCTATTAGTTATGAACTGTAGATTAAAACTGAAGAAACTGCAAAAACGTGGGAATTTAAGGAGATGAGACCTGGATAAACTGACTAAACCAGAAGTTGTACAGAGTTTCAGGGAGAGCATTAGGGAACAAGTGACAGGAATGGGGGAAAGAAATACGGTAGAAGAAGAATAGGTAGCTTTGAGGGATGAAGAAGTGAAGGCAGCAGAGGATCAAGTAGGTAAAGAGGCGAGGGCTAGTAGAAATCCTTGGGTAACGGAAGAAATATTGAATTTAATTGATGAAAGGAGAAAACATAAAAATGCAATAAATGAAGCAGGCAAAAGGAATACAAACGTCTCAAAAATAAAATAGACAGAAAGTGCAAAATGGCTAAGAAGACATGGCTAGAGGACAAATGTAAGGATGTAGAGGCTGATCTTACTGGGGGGTAAGATAGATACTGCCTACAGGAATATTAAAGAGACCTTTGGAGAAAAGAGAACAACTTGTATGAATATCAAGAGCTCAGATGGAAACCCAGTTCTAAGCAAAGAAGGGAAAGCAGAAAGGTGGAAGGAGTATATAGAGGGTCTATACAAGAGTGATGTACTTGAGGACAATATTAGGGAAATGTAAGAGGATGTAGATGAAGATGAAATGGGAGATATGATTCTGCGTGAAGAGTTTGAGAGAGCACTGAAAGACCTGAGTCGAAACAAGGCCCTGGGAGTAGACAACATTCCCTTAGAACTACTGACAGCCTTTGGAGAGCCAGTCCTGACAAAATTCTACCATCTGGTGAGTAAGATGTATGAGGCAGGTGAAATACCCTCTGACTTCAAGAAGAATGTAATAATTCCAATCCCAAAGAAAGCAGGTGTTGACAGATGTGAAAATTACCGAACTATCAGTTTAATAAGTCAAAAAATGGTTCAAATGGCTCTGAGCACTATGGGACTCAACTGCTGCGGTCATAAGTCCCCTAGAACTCAGAACTACTTAAACCTAACTAACCTAAGGACATCACACACATCCATGCCCGAGGCAGGATTCGAACCTGCGACCGTAGCGGTCGTGCGGTTCCAGACTGGAGCGCCTTTAACCGCTCGGCCACTCCGGCCGGCTTTTAATAAGTCACTGCTGCAAAATACTAACGCGAATTCTTTGCAGACGAATGGATAAACTAGCAGAAGCCGACCTCGGTGAAGATCAGTTTGGATTCCGTAGAAAGGTTGGAACACATGAGGCAATACTGACCCCACGACTTATCTTAGAAGCTAGATTAAGGAAAGGCAAACCTACGTTTCTAGCACTTGTAGACTTAGAGAAAGCTTTTGACAATGTTGACTGGAATACTCTCTTTCAAATTCTGAAGGTGGCAGGGGTAAAATACAGGGAGCGAAAGGCTATTTACAATTTGTATAGAAACCAGATGGCAGTTATAAGAGTCGAGGGACATGAAAGGGAAGCAGTGGTTTGGAAGGGAGTGAGCCAGGGTTGTAGCCTCTCCCCGATGTTATTCAACCCGTATATTGAGCAAGCAGTGAAGGAAACAAAAGAAAAATTCGGAGTAGTAATTAAAAGGCATGGAGAAGAAATAAGAACTTTGAGGTTCGCCGATGTCATTGTAATTCTGTCAGAGACAGCAAAGGACCTGTAAGAGCAGCTGAACGCAATGGACAGTGTCTTGGAGGGGGGATATAAGATGAACATCAACAAAAGCAAAACGAGGATAATGGAATGTAGTCGAATTAAATCGGGTGATGCTGAGGGAATTAAATTAGGAAATGAAACACTTAAAGTAGTAAAGGAGTTTTGCTATTTGGGGAGCAATATAACTGATGATGGTCGAACTAGAGAGGATATAAAATACAGACTGGCAATGGCAGGGAAAGCCTTTCTGAAGAAGAGAAATTTTTTAACATCGAGTATAGATTTAAGTGTCAGGAAGTCGTTTCTGAAAGTATTTGTACGGAGTGTAGCCATGTATGGAAGTGAAACATGGAAGATAAATAGTTTAGACAAGAAGAGAATAGAAGCTTTCGAAATGTGGTGCTACAGAAGAATGCTGAAGATTAAATGGGTAGATCACATAACTAACGAAGATGTATTGAATAGTATTGGGGAGAAGTTTGTGGCACAACTTGACTAGAAGAAGGGATCGGTTGGTAGGACATGTTCTGAGGCATCAAGGGATCACCAATTTAGTATTGGACGGCAGTGTGGAGGGTAAAAATCGTAGAGGGAGACCAAGAGATGAATACACCAAGCAGATTCAGAAGGATGTAGGTTGCAGTAGGTACTGGGAGATGAAGAAGCTTGCACAGGATAGAGTAGCATGGAGAGCTTCATCAAACCAGTCTCAGGACTGAAGACCACAACAACAACATGAGGGGTAGAATACTAGGGCGACTGGAGGCTGGTCAAACACAGCAGGTCGTAGCAAGGGCCGTCCGTGTGCCACAAAGCGTGATCTCAAGATTATGACAACGATTCTAGCAGACAGGAAACGTGTCCAGGCGCTACAGTACGGGACTTCCACAGTGGACAACACCACAAGCAGACCGATATCTGACCATCAGTGCCCGCAGACGGCCACGGAGTACTGCAGGTAGCCTTGCTCGGGACCTTACCTCAGCCACTGGAACAGTTTTCTCCAGACACACAGTCCACAGACGACTGAACAGACACGGTTTATTCGCCCGGAGACCTCCAAGGTGCATTCCACTGAACGCTTGTCACAGGTGAGCCCATAAAGCCTGGTGTCAAAAACACAGAACATGATCATTGGAACAGTGGTCCCAGGTTATGTTCACGGACGAGTACAGGTATAGTCTGAACAGTGACTGTCACCGGGTTTTCATTTGACATGAGCCAGGAACCAGATACCACCCCCTTAATGTCCTTGTAAGGGACCTGTATGGAGATCGTGGTTTGATGATGTGGGGTGGGACTATGATTGGTGCATGTACATCCCTGCATGTCTTTGACAGAGGAACTGTAACAGGTCAGGTGTATCGGGCCGTCATTTTGCATCAGTGTGTCCACCTTTTCAGGGATGCATTAGGTCCCACCTCCCTCCTGATGGATGATAACGCATGGCCCCACCGAGCTGCCATCGTGGAGGAATACCTTGAAATAGAAGATATCAGGCGAATGGAGTGCTCTGCCTGTTCTCTAGACCTAAACCCCATCGAGCACGTCTGGGATGCTCTCGGTCGACGTATCGCTGGACGTCTTCACACCCCTAAGACACTTCAGGAGCTCCGACAGGCAATTGTGCAAGAATGGGAGGCTGTACCCCAGCAGCTGCTAGACCACCTGATCCAGAGTATGCCAACCCGTTGTGCGGCCTGTGTACGAGTGCATAGTGATCCCATATTGATGTCGTGGTGCATGCGCAGAAAACAGTGGTGTTTTGTAGCACATGTGTTTCGGGACGGTTTTCTCGACTTATCACCAACACAGTGGACTTATAGATCTGTGTTGTGTGTGTTCCCTATGTGCCTATATTATTAGCGTCAGTTTTGTGTAGTGCCACGTTGTGTGCCACCACATTCTACAATTATCCTTAATTTGTGAGCATCAGTGTAGGTGTATGATTATGATCAAATAACAGGATGGACCGGTTTCTTTAAAGTTCAAGAATGATTATTAAATCAAAGATTAAATTAATGGTTCTCTCTGTAGAAAAGTAAAATACAAATAAATCTTATCTGGTGCTGGAGGCTTGGGTGTGGCGAACAATTATAACGGCTACACTCCCCTAGTATGGCCTGCAAATATCTTGCTGTTTGGGCTCAATTTCTCTTCTTGGCGTCTTTGAGTTTTACATACAGGAAGTTCCTTTGGTATTGGTACGTTAATCTTATTCTCACATATATCTCTGATACCTGACAAAAGTGTCTATACATTTATCTTCATGGCTATGTACAGGAATATGGTAATCTTATCAGGTGCAGACTGAAACATGACTATAGACTGCTACAGACAAATATAGAACCCGTACAGACTGGTACAAACTAATGCAGACTGGTACAGATTGATGCCGACTAACTAATCGG
Organism: Schistocerca americana; assembly: GCF_021461395.2. Taxonomy (NCBI): domain Eukaryota; kingdom Metazoa; phylum Arthropoda; class Insecta; order Orthoptera; family Acrididae; genus Schistocerca; species Schistocerca americana. Next base: position 664,929,182 of record NC_060120.1, read on the forward strand.
AGGTCTGTACGCTCGTTATAATACCTCACACATTCATGTATCACTGCGAGAGTGTGATCCGCGAGGAGAAAAGGTTCTACGTAAGCAGCAATCTCATTGGCTGCGTTACATATTAATACACGGATTGGTGGAAGCAGAATTTGTTCCCTCTCTGTAGCAGCGCCATCTCGTAGTGCAAAGATGAACGAGCGCTGCGCCTGCGCTGTTGTGCTTAGCGGGGCGCGCTCTAGTGGGAAAGTTGTGTACGTGCTGACTACGCGGAACTATGTACACAACAGGCCTTAATTTGAGGAAGAAATTTCCGAGAAGGTAGGTTTGAAGCACGGCATTATATGGTAGTGAAACATGGAGTTTGGGACAATAGGAACAGAAGAGAATTGAAGTACTTGAGATATGCTACAGACAAATGTTGAAAATTAGGTGGACTGATAAGGTAAGGAATGAAGAGGTTCTCCACAGAATAGGAGAGGAAAGAAATCTATGGAAAATGCTGACAGGGAGAAGGAACAGGAAGATAGAATATTCGTTAAGACACCAGGGAATCACTTCCACGGCACTAGAGGGGGCTGTAGAGAGTAAAAACTGTAGAGGCAGACAGGGATAGGAATACATCCAGTAAATAATTGAGGATGGAGGTTGCAAGTGCTACTCTGAGATGAAGAGGTTAGCACAGGAGAGGAATTTGTAGCGGACCACATCAAACCAGTCAGAAGACTGATGACTCAACAAAAAGAAAAGCGTCACGTGAATGCAAGCCCCACCCCCCACTTCCGGTGTCTTTTCCTTTAGGCACCCTCCCTCCCTTCTCTTCCCTTCCCTTCTCTTTCCTTTTCCCCCGTCCCCTCCCTCCACCCCTCTTCCCCCAGGCTTCCCCTCCCCCTTCCTCCCTCCCCCTATCTCCCCTGCCCGTGGCATGGAGATCATCGCCATCTGTGTCTCTTGTGTGTGACGTCGTTTTGTGTTTTTTAGTGTCCGCCGTCAAGCTTCTACGTTCACTTGGGCCGTCGTGTTCTGTGCGCTGTGTCAACGTGTTTTCAGTGTCGTTATCATCGAGTGTGAACGGCTCCGTGTTTTTTGTGTATCTGTGACCACTCTTTTTTGCACGTCACTTTGTTCATACTGATTCCCCATTCTGTGTTCTGTTATTGTCAACACTATGGCTGAAGAGCGGCGTAGCATGCCGCTGACAGCCTACCTGTTGTTTAGGTATTAAAATAACAATAAAGGGAAAAAAAGTGAATGCAACGCCACAAGGCAGCATTCTGTCTCGACGTGGGTAATGGTTATCCTATTTTGTATATTGCGTAATCGCCTTCGTGTCATCGTAAATTTCTTCTGTTTTCGCCGTAGCTACAAGAGTCTGTTAGAGAATTTAACCTCGACAAGACAAAAGTTTGAGACTAAAAGTTCTAAGTATTTTAGGTAATCAGTCAATTTCATTCCAATTTTTGCTCTTGCTTTAATTCAAAATCATATTCGCGGCAACAAATCGCTTAGGTCTTAAAGGGAACTTGTAACCCTTGTAGCATAACAGGTACAGAAATTAATAGAGACTCAGAAGAATCAGAAAACTTAGGTTAACACTAGAAGTGCCGTACCCTTAAAGCACCCCATGGGTCATTTTTGATCCACAGTAGAAAATAACCTTCTATTGGTATTTGGGTGGTGTTTTGGGTGTCACCATGTTAACAGTACGTTCAGGAAGACTCTGAAGTGTAATCAAATGATAATGTGGTCTCTAAAATGAATATTACGCTGTCAAAAACAAATTTTGGAAAATAAGCATTTTTTATTTTAAGTAAAACATTGTTGCACAGATTTTCTTTATAAGAAGATGGAAACAGAGTCGAAACATGCTTTTTATATGAGTATTAAAACTATTTTTACTTTTACACACAAATAAGGTAAGTAGTCTAGTACAGACTACTTGTTAAAGATTGTAAAATGCACCATGGGACTAAAATGCTCAGTGCGTTTTCTTGCTTACTGAAGCCAAGGAACGAAACATAGAACAAACAATTTCAAACTAGAATAATAAATATTTGGAAATATTTAGGGACAAAGGAGTGGACAAAATTGTCTAAGCTGTGATGAGCCCACAGTCCAGACATTCCTCAAGAGTTTTGGCTTGGCAAGTTTTACACACATACTTGTTACACTCGAAACATACGCATGATGTTTATTTCCCTTTTGTTCTTTGCAAGAAACCTGAATTTGACAATGCTTTCTATTTCCAGTTTGGCCAGTGCCGAAAACGAGCACCTGCAAGAGGAGATCGCCTCCTCTCTGCAGTTTGTAGGGGCCAGGAAGCTCATCTGCTACTCTGAGGATAAAATCTCGCCGTAAAATCTTCTTCATCATGGCAAGGTCAAGAATGTCGTAAAAGAGATGCACAGGACATCGGTGGGTGCCAGGTCGGACACTGTAGAGTCTAGTAATTTGGCCAACTATATCGACTCCACCCTTAGTTTCATTATAAAACTTCACTGTTTCTGGAAGCTTATTCTCAGTATTTTCATTGACCTGACATCCAACATGCATGTTACTCGGAACAAGGACTTCTTTTTCTTTTTCCTGTGGTATACTATGAGAAGGCTGTCGCCCGAATTGTACAAGTTTGTTGCATACAACTCGTCGTCTCCACTTCGCTCCGCAGGAGGAACCTCTTTGAGTGATCTTCGAAGAATACCAAATAAACTTGTTCCTTTTTCTTTCAGCTCATCCGCCAATTTCACTGCGTGAGGAAGTTGCCAGTCATGATTTTACGTCCACAGTTGAGGTATGGCTGTGCCAACTTCATAGCGACATGGTGAACAAGACCCTTTCTTGGATCACGAGTTTCGTATTTGGCATGGTAAGGGAATCCGTTCAGAAAGTAGTGTTTGTCAGCATCACGCAAAAGCCAGCATTGTATCCCATGTCTACCAGGTTTACTCGGCATGTACTGGATAAATGAGCACCAGTACTTGCAAGGATACAACTGCTCGTCGACAGCCACGTTCTCGCCTGACGCTTCAATTGACAGTAAATATACTACTGGCCATTAAAATTGCTAAACCAAGAAGAAATGCAGATGATAAACGGGTATTCATTGGACAAATATATTATACAAGAATTGACATGTGATTACATTTTCGCGCAATTTGGGTGCATAGATTCTGAGAAATCAGTACCCAGAACAACCACCTCTGGCCGTAATAACGGCATTGATACGCCTGGGCATTGAGTCAAACAGAGCTTGGATGGCGTGTACAGGTACAGCTGCCCATGCAGCTTCGACACGATACCACAATACATCAAGAGTAGTGACTGGCGTATTGTGATGAGCCAGTTGCTCGGTCACCATTGACCAGACGTTTTCAATTGGTGACAGACCTGGAGAATGTGCTGGCCAGGGCAGCAGTCGAACATTTTCTGTATCCAGAAAGGCCTGTACTGGACCTGCAACATGCGGTCGTGCATTATCCTACTGAAATGTAGGGTTTCGCAGGGATCGAATGAAGGGTAGACCCACGGGTCGTAACACATCTGAAATGCAACGTCCACTGTTCAAAGTGCTGTCAATGCGAACAAGAGGTGACCGAGATGTGTAACAAATGGCACCCCATACCATCACACCGGGTGATACGCCAGTATGGCGATGAAGAATACACGCTTCCAATGTGCGTTCACCGCGATGTCGCCAAACACGGATGCGACCATCATGATGCTGTAAAATGAACATGGATGCATCCGAAAAATAATGCCATTAGTGCACCTAGGTTCGTCGTTGAGTACGCCACCGCAGGCGCTCCTGTCTGTGATGCAGCGTCAAGGGTAACAGCAGCCACGGTCTCCGCGCTGACAATCCATGCTGCTGTAAACGTCGTCGAACTGTTCGTGCAGATGGTTGTTGTCTTGCAAACGTCCCCATCTGTTGACTCAGGGATCGAGACGTGGCTGCACGATCCGTTATAGCCATGCGGATAAGATAGATGCCTGTCATCTCGTCTGCTAGTGATACGAGGGCGTTGGGATCCAGCACGGCATTCCGTATTACCCTCCTGAACCCACAGATTCCATATTCTGCTAACAGTCATTGGATCTCGAGCAACGCGAGCAGCAGTGTCGCGATACGATAAACTGCAATCGCAGTAGGCTACAATCCGACCTTTATCAAAGTCGGAAACTTGATGGTACGAATTTCTCCTCTTTACAAGAGGCATCACAACAACGTTTCACCAGGCAACGCCGGTAAACTGCTGTTTGTGTATGAGAAATCGGTTGGAAATTTTCCTCATGTCAGCACGTTGTAGGTGTCGCCACCGGCGCCAACCTTGTGTGTACGCTCTGAAAAGCTAATCATTTGCATATCACAGCATCTGCTTCCTGTCGGTTAAATTTCGCGTCTGTAGCCCGTCATTTAGTGGTGTAGCAATTTTAATGGCCAGTAGTGTAGTTTCCATATTTCTAAAGCAAAGAAAAATTCAGCAGTTTCCTCGCATTATCTCCTTAATAATGTAGAATCAAATCTAAGGTGACTGCATATTTCTGTGTCAGTTCGTCACCAATCCGTAGGTAACCCAAAGCTGCGGTGATGTAAAGTATCGTCCGACCTCCGAATTCTTCGTATTTCAGGTTATTTTTCTCCTAAACTGTCGTAATATACCCAAACATCTCGTGGATAGCGTCAAGGCACAACTATAAACTATTTACAGTGTGAAAACCGGTTCAGGTGTGACAGGCAAACTTTTCATAATTCTAGGTGAACTAAATGGGGAAGAAATTTTGGTGAGTTGCATAACCCCATAAGTGATTACAAGTCACGGGAGCATTTGGTCCTGCGATGACTATGGAGTGGGGGTAGAGCCCTCTAAAAACCCTCGTGGGTCAAATATGACCCACATGATACGCTTATTGTTTAAAGTTATATGTTGATTGATGAGAAGACCATTACGCTAACCACAATGGAGCCTGCCTATGAATGCTGTTCTCGGGCACGGGTTGAGTTAGTTGCTGTTCATAAGCAGTTAGAAATCACCCAGAATGTTGCCAAGCAATTGGAAGCTGCTGCAAAGGAAGAAGTTGTGCGGATTACCGAGAAGTATGCACCAAAGATACCAAAAGTACCTCAAGTATTATCCGCTTTCACTGTCCAGCACATCTTCAAAAGCCTGAATAACCATCTTTTGCAGCGGTTCTGGAAGGTATCAACAGGGATATGAAGCCAAGCCGACTTCAGAGCCGTAGCCAGCAGCGCTAGGTTACTCGGTTGAGGTTCCATAGCGCGAACAGCCTGGTCGAGGTGGTCCTACAGATTCTGGATTATGTTTATATCCAGGGAGTCTCATGGTCAGGAGGATCATGGTAAACTCATCCTCGTGCTCTTCAAACCGTGCGCGTACACTCCGAGCTGTGCGACACATTGTATTGTTCTGCTGGTAGGTGTCATCATGCCGAGGAAAAACAAACTACATGCGGGCATGGACATGGCCCTCAGTGACGGATGCATACTTGTGTTCTCCAGTGTGTTTTCCGCAATGACAAGATAGCCCAGGGAATGTTACGAAAACATTCTCCAGACCATAAAGGTCCCTCCTAGTTGCAAGATGATTGCTTTCAGATTTTTCACGCCATACACGCCAATGCCGATGGAGCATAAAACGCGATTCATCTGAAAAGGCCATCCGTCGCCCATCAGCAGACATCCAGTTGCGGTACTGGCGTCCAAATTCCAACCTCCGTCGTCGAAGAACAGCAGTCAGCTTGGATGCTTGAACCAGGCACCTGATGCAGAGGCCACTAAGCAGCAACGTTCGCTGTACGGTCGTTAAGGGGGCACTGTTGGCAGACCCTTGGTTCATCTGAGCGACCAGTTGCGCGTCTATTCGTCCGTATCCATATCCACAACTGTCGTTCCCCGTTTCTTTGATTTGAGCATCACTGCTTTCTGTTAGCGCTTGGAGCTCTGGTACTTTCGCAGCACAGCTACGACAATTTACAACTGTTATAAAATAAATAAATATATATGCAGGGTGTTACAAAAAGGTACGGCCAAACTTTCAGGAAACATTCCTCACACACAAAGAAAGGAAATATGTTATGTGGACATGTGTCCGGAAACGCTTACTTTCCATGTTAGAGCTCATTTCATTACTTCTCTTCAAATCACATTAATCATGGAGTGGAAACACATAGCAACAGTACGTACCAGTGTGACTTCAAACACTTTGTTACAGGAAATGTTCAAAATGTCCTCCGTTAGCGAGGATGCATGCATCCCCCCTCCGCCGCATGGAATCCCTGATGCGCTTATGCAGCCCTGGAGAATGGAGTATTGCATCACAGCCGTCCACAATACGGGCACGAAGAGTCTCTACATTTGGTACCGGGGTTGCGTAGACAAGAGCTTTCAAATGCCCCCATAAATGAAAGTCAAGAGGGTTGAGGTCAGGAGAGCGTGGAGGCCATGGAATTGGTCCGCCTCTACCAATCCATCGGTCACCGAATCTGTTGTTGAGAAGCGTACGAACACTTCGACTGAAATGCGCAGGAGCTCCATCGTGCATGAACCACATGTTGTGTCGTACTTGTAAAGGCGCATGTTCTAGCAGCACAGGTAGAGTATCCCGTATGAAATCATGATAACGTGCTCCATTGAGCGTAGGTGGAAGAACATGGGGCCCAATCAAGACATCATCAACAATGCCTGCCCAAACGTTCACAGAAAACCTGTATCGATGACGTGATTGCACAATTGCGTGCGGATTTTCGTCAGCCCACACATGTTGATTGTGAAAATTTACAATTTGATCACGTTGGAATGAAGCCTCATCCGTAAAGAGAACATTTGCACTGAAATGAGGATTGACACACTGTTGGATGAACCATTCGCAGAAGTGTACCCGTGGAGGCCAATCAGCTGCTGATAGTGCCTGCACACGCTGTACATGGTACGGAAACAACTGGTTCTCCTGTAGCACTCTCCACACAGTGACGTGGTCAACGTTACCTTGTACAGCAGCAACTTCTCTGACGCTGACGTTAGGGTTATCGTCAACTGCACGAAGAATTGCCTCGTCCATTTGCAGGTGTCCTCATCGTTCTAGGTCTTCCCCAGTCGCGAGTCATAGGCTGGAATGTTCCGCGCTCCCTAAGACGCCGATCAATTGCTTCGAACGTCTTCCTGTCGGGACACCTTCGTCCTGGAAATCTGTCTCGATACAAACGTACCGCGCCACGGCTATTGCCCCGTGCTAATCCATACATCAAATGGGCATCTGCCAACTCCGCATTTGTAAACATTGCACTGACTGCAAAACAACGTTCGTAATGAACGCTAACCTGTTGATGCTACGTACTGATGTGCTTGATGCTAGTACTGTGGAGCAATGAGTCGCATGTCAACACAAGCACCGAAGTCAACATTACCTTCCTTCAATTGGGTCAACTGGCGGTGAATCGAGGAAGTACAGTACATACTGACGAAATTAAAATGAGCTCTAACATGGAAATTAAGCGTTTCCGGACACATGTCCACATAACATCTTTTCTTTATTTGTGTGTGAGGAATGTTTCCTGAAAGTTTGGCTGTACCATTTTGTAACACCCTATACAAATTAGGATGTTATGAGGCCCCAGCAGAAAAACTGTAGTAAATGCGCGATAAGTTGGCTGCCGGCTTCGAAGTACTGATCGTTAAAAGTTGGCACCATTCGGAACACTTCGTGTGACTGTTCTCTGTTTCGAATTGCTGCTACCCTTAGCGAGCCCAAGGTTGTGGCACTGTAACTGAATGATGAAGTCTTGTTGTGTTGTCTGTATGAGTAGAGTATTAACTGATTAATAAGTAGCTGCACTTATATTAAAATGCAATATGCAATATGAGACACAATCACAAATGTTTGCTAAATGTTTTGCCTCGGCGCCGGTTTTGGATAGCGTAAGGCAAGAAAAAAGGAAAAAAAGTGAGATAGTGTTAATACTTTCATCTTTCTTTACCTCCTCTGAATTACTGCAGATGACGTGTCACTGAGCACATTTGTACTGTGCATGCAGTACACGTGAGGTGCCTAGTTGTTTCCACTGCCTTGTGTGGATTACATAAGTTCTTGTACACTTCACTAACCTGCTGTCTTCATGATGATGATGTCCCCAGCGCAGAAAACAGCACGCAGGTCGTGGATTCCTTTTCTTGAGGCTGAAATTAACTTCGCAAGGAACTGCTGCTACGAAAAAACTATAACTCATTTGGGATGCCACTCGCGTTTTTATTGATATAGACACTAGAAACTGTTCTTGATCACAACGTATTGAACATATCTTTCTACAGTCATTATATCTGGCTAAAATAACATGAAATACATCCTGCGACAGACAACATGTCTGTCTGCTGGAACCGTCACAACTGGAGAATAAAATTTCATGAATCAAATACTACTATTACAGACAACGTGTCTGTACCTAGCGACGGCCGGAACTGTAGTAAATAAAACTGCATGAAACAAATACTGCTATAACAGACAACATGTCTGTATACTGGAAAGGTCAGAACTGGAGAGCCGGACTGCCCGGGACACTTCGCGCGCCAAGCCAGCAAGGCGAGACCTGAATGGCACCGAAGGGCATCGGCAGTAATATCGTCAGTCTTTTGTTTTAGTAATACTTTGATTTTAATCATTTTGAAATGACTGATTGATAGCTGGCTGTTGTGAGATGTTTATTTAAAAAAATGAAGTAATTTGGATGACAGATTTAATTAATAATAGCAGCTAAAGTTTAACGTTTTGGCTCCCTACCGCCGAACACAGCAGCCAATCACAGAGCAGCAGCATCATGCAGGCGGTCTTTCTCACGGGAATGGTACCGAATCTAACATCTGTCACCGGTACTTCATCCCAAATTGCGTCATATCTATGCTTCTTGCATCTCCACTGCCCTGGGAATAGCTTCCTGGAGCCTAATATGATGGCTGAATAAGCCAGAAATATTAAAAGCGCCATTTTGCCTTTCACGGTATACTTTAACCAAGGCGGCACAAGAACAGTTTACTGTGCCCTGTAACACACTTCACCTTGTGTGGCTCGTGTGAAAGAAAAACGAGCGCAGTAGGACGAGGGTCTGTCACTCATCGGCAGTTTGAACGCATGACGATAATGCTATCCCTTGGAAAACAGCAATAAAGATAATAAGGATCACCTTGTACCTTCAGTGTGTATGCCAGGGGGTCTCATTCATAATGCTTAAAAGCCTGTTGCGGCAGCTCGTGCTGCAACAAGCTACAACCAGCTGTAGATTGTGGCAAACGTTGGAACTAACGATGCCTGTTGTCTTAGTCTCAAGGTCATACTGTGATCTTTCCAGCTACTGGTACAAAAGCTTGAGAAGACCAGTGTTGCTCACAGTCAGCAGCATTGTGCCCAAAACTGATCGTAGACGTCTGTTTCCGAGCAGAGTGGGAGGCCTGAACCAGAAAGTTCTTCCATAAGTTGCACTGTGACTTCATGGACTGCACAACTGCGTAGAGAATAGTAAAGTCCCACTATATAGGTCAAGAGTGCACTACACATCAGAGATTGCTACATAGAAAAATGATTGTTTGGGGTGCTCACAAGAATGTTCATTACAAGAGACAACGAAATTTTGTGTAAGACCTTAAGAAGTGCTCTGCCCCCCCCCCCTCCCCCCCCCCCCCCCCCAACACACACACACACACACCGCCAAGCATTCGCAGCAAAGTGCCACAGTTTGGACCACACTTAAAAAGCAGTGTAGCTCACTTAACTCTAAAAAAAATGACAGCAGTGGAATTTTTTGGGTAAATCTAGGTGTATATCGAAAGGACAGGTTAACTGGAGCTGGAGGTGATTTAGTCACCATAACGGACAATAAACTAGGATACAACAAGACAGAAACTGTAGCTGCATACGAGATTGTTAAGGCATGACTCATTATCAAGGATGGGCATAAACTTATACAATTAGGTCTTTTTACCGACCACTAGACTCATCTTAAAAGCACTCAAAAACCTTACAGAAAACCTCGCTATTACTTATGTTCTCCAGTCATACTGTGATCACTGAAAGAGACCTCTATCATTCAATAATCAATTGAGATAATTACGGTCTCTAAGTGTGACGTCCTTCGAAACGACGCTAAATGCTTTGTTTGAAAAATGCTCTGACGATATAAATGATAGAAACACGGTATATTAGATCTACTGGCAACAAACAGACTTGACCTCTTTGAAGTATTTCACGTAGAAATTGACGTCAATGAGACAAATGTAGCAACAATGATTACCAAAACACAAAATATAACTAAAACAGGTGGAGGATTTATTTGTTCAGTAAACTTAGTAATGTCAGTAGCTCTGACAGTAGCGCGTAGAGGAACTGTAGTTCAAGCTTTTTTTAAAAAAAAAAAAAAAAAAAAAGTTGGCAAAAGCTGGCTAGACATGTACCTAGTAGTACCCTCCATGTTAAACAGTCTTTGCAAAATAAACTTCTAAAGGAACAATGTCTACTATGTAATATAATCAAACAAAAGCATACGCTGTCAGTCCAAAGAATGTTTCGAGACTGGATTGACAAAAAATAAAGAAAAGTTAAGAAAGCGGTTTTAAAGATTCAGGCTTCCTACATAGTGTCCGCTTAAATACAACGCACAGAACCTTCATACAATAGCGAAACTGTCAGAAGCGTCCTACTTTGGAATGGTTTTCAGCTCGAGCGTCACCATGGCTTTATGTCGGTGATGTGAAAGCGTCGACTCTTCAAGTGAATTTCTGCATTTTGTAGTTCTGACGTAGGTTTGTATTGATGACATCACGTCTCGTCACCCGTGATGATTTTTTTTGTTCGGGAGTCAAGGCGTGCCGGACAAAATTTTACATAGTTTTCTCTTCTTCTTTAAGCGGTCTGGAGAATGCTTTGAACACTTTATTTAGTGATGTTCCGCTCGTTGCTCCATTTCGATTAGTGATACAACAACGCTGGCACACTATGACTGCATGTCCAGCACTGAACACTGCCTGCTCACATGGTCGAATGCACATCTGTTGTATACAGTTATTAGTTTAAGCTGGCATCGTAGTTACAGCACTGATGTCACGTATACACCTGGAATAAAATCAGTCTCGGAACTTCTTGGACAGTTGGCGTAAGGCTATAGACAGAGAGATGTTAAATCAAACACCTTTGGCTGTCAGTAGAACGATGCTTGAAGCCTTCAGCATCTATCATAGTAAAATATTATCGAGAAACCTCTCACAAAAGCAAAATAAATACTGGCCGTGTGTAATGGCCGATAGTTGGACCAAAGTTAATGTATTGACACTCATGGGTGATGCAGGAAATGTTGGACGTAGCGAAGCAAACATGAAATTCTAAACTCCGTTTCCAGATGTTCCTTTACAAACAAAAGCACAGTAACATTAGTGACAATGGCGTTGAGTAAGAGGTGAAATCGCTAAAATTGAGCAAGGCCCCAGGACTAAATGAAGTCCTTCTCAGTTTCCACATAGAATTCGCGGCTGATTTAGCCCTTTCTTTAACCATAATACATAACTCAGACAAAAACTGTGCATAATGATTGGAAGAAAACCCAGATTACTGAGACCTGCAAGACAGATAGCAGAAGCGATCTACAAAACCATCGTCCGTTATCATTGACATCCAGCTATTGTAGTCTCTCATAAGTAGACAAATTCTAAACTGAAATGTAATGAGGTATCACGAACAGAATGCCCTAATGCCCACCAACATGGATTCCGAAAGCATTGGTCATGATAAGCAAACTCGTGCTTTCTCACATTACATCCTGAAAGCCGTGAATGAAGGTAGTCACGTAGACGTAATATTTTTGTATTTGCGAGAAGTATTTTTACTCGATACCTTGTCGACAGTTACTTATAGCGTCTATCAATTGGGATATCAAACAAATTTGCGATTAGATTAAGGTTTTGTAGTAGGGAGGACGCAGAGTGTTATCTTGAGTGGACAGACAGATGTAGTTGTGTTTTAGCTGCAGGCATCTCCCAAGACTTCAAGGAGTTAACATTAATAATGAGTACATAAAGGAGTCAGCGACATGGCTACACGTGTATTCAACAACCTGCAAGAGCACATTAAATGTCATATAGTGATGAAGTGGAAGTTAAGACTAAATTAACCAACTTTCTGGACAACTTCTTCTACTCCACCGAAGAATATCTTCACATAATCTCTTGAATTCAATGTTTTATATTATTTTATGTTTAGAATTAAAGCTATATTTCAACTGCCTTTAATAGTGTTCAGTCATTTCACTTACCGTTAGTAAATTACGAAAAAAGATCTTTGATTTTTGGCACATCCAGAGGTCGTTCCCCGTGGGATCCATGGAATACTTTAATCACAAGGAAATATTTTGATCACAAGGGTTCAGTGATCGGTAAATAAGGTGGTAGACCCGTTAACTGATTAGAATATGGAATAGGTCTACAAAGGCAATTGCTACAAAATACTCGTGCGAATCATCGTAGAATGTTGCACAAGAGAGTAGCAACCATACCAGATAGTATATACCGGACACATACAAAGACAGGCAACGAATGGTCATAGCTTTGCTTGATCCACAGGAGAGTGCCACGAAATTACTATAAAACGTTTACTGGCAGACACTTGAAGATAGGCGATCTCCCGTGAAAGCCTGTTTTCAACATTTATGGAACCAATGTTGATCCAGGAATATACCTCAGGCTCAACGCATCGCTCCTGTAAGGACCGCGAAGACACGATAGGTCAATTACAGCGCGCACAGTCATTTATCATTCTTAACGCACTCCATATCCGACGCTGATAACCTTGTCTTTGAGCGCCTGTAAGCACCAAACATCCATATCCGAATGGAACTGGTAGAAATCTCAACACTGCGTGGAAGAGCGTGCACTATCTCCCATGTACTTCGCAGTAGTTTGCGGAGTATGTGTGTAGATGTGTCTAAGAAAGCCTCCTAAGGTATAATTATTTTTTAACTATTATGTTGGATGATTTTTCTAAGGTTTAATTGCGAAAGTTGTTCTTCTAGATTCTATATCCGTGTTTAACATAAGGTCTTTTTCTCTGCGTGATCAGTACTGGATAGACATCCTTGATTTTTTTTTTTCTTTCTGTGAAACACGCAGGTCACGTGCATGATAGAATAGAAACAGAAACGGGCAGCGGAAAAGCAATCACACCATAACTAATGCACATTTCTGCTGCTTGTTATTTGTTAGTGTTTGTTTTGATGCGTTTAATAAAAGCGCTATCACGAAGTAATCAGTTTTTTAAATAATAAAAACCCCAGTTATCGTTGACAAATAACAAGCAGCAAAAATGTGGTCTCTTGCTGCGAGATTTTTTATCTTATTGCCACGTGTACTTCGCTTTTGTAACAATACGGCCACCATTTTATTCATATACGCACTTAAAACCAAGCAATTAGAGTTACTGTTGAGTGGGCTTTTACACAGTATGACCCAAAGATGTCATTTATGCCATAAAGTGAAGCAATTTCATTTTGTGGGAAAAATATTGCTCAGCTGGTATAATTTTTATCAGCATCAGCTTCTTCGAACAATTCAGAAAACGCTAAACACGTAAACAATTTGGTGTCCACCTGTCATTGCTGTCAAAAAAGGCTGTACTGTCGTTATGAAAATATATGCCATAAAATGTATAATTGTAACTTCTAGACTTACAAAAAATGAAAATAATTTACTTTATTTATTTTGCATCATATCTACTTATTCTTAGTGTGTTTTCTCTTTGAAATTCGAGGGATAATCGTCAACTTGACTACCAAGTCGTTTGCCCCCACCACGTGACTCATGTGGACATGGCCTTGAAAGCAACACGGAAGCTATAATGGTGTCCTGGCAGTAGTGTTTGCGTTCGTGGTGAGAACAGAAGACCGTTGTGTAGTTCTGTTACATACCGTGTTTCATTAAATGGAACTAGAGTTTTAATGTGTTTTCTGGAATCTGAATTCTGCCCTCTCGTACCGTATTAGTTTCTTAACCGTTTTTCGTAGTTTGTAAACAAGTGCGACTGCAAATTTTCACCATGCCTGCCAGCGGGCCCGTCTACCAGCCTACTACTGAAACATACGAGCAACAGAGGGACTGGACGCGCGTCAGTTACTTGTCTCAGACTGTTAGTAATGGCATTAACAGAACGAAATGCCTGCAGTGGGTAACCCTTGTCCTCGGATTGTTTGCTTTAGCAGCAGGGCTTATTATGCTCATTGAAGGAGCTGTCGATTATTCAGACACCCGCCAACACGAAGCGGATGAAAGTGGTTCTACAAGTGATTTAGTGATTGCAGTTGCTGGTGCAATTCTCATTGTTATTGGTTTTGTACTTATAGCCTTTTACGTACGCACAATCAGGAGGAGGAAGAGTTGCTTCTGCTTCGACTCGAAGGAACAGAGACTGGCCAGACAGCTGGACAACCAGGCAAGCAACGGCCAGGTGAGGACACGTACTTCTTGGAAAAATATTGACTACCACATTGTTCTGTGCTGAGTATTCAATACTAATTTGAAACACTCTCTAGTGTAAAATTTTACTGTTAGGAATACTGCATCGAGAGATGGCTTCACAGCCAAACTAAAGTTGTTGTTAAATAGTAAAACTGTTTGATAGTATGCTGTGGGTCGCTACCAACATATTCACATAGGCCTACATGTAATTTATTTGCTGTACATTATCCCAGCAATTGCTGCTGTGTCACCTCTGTTGGCTCTTGTGTGGGAATTACATTCCCGTTACTAATTGTATTTTAAAACCTACATTATTCAAACTCAGATGTTATCTAGCCCACAGAGAAATATAAAATCATATTTTAAGTTACATTTTGTTCTTGGCTAGCCTCTAAGTGAAGCCATGTCTTAAATGTTAAGACTATTAAGTTTATGAAGTTAATACAGTGTTTTGGTTTAAGTCCATATTAGTTACAGCTGTAATAGCTAACGGAATGGTTCTGTGCGATTTTCTTGAACCCATTTGTAGGTACTTATCTTAAGACAGGCTAAGAAGGTTTGTTTCTTGTTGTAATGTAAAGATTTCCTCTGTTTCGTTTGTAAGAGAACACATTTACACTTCTGTTGAATGGAAATTTTGTACCTTAATCTTTTATGTTTTCCAAATCGGAAATTGAGAGTATACTGTATATTATAAGCTGTGTTTGTGCATTTTATGCTAACTCGTGGAGTATTTTATGGTAGGTACCGGTTTTTGATAAATTACAGACTTCTCTTTTTACTATAGCTAGGTCTCTCTAGGCTTTTTCTGCGTAGGCTTGCCATATTAGAAATGTAAATTTTGCCCTTAAGCAAACTATTGCATGGACTGCGAAAGTTACGTAGGAGTGAAATGGCATCATTGCTAATAGTGTAGCCATTACTCTTTGATACATGAACAGTACTAGTTAATTTTATGATTTAAGTAGCATGTAGTCGTGAGATTTTCAAATCTTTGTGATAACTGCAGTGGTATAGGCCTAACCCTGAAAATTTCTATGCTAGTGCATTTCTATAATAGTGCTCTTATATTTTTGTAGATCTCAAGGAATTTATAATACAAACTATGTGATAGGCTGTGGGGAATTTTATAAAAAGAAAGTTTCAACCTTGGTAATTACTGCAACAAAAACAATTTGCAAACTATCACAATAAATTGTGGTAATTTAAAAATGTGAAACTGATACTGCTATATGGTATGGTGTCTTGGTAACTAGATTGTGGGAATTCGAGACAGAAGTTAAGTATAGAATAAATTATTTTGTTAGCAGTTGCAAAATACCTAGCCCCTCCACTCTCATGTTACAAATCCCATTGATGCATGAAAGAGTGAGCATATAAGCAGTGTACATTTTCCTTCTGGAAGTATCATTCATTTAGTATATATTTTGAAGGGTTTGGAAGTTTGTTGTCAAGATAAGACATACCCTTTAAGTAAATTCCATGAAACTGAAATTTGAGATAAACTAACTGTGGCAGCAGGTTAATTTAGATAAAACAAACTAGGTGACTTACTACGTGTTAAAACTGCAACCTTGATAAAACTGATGGAATGACAGTTCCTGCACTCAAAATAATGTAAAAAGCAGAGGGGAGTGTTATCGCAGAGACAGCCAGTGTTAAAAAGTAGTGCAACTATTTTTTGCTTCTATAATCAGTACTACTTTTCATGGTACTTGCCTAGAAAGAGCCCACATGCTGAATTCACTGAACTGTTATATTTGAATGTTGAAATGTTGCTGTTCTTAGATGTGCTGTTCATCCAGGTTTTACATTGATAAAAATAGTAAAGATAATACAGACATTTAAAATGAGTTAGACTGAAAGTGCAAAACAGTTACTGTGCAAATGTATGGATTTAAAAGAACTAGGAGAAAGATACATACCATCTACAAAAAAGAGGCATTTGGAGAAAAGAGAAGCAGCTGTATGAATATCAAGAGCTCAGATGGAAAACCAATCCTAAGGAAAAGGTGAAAAGAGTATATAGAGGTCTATACAAGGGAGATGAACTTGAATGTATTATTATAGACATAGAAGAGGATATATATGATTAAGAGATGAGAGATATGATACTGTGCATGAAGAAATTGATAAAGCACTGAAATACCTGAGCTGAAAAAAGGTCCCGAGGGTAGGTGACATTCTCTCAGAAATACTAATAGCCTTGGCAAACCCAGCCATGACAAAGAATAGAATGTTTTGGAATGCTACAAATATTTGCGAGGAGATCTGGTAATTAATGATGCCCATTTTTTTCTCATTTTGATACATAATGTTCACTTATTTGGTAATATGAACGTGAGAATCAACAGAAATAAGTTGCGTTGAAATATTATGTCTGTTGACTATCAGAAAGTGTAATTAAGGATCTACAGGATGTAATTTGGTGCTAATGGTTGGCTGTAGATGTAGTTCCTGTGCTTCTGAGCAGTTATTAGGGTGGGACATTAACAGATCTGGTAGGTTATCGTAGCTTGTGAATTCCTGAAAATGAGGTACGCTCATCTCCCTAGTCCAAATGATCATCTATTCAGTTTCTCAAAGTTATCATTTAGGGCCCATTATAAATGAGAGAAAATGTAGACATTCTTCAATTTTGTAATTATTTTAAAAAATACATTATCTGCATGTTTGGTTTTTAAATATCATTAGAATGATTGACCGAAATAGAATAGCATGAAATCTGATTTTGAAACAGATTTTGATTAAATTTCTTTGCTTTATTTGTACGGAAATGTACTGTGTGCCCATATTGTTCCTGCTGTACAGACTTGTGAAATATTTTGCTGTTTGTGGAGTATTACACACATTAAGATGCCAAATGTACTTTGTATGTAAACAATTTTTTTTGAAAGAATTTTTTAAAATGAAATCACTTTTGCAAGCCAGAGTTTTCATAACAACATATAGTATAGTAATGAAGACTTTGCTTGAAAAGAAAAATTCATTTCATAAAACTTACTCACTGAGATAAAAGTTGGCTAGTGCTTAACAACAGGAGAAGCAATTCCCATTACTGCTAAAAGAAATTCACAAAAATGGGAGACAGCACTCAGCTTTTGGAACCTATTTGCTGCTTAGGAACTGAGTGGCTTTGCCTCCCATGTCCAACCAGTTCCCTCTTCCCTCATTGGAAAAATGGGTCCATTGATCTGAAAGCTAGCCAACCTGTCCATCTCTTTGTGACTTTTAAGTAATATTTTTTCTCTTTATCAGATTTTTTACAGTGTGTCAGCATATCACTTTTCTTAACGAGACATCAATTAGCAATTCATTCTTAATATATTTTGGAACATAAATTAAAAATAGTGGCAAAAACTATTTCTTGTTGAGATACGCTGTTACTGTATACTTAAGTTACTCCTAGGTGCGAATGTAAGAAGTTGCTTCTTGCTTGTAGGCACCCATTCTGTTAACAACTTTCCACAGATGATATCTCCTTTCTTGCCCAAACAGTAGCACAACTCTGACAAAACAGTAAAGATGTAAGCTCCATTTACCTTAAGGTTGGGTTATCGGATGTTCTACTGCCCGCTTACCAAATAATGCAATATGGATGTTGATTGAACATAATAGTTAGTTTATAAGTGAAAGTGATGTTTCTAAAATGTGGCATAGTAAATTATTATTTAAGACTATCCCCAAAATAAAGATTAGTTTTTAGGGATTTACCTTCTACAAAACAAAATTGTTTTTTCCCTGCCACCAAGCCATGTTTCGGCACATGCTGCCTACTCTCTTAGTTAAGTATTTCTAAAACATAATATCTAGTTCGAAATGGTATTTTATATTACTTTTTCGATGAAGTGCGTGCGTGTGCTAGCACGTTTTTCTACCTTTCTTAGATCTAACCATGTGGTAAGACCAATGCTCTGCACAAAGTGAACATAATACCAAAAGAAATCAGATGTTTCACATTATTTGTAATATATATTAGCTGTCACTGTGTCATGTCAGTTGTTTCTTTGCTTCATGATTTCAGTGTAATAGAAATGAAAACTTAAAGTGCCTCCTTTTTCTCAATTACCCACTGAGCACTGCAAGAAACAGAAATGACAGTGTATTACCTAATTCTCACACAGTGTTTATCCCAATTGGTGTGTCTTGCATTTTTTACATTTTGCATTGCATGCCTTCCTATTAATTCCTGTGCAATCGACAATTCCACGTACTAACTTTGTGACTACTGTAGGTGCTGACATTGAATCCATCAACTGATCTTCTTGTGACTGCACAGTATGCTCCTGTGTCAGAGATTTCGTATCAGCCACCAGCAGTGTCTGAGGAGGAGGAGACACGCAAACTCATGGGTAGTGACAACAAGGAGTGGTAAGTAGAAGTATGATATTTCATGTTATTTTCTTCTACGTTTTGTGGCTATATTGTACAATACAGGTCCAAGTTTTCATTTGCATGAGCTAGAGCACATTCAAATGAGCTACCGTGAGAAAATAATGCATGGTCAACATCTAAAAAATGTAGAAAAGTAGAAGTAATGTTACTGCACAATTTTTGCCAATGTACCAGAAATTTCATCAGTACCACAAATTGCTGCAACATTCACACACAGCCCTTTCGAAAATATTGAAATATAGGAAAATGTTAGGTTGTGTCTTTCCAGTCCAAATTCGTGGCTCAAAATTGCAGTAGAAAGACTTACGCATACAGGTGACTTAATTGTATTGATTATTTGGGTTTTAAAATCAAATACAGCATTATGATTCTATTGAAATATACGGCCCGAAACTACTAAGTAGGCGTGGACTTTTCTCAAGATTTCAGAGTAGTATTGTACCTTGATGCCCACCTATAGTTTCTTGTCACTTTCATTAGGGCAGTTCTGGTGTAAAGCAGATGCCAGACTGAGATTCGTTGGAAGAATCCTAAGGAAATGCAGTCCGAAAACAAAGGAAGTAGGTTACAGTACACTTTGTTCGCACACTGCTTGAATATTGCTCACCAGTCTGGGATTCGTACCAGATAGGGTTGATAGAAAAAATAGAGAAGATCCAACGGAGAGCAGCACACTTCATTACATGATTATTTAGTAATCGCGAAAGTGTTACGGAGATGATAGATAAACTCTAGTGGAAGACTCTGCAGGAGAGACGCTCAGTAGCTCGGTATGGGCTTTTGTTGAAGTTTCAAGAACGTACCTTCATCAAGGAGTCAAGCAGTATATTGCTCCCTCCTACGTATATCTCTCTTAGAGACCATGAGGATAAAATCGGAGAGATTAGAGCCCACACAGAGGCATATCGACACTCTTTCTTTCCACAAACAATAGGAGACTGGAATAGAAGGGAGAACCAATAGAGGTACTGAAAGTACTCTCCACCACACACCGTCAGGTGGCTTGCGAAGTATGGATGTAGATATGATATAGAAAGACCTGATTAACTAGTTGCAGTTAGTTAACATACTGCATCAATGATGTCTGTAATGATGCAAATGGTACTACCAGCATACTGCCCCACAGAAGGTTCTATATACATTAGGAATTATTACATTGAATGAAAAGTGACACATCTCACAAAAACTAAATAAATAAAAAAATTTATAAGAAATGTTTCCATTTGCATTTATTGACGAGGTCCAGGACTGTCATGCATTACACATACGTTAATTGCACGTGATGTGAAGTAAGTAATTCATGTTCTGAACACAAAACAATCTTTCTACTACAGGCAAAAAGTTATTAAAGTATACTATGGAAGCCTTTGTACATTACGTGGTTCAGGATATTGTTGGTGCAAAGAACGTTGACACTCGGCACTGTGGATGGTGGGAGCGGCTGTAAATGGGAAATGCCTTTACGGTCGCTCCCATCAGCCATCGCGCCTAGTGTCAACTTTTTTGCATGTATAGTACTAGTATCAGTGATTTTGTGACTACATTGGCATGTTGAGTGAGGAGTTACTGTGTGTGGGCTCGGAAACATTTCATGTCGGTCTTCCCTCCACCCCCTTCCTACTGTTACTATCCCTGTCCATGATATTTATTATAGGTTGCAGAGTGTTGCCTGATCTTCTCTAAATTTACACAAAAGAGTTTCCCTAGAATGCTGCGTAACTTCTAGAGTTCACGTTTTAAGTTCTAACCATCTCTACAAAGCATCAGTATTGGTTATACTAACCTGTAATGGTCCTTACAGTATGTCACTGAATTCATTCAATTTTTGCTGTCGACACTACTGTTGAGTACTCCATTAGTCTTGGGTTCCTTCATGGATGAGACATTTAATTAGAACTCCTCCAATAAAAGTCTTCTTCTGGATTCCCACAGTTGCCTTATGTGTTAGTCCCATTAACTATCATTTTGAGTAATAAATTTAAGATTCCATTCTGTACCACTCGTGCATTGCTGATTTTATCAAGTCAAGCAAAGATGATTCCTGCACCACCTTCATTTTTTTTATTCTGTCCATCCTTGTTGCTCAGACTGTTTCTGTGTAATTTTGTGTTACATCCATGTATTCATTGTCCAGTTTTCAGCAGAATAGGTCAGGAGAAGCACATAGAGGAATTCATAAATTCCTTGGTCTTCAGTGGGACATCCGTATTCCATTCCGTACACTTCTTGGAAATGATACGGCTTACTGCACTCCCTGACTTCTTAATTTCTTTTATTTTTTTTCCTGTTACTCTTAAAATATATTTAAAGCTGTCAGCATTTTTTTAGCTGTTACAATCCTGACAGCACAAGTCCAAGGATATTTCTCTCCCTTTTCCAGGTCACAGATAAGAATTAATTCGTCACAAGTTTCGTATAGTCCAACTGCCACTGCCCATGCATCTGATTGCTGCTGAATGCCATCTTCCTTATTCCGCGAGATCATTTAGTTAACTATTACTGTTTTACTCAATGACTTTCCATCAATTACTACAACATGTGATCTTTCTGACGGGATATCACGCATACAGTTGCACAACCAAGACTATACTCAGTTACACAATTGGATTAGGAGTTGCTTGTGAGGAATGGTGTCAAAAGCCTTCTTGATATCTAACATTATGGAATCAGTTTGTCATCTGTAGATAGCACTCATTACTTCATGAGAAGGAAGAGCTGGTTGTTTTTTACAAAAACATTTTCTGAATCCTGGTAGCTGTTTGTCAGTAAATAGCTTTCTTTGAGGTAATTCTTAGTGTTTGAGTACACTATATGTTCAAGACTTCCAATGCAAATACCAATCATCAATATTGGTCTGTAATTTAGTGGATTAATCCTATTTCCTTTCTTGGTTGTTGGTGTGACCAGTGCAACTTTCCAGTCTTCAGGTGTGGCTCTTTCAGCAAGTTATCGGTTGTATGAGACAGTACATACTGAAAGGAGCCTGACTGGTACAAAATCTGGACCAGGGTCCTTGCCATTAAGTGATGTAAACTGTTTCACTAATTGATATCTACTTCCCAGTTGTTCTTGATGTGAATTAGTCTTTTTTGCTGAAGGAATTTTGGAAAACTGAGTAGAAATTCTGCCGAAGTGGTATTGTTATCGGTCACATCACCATTATGAGGTCATGATTGCGTCTTGCTGCTTGTATACTTTACATGTGACCAGAATCTCTTTTGGTTTTCCGGCAGATTTTGTGATGAGATTAGTTGTGGTAACTATTAAAAGCGTCTCATATTGAATTTTGCACTAAATTCCAAGCTTTTGTAAACTTTGCCCATCTTCGGGGAGTTTTGCATTCTTTTAAATACGGCCTGCATTTTTCATTGCTTCTGCAACAGTGCCCTGGCCTGTTTTGTATGCCAGAGGGATCAGTAACATCTGTTAATTTATTTGGTATGTATCTCTCAATTTCTTTCATAGTATTTCTCTGAATTTAAACGACATCTTACCTACACTTATAGTCAGACTGGAAGGAGTCATACCATAGTACATTCCATCCACTACTGAGCAACTGAATGTCATGCACAGCATTAAAGTTGACTCCTCTATGTATTTATTACAGTCGGTTCTAGCCAGACCTGAATCCTTTGGTCAGGTCAACACAGATGAATCCAAAGATGAGGAAAAAATTGGATTTGCGTATGTATGTAATAATTATTTTGAACTCCCAATCTGTACTGTGCAAAAGTTGCATTTATGCCGTAGAATAAATAACTCTACTTACAGCTTACCTATATCAAAAACCTGCTCTATCCAAGAAGCCTTTGGTTGCATTTACTCATTCAGCAGTCTCCAGGCAATAAGTTTTCCGGAACATTACCTAGTAAGATATCAAAGTTCCTCTACAACCTTCACAGAACTGGACCCACAATTGTCTTCCTCTGTGTACAGAGTCGTGTCTCCATTCTAGGAAATAACATGAATGAGAAAGGCCCTCAGAAGGAAGTATCTAAGACACCACGTTTTTTGTAAATTGGAGGAGGAGTGATGCACTGATGCTAACAAACTCAGAAAAATAAAAAATGCCAGTAAATATAGGAAATCATACTGTAATTTTCCTGGAGAGTCATTTGTTCCATGTCACATTCTTATGTATTGCACATTCAAAGCTCGTACACGAAGACCAGCACAGGCGTCAGTGTGGAGCACTTACAATGGTTAATAACCTTGTTGAACAGACTTTTTAGACTATATCATATTAGGAATATGTGGTTCAATCCCTGCCACATATCCCTAACAGGTGACACGAGTATTGCAATTAAAGTGTAAGAAAACAGTAACTACGAGAAGGTTTCAGTCTCGTGTACAAAAATTGCATGTAGTGATTGATACAATTGGGGAAACCTATTTGTTTGAGATGTCCACCCTATTACATTTTGTGTGATCATTAATAAATCCTTGGGCGTTGTTTTATATTTATTGTTCATTTTATATCTTCATTATAATTTTCTGTTGGTTATTCAGTGTGTAGAAAGAGGACCAAGGCTTAATGTTCGCAGAAGTCCTTCTCAAAAAGACCCGTTTTATCTTTGAACTAGTTTTCTGCCTCCCCCACACTAGTTTTACCCTTAAGATGTTTCACATCTTTCCTGTCAATGTGGAAAGGGTGTGGAGGATGTCTTTTCAACTAGTTGATCTGGAGTGGGGAGGGGAGAATGGTTGGGCTACTGGTGCACTCTTCTCCCTCTGACATGACAGCCCTTACATAATTCTGCAAATTGAGGGACTGACAAATGTATTGTTGACTCCCATTAACCCTTATTTATTTATTTATTCATTCATTGATAACAGGAGCAGAACTGTCCCATTATTTATTAACTGAGAATGCTATGGTTTTTTACTGGTCGCTAAAATTTCTGCATTTCAATACCATGGAACCAATGTGGTCTCTAATAACAAAAAATGTGGTTCATTGTGTCTCAGGTTTCTGGGTGTGATTGATTAATGAGGTGCTTTTGGGTTTCCAGCTGAGTTTATTCAGTTTTATGAGTACAATGGAATCAGCTTAGCTGATGACCTGGAAGTCGCAATTACATGTCTGAATTAATTGGAACTGTTTGTGAGGAATAATGTAACAACCTATTGAAACAATTAAGGATTATATGCGCCCATGTCCAAGGTGCAGAGTGATGCAGTTGGCAACTAGTTGTTTGAGGGAGGGGTTCATGACTCCTAGGCAGATTTCTCCGTCACTTCCTAATCCTTAGACAAGTTCTGGGATGGTTTCTTTCAAATGGTCATTACTGATTGTAGCTTGTTCTTAGTTTTTTTTTAAAGGGTTGAGAATGGATTTACCTTTCTTTGTCTTAAATGCAAAAGGTGATAAAGCCGATTTAGGTTGGTATCTAATAATACCAGAGAAGGTATCTAATAATACCAGAGAAGGAAATTTGCTACTCCCATATAGCGGAGGTGCTGAGTCACGATAGGCACAACAAAAATATTCACACAATTAAAGCTTTTGGCCATTAAGGCCTTTGTCAGCAGTGTGCGCGCTCACACACACACACACACACACACACACACACACACACAGTTTGCAGTCTCAAGAGAGCTGAAACTACACAGTGTAGTTTCAGCTTTCTCAGACTGCAGACACGTACGGTACGTGATTTGTGTGCGTGTGCGTGCGCAACAGGCCTTAAGATTATCAACACTGGGGGGCTTATAAAACATAACTCCAGTAGGATCAGAGATTTTTTTTTTTTTTTTTTTTAGCCTCTGGCCTGTAGGCTGCCCTTCATCACAGGTGTGTTGTGTGATAACATTACTGGCCTACCTACCAAATCGACCTACCTTGCGGAGAAGCCTAGATGCCAGGACCATAAAACAGCTTTCATGGCCCCGACATGTAGGCTACCCTGTATGAGGGGCAATATTGCCTTAGAGTATTATTGGCCTGCTTTATTGCCCTTTACTGTAAGGGCTACACATGCCGATTAGCATGGCTGGGGACAGGTTAAGATGGATAGGAGGAGGACAAAGTGAGGGAGAGAAGGAAGTGGACAGAGGGAGGGATGTGGAGGAAATGCATGGGGGGGGGGGGGGGGGGGGCATGGGAGGAATTGTGACAGCTATGTGGGCAGTGTCTCACTTATCAAAAACATGCCTCTGCAAATCCTTAATAAAACCCCTCATTTATCTGAATAACAGTGCAAGAACTTTTTGTCCATTTGTTACATTTTGTGGTCTACGTTGTTTCTACTTCTGTAGGGCATGCGTATTAAGACACTTTAGTAACTTTTTGTATTGATATATTCTAATACTTTGGTTTCCAAAGATAAATTGCTTTATTTCTTACGCACAAGCGTTATATAGCTTAGGTATTACCTCCTGTGTTGCGAGAGTGAAATATTTGCATTTTGGAATGGAATGATTAGTACTAAAGTCTGTAACTGGAGAATTTTATACTTGCTGAATTTTTAATTAGAATCCACCACGAAATACCTGCCCTTTCTTTTCTTTTGTAAGCATGGTATGTATAACAAATAATATTTTTCTCTGCAAGTAGTTTGCTGTACTATTTTCATTAACTACGAGTTTGACACTTCCAGGATGAGCTTAGACATTAAATGATACATATTATAGCATTTGTTGATCATCACTGATATATTTAACAGAGCTGTGCTAACAGTTTTTTAATGTGTGTGCTATTAACAATGCTGCTAACAAGCTTGCTGCACGCTTCATTTGTTTCAGCGTTGAGGAAAGTGAACGTATGCTGGAACCTGATCCACGAATTGTGCTGAGGCCACGTAGTCATGTTGAAGAAGCCTAATGTATTAAAATGAGAGGTATGTTCTAGAATGTATATGGATATTTTGTTATGTATAAGATCAGTATGTTAAAATTCGTGTCTCAGAACAATATATCACTTCTAAGTCAATAAACAAATGAAACAAAGAAGGTATTAAGACACCAGTAAGTTTATTGCCACTAGGGCATAAAACGTTAAACATGCATGTAAAGAAAGAGGATTGTCCTAATTTCTAACAAGGGAACCTCCCCATCACACCCCCTCAGATTTAGTTGTAAGTTGGCACAGTGGATAAGCCTTGAAAATCTGAACACAGATCAATCGAGAATACAGGAAGAAGTTGTGTGGAACTATGAAAAAAAAATAAGCAACATATACAAACTGAGTAGTCTATGCGCAACATAGGCAACATCACAGCAAACTATGAGCTCAGAAGTGCCATGGTCCCATGGATAGCGTGAGCAACTGCAGTGCGAGAGGTCCTCGATTTAAGTCTTCCCTCGAGTGAAAAATTTTTCTTTCTTTATTTTCGCAAAGTTATGATTTGTCCGTTCGTTCATTGACGTCTCTGTTCACTGTAGTAAGTTTAGTGCCTGCGTTTTGCGACCGCACCGCAAAACCGTGCGAT
Source organism: Schistocerca americana (assembly GCF_021461395.2). Classification (NCBI taxonomy): domain Eukaryota; kingdom Metazoa; phylum Arthropoda; class Insecta; order Orthoptera; family Acrididae; genus Schistocerca; species Schistocerca americana. Next base: position 664,955,492 of record NC_060120.1, read on the forward strand.
TAGTAGACGAAAGAACGTGCCTCTGCAATGGGAAGTGAAAACATTTGATCGAAAGGTCATAGGTCAACGGATTCCTCCACAGGAAAACATGTCTGATATATTCTATAGGACACTGGTGACAGCTTGTGCGTCACATGACAGGAATATGTTGTCGACCTACCTAACTTGTACACTTGGCGAATGGGTAAAAAGATTCTTCTACCCTGCCCTATTTAGGTTTTCTTGTGGATGTGATAATCACTCCCAAAAAAGTGATGAAAACATAAGTTTGTCACATAAACTGCAACAAATGAATGCAACAGTTTCACAGTCGCACAGTTTTCCCTGTGTTCTGTCAAAACATATGTTTTTAACGTTTCCAAATTTTTCCGTGCGTAGACTGTCAAATCCTGCATATGTTCAAGCAAATCTAAACATGTCCTGGAATTTTGGAGAGCGAAATTATGTGTGAGTGCCTGAACTTTGATAATTGTCTGAAATTAAAAAATTAAACTTTTCACTCGAGGGAAGACAAACCATGGACGTTTCGTACCACACTTGCTCACGCTAACCACGGGACCACGGCGCTCCTGAAATCACAATCTCCTGTTAGGTTGCGTATCTTGCGCATAAACTACTCAGTTTGTATGTTTTGCTTATTTTTTTCATAGTTCCACACAACTTCTTCCTGCTTTCTCGATGGATGTGTGTTCAGTTTTTCAAGGCCTATCCACTGTGCCAACTTATAACTAAATCTGAGGGGGGTGCGATGGGGAGGTTCCTTTGTAAGAGTCAGAGGACATGTAAGTCTCTAATGGGTGCCAGGAGAAGTAAATATTGAGCAGATAGGCTAAATCGCACAACACACTTAAAATCTGGTTGAAATAAATAACTCGTCACCGAAATTGTATTAAAACACTGTTCATTACACTGCAACTTGCTCTTTTTTCACAATTTAATTGCATACGCTACAGCACTCCAGCTGTTAACAAATGTCAAAACTGTTTGACACATTAGTGCTACTTGACTTGACTGCTTGAAGAGTCCACGAGAATAAAGATACCATACTAAGGCTACAACTTTTTTATGTTCATACAGCCTTCCTGACTTGAAATCTGTATTCACGAAGATTTCTCGACTTCTACCTGAAAGTGCTTCAGTTCTGTCTTATTCTTTAAGTCTCCTCCAGTTGGAAGGAGTAAACCATCAGAGACACTGGCAGTCATGGGTAATTTACTCGCAATGAGTCAAACATCATATCTTCTCAGTCGGTATGTACTAAATGTAAACGGATGAGGCTAATGATTCAAAGGCACTCCCAGCTGCATATCATGTCCTCATGGTTTTGCATATTGAAAGAGGCCAGTCCTTTGCTACAGTTAATCCAATTATTATTCAGAAACGTGCTGATGCAGTTGCCAGCCCGGTGAAGTCGTGTTCTCGTCCACGCAATGGCTCTTCTCTTTTGGAGACTACTTACACTGAAGTGCCAAAGAAACTGGTACACCTGCCTAGTATTGTGTAGGTTCACCATGAGCATGCAAAAATGCCACAACACGATGTGGCATGTCGTCTGAAGTAGTGCTGGAGGGAATTCACAGCATGCGATCGGCAGGACTATCCGTAAATTCATAAGAGTATGAGGGGGAGGAGACCTCTTCGAAATGGCACATTGCAAGGCATCCTAGGTATGCTCACTAATGTTCCTGTGTGGGGAGTTCGGTGGCAAGCGAAAGTGTTTAAACTGAGAAGAGTGTTCCTGGAACCACTCGGTAGCAATACTGGGTTTGTGGGTTGTCGCATTGTCCTGCTGGAATTGCCAAAGTCCATTGGAATGCACAATGGTCATGAATGTGGATGCAGGTAATCAGACAGGATGCTTAAGTACTTGTCACCTGTCAGTTGTATCTACATGTATCAGGGTCACTTGTCGCTCCAACTGCACATGCTCCACACCATTAAAGTCTCCACCAGCTTGAACAGTCTCCTCACATGTGGGGACCCTGGATTCATGAGGTGGCTTCTTGATAAAATTTGAAACGACTCGTCAGACAAGGCATCATGTTTCCAGTCATAAACAGTCCAATGTCAATGTTGACAGGCCCAGATGAGGTGTAAAGCTTTGTCATGCAATTATCAAGGATACATGAGTGGACCTTCGGCTCCAAAAGCCCATATTAATGTTTCGTCGAATGGTTCGCAAACTGACACTTGTCGATAGCCCAGCATTGAAATCTGCAGCAATTTGTAGAAGGATTGCACTTATGTCATATTGAAAGATTATTTACAGTTGTTGTTGGTCTCGCCATGCAGGATCTTTTTTCGGCCACAGTGCTGTTGGAGATTTGATGTTTTACCGGATTCCTGAAATTTTAAGTACATTTGTTGAATGGTCGTACAGGAAAATCCCCACTTCATCGCTGCCTTGGATATGCTGTGTCCCATAGCTTGTGTGCAGACTAAACCACCACATTCAAACTCGGTTAAATTTTGATAATCCACCATTGTAGCAGCAGTAACTGATCTAACAACTGTGCCAGCTTCAGTGTACGATTCTCAAGCACAACAACTGCTTGTAGCTTCAGTCCTCCATGGCTATCCTGTTTGTGACGAGGACCATCAGATGAAAATGCTTTGTGTGGTGTTATTTATACTAGGCTGCTCAATGGTCTGACCAAGGCAGAAATCCAAACTTACCTCTCTGATAAGGGCATCATTGCAGTCTATTGGAATGCATCCTTAGTGCCTACATGCACTCTTCTTCTCTCGTTCAAGAGAGTAGTACTTCCTTCAAAGATGAGAGCAGGCTGTGAAAGTTCAGTCCAATCGCACATTACGAACACAATGCGCTGCTACCAGTATCATCGTTACAACCGCAGTCAGATAGCCATTTGACATACAGCCAAATGTGTAACCTGTGGTAGGGATTCTCACAAGGGCAATTGTGCTCGTCCCCCCAAAATGCCAGGGACATTGCTCCCCTCCCCCCAGCCAGAGGAGCAATGGCCTTCTCTGGATACTCTCAAGCGGAAGGGGTCCCTTGGGACTCCACCTTCCATAGTTGTCCCCCACCCCCCTAGTAGTCCAGCGGACACCCGCCAGTGGCTGAAAGAGCCGCTGGTTGCTGGTTGATGGACTTCAAGGTCTTCTTCTGTCCCTGAGGCTACTTCTGAGAAGCCCTCCCAGCAAGCCTCTAAGAAGCAGCTAGAGGGCAAAACTTCAAAATAGTAGTCTGCTAAGAAACAAGAGCCTCCAGTGCCATCCGTACCAGCACTCCCCCATGGCCCTATGTCCAAGGATGAGGTGGAGATTCTGGCGTCCCCTGAGGACCTAGATCTCATCAACGCCGTGGATGCAATGGTACTGGATGCCAACACTCAACCAGTGGCGACAGGGGGTGATGAGGCCCAATTTGCCTTCTTGCTCTCTCCATGCCAACCGAGACGACAGAAAGCATCATCCTCCTGTGGAACCATGGCATCTTCATCCTTACCTCTGTCTGTAGTGAACTTGTGTCCTTCAAACACCTTTAGAAGCTGTGGCTGTCACGGTGAGGGACAACACAGGAAATCACCATCTGTAACATTTACCTCCCTTCAGATGGTGAAGCACTACCCCTGTTTTGGCTGCACGCATTTCGCAACTTCCCCCACCTTTTCTCCTTAATGCCCATAACCTTTTGAGGGATGGAGCCAAGGTTACTGGCCATGGCAAAGATGTTAAGGACCTACTAACACAACTCGACATTTGCCTCCTAAATACAGGTGCCCCCACACATTTCAGTGTGGCACATGGCACATTTTCAGCCATTGATCTCTCGGTTTGCAGCCCTGGTCTTCTCCCAACTGTCCACTGGAGAGAACGTGATGACTTTTGTGGTCCTGCCCCCCTACCCCAGTGTCCCTCCTCTCGACACTTGCCCAGGTGGGTTCTTCCCAAGGCTGACTGGGATGCCTTCACATCTGCCACCAACATTAAGTATCCGTTGCATGCCACCATCAATAAAGTGATCCATGTCTTCACTAATACTATTGTTGCCACAACTGAATGGGCAATCCCTTGTTCCTCTGGTTGCCCCCGGTGGAAGTCGGTGCCTTGGGGGTCGCCAGAAATCGCTGCGGCCATTAGAGACCGTAGGTGGGCCGTCCAACATCATACGCACCACCTCTCCCTGGAGAACCTTATTGCCTTCAAACGGCTCCACATCCAGGTTCGTCGCCTCATCAAACGAAGGAAGCAGGAGTGTTGGGAACACTGTCACCACCGTTGGAAGATGAACCTCTCCCTCACAAGTTTGGACCAAGCTCCACAACTTGACAACTATCAGAACCCTGCAGGTGTACTTGGAATTTCCACAAATGGAGCTGTATCGGCCGATCAAGACATAATTGCAGAGCCTGTAACTGAGCAATATGCTTGCAACTCTTAGGTCTCAGAATTACCACCCCACCTTTCTTCTCCTCAGAGGGTGGAATGACAACACTTATCTTTCGCTCCATGCCAACCCGAGCCTTATAATGCTCCCTTCAGTCAGTGAGAATTTCTTAGTGCCCTGGCCCAGACCGCATACATTGCAAATGCTAAAACATCTGTCAGCAGATTCCCACTGCCACCTCCTTACCATCTTCACCCGCATCTGGACCGCTGGCGAATTACCATCACAATGGCAGCAAAGTACCATCATTCCAGTGCTAAAGCCCGGGAAGTACCCGCTAGATGTTGATAGCTATCATCCCTCAGCCTCACAAACGTTCTGTGCAAGCTGCTGGAACGTATGGTGAGCCGACGGTTGTGTTGGCTCCTTGAGTCTCGGGGCCTTCTGGCTCTGTCCCAGGGTGGTTTTCGCCAAGGATGCTCCACCATCGACAACTTAGTGTACCTGGAGTCTGCCACTCAGTTGACCTTTCCCCGGCGACAACACCTTATTGCCATCTTTTTCAACCTCACAAATGCCTATGATACCACTTGGCGACACCACATCCTCTGCGTGAGTGGGGTCTCCAGGGCCTGCTCCCAATTTTATACAGAACTTTTTGTTGCACCGTACTTTCAGAGTTCGCATCGGTGCTTCCCACAGTGCATCCCATATACAAGAGAATGGGTCCTGCAGGGCTCTGTCGTGTCACACTCTTCTTAATTGCCGTCAGTAGTCTTATGTCAGCAGTAGGATCGTCAAAATCTCCCCTCCTACAGGCTGACTATTTTTGTATTTCCTTCTGCTCCTCTTGTACTGTTGCAGCTGAACGCCGACTGCAGGGGGCTATATGGAAGGTGTAGTCATGGGCCCTTGGTCATGGCTTTCAGTTTTCGGCTGTCAATACTTGTCATGCACTTCTGTCATCATCGTACCGTCCATCCCCATCCAGAACTTCACCTAGATGACCAACTACTAGATGTAGTGAAGACGCCCCTCTTTCTGGGACTGGTCTTCAACACCCGATTAAGTTGGCTTCCCCATCTTTGTCAGCTTAAGGACAAGTGTTGGTGGCCCCTTAATCTTATTCAATGCCTGAGCCACATCAACTGGGGTGCTGATTGTCTTACACTTCTGCAGTCGTACCAAGCCCTCGTACATTCCCATGTTGATTATGGGAGCATGGTATATGGTTCAGCAGCACTCTCTGAACTGAGTCTACTAGACCCTATCCACCATTGTGTTCACCTTGCAACAGGAGCCTTCCGATCGAGCCTCGTAAACAGCCTCCTTGTGGAAGCTGGTGTTCTTCCATTGCGGCTCCGGCGGCAACTATTGCTCGCAAATTATACTGCCCACATACATAGTTCACCTTGCCCTCCAAATTATCTCCTTTTCCCCAACACTGCAATCCATCTCCCACAAAGGTGGCCCAGAACTGGGAATCCCTTTCCCATCCTTGACCGGTTACTTCTTCATGAACTCGACGCTTTCCCCTTACCACTTATCATGCAGGCCCACTTCCATACACCCCCATGGTCCATACCTTGGCCACTGCTTCGGCTAGACCTATTGCAAGACCTCAAAGGCTCAGTCCCACCTGAGGCTCTCCACCAGCATTTTCTCTCGCTCCTCGGCAAGTTTCAGGGCTTAGAAATAATCTACACAGATGGATCACTGGTCGACGGTCTTCTTGACTTCACTTAAAAACTCATGTTGGCCATACTGAACAATGCTCCTTGCTCGACGGATGCAGCAGTTTTCACTGCAGAGTTGGTTGCCATCTATTACACTCTTGATCATATCCGCTCCTGCTCTGGTGAGTCCTTCATCATTTGTAGTGACCCCTTAAGCAACCTACAAGCTCTCAATCAGTGCTTCCCTAGAGACATCCTTTGGTACTGTTAATCTAGGATTCTATTTATGCCCTCTGCAACTGTGGATGCTCAGTGACCTTCATTTGGACCCCAGAACATGTCAGGATACCGGGTTCTTTAACTTACTTACCGCCTGGCCAAACTGGCCAGCAGTAAGCCATCTCTGGAGATTGGCCTGCCAGAAGACCGATTTGCGAACTGGAGAATGGCGCACCCTGAGTACACCAAATAAACTTTGTGCTATCAAGGAGATGACGAATGTGTGCTGTCATCCATGCAAGCCAGTCGCAGGAAATCTGTTGTCCTTTGCTGGCTCCGCATTGGCTATATGTAGCTAACACATGGTTACCTCATCCATTGTGAGGACCCACCTCGGTGTTGCTGTGGCTCCCTTATGACTGTCGTCCACATCTTGCTGGACTGCTCAATTTTAGCCACTCTGCGGTGGGCTTTTAACCTTCCCAGCACCCTACTTTCGGTGTCGGGTGACTATGCTTCAACAGCAGATTTAGTTTTGTTTTATTCGGGGGGGGGGGGGGGGGGGGGGTGTATTGTACCATCTAAGGGTGGGCATTTGGCCTTCTGTCTGAGGCCTCCACCCCCCATTTTAACTCTGTCACTCTTTCTTTCCATTTGTTTGTCTTTCTCCTATGTGTGTTCATCTTCCCTTGCCGTTTTGGGGTGGTCATTTTAGTGTGTTGCACAGTGGCTGGCTCATCCTCTTTTTATTCTTTTGATCAGCCAGACCAGACCATCTGCTCTACGTGTTTAATACCTCCTCCTACTTTTCCTTGTGGTGTATGTTTCCCGAGGTCTCCCCCCCCCCCCCCCCCCCCTCCCCCCACCCAGTCCGCTTTCTTTTTAGGTGTGGTTCCCCATTCATTTTCCTGTTTTACTTTCCCAGACATACTTAGGGTGTTGTTTTACCTTGAGCTTTGTTTGCTTCAGGAAAAAGGGACTGATTACCTTGTAGTTTAGTCTCTTTATACCCCAAACAAACAAACCAACCAACCAAACATCCTCCCAACTGTATCAATTGCAATGGCGACCATGCAGCCTCCTTCAGAGATTGTCTTGTATATCTTAATAAGCTGGCCATTCAGGAGATCTGGGTGAAGGAAAAAGTGTCATACCTGTCACTCACAAGTTGTTGGCTAGTTGGAAGCCCTGCGTTTTACCACCGGCACTTACAGTACAGTTCTTGCTACATCTCACTCCACAATGGACATGGCCAAGCAGACATGAGACCTCAAATTCAGCACTGCAGTTGTAAAATATTCCGCAGTGAAATCACCTGCTACACAGCTGAGAAGCTGAAAAGGACCAAAAGAACATTCCTGCAAAGACTTTTTATGCCCCTCCAGCCAATAGACATCTGAATTGTCTTTGCCAACTGCAGAGGCTCCAAGAAATCAAACAAGGGCAGACGGTCTTCTCCTTAACTGACTCTGAGATCCTCTGTAAAGTTGTTGCTGCAAGATACCCTCACCTGGCTGATCTCAATGTGACTGGTGCTCACCACCAACCATTTTTCTGCCATGGGCTCTGCTGATGGAACAAGGGAGAATGCCACTGCCTTTGTAGATCACATGGACCAGGATCCTCCAACCTCTGTGCCCTGTAGCAGTGTGTCTTCGGAGGGTGGCGCTTGGCAGCAGCCAAGATGACACCGCTTCACTTTTTCCCTCCTCTCCCTTCTCCATCATGACTTTACTCCAATGGAATGTTTGCAACCTTAGATCCAACAAGGAGGAATTACAGCTGCTCTTGGAATTGCAGCATCCACTTATCCCCTGCCTCCAGAAAACAAAATTGCATCCTCATGATCGCTTCAACCACTCGCATTTCTTCCTGGTCCACTTTGACCTACCCCCTGAGGACGGCATTCCATCTCATGGGGGAGTCGTGCTGCTCATCTGTTCTCTTTTGCTGCTTTGTGACTTAAATGCACACCGTCCTCTTTGAGGCTCACACAGAACTTGTCAAAGGTGTGCCCTCTTGACTTATTTTCCCAATCAACTCCACCTCGTCTGCCTTAACACTAGTATATCCATATTCCATTCAGACTCCACGCACAACTATTCCCATTTGGACCTCTCATTCTGCATTGTCCAACTTGCTCGGTGTCTCGAATGATCCTTTCTGACATTCAAGTAACCATTTCCCGTGTGCTATCTGTTTGCTGTCTCCTACCCCACCTACGTGCAAATCCAAGTAGCAGCTTTCTGAGGTTCGACTGGAGCTTTACTTCTACCTGGTGACATTTGATGAATAATTTTTCCCCTGTTGTGATGACCAGGTCGATATTTTACCAATGTTATCCTTACTGCTGCATAATGTTCTATTTCTTGCACTTCATATTTACCTCAGTGTCTCAGTCTCTTGATGGACTGAGGGATGCCACAACACAATTCGCACGCTGTGACATGCTCTCCATGATTTTAAGTCTTCCTGTGATGGCAAACTGTATTAGATATAAACAGTTGTGTCCACAATGTTAGTTCTCTTAACAGTTCCACTCACTCTACCATCAGACATGGACTAATCTCAGACAGCTCCAGCTCTCTGGGACCGAGGTCCATTCCCTAATTTCGGCCCGTTGGTAGCAGATGAAGTCATCATGGACCCTATTGCTACCTCCAACACTTGGGCCGTTATTTTGTGGAGATTTCGAGCTGCACCCACTATCCCCCTACCTTCTTCCATTGGAAATGAGTGCAGGAAGCCCAGGCGATACTCTTCTCTTCTCAGTCATGAGTGCTAAAATGCCTCTTCTACTATGAGGGAGCTAGATCACGCTCTCACTTCATCCTGATCCTCCATCCCAGAGCCGGACGTTGTTCCCATTCAGATGTTGCAGCCCTTTTTTCTTGCGGGCAAACACTTTCTCCTTCATTCGTGCAATTACATCTGGGCAGAGGGCATGTTTCCTCAAAGTTGACGTCAAGCCACAGTCATACCCATACCTAAGCCTGGTAAGGACTAACGCCCTTTTTCTAGCTACTGTCCCATTTCTCTCACCAGCTGTGTTTGCAAAGTGATGGAATGTGCAATTCATGCCCAGCTGGTATGGTGGCTAGCTAGAGTCTCACAATTTACTAACCACTGCACAATGTGGATTTCAGGTACGCCATGCTGCAGTTGAGTCTTGTCACTTTGCAACCCATGTCATGAATGTTCCATTAAGTTTCGGGTGTGCAGATGCAAGAATTCTCCTTCTTCTAATATTTTGGCTGTTAAAGTTCAGCCATCTTCATCTGAGTGAGCCGCAAGACTGCCACTCCAGTGCTCGCTTCGTCCCTTTATACTCGTGTACTGTGCATCTGCGCATGCACCCACAGATGCAAATGCGCAAGAGACGTTGTTTGGCCGCAGATACGTGCACAATGCGCGAGTTACATCTGATTCCACAGTTGATCTGTGTTGGCATGTCGATATATCATTGTGAGTTGCACTGTGATGATGTCTTTGTGAGTTTATTACAGCAAGTCCTGAATTCCATGATTTGTCAAGGTTGAAACCACTCTATTAATTAAATTTGATGTCAAGCGAATCTCAACTGCCTCCTTCACTATCGAGCCACCATATCTGCCCAGATGATGAGTGTTCTCTGAACTTTGACCCATAGAGCGCATATTATTTCTGACGAAAGCAGTCTGCAAGATGAACTTTCCCACTTACAAAGAGTGTTTGAAGACAATGGGTACTCTCCACAGCAAATACAGAAGGCACAGAAAATGAAACCGAAAGAGGCCACAGAGAAAGCAGAAGACGAAGAAACCTTTAAATCGATAGCCTTCCTGCCGTATGTAGGTAACCTCTCATCAAAAATAGGACAGATTCTCAGCAGACACAAAGTAAAAGTGATTTTTCATCCTTCACCCAAGACTGCTGCACTTGTGGGCTCTGTCAAATATGATTTGCTGCTCCGAAAATCTGGAGTTTACGAAATTCCATGTGAATGTGGCCTTTCTTACATTGGACAAACAACTCGTACTGTCCAAGAAAAATGTATAGAACACCGGAGGTATACACGACTTTTACAACCTAACAAGTTGGCAGAGGCAGAGCATTGTATTGGCACTGGTCACAGTATGTTGTATGACAACATCGAAATTCTGGCAACTACATAATCTTTTTGGGACTCAACAGTGAAGGAGGCAATTGAGATTCGCTTGATGTTGAATTTAATTAATAGAGATAGTGGTTTCAACCTTGATAAATCATGGAATGTGGCACTTGATGTAATAAACTCGCAAAGATGTCGTCACTGTGCAGCTCACAATGATATATCGACATGCCAACACCGATCGACTGTGGAGTCATAGATGTAACTCGCGCATTGTGCACGTCTCTGGCGCATTTGCATCTGTGGCCGCATGCGAAGTTGCACAGTACACGAGTATAAAGGGACGAAGCGAGCACTGGAGCGGCAGTCTTGCGGCTCACTCAGATGAAGATGGCTGAACTTTAACAGCCAAAATATTAGAAGAAGGAGAATTCTTGCATCTGCACATCCGAAACTTAATGGAACAGTCTTTGCGCCGCCAAAACATGAAGATTCGCATCATGTCATGAATGGTTTTGTGTGTAAATGCCAGACTTTGGCTGTGTTTTTTGATTTGAAGAAACCATAAGACACCTGCTGGAGGACTGGTATCCTCCATACATTCTACACCTGGGGTCTTCAGAGGCCACCTGTCCTGTTTCTTAAGGAATTTTTAAGACAAGAGTTTTCAAGTTGTGTGGGTTCTGAGTTGTTGGACACCTTTATCCAGGAAAAAGGTGTACCTCAGTGTAACATCCTGAGTGTCGTCCTCTTCGAAATCACCATTAACCCTATTATAGTCTGTCTCCCACCAGTCATCTCTGGCTCCCATTTCCACAGACTTCTCTACTTGAGGGGCATCTTCAGCATGGTCTCAATTATCTCTACTCATGAAGAATCACAATGGCTTTCACATTTACTTTGACAAAACCATTTGTGTGAATTTCTGTTACCACAATGGGTTGCTTCCACCATACTCAAATCTTGGGCCCATTGCTCTTCCATTTGGTGAAACTGTGAAATTCCTAGGGCTCATTCTTGATAGCAAACTTTGTCTTCCCATTTGTCTTACCTGTCCATCTACTATACCTGGTCCCTCAATGCCCTATGTGTCCTCAGTGGTACTTCCTGTGGAGCGATCGGACCACCCTTCTCCTTTTGTATCAATCCCTTGTCCTTTTGAAACTACACTGTGTGTGTTTCGTTTATGCATCTGCACGTCCATCCATCATACGCCGTCTCAATATAATCCACCATCATGGCATCAGTTTGGTCACTGGCACCTTTTACACTAGCCTGGTTAAGAGTCCATTTGCAGAAGCTGCTGAAATCCCACTGCCATACTGATGCGACTTTCTCCTCAGCAGATAGGCATGCCATTTGACTGCTGTGCCTGGCCACCCATTCTGTGTGTCCTCCTTTGCCAGTATGGGGTGTGTCCCTCTTCTGTTACCTCCTGGAGTTTCCTCTCAGTTCTTGCTCCAGCAGCTTCCCAACTTCACACTATCTGCCACTTTACCAATGGGTGTAAACCATCTTGGCTTCATGCAGCGGCCTATGTTCACCTTGGCCTTCATTCACTTTCTCGAAGGGTGTTAACCACCTTGGCTTTGTGTGGTGGCCTGTGTTCACCTTGGCTTGTTTCTAAGGACACTACTCCAGCCTCGCTCTATCACTGTACACTGTAAGTTTCATGACCTTCGCAGTAGTACCTTTGTGTACAATGATGACTCTTAAGACTGATTGTGGTGTTGGGTGTGCTTTTGTCATTGACACCTACAATTTTTGGTATAGCTTCTGGAACACTGCTCAGTATTTACAGAAGATCTCTTTCCCCTGTATCAAGCCATGCAGTACATCTGAAGACGCGGGCTTTTCAATTTTTATCTGCTCACCCTCTGTGCCCTTCAGAGATGCCCTTGTTTGCTGTACAATGTCCATACCTTAGTGCAACGGGTCTGGGAATGCTGTCACTTGCTTACTCTTTATGCAGTCACAGTATGTTTGAGAGTCCCTGGTAAAGGAGGCCGCTGAAGCTAATGCCAAAGCTGCAGTCCTCAAACCTCGGCCCGCTGATTCTTCCGTTCCCTCCAATAATCTGTGTTGCTATCTATCAACAGGTGATGTCACTTTGACATCACCACTGGTCTTCCCTTCATGGAAACAAGCTCTGGGAATTAAAGAAATCAAACATCTCCCTGCGGCTTGGCTGACCACCTCTCTCTGTGAGGCGTATGTTTGCCATGAGTTTTCGGCCATTTTAGCGAACTACACGTGAGGTGTTGACTGTGTTTTACTTTTTATCCAGCATAACAGTATGGTGAAGGATATTTAACCTGTAGTTCAGGACCTCTGTTACATCTGTGGCATATTTTGTGGCCCTTTCTCCAAGAGTCTGTTTTCTAGTTGTCTTTCCTTCCATCGATTGGGCTCAGCAAGTAGTTGCTTTTAACTCCTTTTCATCTTCATGTTCTACAGTTCTGACATGGCCGTATATGACCTTAGTTGTTGTTGCACCCTAAAACAAAACAGAACAAATGTTTGCCATTGTTATTCGAAATTGAATTTATTGCCTTCTCCCTCATTTCAGCAATAATGAGTAGTTTCGTAATAGTTCAATCTCAATAGTTTGAATAAAAACACAAAGTACAGTCCTGATACAGTTCACTTTGAATTGTGATCCATTATTCATGCTGAAAAATGTGACTGCTCCAACCATCTGTTCTCTTAGCACTTCTTGGCAAAAACTAAAATTTCATTTCTTATAAACTTGCATTCCTTCGAATATTCAAATCATATGAAAGTCTTAATTTATTCAGCCTACTATTCTAAAATTCTACTACGTACCAGCTGCGTGGTCTGCAACACTGCTTCCTCCACTTAGCTATGGGTATCCTACCACCTGTTGTTGGCACATGCCTTTGATTTTCACAAACATGATTTTAACTTTAATAGTTCTCTCAGTTTATCCTCCTCACATGCTTTTTCACCGGAGATTGTCCAGTTGTGGTAGCCACATGCAAAGCTCTAGTCAGTGCGAGGCAGAGTAAATAACAGATGGATAGGTACTGAGTCACACAACACACAAATAATCGAAATGAAGAAAAGAATTCTCATTAAGCATCAGTTGTATCAAAACACTATTACACTGCAAAGTGCTCTTTCCCATAATATAAATACAAGCACTTCAACACTCCAAGGGTCAAATGAGTAATCTATGGTACTGTGGGTATATTTTCTGCTGGTAGAAATGTACTAACAACATAGGAAATGCCTGTATCCCTACAAAGTTCAGTGCATGCACATTCATGCCTTGGCCCCTGGACAACATGTACACTCATTGTATATGGTTAAGTCATGCAAGGGCGAAAAAGAAAGTTCACAACACTTTAAAATGGGGAAATATTATGAAGAAATAGCCAGCTTGACCTGTCTGTAACAGACAGATGCCTAAAGAACTTGAGACTGGGATCATGGAATGTTCTACCCACCTATCAAGCTGGAGCTTTACAGAAATTACTTGATCAGCTGGATGAAAACTGACAGGATATTACAGCTCTTAGTGTTGAAATGGTTAAGTGAAGGAGTGATAGAGAAAGATCATATGATGTTCTTTATAGCTGCGAAGAGAAATATCACATGTTTGGTGCTGATTTTATTGTAAGTAAGAGGAAAACCATCTTATTACAGACGTCCAGGCTAAATCGCACATATTGTTCCGACTTGGAATCTGAGGAAAATTTTTCAGCTAGAGTCTTGTTCTCCAACTGAAGAGGAGAGTTAGGAAAAAGATGCTTTTTATGACAAGTTAAATAAGCATACACTGAATGTTCAAGGGGAGACTGAAAGACAATTTTTGCAGATATTAATGCTATAATAAGTAAAGATTAATATCACTCTTGTGTTAGAAAATACAGCCTGCATGATAACTCTAATGAAGTGGGATCGGACTCTTACACCTACTTCAAGAAATAGGGTAGTGGGCAGCGCAGCTTTTAAACATAAAGATATACATAAAATGATTGAAAATCTCAAGACAGATTTACTTCTAACCATTTTGACCATATCCTTATAGGTAAGATATCTGTCCAGTCTAATGGATGTTAGAAGTTGTAAGAGTGCTAATGTTAACTCTGACCATTACCTTGTAATAGCAACAGTCAGAAGTCAAACATCTAAACAAAGGAAGGTAAATTGGTCTTGTGCAAGAAAATTCCATATTGGTAAGCTCAAGGAGCCAGATCTGCTCAAAGATTATCTGATATACTCATTGAAGACCTGACACTCTTAAATAACAGTATCGAGGAAATATGGAAAACCTAAGAGGTTACAAATGCTGCTAATGAAGGTCTGGGAATAGTAGATTAAGCCATACACAATGGCTAGTTTGATGAAGAGTATACACTAGTAACAGGAATTAAAAGTGAAGCCTATGGGAGAATGCATCAAGTAAACGAAGAGCAAGAGGAGAAGAAAAGTGGCTGCATAAAGAGCAAGCATGAAACAACAAACTTGAAGAAATGGAGCAGCTGAAAGAGATGGATAAAGTAGTAGCTTTTTATCTGAAGCTAAATAAGAGCCAGAAGGATTTCCAGCCAATGATGAATTGGGGTAGAAAAACAGATGGTTCAGTTTTGAATAGCGATGAAGCAAGATGGAGAAAATGGGCTCAACATCTTGAGTAACTGCTGAATGATGGTACAGCTTGAGAACCAAGGAATCTTACCCTCTGTAAATACACAGAACTCAGATACAGAGGAACCAGTACCAACTGCTGAGGAAGTGAGGCAGCCATCAAGAAGCTGAAGAATATTAAGGCCTCAGGAATGGATCTAAAAAAGCAGAACTCATAAAATGGAGGAAAGAAATTTGTCAAACATTTCTGTGTGCTTAGAATTAAGATTTGGATAGAGAAAAGTATCCCTGATGATTGGAACATTGGTATCATACATCCAGTACAAAAGAAAGGTGATGCTATGTAGTGTTCTGACTATATGGAAATTTGCCCATTACCTACAGCATGTAAAATAGTCTCAAACATCCTTTCTCACAGGTTTATGATCTATGTTGAAAATGCTTTTGATGACTCAGCGTGGGTTTCATCAGAGAAGATCTACTGTTGATCAGATCTTCACAATATGGCAATTACTAGAAAAATGCAAAGAATTTGGAACTGAAACACATTGCATCCATATAGACTTCAGATCAGTCTAAGACTGTATTGACAGAAGGGAGCCGTATATAGCAATGGAAGGGTTTTCAATTCTTAATAAATTGATTGCCATAGTAAAAGCTGCTACAGAAAACACCTGAAGTCAAATTAAAATACGGAATATGTGATCACATAAAAAAGTGGAGGAAAACAGGGAGATGGAGTATCCTGCCTTCTGTTTAATGTGACCTTGGTGAAGGTTACAAGAGGTGGCAGCATCAAACAAGGACTGTCCTGCATAAAACAGTACAGGTGCTGGCATATGCAGATTATATAACTGCAAGAAAGCAAAGAGCAATGAAAGCTTTAAAGTCTTGGAAGAGCTGCTAGTAAGATGAATTTACAGATAAACAGAGGGAAAACTATGTATATGCCTGTAACTAAGAAAGGTTATCTAAATAAACCCCATCCATAGAACTTCATTCATATAAGTTTGATATTGTGCATAGTTTCACTTACCTTGGATGAGAAGTAAACATAAAGAGCAAAATCAGTTCTGAAATACAGAAACAAATATTGTCACCTAACAAGTGCTATCATGGCCACAGAAAATATCTGAAACCTAAATTGCTGATCAGAAAACAAAAGTTATGATTTACCAAATTTTAGTAAGGCCAGTGCTGGAACGTGGACTCGAACAAAATTTGATGAAAGGGGACTGGGCGTGTTTTAAAGATCTGAGACAAATTCTTGCACGAGTGGAAGAAAATGGTGTCTGAAGGAGGAGATTAAACTATGAATTATGTAATCTTTATATTGAAACACACATTGTCAGGTACATTAAGATTAAAAGGCTGGAATGGGCAGAACGTGTATTGAGGAGGAGGAGGAGGCGGAGGCGGTGGCTATCTTACCATGGTATGACTTTGTGCAGATGTTGTACTTTGCTCCACATAAAGTCAAAAACATGAAATGGTCAACAGACCTTGATACATACTGAAAACTCCAGGTTGGAATATAAACAATATTTGGAAAATGGTAGATTCCTACTCAATGTTAAGATGGAGACAGGCACAATGAAAAGCCTGTTATGCATTTAGCTTCCAGCCAAAGCCTTCTTAAGAAGTGTGCGCGCGCGCGCACACACGACTGCCATTTCTGGCAACTCAGACCAGTCTGAGCTGCCAGAGAAGGTGGTCATGTCTGTGTAAAGTGTTGTGTGTGTGTGTGTGTGTGTGTGTGTGTGTGTGTGTGTGTGTGTGTGTGTGTGTGTGTGTCTTATTCCACTTTCAGGTCACTCTCGAACAATAATTGTAGGTGTTCTACTGTTATTATTGCTGCCAATTGTCCATTCACTCCACTCTGAGTCATTGTACCTATTTGTGCACATTACTTTTGTTCTCCTTTCACAACTGCATCATTTGCGAACTTTCCCATAGTTAATTCTTGATGTAAAATATGCCACACACATTCTCCCACCCTCTAAACACAACTATGGGAATATTTTTAATCACCATTGTCAAACACAGTAATAGGTCATTTCTGTTGCTGTTTTAAGACATCCTTCACCTGGTTAATCTTACAGAAGTGGGGTCACATCAAGAGTTAAAGACTTCCATTTATCAGCTTCCGAAGTTCAATGAACTGGCTCAAAAACTATCAACTACTTCAGTAGACTTTCCATTACTGAGATTTTTGACAAGTTCCCACTCTCTGTTTTGTCCTGTATGTCGAAGATTTTGTTGATTGCAGATTTAATTCAGGTGATTGAAATTTATTTGGACGATACACGTCACAGTGGTAAATGTGAGAAGCTCAGAAGCTGTAACCATGCGCCAAGTACCCCTGCTACGTCTCCATTTACATTTTTGGAAATGGCTGTCTTCTTATTTATAATGAACAAAAGTACTTGAATAAATGGGGCTTTTTACTTGATAGGTGCCTGAACTCTGACTTAAATGACTTGCACACTAAAAAATAAAAAAATAAAAATTAAAAAAAAAACCTGAGTTTCAACAGTCCATAACCAAAAAATATATTTCTAGCTACCAAAGAACTTTGTATCAGAAGGCAAGGACCATTTAGATAACACAGTATTCCAGTTAATCCATTTGATTGTAACATAAACGCCGGCCGCGGTGGTCTAGTGGTTCTAGGCGCGCAGTCCGGAACCGCGGGGCTGCTACGGTCGCAGGTTCGAATCCTGCCTCGGGCATGGATGTGTGTGATGTCCTTAGGTTAGTTAGGTTTAAGTAGTTCTAAGTTCTAGGGGACTGGTGACCACAGAAGTTAAGTCCCATAGTGCTCAGAGCCATTTGAACCATTTTTTTGAGACATAAACAAGAATACTTTAAAAGCTTGTGTCAACAAAACTATACATAAAAAGCACAATTTTAAAGGTGTGCTTCCGGAAGTTCAACCAAGTTGTTTACATTTATGCAGAAAATGGAGAAAACTTGTTTCACTTGAAAGTATAACGAATAATCACTCACACTGACAAGGGAACCTCCCCATCGCCGCCGCCGCCCCCCCCCCCCCCCCCCCCCCAGATTTAGTTATAAGTTGGCACAGTGGATAAGCCTTGAAAAACTGAACACAGATCAATCGAGAAAACAGGAAAAAGTTGTGTGGAACTACAAAAAAATAAGCAAAATATACAAGCCGAGTAGTCCATGCGCAAGATATGCAACATCAAGGATAGTGTGAGCTCAGGAGCGTCGTGGTCCCGTGGTTAGCGTGAGCAGCTGCGGAACGAAAACTCTGTGGTTCAAGTCTTCCCTCGAGTGAAAAATTTATTTTCTCTATTTTCGCAAACTTATGATCTGTCCGTTCGTTCATTGACGTCTCTGTTCAATGTGATAAGTTCAGTGTCTGTGTTTTGCGACCGCACCGCAAAACCGTGCGATTAGTAGACGAAAGGATGTGCCTCTCCAATGGGAACGGAAAACATTTGATCACAGATTCCTCCACAGGAAAACACGTCTGATATGTTCTATAAGACACTGGTGACGGCATGTGTGTCACATGACAAGAATATGTTGTCGACCCACCTAACTTGTACACTTGGCGAATGGGTAGAAAGATTCTTCTACCTTGCCTGATTTAGGTGTTTTGATGTTTGTTTAGGTTTAGCGTCCCCATACTACGGCGCAGTTACCTCGCATCGGACGGACGGACAGATAATAATTGTCTGAAAATAAAAAAATTAAACTTCTCACTCGAGGGAAGACCTGAACCAAGGACCTCTCGTTCTGCAGCTGCTCATGCTAACCACAGGACTATGGTGCTCCTGAGCTTACACAGTCCTTGATGTTGCCTATCTTGCCCATGGACTACTCAGTTTGTATATTTTGCTTATTTTTTCATAGTTCCACACAACTTCTTCCTGTTTTCTCCATTGATCTGTGTTCAGTTTTTCAAGGCCTATCCACTGTGCCAGCTTATAACTAAATCTGAGGGGGGTGCGATGGGGAGGTTCCCTTGTGAGAACCTGAGACAAAACATTTTGTATCAGTACCACATCTGTACCAACCTGGAAACTTAGCCTAGAAGGGGAATAATTCTTTATATAATGAAGCAATGTACCCATACAAATATCTTTTTACTTATTGCATCATTATATGAAGAGCTTTTTCCCCTGCAGATACTGTAGTTATTCTTTATAGTGCTTGTGGATAAGTGTAGTGTTGCAGCTTCATGAAGTTTCAATTTATTACACAGGATTGTTCCTACATAGTATTAAATGTTTGTAGTAATAGCTATTTAATTTCTAGAAGGGAAAAAAATGTTTTATGTAACTTTGATAAAGATTAATTATATTAATCTTCAGAGTTCACAAAAAGAGTGCAAACTTTTTTTACTGCCATCAGTGATAGTGTTGCTGCTGGAGGAAACATTCAGTCAATGATCACCACCAAGATGAGGAAGATTTCTTCCACATCCAGCTGCTTTGGTGGTCGTCGGCTGGCACCTCTTGCTTCAGGTGAAGATGTAACGCCATCACTGCGATCTTCGTTTGCAAGTGTTTATTACAACATGACACCGTACCCATCAGACCTCTCTCTTGGTTCATCTACAGCAACTGAGTGACTGCTTGGCATTTTAGTTATGTGGATGAAATTTGTGGTTTTAATTGATGTGTCTTAGAATTTCGCTGCCTTTGTGTGAAATATTGTTTTTAGAAAAAGAATGTTGGACTGAGCTTAATTGACTGCTTGCTTTTTCAAGTATTAGTTTATTTTATAAAGCACATAGGAAAAGAAAGCAGTTTGATCTGTAAATTCTATCTTGTATGAAGTCTTTAGTTAATAAATGAACTTCTGTTTCTAGCTTCCATTTCTGATAGTCATTGTCTTTCAGAGTGGTTTGTTAAGCTTTGTATTGTCTGTTATATCACAATGTGACAGTATAGCTACACACACAATTCTTTGCTTTCTGTGTTACCTTACCTTGCCATGTACGCATTTAGATTTTATATGCGGTAACAACAATCAGATTTGTAAAGTATATAGATTCGTCAGTTGTATATTTTTGTTAGAGACAGGATGTGGATTCAGTTATTGCTGTTCTTTTTTTTCCTAGATCGCCATTTTTAATTCTGAACGTGATTCGAGTAATGAATTAAGATAGCGTCTGCTATTGTTACAAAAAATTGAATATTTTATCACAGTAAATGTATATAGGAACTAGTCAGAGCACACTGATTAATTGTAGGTGCTAAATTAAAATGTCAGTAATGTTGTAATCATGTACAGAAAAATTTGATTTGGCTACTTAAGAAAATACACTGTCGCAGTGCAGTTGATTCCATATTCTTCATTGCAGGCGATGCACATATTCTTGATTGTTGTAAGGTAATAGAAAATAGTTACAGTTCATGGAGTTTTGTCCTTAGATACCAAAGAATCTCATTAAGCTCGAAATTTCAACAATACCTAGATTTTTCAGGTTGACAAAATAGTAGTGACTGCATGCCTCTGAAATTTGGCACAGAAGTCTCAATTCTCCCTGTTCAATTAATTTTCATGTATTTAAACAAGTTATAACTTAATTCAAAATACTTTCAGGTTTTACTGTTCAGCACAGTTTGATTGACTGGTTCAATTAAACAGTTGTGTATTGGTGTTGACAGGGGAAGTGTTCGCAGACATCAACTGAAAGTTAGTGAGCCTCAGTGGTTATGCCTTGATATGATGTCACAATTCATACTGTAATTTGGGGGTAATAATTTGCTACTGATGCTATTTTATCATTAAAGAACATTTTCCCAGTGATTCAGGATTAATTCTTTGCCTTGGCTCACCTGCAATTAAAAATGTGGCCTATATCTCAAACTGTGATTTGTATTTCAAAAGATAAATGAAATAAACCAGCTTGTATATTTTTCATTCTTGTTTGACAATAGAATTGTACATTGCATTCTTATTTACTGGCTTGTTTCTCTCATTGTTTTATGAATATGACTACATTACTAAGACTGATTATTAGTGCAGAGCATTTCATTTTAGTGTGTTCATGATTTATCTCGCTACATTTCACCGTCCAGTTTTTAGTTTCATGTTGATTTGTACTTACTTTTAGTTTATTTATGACTTGACTATATCTTCATGGGAATGATACTTCTTCACATAAATAGTTTGACGATGTCTCATTCTGTGTACACGTCTTATTTTGCCATGCCAAGGAGGATGCTCTTGACATATGAAGACATGAAGTGCAATAACAAATGATTTATGGTATAATTTTATACTGTTTTCACACAAGCTATTTATGGATTCATTTGTGGAAAATCATTGTTATTTTTATTAATTGTTATCAGAATATCAAAACCAAATTAATGTATTTTTATTGATTTGAATCATTTGTTTGCTACAAAAGTATTCAAATAAGGGAACTTACGTCATTGTGGGAGAGTATTAGATTCATTTTCAGACTAATTTTGTTTCTTTCTGAACATCATTCTTAATTTTACAAAAAATGAAAATAATTTTCCAGTTCTATACTTCACAGTAATTTCGCAATGAAGTTGTTTTAAACAGGTTGTGTATAAGAAACAGCATCTAGCATGGTTGTCTGTTTTAAAGTGTACTTAACATTTATTGAATATTACTGCTGAGAAAAATCAGTTTATACTACTTTTAATTTGCTTTGTTACAGTAGCAGTATTTATACATTGTATGAAAAGTTTTATTTAAAGTTATTATAGTTTTGTAATCGTGTAACAAAATAAACTTTTCCGAAAAAAAACTTTTGCTGTGGATGTTGTATTCTTTCACTGCTAAAACTTCTTGTTACATTGAGTGTTTCTTGAAGAATCAGGTTCATAGTTACCAAATACTACAGTGAGCCATAATTCTTGTACTTCATAGATTCACATGAATACCTTCCAGAAGTTGACAAAGTCTCTTCAAACTCCATTTAAAAAAATCCATTCAGATTCAAAACTGACACAAAAGAAGCCACAAAGGATAGTTGGAATACGTTCTGCAAAATTTCTCGAATAACAGAATCTCGTGCAGTACTGTCAATGTGAGACTTTTACACTTACAGATGCTGTATTTGGGGCTAAATAGATCAGCTGCACACAACACAGGTTCCAGTTACTGGATCTGCTACTTTTCATCTCTTACAATTTTGGTGATGGTAGGGACTGTCACATTTTGCTAACACGGAATAAAAATATTTTTCACTGGATCATTTTTCCAACAATTTGTGCTTTCTTTGGCCTGCACGTTCAGCTGAGGAGGAACCTGTTCACCACCTCAAAGTGGCACAGTAAGTAGTGAGTTTTGCAATGTTCAGATGCTGTAGTGAATCATACAGATTACCAGAATCAGGAAACATTCATGAAGTGAAATTGGTTAGCATAAGAGGTGGTTGCAGACACTTACATTGACCTCAAACCAGTTTTGTCAGCTGTTCATGTGACATATTTTCCTGCCCCAACTAGATCAGGACTATGTACACAGTATGTTAATCATCCTCAATTAAGCTTGTTCCTTTGAAGTTTATTATTATTAATAATAATAATATTATTATTTCTTTATTTACTTTCTCAGACGTTAAGTCTGGTTAAAAATGGAAAGTGACGCGGACCTTGATCAAGCGTCACTTCCTTTTAACTGTGTGGTATGTGTTATATTGCTTTTAGGAACTTTCGGGTAATTGAACATGTAGCAATAATTACAGATTTCTGTAGTTGTATATATAAGTTTGGATGTAGCTGTATTGCATTGATGTACTGGTGGATACTGTGTGGTATGACTCCTGTAGTTGATAGTATAATTGGTACTATGTCAACTTTATCCTGATGCCACATGTCCTTGACTTCCTCAGCCAGTTGGATGTATTTTTCAATTTTTTCTCCTGTTTTCTTTTGTATATTTGTTGTATTGGGTATGGATATTTCGATTAGTTGTGTTAATTTCTTCTTTTTATTGGTGAGTATGATGTCAGGTTTGTTATGTGGTGTTGTTTTATCTGTTATAATGGTTCTGTTCCAGTATAATTTGAATTCATCATTCTCCAGTACACTTTGTGGTGCATACTTGTATGTGGGAACGTGTTGTTTTATAAGTTTATGGTGTAAGGCAAGCTGTTGATGTATTATTTTTGCTACATTGTCATGTCTTCTGGGGTATTCTGTATTTGCTAGTGTTGTACATCCGCTTGTGATGTGACCTACTGTTTCTATTTGTTGTTTGCAAAGTCTGCATTTATCTGTTGTGGTATTGGGATCTTTAATAATATGCTTGCTGTAATATCTGGTGTTTATTGTTTGATCTTGTATTGCAATCATGAATCCGTCCGTCTCACTGTATATATTGCCGTTTCTTAGCCATGTGTTGGATGCATCTTGATCGATGTGTGGCTGTGTTAGATGATACGGGTGCTTGCCATGTAGTGTTTTCTTTTTCCAATTTACTTTCTTCGTATCTGTTGATGTTATGTGATCTAAAGGGTTGTAGAAGTGGTTATGAAATTGTAGTGGTGTAGCCGATGTATTTATATGAGTGATCGCTTTGTGTATTTTGCTAGTTTCTGCTCGTTCTAGAAAGAATTTTCTTAAATTGTCTACCTGTCCATAATGTAGGTTTTTTATATCGATAAATCCCCTTCCTCCTTCCTTTCTGCTTAATGTGAATCTTTCTGTTGCTGAATGTATGTGAAGTATTCTATATTTGTGGCATTGTGATCGTGTAAGTGTATTGAGTGCTTCTAGGTCTGTGTTACTCCATTTCACTACTCCAAATGAGTATTATTATAATACACTTTCACATGACTCGCACATACAGTTAAGGTTCACACACATTCCCTCCTGGGGATTAAGAGTGGTGACAGGAAGAGCTGTTGTTGTGGTCTTCAGTCCAGAGACTGGTTTGATGCAGCTCTTCATGCTACTCTATCCTGTGTAAGCTCCTTATTCTCACAGTGCATACTGCAACCTACATCCTTCTGAATCTGCTTAGTGTATTCATCTCTTGGTCTCCCTCTGATTTTTACCCTCCAGGCTGCCCTCCAATACTAAATTGGTGATCCCTTGATGCCTCAGAACATGTCCTACCAACCAACCCCTTCCTCTAGGCTAGGTGTGCCACAAATTTCTCTTTTTCCCTAATTCTATTCAATACCACCTCATTAGTTATGTGATACACCCATCTAATCTTCTGCATTCTTCTGTAGCACCACATTTTGAAAGCTTCTATTCTCTTCTTGTCCAAACTATTTATCGTCCACGTATCCCTTCCATACATGGCCGCACTCGATACAAATACTTTCCGAAACGACTCCCTGACACTTAAATCTATACTCGATGTTAACAAATTTCTCTTCCTCAGAAACGCTTTCCTTGCCATTGCCAGTCTATATTGTATATCCTCTCCACTTCGACCATCATCAGTTATTTTGCTCCCCAAATAGCAAAACTAATTTACTACTTTAAGCGTCTCATTTCCTAATCTAATTCCTGCAGCATCACCCGATTTAATTCCACTACATTCCATTATCCTCGTTTTGTTTTTGTTGATGTTCATCCTATATCCTCCTTTCAAGACACTGTCCATTGCGTTCAGCTGCTCTTCCAGATCCTGTGCTGTCTCTGACAGAATTACAATGTCATTGGCAAACCTCAAAGTTTTTATTTCTTTTCCATGGATTTTAATTCCTACTCCAAATTTTTCTTTTGTTTCCTTTACTGCTTGCTCATTATACAAATGGAATAACATCGGGGATAGGCTACAACCCTGTCTCACTCCCTTCCCAACCACTGCATCCCTTTCATGCCCCACGACTCTTGTAACTGCCTTCCGGTTTCTGTACAAATTGTAAATAGCCTTTCGCTCCCTGTATTTTTACCCCTGCCACCTTCAGAGTTTGAAAAAGAGTATTCTAGTCAACATTGTCAAAACCTTTCTCTAAGGCTACAAATGCTAGAAAAGTAGGTTTGCCTTTCCTTAATCTATTTTCTATGATAAGTCATAGGGTCAGTATTGCCTCACGTGTTCCAACATTTCTTCGAAATCCAAACTGATTTTCCCCGAGGTTGGCTTCTACCTGTTTTTCCGTTCATCTATAAAGAATTCGTGTTCGTATTCTGCAGCCATGGCTTATTAAACTGATAGTTTGTTAATTTTCACATCTGTCAGCACCTGCTTTCTTTGGGATTGGAATTATTATATTCTTCTTGACGTCTGAGGGTATTTGACCTGACTCATACATCTTGCTCACCAGATGGTGTTTTGTTCTAATGGAATGTTGTCTACTCTCGGGGCCTTGTTTCGGCTTAGGTCTTTCAGTGCTCTGTCAAACTCTTCACGCAGTATCATATCTCCCACTTCATCTACATCTACATCCTCTTCCATTTCCATAATATTGGCCTCACGTACATTACCCTTGTACAGAGCCTCTGTATACTTCTTCCACCTTTCTGCTTTCTCTTCTTTGCATAGAATTGGGTTTCCATCTGAGCTCTTGATATTCATAAAAGTGGTTCTTTTTTCTCCAAAAGTCTCTTTAATTTTCCTGTAGGCAGCATCTATCTTACCCCTAGTGAGATATGCCTCTACATCCTTACATTTGTCCTCTTGCCATCCCTGCTTAGCCATTTTGCACCTCCTGTCGATCTCATTTTTGAGACGTTTGTATTCCTTTTTGCCTGCTTCATTTGCTGCATTTTTATATTTTCTCCTTTCATCAATTAAATTCAATATTTCTTCTTTTACCCTAAGATTTCTACTAGCCCTTGTCTTTTTACCTACTTGATCCTTTGCTGCCTTCACTATTTCATCCCTCAAAGCTACTCATTCTTCTTCTTCTTCTTCTTCTTCTTCTTCTTCTAATGTATTTCTTTCCCCCATTTCTGTCAATCATTCCCTAATGTTCTCCCTGAAACTCTCTACAACCTCTGGTTCTGTCAGTTTATCCAGATCCCATCTCCTTAAATTCCCACCTTTTTGCAGTTTCTTCAGTTCATAACCAATCGATTGTGGTCAGAGTCCACATCTGCCCCTGGAAATGTCTTACAATTTAAAACCTGGTTCCTAAATCTCTGTCTTACCATTATATAATCTATCTGAAACCTCCGAGTATCTCCAGGCCTCTTCCATGTTTACAACCGTCTTTTATGATTCTTAAACCAAGTGTTAGCTACGATTAAGTTATGCTCTGTGCAAAATTGTACCAGGCGGCTTCCTCTTTCATTTCTTACCCCCATTCCATATTCACCTACTATGTTTCCTTCTCTTCCTTTTCCTACTATCGAATTCCAGTCACCCATGACTATTAAATTTTTGTCTCCCTTCGCTATCTGAATAATTTCTTTTATCTCGTCATACATTTCATCAATCTCTTCGTCATCTGCGGAGTTATGTGCCATATAAACTTGTACTACTGTGGTAGGCGTGGGCTTTGTATCTCTCTTGGCCACAATAATGCATTCACTATGCTGTTTGTAGTAGCTTACCCGCATTCCCATTTTTCTATTCATTATTAAACCTACTCCTGCATTACCCCTATTTGATTTTGTATTTATAACCCTGTATTCACCTGACCAAAAGTCTTGTTCCTCCTGCCACCGAACTTCACTAATTCCCACTATATCTAACTTCAAGCTATCCATTTCCCTTTTCAAATTTTCTAACCTACCTGCCTGATTAAGGAATCTGACATTCCACGCTCCAATCTGTAGAATGCCAGTTTTCTTTCTCCTGATAACGATGTCCTCCTGAGTAGTCCCCACTCGGAGATCTGAATGGGGGACTATTTTACCTCCAGAATATTTCACCCAAGAGGATGCCATCATCATGTAACCATACAGTGAAGCTGCATGCCCTTGGGAAAAATTACGGCTGTAGTTTCCCCTTGCTTTCAGCCGTTCACAGTACCAGCACAGAATGGCCGTTTTGGTTAGTGTTAAAAGGCCAGATCAGTCAATCATCCAGACTGTTGACCCTGCAACTACTGAAAAGGCTGCTGCCCCTGTTCAGGAACCACACGTTTGTCTGGCCTCTCAACAGATACCCCTCCGTTGTGGTTGCACCTACGGTACGGCTATCTGTATTGCTGAGGCAAAGTTTCCCCACCAACGGCAAGGTCCATGGTTCATGGGGGGGAGGAGCATCCTCTATGTAAGTTAACCATGCCAATCCTACCAGTTGTGGGCAGAGGTACAAGAAATAGGAAAACTGCAAATGGCGTAAAAATGGACATGTAAGTGTGCAGTCACTCATTGGGAGCATTTTTAAAAAATTAACACATTGACATTTAACTGGGACTGATAACTTGCAGTTAAGTCTCTTTCATCTGCATACCAACCAACCATTAAAACGTGTCACATATCAATAAAAGTTAGCAATGATTTGAAACTCCCATTTTCTGAGCCATAACGGTTACATACCCAGAAACGTGTGTTTAAAGTGTCACATGAGCTGCAACTACATTAGCAACTTGGCCCTTCCACAAGTTGCGATTTAACTTGTTTGGTATTAATAAAACAAAATTTGAAGTAAGATCTCAATTATTAGTCCCTTCAGTTCATATCCTATCATAGAGATAGAGGAGCTATACATCATGGCAGATCCAGTAATGGTGTTTCCTTGACAAGGAATTTGTTCTGTAATACATAGACTGTGGAACACAAAATTACAAATAACACCATAGATCCTCAAAGGAAAGTCTAAAATGACTCCGTGATTTCCTTTTATAAATGAGGTAGCCACATATTACTTATAACGCTGTGATTTCCACATATTAAGATGGGGAATCCAAAGTGCATAACAGAAGATGAAATTGGTTTTATGACAAGTAGGAGACGCCTATGTTTATCGGAGTGTGGTATTAAACACAAGCAAAGCAGCATTGGACTGGATTGAACTAGATCAGATCATATAAAGTTTCCCTATAAGCATGATTGACCTAGAAACAACAGAGACCAAGGGGTCTCCACTCTTTGGCGGGTTCGTGCTTGGCTACCACAGAGCCCCAGCCTTTGCAGCACCTTTTCCCTTCCGTGGTGCATATCCCTATCCTTGTGCTATTCTTTTTCCTCCACTTCGGTGTTTGAGGTTCCTCCTTTCCCTTCTTCCTCCCTGTGTGCTCCTGACAGCTGGCCAATGCTCCTGACACATAACAGGTAACTGAGTAATGTGTAATTCCAAGCCCTGGGTCAACAGAGTTTGCTCATACCCCCTGGTACAGGCCAGGCCCAGGGAGGGGTGACTGCCTGAGCTGCTATCTTTCCAAATTGCCAGTTGGTCCCTTTGTCAGGTGTGACCTGAGGTGTGAACAATCACCTAAGGCGGGTGTGCCCCCTTGTGAAGGGGGCCCCCATTTGGAAGAAGTGCACCATCGGAGACACTGGCAATCATGGGGGATTTTCTCACAGTGAGCCAATCGTCTTCACAATCAACGTCAACAAGACGTAAATGTAATGAGGCATACGATTCAAAGACACTTCCAGCTGCACCATGATTCCTTGTGGTTTCACATAATGCAGATGGTCAGTTTTTCACTACAGTAACTCCATTTCTTATTCAGAAAGGTGTTATGCAATTGCCGGCCATTTGAAATCCTGCTCTCATTTATGGAATGGCACTTTGCTTTTGGAAGCTATTTCTGATTCTCAAGCACAACAACTGCTTGCCGTCTCACTTCTCCATGGCTATCCTGTTCGTGTCAAGGCCATAGAACTCGGAATTCTTTCCATGGTGTTATTTACACTAGGCTGCTCAACGGTCTGACCGAGGCCAAAATCCATTCATACCTCTATGATCAGGTTGTCATTGCCATCCATTGGGCGATAGTAAGAGGTAGATTCCTCCATAGTGCCCACCCACACACTTTTTCTCACCTTTGATAGAGTCGTGCTTCCTTCCAAGATCAAAGCAGGCTATGAAATTATCATAGTCCGACTGTACATTCCATACGTGATGCACTGCTACCAGTGTCATCGTTTCAACCACACTAGAATGTCTTGTCGACACCCAGCCAAATGTGTAACCTGTGGTAGGGATGCGCACAAGGGCAACTGTCCACCCTCCTCCCTGCTCTATCAACTGCAATGGCAGCCATGCTACTGCCTCTCAAGGTTGTACCACGTATCTTGACGAGCAGGCTGTTCAGGAGATCTGGGTGAAGGAAAAGGTGCCTTACCCCCAGTCACTCACAAGTTATTGGCTAGTCACAAACTCTGCTTTCTCCCGTCTGGCAATTATTGTTCTGTTCTTACCACCTCTCACTCCATGAAGGACATGGCCACACGGACGTGTGGCCTTAAATTCAGCTCTGAGGGTGTGAAATCACCCAGTGTCAAGCTAACATTGCCATCCCCTCGTCCAGCTGTGCAACAAGCCATCAAATTCTTGCCTCAAGAGTCGAAGCCACTAGCTCCACAACTGATGGGCCAGAAAGGACAGGAGTAGTACTCCTGTGAAGACTTCCTACATTCCTTCAGCCAACCAACATCTCAGCTTCCCTCTGCTAACCGGAATAGCTCGAAGAAGTCCAACAAATGCAAATGGTCTTCTCCTTCACTAATTCAAAGATCCTCTTCTATGGTGTTGCCACATGATACATTAGCCCAGACGGCCTGCTTGTCACCAGTGTGCACCTCCAACCATTTTTCTGTGTTGGACTCCACAGACTAACAGCACAAGCAAGCCAATGCTTCTATGGACATCACAGAGCAGGATCCTACTGCTTCTGTGCCCTGTAGCAGCAAGTTGTCCCAGGCTGTCACTCAACAGCTAATGAGGTGACACCCCTTCACTTCTTCCTCATCATGATTCTCGTCCAATAGAACAATCACGGCCTTCGGTCCATAAACAGTATTTACAGCTGCTTTTAGCATTGCAGCGTCCCCTTGCACTCTGCCTTCAGGAAACAAAATTGCGTCCTTATGATCACTTTGAGCTTTCACGTTTGTTCCCGGTTCATTTTGACCTACCCCCATAGGTCAGCATTCCATCTCATGGGGGCAACATGCTGCTCACACAGGATGACTTTCATAGTCAGCCCATTCCATGACTACCCATCATTGAGCTATTGCAGTTCCCCTTTTCTTTCCTCACTTGACTTCTTCCCTCTGTACCATTTATGTCCCTCCGTGATTTGATGTCAACAGGACAGACATCCTTCAGCTTATTGGGCAGCTATCTCCCCCATTTCTGCTACTCAGTGACTTTAATGCGCATCATCCCCTTTGGGGTTCTACCAGAGCCTGTCAGAGAGGTGCCCTCTTGGCTGATCGTCTGAATCAACTCAACCTCTTCTGCCTTAACATTGGAGCACCCGCATTCCATTCCGACTCCTTGCACACCTATTGCCATTTGGACCTATCCTTCTGCACTGCCCAGCTTGCCCATTGTCTTGAGTAGTCAATTCTTTCTGGCACCTACTCAAGCAACTATTTCCCATGTGCTATCCATTTGTGGACGCCTTCCCCACCTGCGTGCACGCCCAAATGGCAGTCTACTAATGCTGACTGGCAGCTTTACTCCTCACTGGCGACCTTCGAAGCACAAGATTTCCCCAGTTTGATGACCAGCTGGAATATCTCACAGACATTATCCTTACTGCTGCAGAACATTTCATTCCTCACACTTCCTCTTTACCACACCATGTCCCAGTCCCTTGGTGGACTGAGGCATGCCATGATTCAATTTGTGCACGGAGACGTGCTCTCCGCGTTTTTAATCATCATCCTAGGATGGCAAACTGCATTCATAATAAACAGATGCGTGCAAAGCGGTGTTGCGTTCTTTGGGATAACAGAGAAGCTAGCTGGATTTCATTCACTAGTTCTTAACACTTGCACCCCTTCCTCTGTCGTCTGGGCCAGCCTCCGATGGCTCTCTGGGACCAAGATCCATTTGCCAATTTCTGGCCTGACAGTAGCAGACGATACCATCGTGGACCCTATTTCTATCTCCAACACCTTGGGCAGCCATTTTACGGAAAATTTGAGCTCTTCTCACTATCACCCTGCCTTCCTCCATTGGAAACGAGCAGAGGAGGCTTGGGCGATACCCTTCTCTCCTCAGAATAGTGAGTGCCACCTTTACTATGAGGGAGCTAGATCATGCTCTCAATTCATCCTGACCCTCCGCTCCAGGGCCAGAAGTGCCCACATTAAGATGTTGCAGCACCTTTCTCTTGTGGGCAAGCACTTTCTGCTAAATACGTACAACAGCATCTGGGCAGAGGGCACGTTTTTCAGACATTGGTGTGAAGTCAGTGTTATACCCATACCTAAGCCCAGTAAGGACAAAAACCTAGCTACCACCCTGTCTCTCTCACTAGCTATGTTTGCAAGGTGATGGAATGTAAGATTCATGCCTGACTGGTATGGTGGCTAGAGTCTCACAGTTTACTAACGACCGCACAGTGTGGATTTCGCTGTTGTTTCTTATCAACAAATATCAGCTTATTCCCAAGAATTAGCGGTTTTCACTCGCTTAACTCTAGGCAGAAATCCAATCTGCATTTGGATTGCACATTGTTGACTGTTGTGTAAATAGGTGTGAAGTATACTGCTGTATCCATTTTCAGTAAGCTACCACAAGAATTTAAAAAATCTTAGCAGTAATCCATGTGCTTTCAAACTGAAACTAAACTGTTTCCTCGGGGGTTATTCCTATTCTGTTGAGGAGTTACTTGAAAAATTAAGCCAATTCCTGGATTATATTGTTGATTATGTTTACTTAAACTTATGACTTGACTTTTTTTTGGTTCATGAAGATTTTATTTTATATGTTATTACTTTTATTTTGTAATTTCATGTACTGACACATTCCATGACCTTTGAGATTTGCTTCTCAATTTGATCCTATGGAACTAGGTGTGCGAATAAAATAAAGTGAAGGTGTTCTTTGATTAAAGCTCTTAACTCCACAGGCCCCAATAATTCCTGTCTTATATAACGTGAAATTTGATTCTTAACAATCACTCGATGAGTATAACCAATTCATTTGTACGTGGACTACTGCTTACTGTGCATATGTACAAAGTGATATTTATTTATATTTGTTTTTGCTAATGTGCTAGCCATTCCAGTAATCTCACATTCACAATGGATATTACTAATAAACAACTTGCAGTTCAGCTGAAATCAGAAATGTGGCTCTGCTCACTACTGTTACCTGTGTGTTCAGGTGGCAAAGCTTGCAGTCCAATGTTTCGCTCCAGGATGGATTTGCACTGTGCTGCAAATTTTTCGTCTTAAAAATCTGACTGAAAAAGCACCAAACTTTCAAATGTCACAAGAAGATTTTAATCAAAATGCAGCTGGTAAAATTGAAAGGGAAGAAAGCTACTGATGTGGTCAAAATAAGAGCAGGCCACCATATTGTATCTGCGACATAAAAGAGTGGAAGAAAGCATTCTTGGGTCTGTTGTAACCACACATAGTTCATCTGTGGCAAGAGTATCGAACAAGAGAGTATGGAATGAACAGTTCACTGACATAATCAGAAATATGTAAATTTGTAGATTCTTCAGGGGGCCAGCAAAATTGATATTTACAAAAACCATAATCCTGACATGTTTCTCCATAAGGTGGAGCCATGCTTGATGCCTGAGGTGACTGCTGAGGGAGCTAGCGGAAGTGGTGGAAAGAAAAATCTCAGTGAGTATAAGACTGAAACAATGATCAGGCTCATTGCCTGCAGTCCTTTTTTTTTTTTACTGGTTACGCCCAAACAGCTGCAAGTGTTGCTGTGTGAGATGAGAACAACAAAGTTCACGAGAATGAACAAATTTAAGCAGACTGAAGATCATTGCATATATATTGTAATATTTGTAATTGTCAAGATTTTTTTACATTTTTATTATAAAGAAGTATATCACACTAAATTATTACTAATCAAAAAAAAAAATACCTGCCCCGAAGTGATGAGCAGACTTCCTAATGCTGGCCTCTGCTAATTGCTATAGATGTCACCAGTTCTGTTCCAATATGGAGATGGGTCCTTTTGTCCAGTGTTCATTTTCATGGATCACCGTCTCATTCTTTATGCAGACTCAGATGTGATACAATAATTTTCTCTGTTGTTAATCAAATTGGTTTTGGAGAAATGGATAACACTGTTTCACATGTCCAAAACAGCATTCAATAACATTCCTTTGTGCTGCATTTGTTGTAAGCCATTTGTTCTGTGGTTGTAACACTTACGTAGGTTAGTGTGATTTCATAATCTGTATGTCAAAACAGAAGAGTGCATTTTTGCTGATACAAGCCATCTGGAACTTTTCAAACCCTGGGGTCATACTTGCCCAAGTCAAAACTACAGAACACAACGACAGAGAAAAATTGAAAAACGACTATACATCAATCCCAATTGACTTAAGAGAATACAGCTAAAAATAGGGACATGAAGAAAGGGCTACAAAAGACACTATACAGAAACTGATGTCTAGAACTAAAAATTAAATGGCCTTCACCATATTGCTATGATAGATAAGAAGTAAAACACAGTCGACAGCCCGCGCATCATTTGCTAAAGTGGCCGATAACTCAGATGGCAAACCCAAGTGGGAAAGTAAGTGGTTAAAAAATGTACATTTTGTCAGAAGTGGCGGAGAGTTAAAACTTGGGTGCAATGTGTACAAAGTGGTGGGGGAGCGCAACTTAACAGATGACGATGGCTAAAAAGGCAGTGCCCAATACGAAACCTAGTAAAAATGACCTCCTTGTGGGAGGGCCGAGAGGAGGTTGTCCACACCACTGGGAGAGGCTTAATAACCCAGAGCTTATTCCCATGAAGAAAGGACCAATGGCGATGCCAAAGTGACACCACCTCCTGACAGACGACAAAGCAGAGATCATTGGAGGGAATATAGGAACTAGTGGGCTGAGGTAAGAGGACTGCTGCCTTGGCAGCAGCCTCGTTTCCTGACAGACTGACATGACCAGGAACCAACATAAACATCACTCTGGCTGTACCAGAAGTAAGCAAGTGACAGTTTTCCTGGACCTGTTGCACTGGCAGTGTACAGTGCTCACAGACTTTCAAGGATGCTGAGACTGTCTGAGCAGAGGACACAATTGAAAAGTCTGTGTTGCTGGATGTGCTACATGGCCTGATAAAAGGGCGAAGAGCTCGGCTGTAAATACTGAACAGTGTGCCAGAAGCTGATATCAAAAACATTGGCGCCAATGGCAATACAGTCAGTCTGAGAGCCATCAGTGTACAGAAAGGTAGTATCGCCAAGTTCCATGCGAAGGCCATGAAACTGAAGGCCATAGAGAGAGGCTAGGGTAATGTCCTTAGGAAGTGAATGAAGGCCAAGGTTAACAAGGGCCGCTTCACGAAGCCAAGGTGGTGAAGGGTTCACACCTACCAGGAAGATTGCAGGTAGTGTGAAGTTAAGCCACTGGAGCAAGTGTGAAAGCGGACTCCAAGAGGTAACAGAGAATAGGGATTTGCCCCATATTGGGCAGGTGTCCATGTATGGCAGACAAACAGCATGCATACCAGCTGAGGAGAAAGTCCCAGTGGTATTTCAGCAGCTTCAGCATACACTCTCAACCGGGCTAGTGTAAAAAAAAAAAAATGGATGGCGGGATTTTCGTCGAAAACCATTCATGACATGGGTGGGCAAAGTTACAAGATGGTCAACTGCAGAACAGTGTGCTCGAAATCCACACTGTGCAGTCATTAGTAAACTGTGAGACTCTAGCCACCATACCAAGCTAGTGTCATCAGCAAACACGAATATCTTAGAATTACCTGTAATACTACAGGGCATATCATTTATATAAATAAGGAACAGGAGCACCCCCATTTGACCATACCCCACTCACACCCCACATCACAGCCATTCTCAACACTGTGAATTATGACCTTTTGCTATCTGCTGTTAAAGTAACAGGTGAACCAATTGTGAGATGCTCCCTGTATTTCATAATGGTCCAAGTTCTGGAGCAATATTTTGTGTTCAACACAATCAAATGCCTTAGTTAAATAAAAAATATGCCTAGCATTCAAAACCCTTTGTTTAATCCATGGCTCTGAGCACTATGGGACTTAACTACTGAGGTCATCAGTCCCCTAGAACTTAGAACTACTTAAACCTAACTAACGTAAGGACATCACACACATCCATGCCCAAGTCAGGATTCGAACCTGCGACCGTAGCGGTCACGCGGTTCCAAACTGACACACTTAGAACCGCACGGCCACACAGGCCGGCTGTTTAATCCATCCAGTACCTCACAGAGAAAAGAGAATATAGTATTTTCAGTTGTTAAACGAATTCTAAAGCCCAATTGTACATTTGATAGCAAATTATGTGATATAAAATGATCAATTATTCTTACATACACAGCCTTTTCAATAACTTTAACAAAAACTGATGGCATAGAAATAGGTCTGAAATTGTCAACATATCCCTTTCTCTCTTTTTATAAAGCAGCTTTACTACTGAGTAATTTAATCGTTCAGGAAACTGACCATTCTTAAAGGAAAACTTACAAATATGGCTAAGTACAAGGCTAAGATGTGCAGCACAGTACTTTAATATTCTGCTAGGAACTCCATAACATCCAAGAGAGTCTTCAGTGATTTAATTGTTGTCTCAGTCTCCCCCTTGCCAGCATCACAGAGTAGTATTTCAGACATCAGTCTCGGAAAAGCATTTACCATGGAAGTTAAATGATTCACTGTAGAAACTAAGTTTTTATTTAATTCACCAGTAATACTCAGAAAATGACTGTTAAATACTGTACATATATCTGACTTATTAGTTACAGAAATATTTTTACTATGAAGTGACTTTATATCGTTGACCTTGTGCTGCTGACCAGACACTTCCTTCACAACTGATCATATGGTTTTAATTTTATCCTGTGAATTAGCTGTTCTATTTGTATACCACATACTCTTTGCCTTTCTAATAACATTTTCAAGCACCCTACAGTACTGTTTGTAGTAGGCTACTGCAGCTTGATTGTGACTACTTCTAACATTTTGATATAATTCCCACTTTGCTTTACATGATATTCTTATTCCACTAGTCAGCCACCCAGACTGCCTTTTACTGCTAGTACCTCGTTTAGAATGTTCTGATGGAAAACAACTCTCAAAGAGCATGAGAAATGTGTTAAGGAAAGCATTGTATTTGTCATATGTGTTATCGGCACTGTAAACGTCCTGCCACTCATGTTCCTTAATGAGGTTTAAAAAAACTCTGTTGCCATTCGATTAGCTTTCCTACATGGTTTGTAATTATATGTGACATCTGTTTGAGTGCAAAAGTCTTTTAGTGTTAAAATTTGTGCATTATGGTCTGAAAGGCCATTCACCCTTTTACTAACAGAATCCCATTTTTTATTAACTGGATTGGCCATATTGGACCACTTCAGTCACTCCATGTTCACTTTCTCTCTGAAAATTGGACTACTTACTTCTTGCACTCCGTCCAGTACTTTTTCATTTGTTCCTAACGCAATTTTCTTAACTCGTCTGAAATCTCTACCAGTCTTCGGTGCGTCATTTATGCTGAAAATTTATGATTATTAAGGAGAGTGTTAATTTTGTTTTTGTTCTCTGCGCAAGTCCGACTGCTTCAAGATCTTGCTGAATTTCTTTGACCCACCGTCCTCTTGTCTTCTGTCAGAGACTTCTCATAACTAGTTTTAAAATCCTGTTGTCAGGCAGTCATAAGACATAAAAGAGCTCACCATCTGCAGCATCGTCGACAGGACTGACTGCGGACCTTTGGTACAGAGCCGAGTGGAGGGTCTGAATCAGAGGCTGAGACGGTTCTGCGACCGTGTGGGCTGCAGATTCCTCGACTTGCGCCATAGGGTGGTGGGGTTTCGGGTTCCGCTGGATAGGTCAGGAGTCCACTACACGCAACAAGCGGCTACACGGGTAGCAGGGGTTGTGTGGCGTGGGCTGGGCGGTTTTTTAGGTTAGATGGCCTTGGGCAAGTACAGAAAGGGCAACAGCCTCAACGGGTGCGGGGCAAAGTCAGGACATGCGGGGACCAAGCAGCAATCGGTATTGTAATTGTCAACTGTCGAAGCTGCGTTGGTAAAGTACCGGAACTTCAAGCGCTGATAGAAAGCACCGAAGCTGAAATCGTTATAGGTACAGAAAGCTGGCTTAAGCCAGAGATAAATTCTGCCGAAATTTTTACAAAGGTACACACGGTGTTTAGAAAGGATAGATTGCATGCAACCGGTGGTGGAGTGTTCATCGCTGTTAGTAGTAGTTTATCCTGTAGTGAAGTAGAAGTGGATAGTTCCTGTGAATTATTATGGGTGGAGGTTACACTAAACAACCGAACTAGGTTAATAATTGGCTCCTTTTACCGACCTCCCGACTCAGCAGCATTAGTGGCAGAACAACTGAGAGAAAATTTGGAATACATTTCACATAAATTTTCTCAGCATGTTATAGTCTTAGGTGGAGATTTCAATTTACCAGATATAGACTGGGACACTCAGATGTTTAGGACGGGTGGTAGGGACAGAGCATCGAGTGACATTATACTGAGTGCACTATCCGAAAATTTCCTCGAGCAATTAAACAGAGAACCGACTCGTGGAGATAACATCTTGGACCTACTGATAACAAACAGACCCGAACTTTTCGAATCTGTATGTACAGAACAGGGAATCAGTGATCATAAGGCCGTTGCAGCATCCCTGAATATGGAAGTTAATAGGAATATAGAAAAAGGGAGGAAGGTTTATCTGTTTAGCAAGAGTAATAGAAGGCAGATTTCAGACTACCTAACAGATCAAAACGAAAATTTCTGTTCCGACACTGACAATGTTGAGTGTTTATGGAAAAAGTTCAAGGCAATCGTAAAATGCGTTTTAGACAGGTACGTGCCGAGTAAAACTGTGAGGGACGGGAAAAACCCACCGTGGTACAACAACAAAGTTAGGAAACTACTGCGAAAGCAAAGAGAGCTCCACTCCAAGTTTAAACGCAGCCAAAACCTCTCAGACAAACTGAAGCTAAACGATGTCAAAGTTAGCGTAAGGAGGGCTATGCGTGAAGCGTTCATTGAATTCGAAAGTAAAATTCTATGTACCGACTTGACAGAAAATCCTAGGAAGTTCTGGTCTTACGTTAAATCAGTAAGTGGCTCGAAACAGCATATCCAGACACTACGGGATGATGATGGCATTGAAACAGAGGATGACACGCGTAAAGCTGAAATACTAAACACCTTTTTCCAGAGCTGTTTCACAGAGGAAGACCGCACTGCAGTTCCTTCTCTAAATCCTCGCACAAACGAAAAAATGGCTGACATCGAAATAAGTGTCCAAGGAATAGAAAAGCAACTGGAATCACTCAATAGAGGAAAGTCCACTGGACCTGACGGGATACCAATTCGATTCTACACAGAGTACGCGAAAGAACTTGCCCCCCTTCTAACAGCCGTGTACCGCAAGTCTCTAGAGGAACGGAGGGTTCCAAATGATTGGAAAAGAGCACAGATAGTCCCAGTCTTCAAGAAGGGTCGTCGAGCAGATGCGCAAAACTATAGACCTATATCTCTTACGTCGATCTCTTGTAGAATTTTAGAACATGTTTTTTGCTCGCGTATCATGTCATTTCTGGAAACCCAGAATCTACTATGTAGGAATCAACATGGATTCCGGAAACAGCGATCGTGTGAGACCCAACTCGCCTTATTTGTTCATGAGACCCAGAAAATATTAGATACAGGCTCCCAGGTAGATGCTATTTTTCTTGACTTCCGGAAGGCGTTCGACACAGTTCCGCACTGTCGCCTGATAAACAAAGTAAGAGCCTACGGAATATCAGACCAGCTGTGTGGCTGGATTGAAGAGTTTTTAGCAAACAGAACACAGCATGTTGTTATCAATGGAGAGACGTCTACAGACGTTGAAGTAACCTCTGGCGTGCCACAGGGGAGTGTTATGGGACCATTGCTTTTCACAATATATATAAATGACTTAGTAGATAGTGTCGGAAGTTCCATGCGGCTTTTCGCGGATGATGCTGTAGTATACAGAGAAGTTGCTGCATTAGAAAATTGTAGCAAAATACAGGAAGATCTGCAGCGGATAGGCACTTGGTGCAGGGAGTGGCAACTGACCCTTAACATAGACAAATGTAATGTATTGTGAATACATAGAAAGAAGGATCCTTTATTGTATGATTATATGATAGCGGAACAAACACTGGTAGCAGTTACTTCTGTAAAATATCTGGGAGTATGCGTACGGAACGATTTGAAGTGGAATGATCATATAAAGCTAATTGTTGGTAAGGCGGGTACCAGGTTGAGATTCATTGGGAGAGTGCTTAGAAAATGTAGTCCATCAACAAAGGAGGTGGCTTACAAAACACTCGTTCGACCTATACTTGAGTATTGCTCATCAGTGTGGGATCCGTACCAGGTCGGGTTGACAGAGGAGATAGAGAAGATCCAAAGAAGAGCGGCGCGTTTCGTCACTGGGTTATTTGGTAACCGTGATAGCGTTACGGAGATGTTTAATAAACTCAAGTGGCAGACTCTGCAAGAGAGGCGCTCTGCATCGCGGTGTAGCTTGCTCGCCAGGTTTCGAGAGGGTGCGTTTCTGGATGAGGTATCGAATATATTGCTTCCCCCTACTTATACTTCCCGAGGAGATCACGAATGTAAAATTAGAGAGATTAGAGCACGCACGGAGGCTTTCAGACAGTCGTTCTTCCCACGAACCATACGCGACTGGAACAGGAAAGGGAGGTAATGACAGTGGCACGTAAAGTGCCCTCCGCCACACACCGTTGGGTGGCTTGCGGAGTATCAATGTAGATGTAGATGTAGATGTAGAAAAGAAATATGAGATTCTTTTCTTCTTCATTGTGCTGGTGATTGGGTCAATCTCACAATAGACAGTTTCATTATGGAGGATTCTCCAGACTCCATCAATCTGGTATTTTTTATTGATGCATGTTCTTATAATTCTTCATTCAGTCTTGGAGTTGATTGGTTCTTCTTTCATTTTTAATTTGGAACAGAGTTTCACAAGCCTAAGTTGCTTCCGAGAGTGTTACAGTTTTGTTATGTTGGATCTTATTGTCTATTGACAGTCATTTCTTATTATATGTTGACCAGGTTAGAAATTGTGCTTTTTTCATTTTGTTGTTCTATTTATCCATGTTGCTTTCTCAACCAAGTTGTGCAACATAATTTCTCCAAGATATTTAAATTGTAGAAC
This sequence comes from Schistocerca americana, assembly GCF_021461395.2. NCBI lineage: Eukaryota > Metazoa > Arthropoda > Insecta > Orthoptera > Acrididae > Schistocerca > Schistocerca americana. The sequence continues at coordinate 664,995,647 of NC_060120.1, forward strand.
TATGTTAATTGCTTGATCATTTATGAAGATTTTATCTATGCAAAGAGGTTTCACAGGCATGATTTCAGTTTTCTCAAAGGATATTTGTAATCATATTTTTGAAGCAATTTTCTGGAGACTTGTGATCTGAGCACGAACTTCTTCCACGTCAAGGGCTATCCTCCAATTTTGATTTTACACGGATTTTCTTTTTGCCAGATTGTCATGATGTAATCAAAGGCCACATTTAAAAGCAAAGAGGACAATCCATCACCTTGTCTGACTCCTGTTTCTACTGTGAAAGCTTTTGACATTTCTCCTTTAAACTTCACCTTTGAATTTGTGTTAGTTAAAATTAGCTGAATGAGTCTAACCAGTTTGGGATGGAGGCTATATGCTCTAAGGATTTTTAGAAGTGTGGGTCTATGAACACTATCATATGCTTTTTTTAAATCTATGACTGAGATGAATAACTGTTTGTTTCTATACTTGTAATACCCCATTATTAGTTTTGGTAAAGAATTTAGTCTGAGCAGCTTCTGTATGGTTGAAATCCTCCTTGATGTTCTCCAAGTTGTGGTTCCAGAATGTTTTTGATCCTATTGTAAATTATGCGAGAGAAAATTTTGTATGTGCAGCCCAGAAGGGTTATTCCTCTGTAATTATCTGGGTGGGTTCTATCTCCTTTTTTAAATAATGGAGGTCCAGTGCTCTGGAATTTTCTCTGATTCATATTTCAATTAGATGTTGGTGGAGATTTATGACTGCAGGTTTTCCAGCATTCTTTCAGATTTCTGCAAATATGTGGTCTTCACCGCATGCCTCATAATTTTTTAGTTCCTGAATGCCATTTAGTAATGAAGAATGAATAAAAATATTGTGACTACGAAGGCTTTCCCGGCGTAATAATTTATAATATTCTTCTCGGGTATGCAGCCGGATCATGAAGACGTTATGATCCGGCTGCATACCCGAGAAGAATATTATCAATAAAAATATTATCTATGGCTGTGCTACTATTCCCCTGCACCCTGGTTGGAAAAACCAGTCTGCATCAGATCATATGAGTTTAAGAAATCTACCAACATCCTTTTTCTTGCACAGTCATATACAAAATTAATATTGAAGTCACTACATATAACTAATTTTTGGTATTTCCTATAAAGTTAACTATAAAGTGAACCATGAATCCTAGCTTGAGCAGAAATGGTCTGAAGCCAGAGTTAAGGGACCTGTAAACAACAACAATTAGAAGTTTAGTTTCACTAAATTCAACTACCTCTGCACAACATTCAAATATCTGTTCAGTATAGTGCCGTGATACGTCTACACACTCAAATGGAGGTGGTGGTGGTTAGTGTTTAACGTCCCGTCGACAACAAGGTCATTAGAGACGGAGCGCAAGCTCGGGTTACGGAAGGATGGGGAAGGAAATCGGCCGTGCCCTTTCAAAGGAACCATCCCGGCATTTGCCTGAAACGATTTAGGGAAATCACGGAAAACCTAAATCAGGATGGCCGGAGACGGGATTGAACCGTCGTCCTCCCGAATGCGAGTCCAGTGCGCTAACCACTGCGCCACCTCGCTCGGTACACTCAAATGGAATACTGCTTTTTACGTACATGGCCACTCCCACATTGTGCAAGGAACTCCTTGAAAAACAGCCAGCTAATCTGTATCCTGGTAAAGTAAGCCTCTGAATTGTCAAATTATTTAAGTGGTGTGCCGATATAGCAATAATGCCAGAGTCAATATCTAGAAGCAGTTCACTAACTTTATCTCTGATACCTCTTATATTCTGATGAAATATGCTAATTCCTTCTCTGCTTGGATACCTGACCCCCTCTGAAGGTGATTCCTTTGTTACAGGGACTTCCTTTAGGCAGCTGACTTCAATCTAAAAAAGGTGCAGCTCTAACACCAACTACTATAGGAATTTTTCCATGAGTAAGCCCGACATCATCCACTAAACTGTCACCTACAAGCTTAGCCAGCTTCCCCTTCCCATACCTATTGAGATGCAGCCATGCCTAGTGAAATCCAATCTCTTGACAGACTCAACTGGCACCACTGCAATGTGACCCATGCCCTCTGCTGTCAGTGCCTTCTCCTGCCCCATGTCAACACACCTACAGCAACATTAAGATGAGGCCAATCGTAATGCTGAAACAGTTGCATAAAGTGCACATTAGTGCCACCAGTTTGAGCAGCTATCTTAACCAGGTCACCACCTACATCACATTCCCAGTCCCTATCTAGACTATCTGCTGCTCCACCCACAATCACTACCTGATCCTCTTTTTTTAAAATTCTTACATAACTCCCCTATGCTATCAGTTACCTGAGCCAACCCTGCACTAGACTTCACAATGCTGGTGACTCGGTACTCACTCCCCAACACTTCCTGCAACTGCTGGCCCACACCTCTACCGTGCAAACCACCTAGCAGCAGAGCCTTCTTCTTTCTGTTAGACTTTTCAACTAACTTAGGCTTCCTAACTGCAGATAACTGCTGCATGTTTCCTATGTCTACAGCTACAAGAGGCTCCTCTCCACTCAACAATGACAGTTGGTCAAATCTATTGCATATTTGCAAAAGTACAACTGTCTGAATACTTCCTCCTCCTAACTGCCTTCTTGCCAACTGCCATTTCCCATTCCCCAGCACCCTTCACCCTCCTCAAGCTATCTAGTCCGTTCTTTGTGTATTGTAACTACACCTGAAGGGCACAGATCTTACGCTCCTGCTCCTCTGTCAACTTATTTCTACTACAGTTTCTGCATTCACAGGAGAGGATCTCACTAGAATGCCCACTGGCTTCCCCACTATATTCCCCCTAATGAAAATACTTTGAGCATACATCATACATGCTACATACATCAACTACTGCTCACACAGATACACTATCTGAGGAAAGTATCTGGACACCTATTAGTGGACTTTAATGTGGAGTGTGTCCATCCTTCACCTTTATGATGGCTTGAACTTGCTGGGGACACTTCCAATGAGGTACCTCAACGTCAATGAATGACTGGCAGCCCATTCTTCCTCAAGAGTCTAAGCCACACGAGGTTGGACATGGGTCTGAAGCAAAGTTGATATTCTAACTCATCTCAATAGTGTCCCACTGGGTTCAGGTTGGGACTCTGGGCAGGCCAACTCATTTCAGGAATGTTATTCTTCACAAACCATACCTCACAGATGCTGCTTTATGACAGAGTGCATTGTCATGCTGATACAGACAATCATAGTATCCACAATGTTCCTGTAATGCATGCAGAACACACGCACAATTTGTTCATATCATTCTGCATTTAGCTTTTTCTTAAGCACAAATAGGGGACCATGTTAACCACAAAAACACTTCCGTACCATAACACCATCCCCTTCATAATTCACTGTTGGCACTACATATCATTTCAAGCAAAGTTCACCAGGCATTCACCAAACCCAAACTCCTCAATCATATTGCCACAAGATATAGTGTGTTTCATCACTCCAAATGAGATGTTTCTGTCATTCATTGTCAAGACACTCCTACTTACAATGACTAAGCTAGCTTGACTGCTGGTAGCATTTTAGAGCTCACAAATGGTTCCTTCTAATGACTCCATGTGATGTTTTACAACCACCCTCCACAATGCTCGACAGACTCTATTGGTCAGTAAATGAGGTCTGCCTGGTCTTCATTTAGCTGTTTATGTTCCTCCGTATTTCCACTTCACAATCACCAACAATTGACTTGGGCAGCTTTAGAAGGGTTGAACTGGTGACATCCTATGACTAATCTATGTTTTGAAGTCAATGAGCTCTTCAGACCATTCCTTTCTTCTATCACTGCTTCTGTATTGACAACAAAGTACTCTTGTCTCCTTTTATACTGGTGGATCCACCTCTCATGACATCTAATTGTCAATTCTGCATTATATAGGGGTGTCCAGATATTTTTGATCAGAAAGTGTATACATTCAATGTCTCCTGTAGTCCTATTTGGTACAGGTCCCACACACTTGAACAGTATTCTAGGACGGGTGGCACAAGTGTTTTGTAAGCAGTCTCCTTTGTAGACTGATTGCATTTCCCTAGTATTCCACCAATGAACTGAAGTCTGCCGCCTGCTTTACTTGCAACTGGGTCTCAGTGATTGTTTCATTTCATATTGTATACAAATTGTTACCCCAAAGTATTTGTATGAGTTGACTGATTCCAATTGTGACTCACTATTAAGTCGTAAACAGAACTGAGTCCAAATCCAAAAGCATGGTTGTCATGAAGTATGACACTTAACAGTGAAAGCATTTTTATTATGAACACCAGCATACAGCCAGGACAGGACTGAATTCCCAGACAGAGAGTGCAGCTATTATTACAAACATTGTTATTCCAGAATATACAAACATAAGATATTTTGAGAAATTTTTCAAAACTGATGGCAATAGTGGGTGGATAGGATTGAACTTTTTTTTTTTTTTTTTTTTTTTTTTTTTTTTTTTTTTTTTTTTTTTTGTGCAGAATTTTACATTTCTGAACATTTAAAGAAAGTTTTGAATTTTTGTGCCATTTGAAAATCTTATCATCAAGACCTGGCTGAATATTTGTGCAGTTTTTTTCAGGCAGTAGTTCATTAGTGTTTGACATGTGGTGCTACAGAAGAATGTTAAAATCAGATGGACTGATAAAATAAGAAATGAGGAGGTTCTCCACATTATCGGTGAAGGAAGGAATACATGGAAAACACTGACAAGAAGAAGGGTGGAGTGATAGGACATACGAGGGGGACCCAAAAGAAACCGGATTGTTGTCATAAAAAATTTATTGATGAACCTTTTTACAAAATTACTTAAGTCACCTTCAAAATACTCTCCATGCTAGAAGCATGTTTGGAACTCTTAAAGTTTTATATTGTCCAGTGCCCTTTTCGAAGCTGTTTTTACCGCCTCCACATCGTCATAACGCTCCCCTTTTAGCTTTTGTTTTCATTCGAGGAAATAAGAAAAAGTCGCACGGGGCTAGGTCCGGCGAATATGGAGCTTGGGGAATGACAGACCACCTCTGAGATGCCAAATAGTGGATCACTCGTAAGGCCGTGTGTGCTGGAGCGTTGTCGTGATGCAGAAACCAGTCACCTGATCGCCAAAGTTCCAGGCATTTCCTCCTCACATCCTCTCGCAGACGCTTTAAAACATCCAAGCAAAAGTACTGGTTAACAGTCTAGCCAGGGGGTACGAATTCCCGATCACAATTCCACGAACATCAAAAAAGACAATGATCATTGTCTTCACATTTGACCTCACTTGCCTTGCTTTTTTTTTGGTCTGGGAGAGTTGGGAGTCCTCCACTGGCTTGACGCTTGCTTGGTTTCTGCGTCATATCCATAACACCAACTCTCATCCCCTGTAATGACTTTGTTCAAGAAGTTTGGATCATATGCAATATCTGTTTTCAAGTCCTGATACACATTCATGCGGATGGTTTTTTGCTCCTGTGTGAGAAGGCGCGGAACAAATTTAGCAGCAACACGTCTCATGTGCAAATCCTCACTCAAAATCTGCTGGCACGAGCTCCAACTGATTCCTGTCTCTGCTGAAATTTGGTCGATCATTTGACGATGATCCTCGTTGATCTTTTGGCGGACCTTTTCAATGTTCTCCTCATTTTGCGATGTTGAAGGGCGTCCAGAACGAGCTTGGTCTTCAACACACATCTCACCAAGTTTAAAGCGCCCAAACCACTCGAAAACCTGTGTGCGGCTCATAGCATCCTCCTGGAAAGCTTCCTGAAGCATTTGGTGTATCTCTGTTGCAGTTTTTTTAAGTAGGAAACATAATTTCACACACACTCTTTGTTCTTTTAAAGTTGCCATAACGACTTCGTAGAGGTAACCCGCCAACAGTCAGAGAAACACAATACCACACTTGCACGTTCAGCTCTATATTGACGCCGTCTGCACAGCTGTTTCATGAAGGTCTCTACTAACACCATCTAGCGTGAGAACCCTGCAGTACGTCTACGAGTGGCAGCACCCTCGGAGTCCGATTTCTTTTGGGTCCCCCCTCGTATGTTCAGGCATCAGGGGATAACCTGCATAGTACTAAGAGGGAATGTAGGAAAAAACGGACATCTGAATACATCCAACAAAGAACTGAGGATTTAGGGTGCAAGTTCTACTCTGGGATGAAGAGGTTACCCCTGCAGGTGCATTCGTGGCAGGCCACATCAAACGAGTCAGGAGACTGATAACTCAAAAAAATTACAGATCACAGCGTCATCTGTGAAAAGTCTGAGTAATATACAGCCTAAACAGCAAGGGGCATATCTGGAGTTACCTCTACATCTGTTGATATTAGAAAACACGCTCTGTCCTCTCTACCAGAAAAACCTTAATCCAGTCACAAATTCCATTTGATACACCGTACAACCATATTTTTGATAATAAGCGTAAGTGTAATACGGAATCAAATGCTTTTGGAAATAAAAAAATGCTGCATGCCTGGCTTCCAGGATGTAATGAGAAGAGTATGAGTTGGTTTTCAGATGATCGATGTTTTCAGGATCTATGCTGACTGACATGGAAGGGGTCATTCTGCTCAAGATACCTCATTCCATTTGAGCTCAGAATATGTTCTAAGATTCTGCAACAAATGAATGTCATGGACACTGGAAGTTAGTTTTGTAATCACTTCTGCTACCCTTTTTGTAGACAGGTGTGACCATTACTTTCTTCTAACTACTGAGCATGGTTTTCTTTAGAGAGATTCGCAATATATTATGGTCAAACTAGGGGCTAATGCAGCAGAAAATTCAGTACATAATCTGATACATATTCCACTGGATAATGGAGCTTCATTCAATTTCTCAATGCCACTGGCACTAATATCTATTTCACTTATCTTTGCAGTGGTGCGTGAATTAGACTGAGGCAGTACCCGTGGATTTTACATTGTAAAGGAACGTTTGAAAATAGAGTTCAACATTTCTGCTTTCTCCATTCTTGTCTCATCCATGAGTGACTGGACACTTAACTTTGGTGCCACTAACAGAACTTTGGTGTTGTGAAAGATCTTGGGCAATATTCTGCTATGGTAGTCATTGAAGGCTTCATGCATTCCCCTCTTGACTGCCAAATGTATTTATCTCTTTATCTAAAGCCATATACTTTGTTTCACACCTATTACACAGTAGTCACTGTTTCTTTACAGAGCAGTTTGTATTTTGGAGGGTCCTTGCCATCATAAAGTGTTTTACTATCTAGAATCTATCAAGTGCACACTCAGCTATGCTTTTAAACTTTAACCACAGTTCTTATACATGCTGCTCTACAGAGCTAAAACATTCATGTTCATTATTGAGATATAACACTACTGCCTCTTTCTGTAGTTTGCTTTTTGTTTTAACTGCCATTTTTACTTAATAATCATTGTTATTACAACTGTATCATCATCAGTGATTGCAATTTCAATGTGTACATCCTCAAAAATTTATTAATTAATGAATATCTAATCCAGTTGCTGGACAGTTCTTTATTTTACTCCACAACTGGTTTCAGATTTTAGATTAAAGCCATTTTTGGATTCTACCAGAAAATGGCTTCAATATAAAAAGTGAAATCAGCCATGGAGTAAAATAAGGAACCTTTTAGCAAGGGGAGTGAATGTTCATTAATTCAGTATACAACTGCAGAGCAGCAGAGAAACTAATAAATCATCTTCAAAGAGGTAAGGTATATTTGTTGCTATTAGGCCCAATATCTTCTTTTTCTTTTTCCTATATCCCATATCTTCATAGAGTGGTTTTATCAGATTTGGCATTGTTAACATTAGAGGGTGGCTGGATGGCCTTCCTTTTGCCACCCATTTACCCTTGTGATGGAATTTATGTAGCACTCATTGTGTCTAGTGTTAACCAGGCAAGAGTGTGTGAACATTTTCAAAATGTTTGCAAATTGAATAAGTGGGGTGTGACATAGGTACCAGTCCAGCATTCACCTAGTCAGATGTGTGAAACTGTCTAGGAACCACACCCAGGCTGACCAGCATACCAGCCCTCATCATTAGCCCACAAGAAGGATTTGGCAGGAGGCCAACATGCCCACCTGAATCCCGGAAGCAGTGTGCTTACATGCTCAGATCTCCATATGGGTAGCATTAGATCCAGTATATTCTGAGCTACCTAGGTAGTTTTAAGAGAAGCTATTTAGTAATGTTTCATGGGATGCCTTATCAAATCCACCACTTACAAAACTGTAATCATCCCAGTTGTTTGTTGGATGATTAAAGTCTCTTCTGATGATGATAGAATGATTAGGGTTTTCTCTATTGTTTTCCATTCCATTTGGTGGTTGATAGAAAGATCCAATTATAAATTTATGCCCACAGTTGATCCTGAATCTTGCCCATGCAATCTTTATGGTTTTGAGTTTCTTGTCTAGTGACAAATATACCACCTCTATTACCCTTTAGCCTATCCTTTCAATATATGCTTACATTTTCTCCAAAAATCTCACTGTTATCAATGCCAAATTTTAAACAGCTTTCTGTAACTACTATGTGAGCTGCACTACTTTTCTCAGCACTTCAAACTCTGGCAGTTTGTTGGGAATGCCTCAGTGGGGATTTTAATACTCTTACCTGCTAGGGTCATTTCTTTGGATCTTATATTAAAACTTGTGTGTCTCCTACAGCTGTCTTGTGAACGTGATGCAGAATCATCTACATAAACAGTCAGCAACTTGGGTAGCAGCCTCTGTTGTGTAGTCCACACATGAAACATTTAAGGGGACCCTACAGTTCCCAACCCAATGACCAGGTCTAGGAAGTCACAGCCTAACTTGTCACAAAACCTCTTAAAGTCTCTGGTTCCTGCCATTCACTTGACTCACAATCAGATCTGGGGCAATGCTGCAGGTTATGACCTTCACTGAAATTCTGTGAGCAACCTGTTCTGCCAGTCACTGGAATGATCCAAATACGACTGAAGAGCCCAGACAACAGGCATTGTTGTTGCAACATGCATCACAATCTGCATTTGCATGCACATTGCTCCTTCAGTGGCTGGCAGAACAGACTCTTCAGTGTGTCGAATGATCCTCCAAGCATACATAGTGAGTACACAAGGTGTTCCTTTCCATCCTTTGCTGCCATTTTCCTAAGAGGTAACATTATTTATCACATGTTTGAACTGATGATGATTAATATCCCCTAACCTTTTGTGTTTGCTCTCCTTGACAGTAGACACTTCATGTTTCCCAGTAGGTGAAGTGAGTCTCAGTGACTCAGTTTTGGCAGAAAACTGCACCTCATACTTGGTTAGGAGGATGGATGTAACATTATTAGTTCTTCTTTGTCTTGTCCCTCCCTGTAACAATAGATCCTGTGCTTCTTGCAGAGGAAACAGTATCCACAGGCAGGACAGTATCTGAAGTATGTAGTATCTCTGGTACATGAGTATTGGCAACCATCCTAACACACCCATTCAAAGCAGCTTCCAATTTGCTTGACAGTTGTCAGTGCAATTTCCAGCTGCTTACAAAAAAGCTTATTGATTCCCTTTTGATCTCCGGGTGTGTTATGCTACTAGCAGTTCCTGTTACCTTAGAGAACAGATGTGATTAACACTAAAAAAGAGATTTGTGTTATGAGAACAGAAAAAAACTGGGATTAAAGTTACTGATACCCTGATACATTTTTGAGCTTATGGTCACCAACTAATTTGAAAGTGATATTAATTTACAATAAATGCAGAAAATATACACTCCTTTTCAAAGAGAAAACTAACTCTAACACAATAAATTTGTTAGAGTGTATGCTACAGTACTGTAAATCACAAATGCCAATTTACTATGAAATATGTTACACACAAAATTTGTAATTTCTGAAATTCTCAAAAATATACATTAATTCATGTAGATATACACTGAAATTTGAGGTGAACTTTTTTTGCGAGTATACTACTGCTAATACTGTATAAAGCATGCACTCATAAGTATTCAAATATTCTCAAAAAATTTACCTTTTTTCCCATAAATACACAAACAAATTAGGGAATTATTGTTTTTGAACAAGACAGACTGCTCCTTACCATACAGAAGACATGTTAGGTGGCAGACAGGCACAATTAAAAGACACTTATATAAAGCTTTCAGCCACAACCTTCATCAGTAGAAGATGATGATGATGATGATGATGATGTTTGGTTTGTGGGGTGCTCAACTGTGCAGTTATCAGCGCCCTTACATATTCCCAACCTTTGCTCACTCCAGTCTTGCCACTTTCATGAATGATGACGAAATGATGAGGACAACACAAACACCCAGTCATCTCAAGGCGGGTGAAAACCCCTGACCCCACCAGGAATCGGTAGAAAAGAGACACACACCACACATACATGCAAGCACACCTCATGCATACATGACTGCCAACTCCAGTATCTGGGACCAAAATGCAACTATCACACAGGATGCAAGCAACAGTCTGGAGGTACTGTCCAAAAGAAAAGCTGCACAAATATTCAGTCAGACCTCAACAAAGTATTAAAGTGGCACCTTAAATGTTAAGAAATGTAAAATTTTGCACTTTCTCAAATACGTAAAAGTAGCATCCTATGAGTAAAATATCAACGAGTCACAAACAAAATCAATTATTTCCTACAAATACCAAGAGGTAAAAATTTCTAGACGCATAACATGGGAAGATCACACAGCCCCTTAATATCTACTGGAAAATCATCCATTGTGAGAAATTCAGCAAAACCTGTTCAAGTACGTATTTTTTTGGCTACCTTGCAGATGCTGGATTGGTGTGCTGATCCTTAACTGTTATTGTTGGGTCAATAAAGGCCAAATGCACTTTTTTCTTTCATTCTTGTTGCTATCATTGTTTCCCTATCTTCCATGTTTTGACCCAACACAAGTACTAGTGTTGCTCTACATTCAAGGAAGTGACCGAATGCTCTCCCTGATCTTGCTCCGTATTTTAGTGAAATAGCCTATTGTGAGCATATACATACAACCACCTTCGAATTGTTTTATCTGTATCAGTTGTAAGTAAATCTGCCACTGCAGCATTCATATCAACCACCAGGCTAAGAACAGCTTTAGTTACTTACCACCACCACTACTACTAATACTACTACTACTATTATTTTATTTTAGCAATAAATTAATGGCTGGCATTATTATGAACATAACAGAAGCCCATGTACAGTTTGTATAATATATAAGATATAGACCACATGGGGGTTAATGTTTTATTTTGGTGTCCATTCATACACAGGAACTTTCCGCACAGTTGAAATGTAAGTATTTGTTCATACATCTCTGGAATGCATGTGGCAATTGACAAGACTTTAATTTTGAGATGACTGTCCTACCCAATGAAATGTAGAAAAAAAAATAAAAATAAATGTAACATTAAGGTCTTTGATTTGGTAGGCTATCCAACATTTTATATTAGAAACTTTGAAATTTATGCAGTAAATCTTTCTTTTATATCAAGTAAGGGAAAAATATTTTGTTAACCATGTAGCAGGTACTAACACCTTTTACAACAGTATTTCATTTGCTAACATTTTATTGACAAAAAGGTTGACATTGGTTTGTACATTAGAAAAGACCAACCAACTATTTCCCACTACTTTTACTCAGTCAGCGAAGAGCTGTAACTTCAACCGTGTTTGATTCTACAAAAGCCATAACAATGGTGTCAAATCTTTTGGTCAAAATTCAGTGTGTCATTTCTCATACCCAAGATGTTTAAAGAGGGAAATGTTTATGAATGAACAGGCCTTAAGAAAAAGCCTGAAGTCAGTAGATGTGTGTTGTGCATATCAGAACATCACATGGAAATCACTGAAATTGAACAGACTCATCTTGATGGACATAAGCCAATAGAATACAACTTGAGGACCAGTAAGAGGAATGGAGTGGTTGTATGTGCAGAAAATGAAGTAAAGTGCCAAGCTCTTCTGGTTAATAAATATTGTGTTGAACAACAGTTTGAAGGTGTGCCACAATAGTGGATCAGGAAATACACAAGCAAGTACCACTGGCAGTTTTCAGACCACCAGCAGAATATATCTTAAATTTCATTAAAAAGAGTTAGGGACAGTTTTAATAAAGTTATGCAAATGTAATGAGAATCACTGTTTGTGGATACTTTACTACTCTTTTTCTGTCAAACAGCACTGACAGATGACACGTATAGCTGTTGTTGCACAACTTTAGATTATTTGCCGCAATAAATTTCCCTAGACTGATTGCAGGACATACTGTGACACCAATAGACAATTTGTTTTTAGAGACAACAACAACAACAACAACAACATAATCATAAACAATGACTAGTTCACAGCACTCTGAGAGAAACTATGGGAAGAACATTGGAAATGGATTAATAAGGACAATACAGATGGAAGATTTTATTCTTTCTGCAGTACATGATGTCTTGGTGTCAACTAAAATCGAGCAGAAGTAAGGATAAGTAAGTGCTGGTTAACTTCTGGGAAAGTATCTTATGCAAGGAAAAGAGTGTTAGACCTAATGATAAAATATAAATAAAATATATTAAGGATAAAAATATGCATTTTAATTCATTATCTCACAGAGCACTGAAATACTGCAAATTTTTAAATGTAATGTTGATCCCACACAAGTGTTTGGGTATTAAAGTACAACACAACTACTTACAAGTTATTCATTGAGAATATCTCTCAACTATGTACATTTTAATCATTTGCTCAGCATTTATCAAGAATGTATTTTCCTTCATATGAGGGCTATTCGGAAAGTAAGGAACAATAGGTCACGAAATGGAAACCACAGTGGAAATCAGAATTGTTTTATTTGCAACGGTTAGCTACTTCTCTACACAGTCGCTGCTCAGACTTAGACATCTGTTGTAGCATTGTACCAACTTTTCAATTCCATTGTTATAGAAGACAGCTGCCATTGGTTTTCGACAATTTTCTATTCTGGACTGCAGCTCGTTGTCTGTGTCAAAATATTGTCTTCATAACCAGCAGTTCATTTGAGCAGAGATGAACCTCAGGGGTAGCCCATTAAGGCTGTATTGTGGGTGATCAAACACTTCCCATGTAAAATGCTGCAGGAGCATCTTCATTGCCCCTGTAGAGTTTGGCCAAGAATTATTGTGAAGAATGAACCACATGACAGTTATGTTATGTGGATTGCATAGCTTCAGGCGAAATCTTTCACCAGGCCCTCATACTTGGCAGGAGATGCTAAATTCTAGCCATCTTTACTTTCTCACTGTGAGCTCAGAACTGAAAAGGGGGACATGATACTATCGCCGGGCATACTAGACACAGTGCCCCATGCATATGTACAAAACTTCATCTGATTTTCACTGTATTTTCCACTTCGCGACTGATCGTTCCTTACTTTCTGAATAACCCTCGTATATGGAAGCCAAAGCATCATTTTTAGGTCTCAACTACAAAATAAGAAAAGATAGCATTTCACATGTGTCATTATAATTTTTAAACATAAAAATGTAACAAATATAATATTTTATCAATGAAATAACAAATCTTTTTTGATTACATTACATGAAGACTAAAATCATTTATAGCTACAGACTAAGTTCATAGGCATAAAAAGTATTTAGTTACCATCTTCTGAAATTATAACATCTGAGGATAGCATAAAGAAGAATTCTTCTATTGAGAATCAGACAAGAAAAATGTACACAAGAAAGAAAATATGCAATGCAGAAAATAATTCATTTGGGACCTTGAGTTGTAAGACAAACACCAAGTCTGAAGTAGCACCTAGAACCTCTGATTCCATAAAACCAGTTTTCTGACTTTTGTTGCCCCAGATGTTGTAATTTTATCAGTTACTGATCACGTCTATTCATGTATTGATACATTGCTCCAAAGTGAAATGCATTTTTTAAACTATCACAGTTGAAGCAGTTAGAAGCTTCCAAAACAATACTATGTATTGTTTTTACATTAAGGGAGATTGCCATTGGTACTTCTCTTCATTTAATATATTTATTCCCTATATATTATCAGTATTTTTCTTTGGCACTCTAAAAAATTATTTATCATCACACACACACACACACACACACACACACACACACACACACACACACACACACACATACACTAGTATAAACTCTGTCTAAATACATTAACAACTACATGTATCCGCAAATGCACTTTTTTACATAGCATTAAAAATGCTGTATGTAAAATCTCTATAGAATCACAAAGAATCCCTATATCCTTTCATAAAATTTTACATACTGTAAATAAGAGACTGATTTGTACAGAAGTTACAGACATATTATCATTAGTCCTATTCCCGCATTGGTGGTGAGTATGATGTGAGGCAGTAGCTATTATTACAGGATGGTTTTTCATTTTTTATTGTATGTATAAATTCCTCTGTGTTAAATGCAACAGATTCGGCTTTGTACAGTGGTTCATCTTCTGCAAACCATTTTCCTATATCAATATCCATGAAAAAGAAACTGATTTCCTTGAGGGCTGCTTCTGGTGAGTCTACAAACCAAGAAAAGATATATATTAAACACACTCCTGATAAATGTTTCAGCAATACAATTAGAGGTTTTTTAATGTTTTTTAAGCATGTCTTCCAAACATAAATAATATACATAGTATGGCACACTCTTACATAACATTTTATGTATATGATGTTGTTATCACACTGCATGTGATCTTCATCTAGTACTGATTTTTGGCATATAATACTGTTCTAGATCTAGTGATGTGTACTTTTAACAATTTCTTTATGTGTTACATACAATATGTGGAGAAAGTTTCATTTTGGATAACAGTGCTGCATTTTGTAATTTTCATAAACCGTAGTGTATCTGCCAATGGCCTTGCCGCGGTGGTAACACCGGTTCCCATCAGATCACCGAAGTTAAGCACTGTCGAGCTGCGCTAGCACTTGGATGGGTGACCATCCAGTCTGCTGAGTGCTGATGGCAAGTGGGGTGCACTCAGCCCTTGTGAGGCAAACTGAAGAGCTACTTGATTGAGAATTGGTGGCTCTGGTCTCGTAAACTGACATACGGCCAGGAGAGCGGTGTGCTGACCACATGCCCATCAATATCTGCATCCAGTGATGCCTGTGAGCTGAGGATGACACAGCGGCCAGTCGGTACTGTTGGGCCTTCCAAGGACTGTTCAGAAGAAGTTTAGTTTTTTAGTAGTGTAGCTAGCTTTTTAGTCCTCTTAACTTTCCCTGAGTCATAAATATTAACAAGGCTTCCAAAACCATGTCCACATATTTTCCACAGACCTCTGCCAGGCCTATACACTGCACTACAAACTGTTAAACATAGTGACAAGAAGTGACATTGTTAAATAAATTTTGCAGGTTAGAGGTTTTGAAGCTGGTATGTTAAGTATAAATATACAATGATGAGCCAGACATTAAGACTACTGCCCACAATGAAATTGAATAGCACATGGCAGCAATTCAGGCATGTGACACAGTAAAAAAAAGAATATAAGTGGAGCAGAGATGAATAGGGATTTTTTTTCTAGTGATGATATGGACTGAAAATGAGGAAATCCACTGACATAAGAGACTTTGACAAATGGCAGATTGTTATGGCCTGGTGCCTGGGAATGAGCATCTCAGGAACTATGCAGCTCATTAACTGTTCACATGCTACTATTGTGACCATCTATGGAAATTGGCTGAAGGACCACCAGTAGGCAACCAGGTGTTGCAAGATGCAGGACAGAGGCGTGCTCATTCTGTAAAGCAGGATTGGTGGCAATCTGTGATATATCTGATGACACTGTATAATTCTGGCGCTGGCAAAAGTGTTTCAGAGCACACTGTTCAGTGCACATTGTTTAACATGTAATTATACAGCAGATGATATCTACTCAATCCTATTTTGACACAATGACATCAATTATGATTGCAGAGGACATGGGTTTATCAAGATTGATCCACTGATCAATGGAAATATGTCACCTGACTGAAGGAATCATGGTTACTTACTTCACCTGGTTAATGGTAATGACTGGATACACTGTCATCAAGGCAAATGGCTGCTCAAAACATGCATTGTGCCATAGACATGAACCAATGGGGGCAATATTATGGTATGACAGCCATTCACCTGAGCCTCCATAGGATCTATGGTAGTAACTGAAGGCACCACGACAGCTCTGAACTACGTAAGCAACATTGCAGGCGACCATCATGCCTTATTACTTAGTGCTTTCCAACATCTTCCAGCAGGATAACTATCCATCTCACACATCCACAACTGTGCTGCTGTATTTTCAGGAGCATAAAAGTGAACTCATGTTGATGCCTTGGCCACCATAGCCACCTGACCTGAACTCAAGAAACACATCTGGGATAATACTAAATACCAGCTCCTGCATACATTGGTCTGCAATTTACAGGAATTGTGTGGCCTGTGCATAGACATCTGGTGGCACATACTTCCAGAAACCTACCAAGGACTTGTTGAATCCATGCCATGCAGAATCATTTATGTTTTCTGTTCCACATATGGATCAACAAGCTATTAAGCAGGTGGCTATAATTTTTCTGGCTCATCGGATATTTTTGTTAATACAGACTATAATAAAAGATTTCAGTCTTTCTACCGGCCATAAAAATAGGAGCAACTGGAACACGGCAGATAGACACAAAAATTTAAAAATACTTTTGGGTTTCAGTAGTTTCTAGCTTTTCTGCTTCAGGATAAGGATGGAGAACAAGAAAAATAAATGATATTGGCACAGTTTTTGAAGGAAAGGAAATGTGACTTCAAAAGCCGAATGACTATAAATCAACTGTATTTAAGGGAACATTCACTTGAGAAAACTCAAATGGCCCTGAGTCACTTGAGAAAACTATAAAATTGTGAGCCAGAATGGCTTGCCATAACTTAAATTCTCCCAGTCTTCACAACAGATGGGCCCCCCTCATTTTGGGATTGGGAGGCAGATGACCTGCCTTTCCAAACCTAGACCTACCTAGCCCTCTTCCTCCCTGAGGATGTAACTAACAGTTGTGAAAGTTGTGGTAGCTTCTTGTGCATTTATATGTATCTATCAACAGAACTAAGTACTGACTAGCCATTCTGTATCATAATGTTATGACTATGAAAGTAACAATGAACCAATACCTTATAATAAAACCTAGAGTATTTTTAAAAATGAACTGTTGGGAACCAATAATACTAACATATCTAAAATTTTAAAAAATAATTATGAAAAAAATAATGAAGTGCATGAAGAAAGGAAAAGAAGTAAGGGGTTACAAAATGAAGAAATATTAAACAACAAGTACAGTATATAAGTTCACCAGACAAAACATTAGTTATCCCCTTAAAAGGACAAACTGGTCACTTTGGAGCACTGCAGATGGTGTATGACTGGTACCAGTTGATCACGTGACCCTCCATTGGTGACTCAGTGAAGTGTTGTGTACGTGCTAGTCGGCTGTCTGGTACAGCACAGTAAGAAGGGTGAATGTGGGAAATGTGACAGATTGGCAGAAAGGAGCTATTATGTTTGGATATGTCCACGACCACACTGTGAATGAAGCAGCCTGATTTGTTGGTTTATGAATAATGACTGTGCAAAATGGTGTACTACTCAACTACTCACAGATATGTAACACAGCACAAGGGCACCCATACCCAGGGCCGGAGGGGGGGAGTTACCATCAACCTATCCCCAGCTTTTCAGGGAATGGAAAAAATATAGTGCAGTCATGTGCTTTTCCTTAAAAAAAAATATTTAAAAATCGGTATTATGCAGGTTTTTAACTGCGACAGAACTGGAACTTTTATATGGCTACTTAAAAGTCACCATTCATCTTCAAAAATATTAAAAGTACACCACACCCCAAAATCTAGCCCCCCCTTCCCCTACAAATTATCATGTGGGACCCTCGACACAGCATAATAATAGTGATCATAAAAAAATACTAACCAACATGGATCAGAGATGAGTGTCAAGCCTTGCAAATGTCAATTGATTTCCAACCCAACAGGAACTGTTGCTGTCAGTGAATATAGATCCATCTTAAATGTTTCTATGTGAACATTGTGAAGGGGACTGCATGAAATGGCCATCTTGTGTTGAGTATCTCACAACATGTCATTACTCACAATTGCACACAAAGCTGAACAGCTTCAATGGGCCAAACACAGAAATGGAAGAGTAGCTTATTAGAGAAATGCAGTGTAATCTAATGAGTTGCGATTTTGTCTCTTTACAGATGATGAGGCACCAACAGCCCTATGAGGCAACTAACCTGGTGTGTGTGGAGGGTGTAGAGTAGGCTGCAGATGGTTTTGCAATGTTTTGAAGGTTTTTTTTAATTACATTTTCTCATATTTTTCTCTTGTTTCTCAGATTAGAACCAACTTTTGCAGCACAAGTTTTGCGAGGTTACATTTTCAGAAACAACTTCTGCAGCACAAGTTTTGTGAGGATAAATTATTGTTTGGTGTTTGATAATTTAGTCTTACAAAACTTGTGCTGCAAAAGTTGTTTCTAATCTGGGGGAAATGTGCTGCAAAAGTTGTTTCTAATCTGGGGGGGAAAAAAATGAGAAAACATAACATAGTAACATATTTGTCTACATAATGCATTTACTATAGAGATTATTCACAAATTCTCTTTACAAACTTCTAGGACTTGTAGAGGGTAGTGAGTACATAATATTTTGAAGAGGAACCCATGTCTGGAAACACACAGTTTCCATTCTACGACAGTTTCAGTTCAGATGGAAAAGGGGTAGATTTTGGGAATCTGGGTGACTTTCCCAAAATCTCTCCCTTTTTCTAGACCTCTTCAGTAATTTTCCTTCACCTTTCTTCCTTCCCCTTCAACCCTTCTGTTTGAAGAAGAAGCCGCTGGCTCGGAAAGCTTGCCAGTCACAACAATCTTCTATGTGTGTGCTCTGCCGCCACTTGGGGAGTAGATTTTTTATCTCTCCAATTCAATAATTTTATCAATAATTGATTGTTTTCATTTATAACTTAAACATTACCTATTTACATTGTTGCCAAATAAAAAAAAAACAAGAGTCCAGTACATCATATGTTTAGAGCAGTACTGATTTGTTACAACAGCATATTGATGTGGCGACCAGCAACATTGTTACTGACATTGTACCTACGAACCATGTTCTGGTTTACACCCCCATCCCACCTGGAACCTCTTCAGTTTTTACTGCAACAGTCAGAACTCATGCCAGCAGATATTTCTTAGTCTCTACAGGATTCTTGTAAATTAAACTTTGCATAAGATCGCACAAGAAGTAGTCCATAGGAGTTAAATCCAGCGATCGCTGTGGCCATGCAATTGAACCACCTTGGCATATTCAACTTTCATCATATTGTCTTTTGAGATGTCTCTGAACCACACATGAGAAATGAGGTGGTGTACCATCATGCTGAAACCACATTTCCTGATGGACATTCAGTGGCACAGCTTCCAAGAATGGGTCCAATAAGCTTTGTAGGAAGATCAAGTATGCAGGACCAGTTAACCTGAGTGGAAGGAGATATGGCCCAATCACATAACTGTCCAAAATATCTGTCCACATGTTAACACCATACTGGTGCTGAAATCCCTAAACATTCATGGCACAAAGGTTTAAATCTGCCTAGACATGGCTGTTTTGCAAATTCAGAACATAGTTCCTAGTGGACTTACATTCATCTGTGAACAAAACTTGACATGGAAACATGGATGTGATAATGCAGTGCTGCAAGAATAACATGCAGTATGCAATGTGTCGTGGAAAATCGGCTGGGCCCATAATGTGTACCCTTTGTAGGTACAGATGTTCCTGGCAGATTAAAACTGATTAACTTCTCATGGTTGGGATTCACAGTAATATAATATTTCTTAAAAGACATCATAGTCGCCGTTGACTGTATAAAATATTTGTTGCTACTATTGCAATTTCGGCCTTATGGTCATTTTCAAGTAACACTGCAAAAATTACATTCTGTCAGAATATAAAACTATCTGACATCAGTACATGTTGTCGTCAAAAGGCTGCATTTTGACGACGACATGTACTCATGTCAGATAGATTTATATTCTGACAGAATGTAACTTTTGCAGTGTTACTTGAAAATGGCCATAAGGCCAAAATTGCAATAATAATAATAAATATTTTATACAGTCGATGGCGACTATGATGTCTTTTAAAGATTAAAACTGTGTGCCGGACCGAGACTCAACTCGGGACCTTTGCCTTTTGCGGGCAAGTGCTCTACTATCTGAGCTACCATGCTCACAGCTTTACTTCCGCCAGTACCTCTTCTCCTACTTTCCAAACTTCACAGAAGCTCTCCTGCGAACCTTGCAGAACTAGCACTCCTGGAAGAAAGGATATTGCAGAGACATGGCTTAGCCACAGCCTGGGGGATGTTTCCAGAATGATATTTTCACTCTGCAGTGGAGTGTGCACTTATATGCAACTTCATGGCAGATTAAAACTGTGTGCCAGACCAAGACTTGAAGTTGGGACGTCTGTCTTTCGTGGGCAAGTGCTCTACCATCTTAGCTAACCAAGCATGACTCCCACCAAGTCCTCACAGCTTTACTTCTGCCCGTACCTCGTCTCGTTGGTAGAGCACTTGCCCGCGAAAGGCAAAGGTCCCGAGTTCGAGTCTCGGTCCGGCACACTGTTTTAATCTGCCAGGAAGTCTCATATCAGTGCACACTCCACTGCAGGGTGAAAATATCATTCTGGAAACATCCCCTAGGCTGTGGCTAAGCCATTTCTCTGAAATATCCTTTCTTCCACAAGTGCTAGTTCTGCAAGGTTCGCAGGAGAGCTTCTGTGAAGTTTGGAAAGCAGAAGAAGAGGTACTGGCGGAAGTAAAGCTGTGAGGACGAGGCGTGAGTCATGGTTTGGTAGATCAGATGGTAGAGCCCTTGCCCGCGAAAGGCAAAGGTCCCAAGTTTGAGTCCCAGTCCGGCACACAGTTTTAATCTACCAGGAAGTTTCATATCACCGCACACTCCGCTGCAGAGTGAAAATCTCACTCTGGGTACAGATGTAATTGTTGCTCATGCAGAACTTCCCAGACGATACTGTGACTAACACTCATTACACACACAAAATTGTTTGAGTACTTGTTGATGGGTTCTCTTGAATGCAATGCAGTACATCATTTTCAAATTTGGGCATGCGGCATTGCTGTGGAACATTACAATACTGCCTCCTCATGTTGAAGGTAGCTGTTTCTCCGAGTCACTGCTTAGCTTAGGTAAAAAGTTTGTGGGATGGCATGATACGTTGCGGAAAACATTCATGATGCAGCCAACTATCAGCTCTTCCATTACATCGAGCTTCACCATACACAAGCAGCATGTCTGTGTATTCTGAAAACAAAGTACCGAACCATGTTTACTGTATCGGAGACATACAGGCATTGAATAGGTCTTGCAGCAAGGTAGACATTAAGTGGCATTAGGTGATGGTCTGAAGTACTGCATGTCATCCCGTCTATCCTCTTGCTGTCCGCCCCCGGTAGCCGAATGGTCAGCATGTCGGATTGTCAATCCTCTGGGCCCAGGTTCGATTCCCGGCTGGGTTGGGGAATTTTCTCCACCCAGGGACTGGGTATTGTACTGTCTTCATCCTCATCCTATCATTTTCATCGACTGTAGGTCGCTGAAGTGGTGTCAAATTGAAAGACCGGCACCCGGCAAATGGCCTGCCCGACGGGGGGACCTAGCCAGCCGCTTAAATTAAAAAATTATCCTATTGCATACCAGGAAAAGCAACAATGTGACTTTTATCTTTCCCTCAGCAGACGTGGCTGCATTACACATCTGAACTGAAACCATTGTAGAACAGAACTGGTACTTTTCAGGACAAGGGATGCTTTTCAAAATATTCTGTACTCACTTCCCTCTACAAGTCCTAGAAGTATGTAATGGGAAGTTCCAAATACCCTGTATAACAACATGTATTACAGGCCACTGAAGATGATTCATAAATAAAAGAAGCAAAAGACATATAGTGAAAAGCAAACTGTCTTTCCATCTAGCTGCAAAGAGGGAATGTACCTCCATGAATTCTGAAGCAACTAAGGAATGACAGAAAAAAGAAAAAGGATTATATGTGGTTGATTTGTCAAGCACTGAAGTATCCTATTGCACCTCAAGCAGCACACTAAATCACCTGATCCTACCACACTGTAAAAGTCTGGGGCTATTTGGAAAAGTAGATGAAATGTAGCAGACAAGACACCTGCAGTTTCATACAGGATCCAATGATCAATGAGTCACTTCAGTGGATATGGGACACTTGAACAAACCTGCAGACTTGGTTCCTCACCAAACAGGCGATTATCAAGGCTAAAGGCAGTGTTACATGGCATTAGCAAGGCATCTTCTGGTGTGGATAATTTTTTGTCCTGAGTACTTAGTGTCAAAGAGAAAATTTCAGTGCTGAATGTGAGAACAAGTAAATTTATGAAAGAGAAACCTCAAAGATTAGCATAAATTAAGACAAGGTGAGTAATAATAGTGAAGTACACTTTAGAAAGTCAAAACACTAATTTAGGGAATGAGGACCACATGACTAATGTGGTAGAACAGGTATTCAAGTTGCTGCTGTTACCGTGAACAGCATCAGTAGTCACAGGGTAACAGAATTTCCTAGCGTACGCAGATGCTGGGAGATAGTAACACCAATATAAAATGTTAAGTAAAACTTTCAGTAAATCAGTTGATTTCTTGTCTGTAATAGGACTGTAGTATGTGGGTGTACACCTGCCTTACTATGGAGTAAAAGGTCATCAATGTTGTAGGGCCAAACAAGTGTGTCAAGCTTCAGTTTATGTAATAGTTGCCTTCATATTTTCAACTTCGCTTTGACACCTGGGAAGTGAAAATACCTCTTTTGTTTTAAAAATTATTTGGATTCCTTTCTATATTTCATTTTGAGAATCGAATTTTAGGAATACTGGCCACCTTCACAAATTCCACACATGTGGCTGCCCATATGACCTAACAAATCATGAACTACATATTTTAATACTTTTATAAACACAGAAACTCAGCAAAAATATGACTAGAAATGGACAATGTCAATACTCTGAACTGATAAATAAATACAATATCTGCATTCACAATAAGAATATTAGAAACAATACTTAATGCCATATGTATGCAAATATGTTTCAGGGCATGAACTGAAGTTTATGAAAAAGCTACAACCTGATCCATGAGAAGCATTTCGAGTATCTGATAAACCATAACATCCCCTAATACTGTCAGGATGAGTGTACTGTGCTTGATAAACTTTTGTAGGTCCCATTAACTTCCTCCATTCCTGAATGGCATTCTTTCTCGCTAAAACATACACATCACAGGGACCACTGGAACAAAGCAACAGTTGCATATATTATACCTACCACATTTAAAAAATATATATGTTGAGAGCTTCCTGTTATAATCCTGTAAGAAAATGATTATGAATACAATAACTAACCTTTGCATGAATGTAATAAGGCGATGATAAAAGAATTTTTCTTTATGTTCTGCATAGAATTCTTCCACTTGTGCTTCACTTAGATGAACTCGTTTATTTCTCACAACATAAAATCCTTTGGCCAATATTTTATCTCGAATATCCTGAAACCATTCAAAGTTGTTGAAACATCATAGTGTGAGTAATCTAATACTAAAAGAAAAGAACAAAATAAAACTGATGAAGTAACTACGACTTTAATAAAATGAATAATAATTCTGCCAGATAGGCAATCAAGTGCCTATTGATCTTCTGCGTTATGGAAAAATCTATTAGCATTTTCCTTCTCCAACACACTGGTGGCCAATATACACAGATACTGTCACAAAAACCATTTATCTACTATTAACTTTTCTTGTTCACTTGCTTTTTATGCATCTTCTCTTATATAGATAAAAGTAAATTAATGCAGATGAATAGGAAAAAGAATCCTGTAATGTTTGAATACTCCATTAGTAGTGTAGCGCTTGACACAGTCATGTCGATTAAATATTTGGGCGTAACATTGCAGAGCGATATGAATTGGGACAAGCATGTAATGACAGTTGTGGGGAAGGCGGATAGTCGTCTTCGGTTCACTGGTAGAATTTTGGGAAGATGTGGTTCATCTGTAAAGGAGACCGCTTATAAAACACTAATACGACCTATTCTTGAGTACTGTTTGAGTGTTTGGGATCCGTGTCAGGTCGGATTGAGGGAGGACATAGAAGCAATTCAGAGGCGGGCTGCTAGATTTGTTACTGGTAGGTTTGATCATCATGCGAGTGTTACGGAAATGCTTCAGGAACTCTGGTGGGAGTCTCTAGAGTAAAAGAGGCGTTCTTTTCGTGAATCACTACTGAGGAAATTTAGAGAACCAGCATTTGAGGCTGACTGCAGTACAATTTTACTGCCACCAACTTACATTTCGCAGAAAGACCACAAAGATAAGATAAGAGAGAGTAGGGCTCGTGCAGAGGGATATAGGCAGTCATTTTTCCCTCATTCTGTTTGGGAGTGGAACAGGGAGAGAAGATGCTAGTTGTGGTACGAGGTACCCTCTACCACACACCATATGGTGGATTGTGGAGTATGTATGTAGATGTAGATCTTTGGACCTAGCTTCATACTTGCTCTGCCCCCCCCCCCCTCCTTTTTTTTCACAACTCTTCTTGCTCTTTCCCATACTACATAACCAGCCATGTCAGTTACATAACAACATCAAAAGTGGCTGCATGTATTTAGGTACGAACTTCAGCTCCACAGAAGTGCCCGAAGTCGAAACAGTCAGCTGTTATTACTTGATATGAGTCTATCACTCAGTACTTCATCTTAAAGAGACTCAACTGGGAGAAACACACTGATGATCTGCTGGAACATTTGACCTCAGCTACTGCTGCTATTAGGATCATTGCAAACTTTGGTGATAAACGTATAAGTAAATTAGCTTACTATGCCTATTTTCATTCCCTGCTTTCATATAGCATATTTTGGGGTAACTGATCATTAAAGAAAAAAGTATTAATTGGACAAAAGTGTGTAATCAGAATAATAGCTGGAGCCCAGCCAAGATCATCTTGTATTTAAGGAATTCACTTATGAAATTTGTTATTAGTAACACATCCCAGTTCAAAAGCAATGGCAATGTGCACAGTTACAACACTAGGAGAAAGGCTGATCTTCACTGCTTTGGGTCAAATCTAACTTTGGCACATAAAGGGGCGAACTATGTGTCCACAAAAGTCATTGGTCACTTATCAAATAGCATCTAATGTCTGACAGAGAGCTGTCCAACATTCAAAACAAATTTAAAACATAAAATTCTGAATGACAGCTCCTTCTTCTCAGTAGATGAATTATAAATTAGTAATCTTGCAAGGAAAAAAGTTGAATTATGGCAGGTAAAGAAACCCTCTGTTAAACTGACATGTTCCACATAATTGTGAAGTGTTGCATTGTAACCTATGGAACAAGTATTATCTTGGAAACTTCTCCTTCATGGTGAGAGTTTTCAGTAACCATTTTCATTAGCTAAATCAGTTTAAAGTCTATGTTAAAATGTAGGTCCCACTATAAATGGCTGAGTAAGTCTGTCCAAAGGATGTAGAAATGCAACAGTATACTGCCGTCAATAGGACCATACGTTGTAAAGCACTGTGGTGTTCATACCCACCTTCAGGTTGATGACAGCTTTACTTTCTCAAAGGGTTGGGCCAATTAATACTTACTTCAGTGTTGGCAATATATTTGTTATAACAACAAATTTGCAGGTATACATGATTTGATTATCCACATTCAAAAGTTAAAAAATAACATGAGACCCTGCATAAAAATTTCTCAGTTCCCTTGCCACATAAAATTCCAAACTTTCGATGATATCCTTCATCATCTTCATCAGAGACTAAAACTGACTGATATCACTCGATATCATTAACAACTTAGAATTTTGTCTGAATCTGATGCGGCAAATGAACCAAGAAATGTTTATGCAAGGAATCCATCCTCCAAAACTTCATAGCAATATGAGACTAATGTGTGTACTAAAAGTTGTCCTGACATTACGTCATACTGTGGGGACATCAAAGCAAGGCTGCTAATGTCTTCAAACTACAAAAGAAGGCAATAAGATGTAGCTTGGCACCCAGAGCTCACTGTAGGCCAAGCTTTAAAAAATTACAGATTATGAACCTGCCGTCAATATTTATAACACAGTGTGTAATGCATATTAAGGAAAACTATCCGAGTTATCAACAGTATGACATGCGACACAAGAAACAAGCAGGACCTAGTTTCTTTCCAATGTAACTATAAAAAAACACGAAAGTGCTTCTTATACAAGTCCATAAAAATTTTTAATGCCATACCCCAACATATCAGGGATCTTCCAATTCAACAATTCAAAAAAAAAAGTAAAAGAATTTCTTTTTGAGCTCAGCATGTATGAAACTGATGAATTTTTAAAGGAGGCAAAGAATATGGTATGACTACACTTTGTGATCAGTTTTTATATGCTTCTATATATGAGTAAGTCTGTAATTGGCTAAATTTACTATGCAATATCAATTTGTACCAGAAGTTTCTCTGTTTTGTTTTTGTGTGAAGGTACCATAATTATTTGTGTAATATTTATATTGTGTAATATTTTTCTTGTTTTTGTAATTATTTGTGTAACATTTACACTATGTAATATTGACTTTTGTAATGCCTCAGATGATCTCTGAAGTCTCTACAACAATAAACAATCAATCAATCAATCTATGACACAAATACATGATTTATCAGGAGCAGCCACAACCTGTGGGTGACACTTGCCATGTGTTGAGTCTGTCCACAAAGTGGCATACACAATATCATTTCAGGTTTGATATTCTCATATAGCAATATAGCATGCATAATCTTCTCCCTAATGAGGATCAAGGCATCCAGCATGACTTTCACCAATACTTTCCTTGCTAGAGGTTACCAATGACCTGTGGTGGCAGGATTGTGGGTGTGATGCTTCAATTGAAATGTGTTTGCAGTGCCATCCCACTTTCCCACAATTCAAATACTATGTGCCAAATGCACATGACCCACAGTCAATGCCATTGTATAGGGAGTGATCTGGCTAATCTAAGCACACAATTTCCTCATATTACAGATACTTGTCATTAGGTCAGTAGGGGTATTGTCATCTATCAGATGTCCATCCACAATCAAACATGTGCACATGCTGCACAGGATGTCATCACTACAGACCACAGCCAGCACAATAGCTATAAGAAAACCACCCAGTGGTATATGCATTCCTAACATGCTGCTGCCCCAGTTGAGAAGACTGCCATATCAGTACTTTCTCACATTATTGGCAAGATTGTAACCTGTTTAAAAAGTATGCCACTGATGGTTAGAGTCACACTCTAAGCTAAACTGAGACTCATCTGTGAACAAGACACTACAAGACTGTTCCTGGGGTCACTCCTTTCTCTGGGGCATTCACTTTCTTTACATAAGAGAAATGCATCTGGTAGATCACCTTTCAAATCTGATAGCCCGCAATGTGATGGGAGTTGTGCAATCCAGAGCCTGCCATGAGAATTCTGTTCAGGTTCAGTGCTGTTCTATTTGTATGTCTTTAGGCAATTAAAGCAACGCAATGGTACTGGGTTGTATCACTTCGTCAGTCTTCCTGGTGTCACCACTCAATGCTTTCTCCTTCCTCGAAAATTCTCCACAACCATGAAATGAAACTGAGGGCGATATTCTGGTGATATTCCACAGACTGGGGCTGGTCTATATGCTGCCAGTGATTCAGCCAAATGTAATGCAATTGAAATGTATTCACAGTACCATCCCACTTTCCTACAACTCAAATACTGGGTGCCAGACACACGCAACACACAGTCAGTGCCATTGTATCTGTGACTTCTGCCCACATGAACCGTGGCCGAGACAGTATGCAATGTCATACTACTATGTTACATATTTCATGTTTTGCCTTACCAAAGTCTAGTACCTCGCACCCCCTACCCTCTCAACGAAAATATCCCTTCACTTACATACATGAGTTTAATAACTATCGATATATCAATATAATGATTATATACTGAAATGAGCATGAAACACAGTTGTAAGTTCTGAGGCAGTGATCAGAATTTAAGGATGTAGCTTAACACAAAAAGAATGTTTGAAAGAATTAAAGAAGTTACGTAAGCTTCATTTTAGTACACAATCAGGTTTAAAAAAAAACTGGGCAGCATATTAATGTTTATTTTAAGCTTTTGGAAAAATGTGTCAGAAAAAATCCCTAGGCTGACTGAGGATTCAACCTCAAACCTCTGGATTCCATTCTGATTGTTATCCACTTAAACACTAAAGCACACAAAAAGTATATACTACGAAAACTATCACTTCTTGATGTCATACTTAATCTGTTTCCTCTGTGTCATCCAAAATCGATACTACAAACAATAGAATGTCTAGGATGGAATAACAACGATATTGAAAAGATAGACTGCTACTCACTACATACAAGAGATGCTGAGTCACAGAAAGGCACAATGAAAAGAATACTAAAAACATTTAAGCTTTGGGACAAGGTCCTTTCTCTGAAGTTCAACTTTCATTATCTACCCAATACCATAAACACACATATGGACTTGGTGCCCAGATGCAGGAGCCATGCATGTGGGGTCATTGTTGTTGTGTGAGTGTATGAGAGTTCTGCTTCTGAGGAAGGATTTTGTCTGAAACCTTACATATTTCTAGTATTCTTTTCATTATGTCCGTCTGCAACTCAATGCCTCTCCTATGTCCTAAGTAGCAATCTATCCTATCAATGAAATCAATACTACAAAGGCTAAACAGTTCCAATACAATAAAATCAGCATCTATGCTAAATGCTTCACACTCTACCAAGCACCACAGAAGGTACAGCTGGCATGTCATATCATAAACTTTCTCTTGCTACTGTCCATCATCCATCACCTGGCTTCTTAAGTACAAATCACTATAGCTTGTTAGCATGGTCTAACATGTACCAAAGAATATGAGCACATGAAATACACAGCACACTGCACTACACAGTCGTGGATTCCCAATTTTTCCAGTTCAGCATTAAGGCTTATAGTATACAGCTTATGATACTACCACAGCTTGCTGTCTCCTTTTCCTCAGTTGCCATGCTCCACTTTAATGGTGCCTGGTAGGTGTTATTCTTCCATGCCTGTCCCACTGCAATCTTTGGTACATTATTTCTTTTCTTCATCCCTTTTCGAGTTGTGTCACAATAAACATGCAAATTACTGAGTTATCAAATAATTGTCAACACTACAATTAATATGTGACTTTCACTGTAGCATAATGTAAGGAAAGGGAGAGCGGCTATATACACATACAATGGAACAAAATTCCAGGCTACAGACCTATATTGGTCAGCTCTAAAGTGTTGTCTTTCAATAGTAGACTTGCAAATGTACAAGACAGCAGTTCTCACAGTGTACATGCCACCCCCTCCCCCCCCTCCCCATCGACACCCCCCTCCCCCACATCATATACGCATAGTAACATTCCAAACAACAACAGAAACATAGAGTATAACTGCAGTGCATTAACTATTTCTAAATCTGTCTTTCATGAATACGAGTTGATATGAAGTCCATAATAAATGGCTTGTTTGATCTTTGACCATAATGATCATACTGTTACAATAAGTCATTCGCATCAATCAGGTTTAGCTAAGGGAGGGAAATTACAGTTTCATAAAATCATAAATACTGGCTCAGTCACACTATTGAGGGACAATTTACTGGACAAACAATGGGATGGTTTTACCAAAGGCAGTTAGGAAATAAACTTCATTCCTGAAAATACTCTTACACCACTATCAGTCCGGATTTCCTTCACAACCAGTCAGGAAAAGGTACAGTAAAAGCTGAGAGAAATAGTGGATAACATTTAGATAAAAGTATCTTGTGTCAGGAATAGAACTTTATTACATGCAGAGGAATAACTGTAATCGTGACTAAATTTATGACCCTGCCACCTAAAAAACAAAAAATGTACACTAAACACAAATAAATTAAAAATTCGAAGAACAAACCAAATACAACTGAAAACATTATTACATATGAAATACATAAAATTGGTAAAGTGAACTATATTCAACTCCTAAATGGCAGTTACAGTAAGACACATGATTTTAGATTCATTGGCTTACCGTAAGTAAATCTATTAGAATTACCTCTCTTCTGGCCATAAGAATGCTTCCAACCCTGACTTGGTTCTTAGCCCCCCCCCCCCCCCCCCCCGAGTCACTTTTGTACCCAGCCAATGAATCAAAGAGTATTTCATAACCAGTAAATGAATCAAAGAGTATTTCATAAAAGAGTGAAATATGCACTTGTAAACCCCATTTTTAAAAGTGTAAACAAGCAAGTAATCACAGATTAAACAACAGTCTACCTTCTTTTCATATACTGAAAATTCTTTGAGACAACAGACCCACTTGTTGACACTAATCTATCAACAACTGCTCAGTTTGACTTCCACGCATTTGATATCATTCTAGTAGAACTAAATACAAAACATTATCCTGATTTAAGGCCTTCAAATGCCTATATTAAAAAAATTCTGCAAGCGAAGCTAAAAAGGTTTGGTGATTTTCTTATTATCAGGAGTCACAGCCATGGAGAATTGTGTATGTGATAATGATTTCTTCATTTGATGGCTACTTTATTTCCTTCTGTATAAAATATTATAATTTCAGCTTTGTAGTCACTTTCAAGTGATTTATTATTATTCTTAGTTAGACTGATGCTGAAGTCCAGGGGGTGTGCAAAATATGGAAAGACCAAAAACATAACACTTTATCATCCCTAATAAGGTGTATGAAAACTATTGGCATTCAAAACAACTTCAAATCATCTCATAATGGATAAATACAGGCCCTTTATGTTTTTCAAGAGCATCTTATACTATTCTTCCTGCAAAATAGTGCAAGTTCAGTTGTTGACAATGAAATGGAAGCGATAATACAACCTTCTCTCCAAAGAAGGTCACAAAGGCTCAATAATACTGAGCTTTGGTGACTGTCATGACTGTCATCACGTTCACAAAATCAGTTCAGGATGACACAAGCTGTGTGAATGTAGGCCCTGTCTTCCTTGAACACAGCATCACCACTGAGAACAAATATTCTACCATGGGGGTTGACTTTATTAGC
Organism: Schistocerca americana; assembly: GCF_021461395.2. NCBI lineage: Eukaryota > Metazoa > Arthropoda > Insecta > Orthoptera > Acrididae > Schistocerca > Schistocerca americana. The sequence goes on from NC_060120.1 coordinate 665,026,853, forward strand.
CAATATGGTCACACAATCCATTGTAGTAATACAACCAATAGAGTAACCATGGGGTCTTTGCAACACAATATGGCTGCCCAAACCATCACCAAACCCCAACATGTTTCAAGCAGTCTGCACAGTAGGCTTTGGAAGGCGTATGCCAGATACAAATTTGGTCACAAGTTGCAAACAGTGTGAAACAAGACTGATCTGACCAAATGACTTTCTTCCTGTGCTCGATTGTCCAGGTTTTACAGCTTTGGTACCAAATTTTTCTGTTAAGGGCATTTGGATCATTGATCTGAGGAGTTGGAATTCCAGCTCACCCCTCAATCCCCAACTTATGGAGCTCACTTCATGTTGTTTTGGTGCTGAGAGAGTTTGTGAGTGTGATATTTAATTTTATAGTGACTTTTGCAGCTATTGTTCTCTCGCTTTTCATCAAATCCTCTCAATGTCACTTTAACTCAACACACATTTTCATCTGCGATGTGACTTAGTGGTTGGTGTTTTTCTGCTTAACATGTATGTGATGTTAATCTTTGATATTGTGCCTCTACAAAAACCAAACACTTTGACAACCTTGGCTACGGAAGCACTCTGTGAGCATCAACAACTTTGCCTCCTAAGAAGTCACTCCAACATAATACACTCACAAGTACAAGAACACTGTTCTGACCATCCCTGACACTTCCAAAGTACTAAGGGCACTGCACAGGTGCTGTCCATGTTGATATAACATCACCACCTGCAGGCTTGTCTACCACCCGCATTTATGTTCAAGCAAGCCTTTCTTGTGGTGTTTCCATATTTTTGTCCAGCCTCCATACATGTAAAGAACACCATATCCATTATTTAATCGTAGACGGACTGTCATGTTAATATTACTTATGTGGTATATCAAGTATTACGTAAATTGTTCTTGTGTAATCCTATTGACAAATTACATTCTTTCACTTCATATTCCGATATACTGAATCAGTGAGGTTCACAAGACAATTCATGTATGGTAAAATGATGAATATGGTGTTGTTGACATGTACTATTACATACAATGTAACAAATCTTGAAAAGGACAATGATTTATTTGAAAATTCTACAAAGCCAAAATTGCAAAATTGTATCCAGAAGGAAACAAAATTGTATCCAGAAGGAAATAAAACAAGTCACATAGCAAAAGCAATTTTACTTAAAAAGCTTTGGTATTAAATATATCGCCCTTCCATGGACAAATTCATGTCTCCATAGCATAAAACACAGTGCCACATTAACAAATGTTAGAAGAGGAACAAAACTGAATCCAAAGTGGAGAAACATCAAATATAGGGTTCCAACAATTGGGCTGCTTCTGGCTCTTGGCAACACACTGATACTGTTGGTTAAAGCTCTGAAGAGACTGAACACCTAAGGTCATCAGTCTCTTATTTACCTCCCCCCCCCCCCCCCCCCCCCCCCAGACAGAATCTGTGTACCCCATCTATCTGTGTCTAGAGTTAATCCCATGTACATGTGTGGGGATGTTTTCTAAATGTTCGCAAACTTACACCTGAGATGGGACAAGGGCACCAACCCATTATTTACCTAGTGGGATGTAGGATAACATCTAAAAAAAAAACACACATCCAGGGTGGCCAGCTTACAAGCTCTCACAGTTCATCCATGGAGTGGGTTCAATTCAGGTCAGGCTCAACTCCCAGAGTCCCAATAGTGACACTTAATGCACTCTGTTATCCAGGCAAGTCACTTGGCTTACATAAATGATTTGCCAGATATTTGAGGGCTCAACAAAACCAGTGATGTTCACTGATAAAGGGTGCAAACACATCTGTACCAGACATAGTCAATAGAGTAATGGACAACCCTTCTAAGTGGCTCACAGCAAATAGCTTAACTCTTATTTAATCTTACAGAAACTCATAGTATGCCAGTCCAGGCAGATAAAACTGTGTTTAAGGCATGATAAGCAAAACTCAATAGACATACGTAAAATGGATATACGCAATTCCTAGGAATCCAGATGGGCAACAAACTGACATGCCACCAGCATGTGGATAAGTTATCCAGAAAGCTCAGCTCTTCCTGCTTTGCATATTTTCACCCAACACTCTCCTATGAGAAAAAAGCAGCTGTGCTCAAAAAAGCAGTCGTTCTCCAAAAGTATGCTGTTATAATATTGGTAAAGTCGATAATCTAATATCTTTCAGGGAGCTTGATACTCTTATACTCACATGCTAATAAATTTACCCCTTAGAGTATTTCTGGTTAGTAAAACAGGTAAATTTAATATGAATCATGATATTCAGAATCCCTACAGTAAAAGTACAAACATTTCTGTAATGATTAAGCATCTCTGCCAATGGAGTTCTATATTGTAGTCCAAAAATCTTGAAAAAATTGCCAGAAACCAGAAAGAAAACTGGAACTCTATGAAATCAACAGTTATAATAATGCATAGTATGAAGTGATGGATAAAAATAGCAGCTGACTAGTGTAAAAGGAATAGCATTGCTTTTTTTCCCAAAATACCTGCTCTTCTACACCTACACGGACTTCTGATAACATATCTGACTAGATTAGCAAAGGTTGTTAATATACACTCCTGGAAATTGAAATAAGAACACCGTGAATTCATTGTCCCAGGAACGGGAAACTTTATTGACACATTCCTGAGGTCAGATACATCACATGATCACACTGACAGAACCACAGGCACATAGACACAGGCAACAGAGCATGCACAATGTCGGCACTAGTACAGTGTATATCCACCTTTCGCAGCAATGCACGCTGCTATTCTCCCATGGAGACGATCGTAGAGATGCTGGATGTAGTCCTGTGGAACGGCTTGCCATGCCATTTCCACCTGGCGCCTCAGTTGGACCAGCGTTCGTGCTGGACGTGCAGACCGCGTGAGACGACGCTTCATCCAGTCCCAAACATGCTCAATGGGGGACAGATCCGGAAATCTTGCTGGCCAGGGTAGTTGACTTACACCTTCTAGAGCACGTTGGGTGGCACGGGATACATGCGGACGTGCATTGTCCTGTTGGAACAGCAAGTTCCCTTGCCAGTCTAGGAATGGTAGAACGATGGGTTCGATGACGGTTTGGATGTACCGTGCACTATTCAGTGTCCCCTCGACGATCACCAGTGGTGTACGGCCAGTGTAGGAGATCGCTCCCCACACCATGATGCCGGGTGTTGGCCCTGTGTACCTCGGTCGTATGCAGTCCTGATTGTGGCGCTCACCTGCACGGCGCCAAACACGCATACGACCATCATTGGCGCCAAGGCAGAAGCGACTCTCATCGCTGAAGACGACATGTCTCCATTCGTCCCTCCATTCACGCCTGTCACGACACCGCTGGAGGCGGGCTGCACGATGTTGGGGCGTGAGCGGAAGACGGCCTAACGGTGTGCGGGACCGTAGCCCAGCTTCATGGAGACGGTTGCAAATGGTCCCCGCCGATACCCCAGGAGCAACAGTGTCCCTAATTTGCTGGGAAGTGGCGGTGCGGTCCCCTACGGCACTACGTAGGATCCTACGGTCTTGGCGTGCATCCGTGCGTCGCTGCGGTCCGGTCCCAGGTCGACGGGCACGTGCACCTTCCGCCGACCACTGGCGACAACATCGATGTACTGTGGAGACCTCACGTCCCACGTGTTGAGCAATTCGGCGGTACGTCCACCCGGCCTCCCGCATGCCCACTATACGCCCTCGCTCAAAGTCCGTCAACTGCACATACGGTTCACGTCCACGCTGTCGCGGCATGCTACCGGTGTTAAAGACTGCGATGGAGCTCCGTATGCCACGGCAAACTGGCTGACACTGACGGCGGCGGTGCACAAATGCTGCGCAGCTAGCGCCATTCGACGGCCGACACCGCGGTTCCTGGTGTGTCCGCTGTGCCGTGCGTGTGATCATTGCTTGTACAGCCCTCTCGCAGTGTCCGAAGCAAGTATGGTGGGTCTGACACACCGGTGTCAATGTGTTCTTTTTTCCATTTCCAGGAGTGTACTTTAATGAAACTGGTTGTAGTGGCCACTGTTGTCAAATAACACTGAACTGAATTCCACATCCCTGACTCTCCCCTTCACCGTAGGATTTATGGAATGATATGTGTTAGAGAGTGATCATCGATGTGCTCCTCTCTACCTCTCCCCCCCCCCCCCCCCCCACCTTCACACACGTCAAAACAGAATAGATAAGCAAAGCCCACAGATAACAGTGGTTTCCCATATTTTTGTGTGCATACAGACATGGCACAAGTATAAAACAGAGAAAGGTTGGACACATGGACTTAAACTCTCTCAGTTCTTATTTTCTTTGAATTCTTCGTCTACAAGAAAATTAACTACTACTTTCAGACACTTTCTCACCCAATTCAGTCTCTAAACGTTTCATTATCTGATATATTGTGTTATCTGTACAGACCAACAACTGTTAGTCTTAGCTTTTTGCGTCATAGCCACCGGCCTGTACACAGTTTCTTTACGCAATGTGCAAACCGTATCTACTTTCTTTCTCTGTATCTGCTCTCTGGCTTTCCAGTAGTTTCAACAGTCCGGCTTTCAAGGAAAAACTGATTAATTTCGACAGAAAAAAGTAGAGATGGCGTTTGTGTGTTCTAGCTTGGAAATTCATTAGAATAATTATGTTATCTGTACTATACAAAATGTAAATAATAAAAACATTGTTTTCAATGTTTCTGTAACTGCAATATGGATAACACAGAAATACTTGCATTTGATTTATAAATGCAATGTTAACTCAGATTAGGCCTGTGAGTTTTAACATTTGGTTCATCATTCCCTGTGCAGTTGGATAATGAATAACTTATTTTTTAATTCAATGTGGTTAAGGATGCATGGGAGGAAAAACAAGTATGAATGATGCAGAATACATACAAACACATATGCATAGTCCTTGATACAGATGTATTTTATTTCGCTTTTGCATTATGTTAGTGCCACAGAAAGTGCGTGTATTTTTAATAGTGAGTGTTACCGGTAATCTGTAGCTTGAATGGTTTCCTGTAATTTAATAGTTTTGGCATCATATGTTCACCATTTGTCAGCCAAGGAACCATGTAGTTGTAGTTTTCAAATGTAACTGACCATATCATTAAATGACAGTTCCTATCACTTCTATGCTTATTTGAAAATTAATACATTGAACACATTGGAACTAAACGACTGAATTACATAATAAGCCACAAGCGGAACTATATCAATCAATTAGTAACTGAGGAAAAGGTATACGTTTTGCAAGATTTTCTCTTCTTTTAGAATGGACAAATTGGGTCCTTATTCTTTACATTATGAGCATCACGTGCCTTTGGCGTGTATACGATTTTGTTACACTATACAATAATTACGTTTAACGTTAAAGAATCACTAAGTCCAAACATAACTTGTTGGGTTCTGGCACTGATGTCTTTCCCCGATACGGTGGTTCCATTGGAGTATAGAAAGGGCTAGGGTTCTACTTTGTTAATACCATCAATTCACCTGAGCACCACAACACCCCATTCACTGTAGCGGGTAGCTGTCATACGGCAAACCCTGACATTTTTACAAACGAATGTAAAGACTGGCGTTCGGTGACACCTAATATGTGCGAAGTTTTATTGAAATCCTCTGTAATAGCATTTTTACAGTAGCTAAATTATATTGCTATGTTTCTGCTGCTAATTTCATACTATTGAGGTACACACAATATGACCAGCCCTAAATATTCGCCGCAATACTTGTTGCGCCAGCAAAATTAACTGACCTGTAAGGCATAAGGAACTTTGATTACGTGAGGTTTAATTATAGCTAATGTGAGCTGTAAATTTTCTACCGCCAAATTCATCAGTGTACGGAAACAGAAAGTTTTCTGTATAAACATGTTCTCACATACAGTACTTCAACTGCAGCCCCTCGTCCTATTTAGTATTTACTACCTATTTCATTATTGGACATATTTCAATCATTCAACGACAATTTGGTTAAAATAACTTCGTCCCCGACAAGTCGATTCAAAGCTTTTCTTCACAAACACTCCGTAAAGAAACAACGAGTATCCACAGACATTGAAAACTTGCACATCCTCCAAGACCTCTTTCCCACACGCCACAACAAGTGGCATGACGGCTGACTCGGCAGTTGTGCTGTTTCCACAAGTTAGGTCAAAATTTAGGGCGACAGATTTTCAGTATAACGTCAGCTGGGATTATTTGTATGGACATTGGTGTCGTCATTCACATTATGGCACTAGGGCGACATTGGTGTTGTCATTCAGATTATGGCATTAGATCTGAGCCAAAAATCCAACAAGAAGAAGAGAAAGTATAAATGCTAGATTTAGAAGAGGATTTTAAACATAAATAGCGCAGTGGAGTCAAACAATCTTATAAAGGACGTAGCATTCGTAAACAATCAATTTTTTGAATTAATTTAGAATAACAATAATCAATTTCGAGTACTTGTAGATCTGTGATATCGTGCTCTGTTAAAAAATTCCATACTCACATCAGAAGTACAATCCTGGTTTGAGTGAAACCTGAAGCGCGATTTCTATATTTGGAATTTGGCTATTACTTGTCGTCTTTCTAATGTTTATACTATGTTCTTAAAGTAAAATTTCAGATTCCTCATGTGAAGTGTTGGATGCTATTTATGATGACCTAAAGACTCATCTAAAAGGTAATATTTTCACTCTTACACCTCACATCAGTTAAATAAGATGAAATACCGAAGTTGGTCTACACAGAATTTCGGATTTATGCTTTGTGCAAGTGCGCTGACACTGTAATACACTTGATGATTTCCTTTATTAAAAGCTGTACGGAAGGTGAAATTAAATTGCGAGCAGAAACTTCACTACTTCCTTTCTCAAATCCACTGGGCAATCACGTAAAATCATTGAAGTTGCTGTGTACTCTCACCACATAAATCAACCATCATGTGCTCATAGCAGCAATGCCAAACCTTTTTAACTAGCATCAACTTGAATGAAGAAAATTAATATGACTTAATTTCTTAAAATATTATATTGCCATTATTCATGGCACATGTCATGATATCAGTTGCTCAGTACTCACCTCATATAACGCAATCATATTACACACTACTTTGTCATTATAACTGTGCATTTACCATATAGCATAAAATTATCAATTTTTTATATTGGCTTAGGTAAAGTAATGGCAATATTTGTATCAAACTTTCACAGCTGTCTCACTTTCATGTTAAAGAAAAGCAGCAACTTTTTCTAAAAATACACAAAAGAAAGCAATAAGCTTTTTTGGAAGTACACTATATTATATTTACAACTATACAGTTGCTACAAATTTTTACAAATTAACCTTTTTGTGTGCCAGTTGGACCTGCAGATCCTCCAGTCTCATAAAACTTTAACAGTTTGTTGTGTTCGTTGATATAGACATTGTGAACTCTTCCTGTTTTAGATTCTACAACATGTAAATTATAGCCAAGGGTGTTTTCGTACATGCAGTTCACAATTTCAATCAAATCTAGATATTTGCCTTTGCAGCACTTGTTTTTGTGTTTCCATAAACAAGTTCACTCCTTGTACAGTTCAATAAACTGTAAATTTTTGCTAACAACCATTTTTTGACTTTTCAGCCACTGTGAAACACACACATGAAAATGGCCATGACGCTTCGAAATTCAACCATGAGACAGCAGTCGAAAGACGCTAATTGGTGGTGGAGGATGAAAAGAAGAAGACCCTCATTAACGAGCAAACGTGTTTGTCAGATTTTCCCTTACCTTGCTGCTGATTTATCAAACAAGCCTGAACATCTACAAACAAAGTTTGTCAGTTTAACCTCACCTTTGATGCAGACACTCTTTATGTTTGCGAGTATTTCGATAGTAGTGAGAATGACCACAAACGTAGACAAAGCACATCTTGTATTCACTTTGCCACAGTGTTTATAGAAGAAAAAGAAGGTAAGATCCTGATCTGAGGAATAACCTAAAATGAGAGAAAAATTTACATGTGAAAATCTGATATTGGAAATATTGTTCCCAGAAGCTGATGATTACTTCAACTTTCTTTGGCTGCACAATGAAACTCCTAATAAGTTGTTGAAGTTAATCTGCCATCACACTGAGAAAGCGGACACAATTATGCGAAAATCTGCTTGTGTTTCGCAACGATTATCAATAAGTCTGAGATTTATGTCTACATCTACTTGGTAACTGGAGCAGATTTCGCAGATCTGAAGTTTGTATCCAGCATTGAGTTACTATCAAAATAATATATGAAGCAGTAAATGAAATATTAAAAGTCAATATTCCAGTAAGTGTTCTTATTAGTTTATTACAGCAGTTTTACATTTTTTGATTCCAAAACTAGAAACACAAAACAAGTACAAACACGTTTTTCACCTCGTTTTATACCCGTATAATCTGAATAATTTTCAACCAGCACATACATCTCAGCTTCAGGTTGACATGAACTGTCAGCTATAAAAACCTTCACTGTCAGTCATGAAAAATTTTAATAATTTTGAGTGCTTCATGTCTCACTATCAATGTTTTCGTATACTTGGCTGATGGATGTCCAGGTTGATACTGGACTGCCAACATTTATCATTATGGAACTGCAGTGGATATTCCTACTTTCTCCTTCAAAACAGATATCTCTTAGAAATTTATCACCCAATCGTCTTTGGCCACTGTCCATGCCATCTAGCTTCATGGTCCAAGCTTTTACCATCAAATCACTTTCAGTTTCTGACTTCTTAAAGTGTTTGTGCTTTCCTGTTCTTCCTGTGCACTGGTGCAGCTGATAGCAATTGTGTGGATGTTGACGTTGATGAGTGTGTTGGGATTCCTGCAACAATAAATAAATAAATACATGTACAATATATTCCTGTAATTCCGCCTGGGGTCAGTTGCCTTGCAACAGACACTGCCAGTCCCAAGCCCGGATAAAGGAGGAGGGTTGGGCATTGGGATAACAACCCAGTCCTGTAAAAATCTCTTTGTTACGAAATACAAACTTGCCTCGGATGTGGATAGATACAATGGAATACGGAAACTGCAAAGGACTAACGGTATACGATTTAGAAATTTTAATTTTGGATCTTGGAATGTTCAGAGCCTGTATAGACCAGGAACCATCCAGACTATGGTCTCAGAAATTAACCAACTGGACCTGGTGGCGGTACAAGAGACAAGATGGCTAGGAGAAGGAACTCACAAAGATAATGTATACACACTATTCTACAGAGGATGTGTAGATAAACACGAATTGGCACTGTTTTTGTAATACACAACGAAGCAGCAAATTCAGTGAATGAATTCAAAGCTGTTAACAAGAGAATATCCTACACAGTACTTGGAATCCAAGTGTCAGACATCACATTCATCAGTATTCATGCCCCAACTGAGGGTAAAACAGATGAGGAAAAGGAAGAGTTCTATGACCAACTAGAACAAACAGTTGAGAGCACACCAACTAGAAATATCAGGATAATGCTGGGAGATTTAAATGGAAAAGTAGGAAAAGAAAAATTCTACATACCAACCATAGGAAGGCACAGTTTGCATGATGAGACCAATGAGAATGGTCAGAGGATGATCAACTAAGCTATCTCAAAGAACCTGAGAGTAAGACCAACTTACTTCAAACACAAGAGAATGCATAAGGGAACATGGTGTTCACCAGATGGAAGAACCACCAACCAGATAAATCACATCTTGTTGGACCAGCACTATAGCCATAGAGTCATGGACGTCAGGTCGTATAGAGGAGCCGACTGTGCATCAGACCACTTCCTCATTGTGTGCAGGCTTAAATTCATATTCACCTACATGCGTAAGAAGAAGGGGACACTAGAACCTGCTTTGAATGTTGAGAAACTATGAGAAAGTGCCATTAAAGAACAATATGCTATAGAAATCAAAAACCATTTTGTGGTCTTAGAGACACTGGAATCAAGAGTGAATGTGGAGGAAAGGAGGATATATTGGGAAGAAAGAAGATAATTAAGAGGAGTAAATAGTTCAATGAGACATGCCAGAAGGCTACAGAAAAGAGAAGGAAGATGAGGGAGAAGTGGCTAGCTGACAGGGAGATTGAGCAGCAAAGGGAACATTTTATTAACATCAGAAGGGAGACAAAGCGAATCCTAAGAGCAGAGAAGAGAATATATCTAACCAGTTTGCTAGAACAAGTTGAAGCAGAGAGCCAAAACAAGAACTCAAGGCAATTCTTCCAATACATAAAAAATCTGAAATGTCGATTTCAGAGGCCAACTTTTTGCATCACAGATAAGGGTGGAAACTTTATAAATGACAAGGAAAGAATTGTAGAAAGATGGAAAGAATACCTCTCAGAACTGTTGAATCGCCCAGACCAAGATGAGATATTACCCACAAACACTACAGAGGAAAGGAAAGATGAAAAAGAATGGGAAGTTTGTGAAGAAGATGTGAAGATCGCAATCAAAGGACTCAGAAACAACAAAGCCCCCAGGGAGGACAGAACAACATCACAATTAATCAAGGAAGGAGGTGAGAGCTTACACTTAGACATATATAAACTGACCCGGTTGATATGGGAGAAGGAGACTGCCAGAAAAATGGAAACTGGCTATAATACGCCCAAGATACAAGAAGGGAAGCAAAATAGAATCCAGTAACTACAGGGGAACCAGCTTGTGAATGTAACATACAAGGTGCTGTCCATAATTATCCTCAGAAAATTGCAACCATTCATAGAGAACAATATACAGGACTACCAAGCTGGCTTTCAACCAAACCGACAATTGTTTGAAAAACACTGGGAATATGAAAAAGCCTGTTTGTCGATTTTCAACATGCATATTACAGCATCCACAGGAATAGCATATAAAATGCAATGCGTGATTTCAGAATCTCTGAGACTCTAGTGAGAATGGTGCAAACTTGTATGGAAGGGTGAAAGGCAGCAGTACATTTCCAAGGAGCCACATCGCAAACATTCAAGAATGAGTCATGCCTCAGACAAGGGGATGCTCTGTCATGTGTTCTGTTCAGTATCATCTTAGAGAAAGTAATAAAAGAGTGTAGGCAACAGGAGTGGGCTGGAGCAGAGGTGGACGGTAACTTCAATTGTCTCACATATGCAGAAGACATAGTACTAATAAGTGAATCAAAGCACAAGTTGCAAGAAATGTAGCAGAAAATGGACAACTATGCACAGAAGGTAGGGTTCAAAATGAATCGAGACAAAACAGAGTCCATGCAATTAGGAAGAAGACAAGAGCAGAAAGAACATCTTGAGATAGATGGCAAGAGGTTCAAGATAGTACACCACTTCAAATACTTGGGATCTTGGCTTACCACGTACAAAACATAAAAATGGACATCAAGGAAAGAATAGCAGTAAGAATGAAATGCATGCATTCCCTCACAGAGACGCTCGCCTTTAAATCGATCTCAGAGAACACTAAGATGAAAATCTACAACACAGAGATATGCCCAGCAGTAATGTATGGTTGAGAAACATGGAGCATGACTACGTGAGAAAGGGAAAAGCTATCAACATTTGAAATAAGTGTAATGAAGAAGATATGGGGACCAGTTTTAGATAACAGAGAATGGAGGAGGAGAAAAACGAGGAAATCTACCTTCTGATGCGACAACCAACTATCCTACAGAAGATAAAGAGTAAAAGAATACAATGTGTGGGCCATGTAGCTCGTTTGCTAGATGGAAGACAGGCGAAGATGGCACTAGTGGGGAAACCAAACGCCCCACTGAACGACCAAGGCACCGCTGATCCACGTCTGGCGAAGGACCTAGCAGCCCTGGGAACTGAAGACACCTGGAAGAACTGGGCACAAAACAGGAAGAAATGGAGGCAATTTGTGGAAGCAGCACATGGTCTCCAGGGCCTGTGATAGCTGAATATCTATTTATCTAAAATATTCCTCTATATTATAATTTATTTACAGATGTATATAGGGAAAAAAAGACTGTTTACGACTCATACAGAAAATAGACAGTGGTTGTAGGAGTTAAGGGGCATGAAAAGGAAGCAGTGATTGAGAAGGGAGTGAGACAGAGTTTCAGTCTGTACACTGAGCAAGCAGAAAGGGAAATAAAAGAAATCAATGGAGAAGGAATTAAAGCTCAGGGAGAAGAAATAAAAACTTTGAGCTTTGCTGATGACTTTGCAATTCTGCCAGAGACAGCAAAGCACTTGGAAGAGCAATTAAGTGGAAGGGACAGTGTCTTAAAAGGGGATATAAGATGAACATCAACGAAAATAAGACAAGAATAATGGAATGTAGTCCATTTGATCAGGTGATGCTGAGGGATTTAGATTAGAAAACGAGAAACTTAAAGTAGCAGATGAGTTTAGCTATTTGTGCAGTAAAATAACTGATAGGCAAAGTACAGAGGATGCAAAATATAGACTGGCAGTGGTAACAAAAGAGTTTCTGAAGAAGAGAAATTTGTAAATAGTGAATACAGATTTAAGTGTTAGGAAGTTGAAGCAGGAGAAGAGCTGTATTGTGTGAAATACAGAGGTGAGTGAGTGTGCTGGAACTTACCCCAGATCCTGCTAGTAGCGCCATGGCACCTTAACATATCTCAGTGTAGTGCACAAGTATTACACTATAATTAAGTATAAAATTTAAAGTCATGATTTTATATTCATACTTTGTCAACATATACTTTAATGTAATAACATTTTAAATGTCAAGTCTTAAAGTAAGTAAATCAATAGTTTTCAATAAAATACAGTTTTAACGAAAAATAAGTGGCGCTAAATAATAAAGCTAGAAAGTCATAAATAAGTGGTGCAAGTTTCAAACTAACAGAATAAAAATTACTTTCAGAATCCATATTTTTAAGAAAAATTGAAGGTGCTAAATATTACACTTAGAAATGTAAAAATTTCTATGATGCTTCAGGTCAACCTAAAAATAATGACTAAGAGACCACGTTAAGCTACCTCTTATAGTTTTTGAGTAATTTAATGAAAACCAAATTTGTAGCTAAAATATACCCATTTGTAGTAGATTAAGTGCCTCTAATTTTAATGATAGAAAAATTTTGGTTACTAAATATGATAAAACCTACTAAATAATAGAGCTATAACAAATCTTAGAATCATAGTATTAGTAACAAACAATACAAGATATATTAAAGTTATAGTTCAGAGGTAACGATCTACCATTAGTACCACTATAAAAATTCTAGAAGGCAAAGTTTTTATTCAAGCGATCTGAAACTTTTTCTGTGATTTCAAACAACCTACCAGAATGTATGTAAAAAAATAAGAAGATTCTAAATTAATTCATAACTTTGTTATTAAAGATTATGTGCCCGAGAAAGTGGTTGTTCAGAAGCTGCTGCGGTGTGCATAAGGCAGATAACAGCTGATGTTCCCTTGGCCGTCAGCTGCGGCCTGAGAGGTAGGAAAAAGGTTCACTTCGCACTCAGTCACAGTATGATCCACGTCTGTTAAACGTTGGATTGTGCTCTGACTCAGATAACGTCAGAGATGGGCTGTGACAAAACGCGTATTTTCTGTAATAACTGATAGTGAACTCATGAGGACTGTACCCCATCCTGGATCGATTATATTTTGCTTAAATAACTGTTAGTGTGACGTCCTTGATAATTACAAATCCGTCTGGCAAGTGGAGACTATTATTTCCACTTTTGTGGCGAGCATTTATTTCGAACATTTATTTGAGTACTAGTAGTCAGCGGGAAAGACAATTTGGTTAGAACGTACCAAGAGGTCACCTCTGAACTGCTACTTGTAATGTTTAGAATAGATAAATTTACTGTCAGTTGAACATAGTGACTTTCAAGTGTTGTGGCACAGATACTTTACTAAATATATGTATGAACTAGAACTTTATACTTTCATGTATAATCATAGTCCTGATCGCACTAAGAAGAAAGAGAAGAGAAACATTTCGCTCAGTGGGCCGGACCAAAATGTGGCTGTGCATACTGCAAACTATGGTCAGTATGTTCTCCATCGCTTTCTGGCTGACTGCAGAAACAGTTGCCAGGCTCACGTGAGAAAGACACCATACAACTCAACAAGACAATGACTGTCAAATTAAACCTGCCACTCCACACATGGTGTGTATCAGCTGGGAAAGGAAACTGAATAGTGAAAGTATTGGTAGTAAACAATGAACTCGTAGGCACTAACAGGATACTTAAGTGAAATAGGCAGAGACCAGTGCAAGAACAATGCTATGATTTACTCGCGAGTGTGGTGAATAAACAGTGGATGTGAACCACAGTAATCTGGATCGTGACGGAAGGAGAGAAGAAGACGACACTAGATCACAGCTGCCACAGGCCCTGAGGTCAAAAGAAGAAGGTGCATCATCACAGAGCTGTGTGAGCCTGCAAGACACCTGCTAGGTGCTGTGAGCTCTCACCATGCCTAGCCCATGTCCTGGAGTTACTGCAGTAGGCGATACCTGCAGCCATCCTCACTGCCACAGCTGCTGCTGCTGCCTACATTAAATCGTTACGCATCGCATCATAGTCACTGGTTCACTGTGCTGGCATCGTTCATCTAAGTCAAGCAGTTAAGTTAATTCAAGAATATTTAAAGTATTTGTTAGTTGTTATCTTTAGAGAAATTCAAAAAAATTTTTAAAAAAATCAATGTATCAATAGAGAAAGCAAAAATTGCCATATTGACCTGTTGCCATCTGCACAATTTATGAATTACAAAACATCAATATATTCAGCATGGAGAAGTAGACAATGTAGACTGTGCTACAGATACTACTACATCAATTGTGAAATTATAAAACATGTGACAAGATTTAATAAAATAAAGATATATATAAAATATTAATTACCTGATTTTCGTTTGTGCTACTACCAAGCTCCTCTTTCACTTGGTCCTCTAAAAATGAAAGTTGATGTTAATATCATGATATAGACCTACACCTACACATTGTCTGTGGATTTTCTTGTTTTATTGCTCTCCCACTGTATTCATCTGTAAGATATTTGTTTTCTTCTTCGCTACTTCCTGTGTGATGTTTGGCTGTGAAAGCTGTAACACCTCTATCATTTTGTAAAGTGCCACAATTCTCATTTTTTGTGTATCTAATCAATTGATCATAGTTTTTACAACTGTGGGAACTCTCGATAATGCGAGGTAAGTTGTAAAACGCACTCTTTCTCACTCAGAATATCTGGAAAACATCACAAGCAAGATCCGTCATCTCCAAAGCCCGGCCAGCAACACTATTGTTTCTGTTTTTGTTTATGCTATGGTATGACAAATTGTTTGATTGGTTACAGCGGTCTTTAAAGCGACTTTAACTTCTGAGGAATGGATAAAAGTGGCGTCACTCGAGTGCAACTTTGGTGATGTCGTCTTTGAAGCTTGTAACACCATAGCTCTAATGCTCTACTGATTTATTTTGCCTGTTGTTTTATTTAATGTTACATTGTTGAGCTTATGTAAATGTGTTTGATTGAATAGATACCATGAGAATGTTTATTCTTTTCTCTATTATAAACTTGATGTCTTTTATAATGTGGGAAGTTTGACTTATGTAATATGTACGATATGAGCAAATGATATGTTTATCTTTCTCACTTAATGTCTTTGATTATCTTTGAGATTGAATAATTTTGTTTAAATAATTTTTTATAGAAATGTTAATGTGTGCAAAGGTTCTGTTTTATTTAAAATGTTTGTTTGTTGTTATGTAAACTGCTGACCTTTACTTAGGGTTCTTATGTATATCGTATGTAAAAGTAGTTTTGGTTCCCCTTGGGAACGGAACTGTGCAATGCGCACAAATTATGGTTGGCCTAGGTAGAAAAGGTGGAACAAGAGTCAGTTGGGGACGAGCTACCAAACCGTGCACTGCCCATGTAAAAGTTGTATATTGTGCTGGTTTCGAGAGAGGCTTTTCCTGCCACTTACCAATGCCTTGGATGGATGGATAAATAGCTTAAACTATTCTGGAATTGGTATCTATCATCGCCACGAAGAAGGGACGGAGTCCAGCAATTCTGCCTACAAATTCACCTACCAGCATGCAGCTGCCACCACATCGCACAATCATTATAATGGAGCACTATAGTAATGTACAGTGAAGGATCAGCTCATTGGATGTTTTAGTGTGCACAAATATAAGGTAACTTACAACTGAATTCATGTACCTACCTTGATTTTTTCCGTATCACAACACCTCTCAGATTCCTCTCCATTTGAACTATGATTATCAAGTGTCCTAGATGTGGAAAAATGAAAGCTTCAAAGCCAAATATTTAATCAAATAATGTTGTTTGATCTTTGGTAAGAAGAGAGTATTCAGATTTACTGTGGATTTAGTGAAATTGTGAGAGGTAGTAAATATAGTCTTGTGAAAGCCTCTCAGTGATGGAAACAGTCCAATTTAAAGTTTTTTAGAGTTTCAAAGTCACCTATTTAATCATGTACTTGAAGGTTGAAGACTGTGGTAATAAAGACAATTTGCTGTTTCTCTTAAAAATTGAAATTCTTAAAACTGAGGCTTATAAAGTTTTGCTTACTTAATGATCATAGTGCTGCCTGTAGTAAATTTTAAAAGGTGAGTCAGTTTCTTGTAAATTTGCCAACACTGTGTCTCACTGCAGTACAAGTCGTGAATTGCAGTTGTGAAAAGTTGGATGCTTGCTAAGCACTTGTTTCTTTTGGGTATTGAAAGTGCATATTAATAGTGTAATAAGATTCACAGGTTATCCTTTACCACTATTTATCAAAACAATAATTTCTGTATTGAAAAGACAGTGAGAAGTAACCTGTTAGTGAATTCCATTTAACTTTCACTCTAAATAGAATAGTATTTAGTTGAGAGATATTTAACCTGTGACCAGTTCATAATTTTGCAGTGAACTGCATTTATAATTTTATGTCAGCTAGGAAAATATTTGAACAATAATACTGAACCTATGTCTAATTAATGATTCTGCAGTGAATATTAATAGTAATGTTATAAAGACTATTTAGTTTGAATAAGCCCTGAAAGTAATGGTGTGTTTCGTTATCTGTCATATTTATGCAAATAGTTTGTTCTGCTCTGTTAGCTTCCAATCTTAACCATGAACATATGCAGGTGTCAGAGTTCGTTGTACTCGCATGTGGCAAAATATATGTTGTGTTTGTCCATTAAGGTTACTCATACTTAATTTCTTGAACAAGAATGTCAATCATCCTCTTGCCTAATTAGGCTGGCGACCGTTTACTTTATTCTTCAAACAGTGTAGATTGACAAAAATATTATTTGTTACTGTTTGAATATTTACGTAATTCTGACTTTCACTTCTGATAAGCCACCTCCGTTAGCTCAATATAACAAAGTTCCTCTCAGAGGGCAACACTGCTTTGTTGCTTTATACCATAGTTATTTTAACAAGATAGTTTTATTTCATGACCTGTTTCCAACTTTGAGGTTATGGTATAGCAGTAGCGGACAGTAGTGTTATACATAGCTTTTCCGTGACAGGACTATTTGTTCTGTTGGGGCATGGTACGTAATAAACCAAACTTGGCATTTGATTAGATAAGCTACGTAAATCCAGTTGCACTGTTATAAGCTAACATGGCAAAATTGAGTTTTTTCATATATATATATATATATATATATATATATATATATATATATATGTGTGTGTGTGTGTGTGTGTGTGTGTGTGTGTGTGTGTGTGTGTGTGTGTGTGTATGTGTGTGTGTGTATTATGAAAATAAGTAGTTTCAAAGGTCACACTGCATTAAGAATCTCTCTAAAACATATTGTTCCGAATTTTGTTCCTTTTAATAAAGGAAAGGAGCTATATTATTACAGTGTCTTTTAATGCACTTGCACAAAGAATAGCACCAAAATTTAGTGTAGAATAAATTTAATATTTCGTAAAATTTAACTGATGTGTGGTGTAAGATTGAAAATATTAGCTTTTAAACTAGTCTTTAGAGCATCATAAATTGCATCGAACATATCACACAAAACTTTGAGAATGTGGTATGGCCCAAAGTACTAGATAGATGTAATCATGAGATGTCAAATATCGAAGCGTCACATTTAATTTTACTTGAGACAGAACTTCATCCTTAATACGAGTATCGAGTTTTGTTATAGATCTCGAATCACACCCCTACAAGTACTCAAAATGTGCTCTCGTTGACTGAAGGTGTTTCACATATGAGTCTTCATTTACGAGTGCTTTGTTTGATACCTCTGTGTTATTTGTGCATAAATTCCACATTCAGAACCAATATTGATACTTTCTCTTATTTCTCCTGGATTCTTGGCTCAGTTCTATTACCAGAACCTGAATGTCCATACGAATAATCCCAGCTGACACCATACTGAAACAAGTGCCACAACGATTTTGACAGGAGCATGGAAACAGCAGCACACAGCACCACTGACGTGTAAGGGTCATCTTACTTGCTGTGGTGTCACTTTTGTTGCATGTGTAAATCTGGCTTTAGACACTGTAAACTTGAATATGCAAGTATATACACATGTTATATTTCTTTAGTTTGAACCGCTCATGATATTGTACACAGCACTCCCATGTGGTACCATGCAGACAAACCTAAGACTAATTACATCATATAGAGAGGCGTTTAAACAGTCATTTTCCTGACACTCCATATGCTATCGGTATGGGAAGAACTCTAATACAGTGCACGATTCCAAGTTCCCACTGCCACGCATGTCATAGTGGTTAGCGGAGTGTATATGTAAACCTAAATTGCATTAAATTAATCAACTTATCTGACAATTTTATGACAAATGCCGTTGGGTACCTTTCAGAAAACTGTCTTCTTTTAAATATAAATACACACTGCCCATCACATCACATCAAAACATCCTACAACGCATTTCAAAAGGCGGTATTTCACTGGCTGTCAACAGACTGCCATGTCACATCACTTGACCTCAAGGTTTCTAGGAAAGAAGTTTTGACAGTGTCGTCCTCTGCTAACATCGTAAGTTAACCTACTTTCACCGAACCAATTCATATTATTGTAGTAGAGTTCGTGCTTTTGTTTCTTTCTAATCTTTATTACTGTGCTCTGTTTTTGTGGCAAATTTCAAATGTTCCATGACGTATTCTTCCACAACTGATATCAGACACCTGATAGCGAAAAATTATATAAGTTTGACGATAATAACTGAGCCGATCCCCCCGCTGTTTACAGGTAAGAACATAAGTTGGTGAAGTAATTTTTATTAAATAACATTTTAAGTGAAAAAATCACTTCTAATGAAGGAGAAAAGTACAGTTGTTTATGGTGTTATTAATTATGTAAATAAAAAGCATAATGGATAAAGTAAACAGGCTCTATTTACTCCCTTATAAATATTGTTTGATGTTTTTCCTTGTATGTATTTTCGCTAACAAATAAATGTCAATGTTTTGAAATGTTGTTTCATTTCTTAGCAAATTACAAAACAAAATTGACCAAGAACACACCTTGTGAATTTTGCTTTGGCCATTAAGAAAATTTATCATTGTTAGTTCCTCAATTCCAATAATAGATTCTGAGTTTATGCATCACAGATGGTAACTAATAATCTCATTTTCACCATTCGGTACTGTCTAAGTAAAATGACTTGATGTGACTGACAGTGTGAATACACCTTGACATGATGGTTCTGTGCTGTGACAGTCAGTGTGAATTGGCCGCAATGTTCTGGTATTCGAAAAAGCAAAATTTAATGACATCTCATTCCTCAATAGATAAAACATTCATTAACTACATCTTAATTCACATATAAGACGACTCACATGCCTTTATTTATATGTAATATGTATATCCATGGTACAGGGGGGCCTCAGTGATACAGATAGCCATACCATAGATTCAGCCACAATGGCTAGGTATCTGTTGAGAGGCCATACAAACATGTGGTTCCTGAAGAGGGGCAGCAACTTTTGCAAAACTTGCAGAGGCAACCGTCTGGATGATTGAGTGAGCTGGCTTTGTAACATGAACCTAAACAGCACTGCTGTGTTGGTACTGCGAATGGGTGAAAGCAACGGGAAATTACAGTGGTAATTTTTCCTCAGGGCATGCAGCTTTACTGAATGGCTAAATGATGATGGCGACCTCTTAGGTAAAATATTCAAGAGATAAAATAGCCCCCCATTTAGATTTCTGGATGGGGACTATTCAGGAGGATATTGTTATCAGGAGAAACAAAACTGGCGTTCTATGGATCAGAATGTGGAATATAAGATCCCTTAGTACGGTAGGTAGGTTAGAAAATTTAAAAATGGAAAGTGATAGGCTAAAGTTAGATATAGTGGGAATTAGTGCAGTTGGGTGGCAGGATGAACAGGACTTCTGGTCAGGTGAAACAGGGTTATAAATGGAAAATCAAATAGGGGTAATGCAGGAGTAGGTGTAATAATGAATAAAAAATAAGAACGTAGATAAGCTACTACAAACAGCAAGGGAATGCATTATGGTAGCCAAGATAGACACGAAGCCTCCACCTACCACAGTAGTAGAAGTTTATATGCCAACTAGCTCCACAGATGATAAAGAGATTGAAGAAATGTATGATGAGATAAAATAAATTATTCAGACAGTTAAGGGAGACGAAAATGTAATAATCATGGTAGACTGGAATTTAATAGTAGGAAAAGGAAGAGAAGGGAAAGTAGTAGGTGAATATGGACTGCAGTTAAGGAATGTAAGAGGAACCCACATGGTAAAATTTAACACAGAGCATAACTCAGTCATCGCTAACACTTGACTTAAGAATCATAAAAGAAGGTTGTATATGTGGAAAAGACCTGGAGACATCAGAAAGTCTCAGATTGGTTACATAATGGTAAGACAGAGATTTAGGAACTAGGTTTTAAACTGTAAGACATTTCCAGGGGCAGATGTAGACTCTGACCACAATTTATTGCTTATGAACTGTAGATTAAAACTGAAGAAACTGCAAAAAGGTAGGAATTCAAGGAGATGGGACCTGGATAAACTGAAAAGACCAGAGGTTGTGGAGAGATTCAGAGGAAGTACTAGGGAATGATTGACCAGAACAGGAGTAAGGAATATAGTGGAAGAAGAATGAATAGCTTGGAGAGATGAAATAGTGAAAGCAGCAGAGGATGAACTACATAAGAAGACGAGGGCTAGTAGAAATCCACGGGCAACACAAGATATTTTGAATTTAATTGACGAAAGGAGAAAATATAAAAATCCAGCAAATGAAGCAGGCAAAAAGGAATACAAATATCTCAAAAATGAGACTGATGGGAAATGCAAAATGGATAAGCAGGAATGGCTAGAGGACAAATCTAACGATGTAGAAGCACGTATCACTAAGAGTAATCAACTACTCTCTTTCAAAACTGCAAAAAGATAGGAATTTAAGGAGATGGGACCTGGATAAACATGAAGGGACCAGATGCTGCATAGAGTTTCAGAGGGAGCATTAGGGACCGATTGACCAGAACAGGAGAACGGAAGCCAGTAGAAGGAAAATAAGTAACTTTGAGATGTGAAATAGTGAAGGTAGCAGAGGATGAAGCATGTAAAAAGACGAGAGCTAATAGAAATTCATGGTTGAGAGAACACCTAGGGTTACATGCTTCTACATCGTTAGATTTGTCCTCTAGCCAATTTCACTTGGCTATTTTACAGTTCTTGTCAGTCTCATTTTTGAGATATTTGTACAGAAACCAGATGACAGTTGTAAGAGTCGAGGGGTACAATAGGGAAGCAGTGTTTGAGAAAAAAGAACTACCTGTATGAGTATCAAGAGCTCAGTTAGGAAACCAGTTCTAAGCAAAGAAGGGAAAGCAGAAAGGTGGAGGGAGTATATAGAAGGTCTATATAAGAGCGATGTATGTGTGGATAATATATATAATGCAGATGAAACGGGAGATTTGATACTGTATGAAGAATTTGACAGAGCACTGAAAGACCTAAGTCGAAACAAAGCCCCAGGAGCAGAAAACATTCTATTAGAACTACTGATAGCCTTGGGAGAGCTAGCTCACTAGAAGCTTTTGAAATGTTGTGCTACAGAAGAATACTGAAGACTGAATGGGTAGATCACGTAACTAAAGAGGAGATACTGAATGGATTTGGGGAGAAGAGGAATTTGTGGCCAATGTGACCAGAAAAAAGGTATTGGTCGGTAGGACAAGTTCTGAGGCATCAGGGGATCACCAATTTAGTATTGAAGAGAAACGTGGAGGGTACAAATTGCAGAGGGAGATCAAGAGATGAATACTCTAAGCAGATTCAGAAGGATGTAGGCTACAGTAGTTACTTGAAGATGAAGAGACTTGTGCAGTGTAGAGTAGTGTGGAGAGCTACATCAAACCAGTCTTTGGACAGAAGATTACAACAACAACAATATATGTTATGAGAGATACTGTGGCTTCTCTCCTTTCAAAGATATACTTTGGCTTTCACGATGACACTGATAGACATCTTTGTTCTCAAGATATTATCATGCAGGAGACGTTAGGTTCACTGCAGTGATACCTCTCAGTGACATCATTACGACTTATTTGACTCCAGTTTCGACTATTTTTGGTGGCTGTTGAGCTTTGTGGTCATATTGAGTCTGAGTGCGATGAACCTCCCATGGCATATAGCTCACATCTGGTATACTTGCTGCCATGGCTTAATGACTCCAAGAAATAATGTGACTGATTACTGTTTTCAATACATAATTATTTCGAGGAATGAATGTAGTGTGTGGCTAACCAAATTACATTTATTTCGGAACTGCAGCCCTCAAACGCACAATCACTGTGTGTGCCCTATTAGTAAAATATTACACACCACTGGATAAGCCATATCTGGCGTCATCTTATTCGATTGGAAATGTTTGTTGACTTCATTTTAATTTATCTGTTTATTCATTTGAAGACTATAACATGATGTAGTGTCATCTAGTTATGTATAAAACACTATATGTACTTTGTACATCAGAGTAATAAATGCAGTGTTACTATAACACTCTTCTGAAAACATAAAAAGATTATAAATATGAAGTATTATTTGATTGTGGTAGCTATTCTTGCACCCAAACTAAAGCACCAACTCATATCTTCGCTTGGTACACTCACTGCAATTTTGAAAACTATTACTGTCTTTCCTTTCCTTA
Source organism: Schistocerca americana (assembly GCF_021461395.2). Lineage (NCBI taxonomy): Eukaryota > Metazoa > Arthropoda > Insecta > Orthoptera > Acrididae > Schistocerca > Schistocerca americana. Next base: position 665,049,982 of record NC_060120.1, read on the forward strand.
AAAATGAAAACCTGCCAACTTCATGCTCGTTATTTACATATGTGTTACGATAAGTAATTGACAATATGCTCCCCAGTGGTAAAAATGTACTGGTTAAGTGAAACTTCTCCCTCTACAGTTGAAAATAACGGAAACAGCGAGAAGAAACAACAACAGAAACGTTCCTCCACCAGTAACATAAGTTCTGAGAGATACTGTTGCTCCTCTCCTTTCAAAGATATAATTTTGCTTTCTCAAAGGCATTGATAGATGTCTTTGTTCTCAAGGTATTAATATGCAGGAGACGTTAGGTTCACTGCAGTGAACTACATTTCATCTGCACACATAGTTTAATTGAAGATGTTCTTTTCTGGAAAAGAAATTATTAAGATAACTCTGTAGTTTGCAAATTTTCTTTTTTACTTTATAGACGGCTCACAGTAAGTTACTTTTTAAATTGTTTTTCAAATGTATCAATCTTTTCTGTGCTTCTTGTTCTGAGTGGTACCGAGTTCGTGTTACTAGATGATAACTGTGTTTTAAATATTGACTGGAATTTCTGTATTTCATCCTTAACATTTAAATAATTGACAATGACAATTCACTCCTGGTAGGGAGTGCTCTTGTATTTGTGTAACATCTAATGTTACAGAAAAGACGTTTATTAAACCAATAAAGCCCCCAGCAACTTTTAGAAAAATAGAGGTAAAAAATTAGAAGTAGCAGGATATGAACTTGCTACAATACACTTTGTTACCCAAAATCCATACATGGTACACCATCATGAATGCATACAATTTGTGACTCGGTTTTTCAATTATTTTTCACTTATACCTCCTCAAGACTTTAATAGTTGATATGCCTTTACCTTATATTAAATTATAACATATCATACCAGTAGCAATATGTTTTTGAGACAGCCTTAAAATTTGGAGCAACATATATTCATGTGAAACACATTGTATTTAAAGACCATCAAACATGATCTTCAACTAAAATGATGAAATCCATTATCACTTCTCCTTCTTCTTAGAACTCGATACTACCAAGGAAGTCTAATACATCCCAGACTTTCGTTACTGGGCACATACACTTCATTTTGACACCACAGGGAAGTATCACCATTCCTTTGGTAGTTATTCTTGCAGGCAGATGAATTAAAGCAGCAGCTCATTATATAGTCAGCTGGGTCATTCACTGGATGTCTGGAAACTACTGCAATTTTTTCTTTCCTGGAAAGTGAGAATCTGTCAACTTCATACTGATTATTTACATATCAGGATGTAAAAGTACTTAAGAAGAAGCTTCCCCAACGCTAAACAAATCTGCTGGTTATGATAAATATGTTCTAATTTGTGCAAAAAATTACAGTTCACTACCAGAAAAGGGAACTTTTTCCTGTGCACTTGATAGTAACTGAAACAAAGTGATAAAACACCGGCAGGGACATTCTTGTTCCAGTACCAGAATATATTTTGTATGTATATTTACTTTATTTGAAGACTTTATTGTTTGGAGTCTCCTAAAATAACTAGCTTGTAAATTTTCTTTTATTCTTCATAGATGGTTGAGACCATGCCACCTTTCGTTTTTCATGTTACAAGCTTTTCTATGTTCTTTTTGTTTGAGTGGTAGTTTGTTTTACCAGATAATCAACATCTTCTGAATATTTACTCGCAATTCCATGTTTCATGCTTGATTTGTAAATTATTGACAATGACAGCTCACTCCTGAGAGAGTGCTCTTATATGTACATAACATCAAATACTACAGAACATACTTCTATTAAATTAATAAGAAAAGTCCTAGAATCTTTCAGAAATATGAAAGGGGAAAATAAAATTTTTGCAGAAGGCAGAATGTGAATGAGAGTTTATTAATTCGCTACGCCACATCTGCATCCACTACATCACAGTGATCGTGTACAAATTGTGACCTTTTCCCATATCATACGGCACCTGCAGTCTTTAAATACTGGTAACTCATTGCTTGACATTTAACTGCAACAAAACGTACATTTCTAGAGATGTTGCTTGTGTTAGCGATTCAGAACAGCGTATTTTTAGCACACAAGTTATAATATAAAATAAACAATATACGAGCTTGACAAAATCCAATATATATGTCAGTAAGGTGACAATTACCGAAAATGGCTTCAATGAAACGACCCCTTCCTTTAGTGCACTGATTGCCACACACTTCTCAGTTGAAACCGATAGTTCATATTAGACACTGCTGACACCCCTGGATGATTCATCCCTCTTCCAAGGATATCGTGGGCCTGCAACCACACTGATCATGACAGCTCCCTTTTGGAGCGTCATACAACTGCAATTTTTGCTGTAGTGTACACAGAGAAATCTTTAGAGACCATTCAAAACCATTCTAAATGTTTCAATGTGATCCAAAGCAGCAAAGGGTGTTTATGATTAGTACGTACTTCTCCACAGAATTTCAATATGGTTAAGACAAGACTGCAAACCTGTTTATTAATAGATTTACTGTATCACTTGGTCTGGCTCACAAAGCTATGGTAATCTCAACACTTCAGACTTGCCTGGTTCATATGTTACCCTTCAGGGGCTGTTCCAGTGAATAATGAAAGGTTGTAGGATGTGAAATAAATGTCTGACTATGCACTGTAGGATTTCCACAGACAGATTTTATGAAAATATCGTTCAGTGCTCCAGGACAGATATGGACAATGACGCAGTACAAGATGAGGTTCTTTCAATGTATCCCTCTCACATAATCTTTCTGTGTTTTTTGTCTTACTGTAATAACTTTTTCATATGTTACTTTGTATAACAAATTACGTATTTCAAGTGTTATTACAAGATGAAAATGTTAGGCGTTTCCTAATATTTCCGTTTTTCATCTGGGAAATAGAAAATGGATTATATTTTAATCTTCTCTAATTAAAATTGTTATTTTCTTCCTGGTTTTATGCATTTAGAGGACAAACAATCAAGTTGTTCTGAATTATTTATTTTATAAACTGTGATTGCTAGTTAAGTGTAATATGAGTATATGCAAAAAGTAAGATGTAAGTTTATGTTATCAGAATGGAACTGATACACAGTTCTATGCCCTCCTAAAAATTTAAATAAATGGTTATACATTGCTTCTGAAATAAAAATAAAAGGGGTCTTTTGTAGATTTTTAAAGTTTTGCAAAATTGAGCTAATCTCTCAAGATTGTGATGTTGCATATCAAATCAAAGAACAAGTAAAGAGCTTTAAAGTGACACCAGAGAAAACTCTAGAACTTCAATATTTTTAGAAAGTTGGACTATTTATAAAACAAAATAACTGGAATGGTCAAAAGGTGTTATAACCTGCAATATTTGTTAACTACGAAGTACTCTCAAATGCCAAAAATGAGAGATCTGGAACATCAAGGTTAAAAAATTACCAAGCATTTCTAGATTTAGTGTCAACTGACCTGAATGTAAAGAAATGTTGTTGTTCATGCACCAGGATATTTTATGTGAAGTGATATTTTAAGATTCCGGTTACACAGTCAGTGAAAGGAATTGAAAATTTTAGCAAATCCACACAGTTGATAGTTCTGTCATGACAGTTAGGAAGAACAACTCCCAGTGCCAAAGCTTACAACCATTTATAGAACCCAAGTTAGTTGTCTGGTGTGACATCACATCCTAAAACAATTTCCGTCTCTGTGAACTGCTCTTAGGCAATATTGGAAGTTTTAATAATTTTATTTCTCAACGAAATTACTTTCATTCGTTCAACCTTGACTAGTTTTGATCTATGTGTCATGTAATAAAACTGTTGAAAGGCTGGATCAACCATAGCCTTCATCCTAGACAATATGACAGTATTTTCTAGATCATAAGTGATTAGTAGTCGCTGTTTGCCAAGATTTCGAAAATATTTAGGAGGTTCTGCTTTCATGTATGCGTTATTCTCTCGATTTTATTCCCACAGATTTCTACCCTTTAAGATCTTTATGTGAACAATAGTAAACAATAGTGAACAAATTGTTCACTATTGTAAATAAAGTTTTATTCATGCATGTACTTTTCTTACCACTTTGAAGACAAAAAACGCTACAGCATCAGTAAAATAAAATTTTGCTTCATTAAACAAATCTCTTCTATAAACAGATATGTTACACGAATTGTATATTAGGAGCCGCATTTGTCAATACACAATCAAATGTATGTATATAATCAAACAATTGAATAACCTTACTGTACAAAAATATACTAAGTAGTATGATTTTAACTTTGCACCATGTATTTTTCTCCATATGATAAATAACAGCATGTTCTTAGCACATATAGAAATAAATTCTCTGTATTGATGTCACTTTTAAGTCTTGAAAGGCACACCTGTTCAGTGTAGTTACCCGTTATCAATGCCACAGGATGATTTTCATGATACACCATGCTGTGGCTGCAGAAACGCTGAATAATTTGGCTCATACAACTGATATTTTTATTCCTCACAGTTGCAGATTACAACTGTTTCTTGCCATTTCAGTTATCTCAAAAAAACATCGAAGAGATTGTGATGAAATGGTAGAGTTAGCAAAGAATCATTAAGGCACATTTGCAAAACCTAAGTATCCAGTATATTATAGCAAGTTTTTTCGTCTTTATTGCTTTAATTTTTTAAACAGATACTGCCCATTTAAAAAAAAATTAAAGCTATCAAGGTAGGCAATAAAAATTTATTTTATAACTAGTGATTGTGTGTATTCTCTGAGGACATATTTGACAGCAAAGTTACATTGAAATTGTTGTACAGTTCCTTCTTCGCACTTGACACAGGCTTTGTGTGTTTGTTTACTTGTGTGGGAATGAAAACAAAGTAACGTGATACTGTCCTGTAAGATATGTAGTGTGAAAGAAATAGATATTGCATGCAATGACTCGATACGATTTTGTATTCCTTTAAAGCAAATGGAGTCTGTTTAAAGATTTTCAGACTTCCACCATTCTTAACTTACAGTTTTCAGTAGTTTGGTGAGAGTCACAGCCATTATCGGTTTGGCATTAGAACTAGAATCCAGTCACATTAATGTAACAATCTATCAATAATCTGAAAAACAGCCTTCTGATGTTTCAGACATGCAGAAAGAGAGTTAACGATGCTCTGTAAGGCACTGATTTGAAGCTGTGCTGTTTCCAGTGCCATGACTAGCTGCACTAGGTTTCTCAGTTGAGGATCCATGGCAGTCTGATCGAAATGGTCCCACATATTCTTGACTGGGTTTAGATCCGGTGATTCTGGTGGTATAGGAGTACATTAAACTCAAACTGGTGCTCACTGAACCACACAGATGCTCTGCAAGCTGTATGACATGTTGTGTTGTCCTTTTGGTGCATATCGTTGTGCCAAGGAAAAACAAACTGTATGTAAGGGTGGACATTGTCCCCAAGGATAGATGCATACTTGTGTTGATCCATTGCATCTTCAAAATGACGAGACCACCTCGAGAATGCCATGAAAACCCCAATGCTCCTCTGGCCCGGATTCTTCTGTCGAATGTTACAGTCCAATGGAGCATAAAATATGTTTAATCTGAAAAGGCCACCTGACGGCACTCAATGGACGCCAGGTTGCGGTATTGGTGTGTAGATCCTAGTCTTCATCGCCGATAAACAGCAATTACTGTGGGTGCATGAACCAGGCCTGTGCTGCAGAGGCCCATACAAGGGAACTAGCACTGAATGGTTGTTGAGGTGAGTGCTGGTAGCCCTTTGGTTCATCTAGCCAGTTACGTGCTCAGCAGTTGCATGTCTATTCGCTCAGATGCATCCCCACAGCTGTCATTCACGATGTCTTCTATGACCTGTAGTGCACCACCGTTGCCTAGGCAATGGTTTTGGATTGTGCCATTTTGCCATGCACACTATACTTTAACCATGGTGACAAGCAGACAGTTTACAGACTTAGCCATTTCGGAAATGCTTCCATCCTTGGTCTGAAAGCCAATGATCATGCCCTTTCTGATGTGAGATAAATCGCACCATTGCTGCACAGTGACAACAGCTGAACTGTTTTCTGCCTCTGCCCAACACGCTTTATATGCCTTCCGCTCCTAGTGCAGCCACTTGCCGTCTCTGAGTGGTTATTGCACTTTAACGTAGAATATAAGTGCTGGTAACATTAATTTGACTGGATTCTGTAGCACTGTAATGTATAATGTAATGTCAATCCATTGCTTTCCACTTAAACTAATTGTACATCTGTATCTTCTTTCCACAGCCCTGAAACCACTCTCATGGCAGCCATGGAATACGATTATTGTAATATAATGAAGAGTGTGTCTGGAGATTGTACCACTTCTTTCTTATTAGGGAAATTGATCGATGTAGCTATTACTTTTATTGTTGTTATTATCTGCTACCATTCTGAAGAGGGTCAGAGGATCCTGCAGCAGAAATCAATTAACCAAGAAGTGCTCTAATGTTCCAGCCATTACATTTCTCATCAAAGAGTTTGGGATCGCAACTGGCAACTGAACACAAATATATCAGAATGAGTTAAAGACATAGTCACCAGTAAATCACGATGTTGATGCTAACAGTGAACCTGTCAAAATCAATCTTCCTACAGAAGAAAATGTATCTGGACAGAAGTGACTACGTGATACTAGAAAGTATTACTTGTAAATAATAGTTTTCTAATAAGACATTGTACTTTGACTACTACACTTGATTAAGGTCTGCAAACAGTTGGTAAGATTTCAGTTGATAGCATTCCTGCTGCCTGTAGTCTCCTGTAAAATACGTTCGAGTCAAAACGATTATTGAATAGGAAGAACACACTGTAACAAACTGCGAAACTGAAATAGAAATTTCGCAGCATCTTTGTATTCCTTTTTGCCAGCTGATCGCGCCAGTGTGGGTTAGACGCTCTAGCCTCGCCAGTGGGCGCTGGCATCTGTCTATTTTGATCGAGGCAGCACCACGCCGAGCCCTGTGGTGGCCATGTGACACATTGATTGACAGTCTTGTGCTTCGACGTCAAAGCAGCGACATCTTGAAACCAGCTCCGGGTGCCTTGGGCAGCAACGGCATACAAGACCTTGTCTGAGGTACCAGGCCATGCAGGGCATACCACAGGGTCATGTTCACTTCTCAGAGTCACTGCCTCTGAAAGTTAGCTGCGGAACAATGGAGCCTGAGCAGGCAGGAGGATGTTGGCTGATAGCAGTCAGCAGCGGCTGGACTTGCATGTTTCAGCATACTACAGAAGGTGTGACATCAACTTAGCCAGTGCAAGCAGCCGCTGTGGGCAGTGATGGACAAGTCGTCAGTGGGCCTGGCATGGCGCCTCGGCCGTGTTTGTCTTTGCTATTGGTGTGGCTGGCCAAGGGGTGGACCTGCAATCATCAGCTGAGGGTGCTACAGTGGAAGAGCAGTGAGTTTATGCTGGCGAAATAAGACAGACCCTGTAGAAGCAGTACAGTGCAATGGAGTCAAAGAGACCAGTGAAGGCAGCAGAGCAGTGGGACTGCAATGGTCAGGACAGGGTGTGGCCGGCTGTCAACTGGATATCATTTGGCTCATGGTATTTCCTCCTTATCTCCTGAAGATACTGCAGCTGAAACCTAGAGGAAATTGTAGAAGAGGGCTTCTGTTATGACAATTGCCACTGAGTGCGTCTTCAACTGCATGTGTGCTGGCATTAGTATGCAACAAGGAAATAAATCGTCAGAACATAGTGGGGCCATGTTGTGCCTGTATTGGTAGAGCAGTGTTTACAAAGACGTGATTCAGTTGAAAAAGCCACAGAAAGGCCACGGTGTGCTCTGATTGTATTATAATTATGACTGAGGTGAAACACAATGCTGAGACTATAGTGTGGTCTAGTTGTTTTATTGTATGTTAACTTGTTCTGTCACTACATGCTGATCATATATATTGTCTGTACGATGTGTGGTTAGAGTGTTCTTTCATATTATGACCAGCAAGTGTTGTTGAGTAGTTTTATATCTGTGTCCCTTGCAAAGTCAATTTCTGCAGACTGAATCCATATTTATTATGAATGATATGTATACATGTATCTTAGGTTATGTATTAATGATTACTGTATGCTCTTAGTGCCCCTCCCCCCCCCCCCCCCTCCCTTGAAACTTATTTTCTTATTGTGAGGTGAGTGCTTGGTTTATTGTATCATTTGAAGCTCACTAATTTGAAGACCAAGCAAAAGTGTTTGCCATGTTTATTTATTTATACGCTTTGGAATTGTTAATTGTTGATCATAAAACGAAGTATATGGTCAGAAGCGCATGCTTACACAACACGCAGCCAGATACCACTCCCACTGAAATCCTGCCCACAAAGCAGATGGTGTACAAATGTCATACGTAAAAATGACTGGCAACAGTGACTGTAGTGCAGCGTCCCCTTACATTTCACAGTGACTTGCCTGACTAAAATCTTCTCATTTCCACCCACGTCATTTTGAATAAAATCCTCGAGCTTTCGAGAGTTTGCGCAACCTAGACGATAGTGGAAACAGCTATCGAAAGGAAATTATTAGAAGAAGCTATCGAAAGCTCGAAAATTTTATTGGAAATGAACTGGGTTTAAAATCGAAAAGATTTCATTCTGTGCCTGGCGGGGCCAACGAGAAATACTGGTGATGTCACACTAGTTGCCTTGCCTGACATAAATCACGAACAGTCAAGTCTGTCCGGAGCCCATGGAAATAAGCATGTCAATGAAAACCTACTCACTAAGGGTGTTAGCTTCGTCATGTGTTATCGACAGCTTACATGTATTATTATTAAATTATTAAACTCGTCTGACATAATAACTCAATCCCTACTGGAGACTGTTGCTGGAACTTCTAAGACCTGTAATGTCACGCCACAGAGCCGAAATACACTCCTGGAAATGGAAAAAAGAACACATTGACACCGGTGTGTCAGACCCACCATACTTGCTCCGGACACTGCGAGAGGGCTGTACAAGCAATGATCACACGCACGGCACAGCGGACACACCAGGAACCGCGGTGTTGGCCGTCGAATGGCGCTAGCTGCGCAGCATTTGTGCACCGCCGCCGTCAGTGTCAGCCAGTTTGCCGTGGCATGCGGAGCTCCATAGCAGTCTTTAACACTGGTAGCATGCCGCGACAGCGTAGACGTGAACCGTATGTGCAGTTGACGGACTTTGAGCGAGAGCGTATAGTGGGCATGCGGGAGGCCGGGTGGACATACCGCCGAATTGCTCAACACGTGGGGCGTGAGGTCTCCACAGTACATCGATGTTGTCGCCAGTGGTCGGCGGAAGGTGCACGTGCCCGTCGACCTGGGACCGGACCGCAGCGACGCACGGATGCACGCCAAGACCGTAGGATCCTACGCAGTGCCATAGGGGACCACACCGCCACTTCCCAGCAAATTAGGGACACTGTTGCTCCTGGGGTATCAGCGAGGACCATTCGCAACCGTCTCCATGAAGCTGGGCTACAGTCCCGCACACCGTTAGGCCGTCTTCCGCTCACGCCCCAACATCGTGCAGCCCGCCTCCAGTGGTGTCGCGACAGGCGTGAATGGAGGGACGAATGGAGACGTGTCGTCTTCAGCGATGAGAGTCGCTTCTGCCTTGGTGCCAATGATGGTCGTATGCGTGTTTGGCGCCGTGCAGGTGAGCGCCACAATCAGGACTGCATACGACCGAGGCACACAGGGCCAACACCCGGCATCATGGTGTGGGGAGCGATCTCCTACACTGGCCGTACACCACTGGTGATCGTCGAGGGGACACTGAATAGTGCACGGTACATCCAAACCGTCATCGAACCCATCGTTCTACCATTCCTAGACCGGCAAGGGAACTTGCTGTTCCAACAGGACAATGCACGTCCGCATGTATCCCGTGCCACCCAACGTGCTCTAGAAGGTGTAAGTCAACTACCCTGGCCAGCAAGATCTCCGGATCTGTCCCCCATTGAGCATGTTTGGGACTGGATGGAGCGTCGTCTCACGCGGTCTGCACGTCCAGCACGAACGCTGGTCCAACTGAGGCGCCAGGTGGAAATGGCATGGCAAGCCGTTCCACAGGACTACATCCAGCATCTCTACGATCGTCTCCATGGGAGAATAGCAGCCTGCATTGCTGCGAAAGGTGGATATACACTGTACCAGTGCCGACATTGTGCATGCTCTGTTGCCTGTGTCTATGTGCCTGTGGTTCTGTCAGTGTGATCATGTGATGTATCTGACCCCAGGAATGTGTCAATAAAGTTTCCCCTTCCTGGGACAATGAATCCACGGTGTTCTTATTTCAATTTCCAGGAGTGTATATAGTTGACCCCCATCTCTGCTTGGTGGTCAACTCCCATAACAATCGTCGTTGGATTTCTGAAAGTCTACGTTACATTACGATATTCCGTATGATACGAAAGCTGGAGTGAGGTGGCAGTAGTGGAATACATTAGAATAAAGTTTTTATCACTGTTTACTGATAATTGTGTGACATTAGATTTTTTCATTACACAGCACGTTTTTGTATTCATTTGCCAGTGTAATTTTTTTGGTTTTGTGTTTGTGTGTGTGTGTGTGTGTGTGTGTGTGTGTGTGTGTGTGTATATGTGGATCTGCACTTTCCTTTTTAATGAAATTACCGTACCTCTTGCTTGTACATGCCTCATTTCATATACAAGGTGTCTCGCCTAAGAGCTGTCAGACGCATTTTCTCTGTTATTTCAGCAGATATCTGCAGTTTCGTGTTAGCGAGGTGCAACTGGAGTTAGTCCAAACGAAGACTGATAGTCATGCCGCCCATGCGATACCCAGCATCGACGGAAAGCGTCGGTTTGTTTCCCATTATAAAGAAAATTGTTTTTAAATCGGAATTTTACGTGCCAGTTCGACGGAGCGGTCTCAAATTAGTGAAGTGCCATACTCGTTTTATCGACATGTATTACCAGGAACAGAAACACGAAGAACAACCCGTACTCCAGCAGGATGGACCTGGCACGCGGAGCATGCTACCGCCATGTAACAGCGTTGTTCCATCGCTGCTGGAGTTCTAGATTATCCTTTGTGTTTTATTGTCCCAGTTAATAAATATCGAGAAAAACGAATATCACACTAGACTAACTTGGGACCGCTCTGTCGAGTGGAAACGTGAAATACTGATTTAAAAATCATTTTGTATGTAACAGGAAAGAAACCGACACTTTCTGTCGAAACTGAGACTTTCCGTCGCATGACAGACTTAATCAGCAGTATTTATTTGAGCCGATTCCAGCTACATACTCCAAGAACGAAACGCAGATATCTGCTCAAACACCAGAGCAAATGCGTCTGACGCCTTGTAGGAGAGACACCCAGTATACTTGTGTATTTTGTAAACTTTTCAGGTGCAAAGTAAAAGCGTGTTAATGCTACACGGCATACTTTAAGTGATACAACCCAAGGTATTACCTCTATATTTTTTCACAAATCAAGATATCTGTCAGCGATGTGATTAACATAGCTAGCCTTTTTTCAGGGAACTACAAACTAAAGAAAAGATCTACAGTTGCCTCTTGCAGCACAATATAATAGGACGCACTGCTGATGCGTCAGTGACTGTATTACTAGGTGATTTTGATGATAGGAGCTCCTGTATGTTGTGATCACACCTTGTCTGCGGCAACAGTGGTTACCACGTCTCTTTGGAGACAGCATTTGGCGTCCTGCGTGAAACACACTGTACTGCACATCTACCTACGAGGGCTATTCGAAAAGTAAGGAACTATCGGCCGCAAAATGGAAACCACAGTGAAAATCCGATGAAACTTTGCGCAGCTGCGTTGGGCAGTGTGTCTAGTATGTTCATAGATGGCGTCATGTCGCTCCTCCGAGTTCTGAGCGCACAGTCCCCCACCATGTATGGGCGCCTGAAGTGAAATACGATGCTGAGACTATAGTGTGGTCCAGTTATTTTGATGTATATTAACTTTTTCTGTCAGTACATGTCGATCACATATATTGTCTGTACGATGTTTGGTTAGATTGTTCTTTTTTTATGACCAACTAGTGTTGTTGTGTAGTATTATATCCGTGTCCCTTGAAAAGTTAATTTCTGCAGACTGAATCCATATTTATGACGAATTATATGTATACATATATCTTAGGTTATGTATTAATGATTATTGTATGTTCTTAGTGCTCCTCCCCCCCCCCCCCCACCCCCCTTGAAACTTATTTCCTTACTGTGTGGTGAGTGCTTGGTTTATTGTTGCATTTGAAGCTCACTAATTTGATGCAACCTGATTTCATGCAACCCCGCATAATGTAAATGTCATGCAATTCCTGCTTCATGACTCTTATTGGTCACACACTGCAGGGGTAATGAGGACGCTCCTGCATCATTTCCAATGGGAAGTGTTTCATCACCCTCCATATAGCCCGGACTTGGCATGGGAAGCTATCTTCTATGACGTGAGTAGTGGAAAGTTGGTACGATGCTACGACGGATGTCTATGACAGAGCAACTACTACGCAGAGAAGTTGATGGTAATTGTAGCTAACTGTTGCAAATAAAACAATTTCGAGTTCCGCTGTGGTTTCTGGATAGCCTTCGTAGTATTTAAACTTAGTACATGCCTGGTATCTAGTACCTTTCCGTGAGCTTGAAGGCTTGCGTCATTGTCATCACATGCATGAAACGAAAGTGGGGTTGGCTAAAGGCATAACATGCTGCTGATCCCGTATGACACGTACAGTCAGAGGAACAAAAAAGAGTACAAAACAATGACAATTATTAACAACAATTTGTATTATAGCATATTTATTTTTTGCCAATTTCATCAATAAATTATTTTCACTATTCCTGGGACAACTTTATTCCTCATACACATGTATTCTTTCTTTGTGGAGAATAGTAATGGTGACTGTTCAATTATCAGTTTCTGTTTGTGCGGAATGTATCATCAGCTCCTCTCCCACTCACAGTAGCACAGTACAGCGTAGAGTTGCACATCTTAACCACATACACACTTTGCTTGGCTAAGCTGTTCACTCGTGCATTTGTTTTGAAATTGTCAGATAATTGGTATATGCTCCACCAGAGTGGGTTTGACGTCCAGTGCGCATTTCGCAATAATGTTCAGCTGTACGTAGCAGATCGCTCACGTCACACATATTTTCACTAGGAGCTACTGAACAGACTGTCTTTGGTGCCTGAGTGCAGAGCGCCGCGCTCGTGCTGCCATCTGGACGGCAGGAGACTGAACAGAGGTGAGCCAGCAAGGCGCCCGTCACTCCTCATTGAGAATGGCGATGTGGTCCCCGTCGCTGCCGCCGCCGGCGGCCCGGCGCGGCCCGTTGCTGATGCGCACGATGGACGCGTCGCCGGCGACGGCGCCGCCCCCGGGCCAGCAGCGCCGCGGCGCCCTATGCAGCCAGACGAGTGCGGCGAGCGCCGCCACGGCCAGAGACAGCAGCACCGCCAGCGCCACCGCCCACGCGTAGTAGCCGTGGCACTGCTCAGACACGCGCGCCTCCAGTAGTGCCGCCGCCGTCTTCTGTGCAGACCCTGAGGCAGAGGACGCGGCGTTCATTCAATATGTCCCGTATTCCATTCCACGCAAAAGACAGCCTGTCAAAAACGTAGCGAGGGGTTACAATTAAAGCGCAGCTACTGACAGACGTCCAGTGTGGGCCGTTATTAACGTATGGCAGGGAAACGTGGTACATATTCTAACGCGTTAATGCGGAACCGATTTATGTTGTGAAAAATTAGTTCCAATTATGACCGGCAGGTGCAAATCTGGCGATGCGAATGCAAAAAGGACATATGGAAATGTTAAGATACATAATAAATTAGGAAAAGGATGTGAGCAGAAAAGTCGAACAAGTGAGAAAGGCGTAATGTTTATTTTATTACTAACTGTCACTTGGACAGTTTGTTCAATACGAGCACCGGAGACGTCGACGAGATGCTGTGCAGCGCCAGATTTGCACCTGGTGGCCAAAATTGTAACTATTTTTTTCCAGCGTATATCGGTTCCACATTAACGCATTAGTGTATCTATCAAGTTTCGCTGCCATATGATAATTACAACCCATGCTGGACCTCCATGAATAGCTGCACTTTAATTACAACCTCCTAGTACGACAAGATGTCTCCCAATGCAACTGTTGTTAGTGATATGCCTTACTACATAACAAGTCTGGGATCCAAGATGTAATGAAACGAATCAATGACACTATTTTCACGACAAACTTCTTCAAATGGCTCTGAGCACTATGGGACTTAACTTCTGAGGTCATCAGTCCCATAGACTTAGAACTACTTAAACGTAACTAACCTAAGGACATCACACAAAACCAAGCCCGAGGCAGGATTCGAACCTGCGACCGTAGCAGCAGCGCGGTTCCGGACTGAAGCGCCTACAACCGCTCGGTCACAACGGCCGGCCATTAAATATATTATAGAAAATTATTGTACTTGGGTACAAAGATACTAAAATATATGTTCCGAAGTTATTTAAAATCGTGAAAAGTTGTGTTCAATTTAATGAACGAAATTTTTGAAATGATTCAAATCTATTATTATAATTATTTAAATAGCTATTAGTTCTAATTTGAAAAATTTCTACAGTGAAAATGTCATGAAATATTACTGACTGATAAACTGTATCGTTTGATGTAAACAACTGATATGTACTTGTAGCATCTGTGAGTTGCGATACTACATAAGCATCAATGGTCACTTTTTTCTGAGTTTATTTTTGGTGTGCGTTAATGCTGGTCAGTAATACGGGCTCTGTCGTGTTCTGTTGTGAGACATAGCACATTCTCGTCTTATTTGTGTGTGGAATATCTGCAACTTTTGATTGAAATATCACTACAGTATGTAGCACAGATAGGGAACATTTTTATCTTACCGTAACCAACTGCAAGGTTGGCAGTGATTCATTCATTTCATCAAAAACTTCTCGTATTGCAGCAAATTACCACGTTTCCTGCGATCGCTTCACGATTCTCGGTCATCAAATCTTAGTATTTTAGTAAGCTGCTGGAATCTGGCTCGGCTCATGGTAGCTGTATAAACAAACCTCTCTCAAGTGTAGGACCATAAATCTGTAACAGGTGAATTATTCTCGTTTTCCTTCCCCATAATAATAAATAGCCCTATATATGCCATGAATTCAAGTCTGTCTTGGGTATTTTCTGCCTCAGTGCCTGTTCATTGGTATGCTTTATTATGATGCTGACAATTTCGGGAGACAGAAGCTTTTCAAATGATTGTTATTGTTCCAACTTTTTTCGGTTTCCGCTGGATAGGTCAGGAGTCCACTACACGCAGCAGGCGGCTACACGGGTAGCAGGGGTTGTGTGGCGTAGACTGGGCGGTTTTTTTTTTTTTTTTTTTTTTTTTTTTTTTAAATCTTAGATGGCCTCGGGCAAGTACAGAAAGGGCAACAGCCTCAAAGGGTGTGGGTCAAAGTCAGGGCATGCGGGGACCAAGCAGCATTCGCTATTCTAATTGTAAACTATTGAAGCTGCATTGGTAAGGTACCGGAACTTCAAGCGCTGATAGAAAGCACCGAAGCTGAAATCGTTATAGGTACGGAAAGCTGGCTGAAGCCAGAGATAAATTCTGCCGAAATTTTTACAAAGGCACAGACGGTGTATAGAAAGGATAGACTGCATGCAACCGGTGGTGGCGTGTTTGTCGTTGTTAGAAGTAATTTATCCTGTAGTTAAGTACACTCCTGGAAATTGAAATAAGAACACCGTGAATTCATTGTCCCAGGAAGGGGAAACTTTATTGACACATTCCTGGGGTCAGATACATCACATGATCACACTGACAGAACCACAGGCACATAGACACAGGCAACAGAGCATGCACAATGTCGGCACTAGTACAGTGTATATCCACCTTTCGCAGCAATGCAGGCTGCTATTCTCCCATGGAGACGATCGTAGAGATGCTGGATGTAGTCCTGTGGAACGGCTTGCCATGCCATTTCCACCTGGCGCCTCAGTTGGACCAGCGTTCGTGCTGGATGTGCAGACCGCGTGAGACGACGCTTCATCCAGTCCCAAACATGCTCAATGGGGGACAGATCCGGAGATCTTGCTGGCCAGGGTAGTTGACTTACACCTTCTAGAGCACGTTGGGTGGCACGGGATACATGCGGACGTGCATTGTCCTGTTGGAATAGCAAGTTCCCTTGCCGGTCTAGGAATGGTAGAACGATGGGTTCGATGACGGTTAGGATGTACCATGCACTATTCAGTGTCCCATCGACGATCACCAGTGGTGTACGGCCAGTGTAGGAGATCGCTCCCCACACCATGATGCCGGGTGTTGGCCCTGTGTGCCTCGGTCGTATGCAATCCTGATTGTGGCGCTCACCTGCACGGCGCCAAACACGCATACGACCATCATTGGCACCAAGGCAGAAGCGACTCTCATCGCTGAAGACGACGCGTCTCCATTCGTCCCTCCATTCACGCCTGTCGCGACACCACTGGAGGCGGGCTGCACGATGTTGGGGCGTGAGCGGAAGACGGCCTAACGGTGTGCGGGACCGTAGCCCAGCTTCATGGAGACGGTTGCGAATGGTCCTCGCCGATACCCCAGGAGCAACAGTGTCCCTAATTTGCTGGGAAGTGGCGGTGCGGTCCCCTACGGCACTGCGTAGGATCCTACGGTCTTGGCGTGCATCCGTGCGTCGCTGCGGTCCGGTCCAAGGTCGACGGGCACGTGCACCTTCCGCCGACCACTGGCGACAACATCGATGTACTGTGGAGACCTCACGCCCCACGTGTTGAGCAATTCGGCAGTACGTCCACCCGGCCTCCCGCATGCCCACTATATGCCCTCGCTCAAAGTCCATCAACTGCACATACGGTTCACGTCCACGCTGTCGCGGCATGCTACCAGTGTTAAAGACTGCGATGGAGCTCCGTATGCCACGGCAAACTGGCTGACACTGACGGCGGCGGTGCACAAATGCTGCGCAGCTAGCGCCATTCGACGGCCAACACCGCGGTTCCTGGTGTGTCCGCTGTGCCGTGCGTGTGATCATTGCTTGTACAGCCCTCTCGCAGTGTCCGGAGCAAGTATGGTGGGTCTGACACACCGGTGTCAATGTGTTCTTTTTTCCATTTCCAGGAGTGTAGAAGTGGATAGTTCCTGTTAATTATTATGGGTGGGGGTTACACCCAACAACCGAGCTAGGTTAATAATTGGCTCCTTTTACCGACCTCCCGACTCAGCAGCATTAGTGGCAGAACAACTGAGAGAAAATCTGGAATATATTTCACATAAATTTTCTCAGCATGTTATAGTCTTAGGTGGAGATTTCAATTTACCAGATATAGACTGGGACACTCAGATATTTAGGACGGGTGGTAGGGACAGAGCATCGAGTGACATTATACTGAGTGCACTATCCGAAAATTACCTCGAGCAATTAAACAGAGAACCGACTCGTGGAGATAACATCTTGGACCTACTGATAAGAAACAGACCCGAACTCTTTGACACTGTAAGCGCAGAACAGGGAATCAGTGATCATAAGGTCGTGCAGCATCCCTCAATATGGAAGTAAATAGGAATATAAAAAAAGGCGGAAGGTTTATCTGTTTAGCAAGAGTAATAGAAGGCAGATTTCAGACTACCTAACAGATTAAAACGAAAATTTCTGTTCCGACACTGACAATGTCGAGTGTTTATGGGAAAAGTTCAAGGCAATCGGAAAATGCGTTTTAGAAAGGTACGTGCCGAGTAAAACTGTGAGGGACGGGAAAAGCCCACCGTGGTTCAACAACAAAGTTAAGAAAGCAAAGAGAGCTTCACTGCAAGTTTAAACGCAGCCGAAACCTCTCAGACAAACAGAAGCTAAACGATGTCAAAGTTAGCGTAAGGAGGGCTATGCGTGAAGCGTTCAGTGAATTCGAAAGTAAAATTCTATGTACCGACTTGACAGAAAATCCTAGGAAGTTCTGGTCTTACGTTAAATCAGTAAGTGGCTCGAAACAGCATATCCAAACACTCCGGGATGACGATTGCATTGAAACAGAGGATGACACTAGTAAAGCTGAAATACTAAACACCTTTTTCCAAAGCTGTTTCACAGAGGAAGACCGCACTGCAGTCCCTTCTCTAAATCCTCGCACAAACGAAAAAATGGCTAACTTCGAAATAAGTGTCCAAGGAATAGAAAAGCAACTGGAATCACTCAACGGAGGAAAGTCCACTGGACCTGACGCGATACCAATTCGATTCTACACAGAGTACACGAAAGAACTTGCCCCTCTTCTAACAGCCATGTACCGCAAGTCTCTAGAGGAACGGAAGGTTCCAAATGATTGAAAAAGAGCACAGGTAGTCCCAGTCTTCAAGAAGGGTCGTCGAGCAGATGCACAAAACTATAGACCTAGTATCTAGTAGGTGAATATGGATTGGGGGTAAGAAATGAAAGAAGAAGCCACCTGGTAGAATTTTGCACAGAGCACAACTTAATCACAGCTAACACTTGGTTCAAGAATCATAAAAGAAGGTTGTACACATGGAAGAAGCCTGGAGATACTGACAGGATTCAGATAGATTATATAATGGTAAGACAGAGATTTAGGAACCAGGTTTTAAATTGTAAGACATTTCCCGGGGCAGATGTGGACTCTGACCACAATCTATTGATTATGAGCTGTAGATTAAAACTGAAGAAACTGCAAAAAGGTGGGAATTTAAGGAGATGGGACCTGGATAAACTGACTAAACCAGAGGTTGTACAGAGTTTCAGGGAGAGCATAAGGGAACAATTGACAGGAAGGGGGAAAGAAATACAGTAGAAGAAGAATGGGTAGCTCTGAGGGATGAAGTAGTGAAGGCAGCAGAGGATCAAGTAGGTAAAAAGATGAGTGCTAGTAGAAATCCGTGGGTAACAGAAGAAATATTGAATTTAATTGATGAAAGGAGAAAATATAAAAACGCAGTTAATGAAGCAGGCAAAAAGGAATACAAACGTCTCAAAAATGAGAACGACAGGAAGTGCAAAATGGCTAAGCAGGGATGGCTAGAGGACAAATGTAAGGATGTAGAGTCTTATCTACCTAGGGGTAAGATAGATACTGCCTACAGGAAAATTACAGAGACCTTTGGAGAAAAGAGAGCCACTTGTATGAATATCAAGAGCTCAGATGGAAACCCAGTTCTAAGCAAAGAAGGGAAAGCAGAAAGGTGGAAGGAGTATATAGAGGGTCTATACAAGGGCGATGTACTTGAGGACAGTATTATGGAAATGGAAGAGGATGTAGATGAAGATGAAATGAGAGATACGATACTGCGTGAAGCGTTTGACAGGGCACTGAAAGATCTAAGTAGAAACAAGGCCCCAGCAGTAGACAACATTCCATTAGAACTACTGACAGCCTTGGGAGAGCCAGTCCCGACAAAACTCTACCATCTGGTGAGCAAGACGTATGAGACAGGCGAAATACCCTCAGACTTCAAGAAGAATATAATAATTCCAATCCCAAAGAAAGCAGGTGTTGACAGATGTGAAAATAACCGAACTATCAGTTTAATAAGTCACGGCTGCAAAATACTAACGCGAATTCTTTACAGACGAATGGAAAAAACTAGTAGAAGCCGAACTCGGGGAAGATCAGTTTGGATTCCGTAGAAAGGTTGGAACACGTGAGGCAATACTGACCCTACGACTTATCTTAGAAGCTAGATTAAGGAAAGGTAAACCTACGTTTCTAGAATTTGTAGACTTAGAGAAAGCTTTTGACAATGTTGACTGGAATACTCTCTTTCAAATTCTGAAGGTGGCAGGAGTAAAATACAGGGAGTGAAAGGCTATTTTCAATTTGTACAGGAACCAGATGGCAGTTATAAGAGTCGAGGGACATGAAAGGGAAGCAGAGGTTGGGAAGGGAGTGAGGCAGGGTTGTAGCCTCTCCCCGATGTTATTCAATCTGTATATTGAGCAAGCAGTGAAGGAAACAAAAGAAATATTTGGAGTAGGTATTAAAATCCATGGAGAAGAAATAAAAACTTTGAGGTTCGCCGATGACATTGTAATTCTGTCAGAGACAGCAAAGGACCTGGAGGAGCAGCCGAACGGAATGGATAGTGTCTTGAAAGGAGGATATAAGATGAACATCAACAAAAGCAAAACGAGGATAAGGGAATGTAGTCGAATTAGGTCGGGTGACGCTGAGGGAATTAGATTAGGAAATGTGACACTTACAAAGTAGTAAACGAGTTTTGCTCTTTGGGGAGCAAAATAACTGATGATGGTCGAAGTAGAGAGGATATAAAATGTAGACTAGCAATGGCAAGGAAAGCGTTTCTGAAGAAGACAAATTTGTTAACATGGAATATAGATTTAAGTGTCAGGAAGTCGTTTCTGAAAGTATTTGTATGGAGCGTAGCCATGTATGGAAGTGAGACATGGACGATAAATAGTTTGGACAAGAAGAGAATAGAAGCTTTCGAAATGTGATGCTACAGAAGAATGCTGAAGATTGGATGGGTAGATCACATAACTAATGAGGAGGTATTGAATAGGATTGGGGAGAAGAGGAGTTTGTGGCACAACTTGACTAGAAGAAGGGATCGGTTGGTAGGACATGTTCTGAGCCATCAAGGGATCACCAAGTTAGTATTGGAGGGCAGCGTGGAGGGTAAAAATCGTAGAGGGCGACCAAGAGATGAATACACTAAGCAGATTCAGAAGGATGTAGGCTGCAGTAGGTACTGGGAGATGAAGAAGCCTGCACAGGATAGAGTAGCATGGAGAGCTGCATCAAACCAGTCTCAGGACTGAAGACCACAACAACAACATATCTCTGACGTCGATCTGTTGTAGAATTTTAGAACACGTTTTTTGCTCACATATCATGTCGTTTCTGGAAACCCAGAATCTACTCTGTAGGAATCAATATGGATTCCGGAAACAGCGATCGTTTGAGACCCAACTCGCTTTATTTGTTCATGAGACCCAGAAAATATTAGATACAGGCTACCAGGCAGATGCTATTTTGCTTCCGGAAGGCGTTCGATACAGTTCCGCACTGTCGCCTGATAAACAAAGTAAGAGCTTACGGAATATCAGACCAGCTGTGTGGCTGGATTGAAGAGTTTTTAGCAAACAGAACACAGCATGTTGTTCTCAATGGAGAGACGTCTACAGACGTTAAAGTAACCTCTGGCGTGCCACAGGGGAGTGTTATGGGACCATTGCTTTTCACAATATATGTAAATGACCAAGTAGATAGTGTCGGAAGTTCCATGCGGCTTTTCGCGGATGATGCTGTAGTATACAGAGAAGTTGCAGCATTAGAAAATTGTAGCGAAATGCAAGAAGATCTGCAGCGGATAGGCACTTGGTGCAGGGAGTGGCAACTGACCCTTAACATAGACAAATGTAATGTATTGCGAATACATAGAAAGAAGGATCCTTTATTGTATGGTTATACGACAGCGGAACAAACACTAGTAGCAGTTACTTCTGTAAAATATCTGGGAGTATGCGTGCGGAACGATTTGAAGTGGAATGATCATATAAAATTAATTGTTGGTAAGGTGCGTACCAGGTTGAGATTCATTGGGAGAGTCCTTAGAAAATGTAGTCCATCAACAAAGGAGGTGGCTTACAAAACACTCGTTCGACCTATACTTGAGTATTACTCATCAGTGTGGGATCCGTACCAGATCAGGTTGACGGAGGAGATAGAGAAGATCCAAATAAGAGCGGTGCGTTTCGTCACAGGGTTATTTGGTAAGCGTGATAGCGTTACGAGATGTTTAGCAAACTCAAGTGGCAGACTCTGCAAGAGAGGCGCTCTGCATCGCGGTGTAGCTTGCTGTCCAGGTTTCGAGAGGGTGCGTTTCTGGATTAGGTATCGAATGTATTGCTTCCTCCCGCTTATACCTCCAGAGGAGATCACGAATGTAAAATTAGAGAGATTCAAGCGCGCACGGAGGCTTTCCGGCAGTCTTTCTTCCCGCGAACCATACGCGACTGGAACAGGAAAGGGAGGTAATGACAGTGGCACGTACAGTGCCCTCCGCCACCCACCGTTGGGTGGCTTGCGGAGTATAAATGTAGATGTAGATGTACCTTCGTCTCTTATGCCTTCTCTTTCTGTGACTATGTTTTGTGCTATTCGTCTTCTAATGTGAAGAAGTTTGAAGCTATAAATTTTTCCAGTGCTTCAAGCTGCGTCGTCATCAGTTTCAGGTGCCCAAAGTTCCATCCTCAGCATGTGTAGGTACTCCATCACTGTCCATATCAGGGCAGGGGCGGGTCCAAGGGGGGGGGGGGGCAACTGGGGCAATTGCACCCCCCCCCCCCCCCCTGGTGCGTGACCGATCTTTTTTTCTTCGACTGCTTTAAGGGCTGATTACGTCGGCCTATCTAGTATGTTTTACTCGAAGTCGAAGATGTAAACAGTGACACGCAGTTTGATGTAACAATTCAAAAAGAGACCTTGAAACCTCTTCCATTTAGCGAATAAACTACAGAAGAAACAACTATTCGCTAAGGCATGAGCGATCTGTGTTCCTTTTTTAGCACTTTCCCCGCAGTGCGTATGTAAGATTTTGTTTCTAGTGGCAATTTGCAAAGAGATGGTGTTGATAATTAAGCGATGAACACCGAAGGAATACTTGAAAATATTCTCATTAGTTGCAAATAGTGTGAACCTTACGACAGTCCCTTTTATTCTGCAACTGCACGTTTTCGATTTGGATGAACGCTTCTCCCCCATTTTGGCTTTCTTCTCACTTCTGATGCGGTATGTGAACAAACGATAATTAGCCAAATGTAATAATGTACACGAAAATAACGTCTGTGGATTCATTCACAACCCATTCTCTCATACGGTAAGAATATAAATGTTACGGTCAGCAGATTCAAACAGATACTGAAATCTAGAAAACTCAGATTCATTTCTCTTTCTCCAAAGTGCAAAGGGCAACCCTTCCAAAGACTGAGAAAGATACGTTTTCCTCATCAATATAATTTATTCTGAGGTACTAAGCGTATGCTTCTATCGCAATCTGAAAAAGGCATGAATTTCTTAACAGTGTTAGAGTTGTGGCTTTGCTCTAAACTGTTTGCTTATTTCGGAAGTCAAATCTTGAAGTAACAAGTTGCTGTTTGCAAATAGCCAAGGAAATTGCCGGAGTACAAGGAAGAATCTGCTTATTTAAGAACATCGATGAATGAAAATCGCCTCCTTGGTCTTGCACTTGTGCATATTCATTACCAGATTCCTGTAGACGTAGAAAAAGTAATTACAAGATTTTCAAAAAGCGTCCGTAAAAGGAGATTAGAATTTAATATTTAAGAGCAGTATTGTGAATATACATATTTAATATTAAATTTCATTTTATTTATACTTTTACATTTTTATTTTATTTCTTATCTTTTTACACGAAGAAAGAAAGAAATTTCTTATTGTTAGTATTTACATTCATGAGGAAAAACAGCTTATTATTAGCATAAAATGACGTAATTAACAATATAAGATGATTTCCTGAACACAGTCAAATACCCTATTATAACTTTTCGCAGTTGTGTCGTCATTGCTGCGTATAAACACGTGCGCGAATTCGATGGCAACATTCTGTCACATGAAAGCAATTGGTGAACTAATTTCGAAGATTTAAGAATGGAAACAAATGAACATTTTTATAGATTATTTTACATTAGCAGACAAACAGAGTTTTTCAAGTACACCTGTCGTCTTTGAAGAATATGTTTTAGGGAATGAAGTAATTCATTTCATTAAACACACTTAACACATATCGATACACAATTAAACAAAGAAGTATACACACACATATATATATATATATATATATATATATATATATATATATATATATATATATAATAGTATGGACAAGAAGAGAATAGAAGCTTTCGAAATGTGGTGCTACAGAAGAATGCTGAAGATTAGATGTGTAGATCACGTAACTAATGAGGAAGTATTGAATAGGATTGGAGAGGAGAGAAGTTTGTGGCACAACTTAACTAGAAGAAGGGATCGGTTGGTAGGACATGTGTTGAGGCATCAAGGGATCACCAATTCAGTATTGGAGGGCAGTGTGGAGGGTAAAAATCGTAGAGGGAGACCAAGAGATGAATACACTATGCAAATTCAGAAGGATGCAGGTTGCAGTAGGTACAGGGAGATGAAGAAGCTTGCACAGAATAGAGTAGCATGGAGAGCTACATCAAACCAGTCTCAGGACTGAAGGCCACAACAACAACAACAACACACACACACACACATATATATATATATATATATATATATATATATATATATATATATATATAATGCGTGTGTGTGTGCGCGCATATAGAGTATTAAAGATTTTATTTGGAATTAATTTTTGTGAAGGCAGATACCAAAAAATTTGCCCCCGCCTGACCGAGATCCTGGATCCGCCCCTGGTCCATATCCTCGTGCACAACACATTCCTCTTAAGGTTCGTTCACTACATAGTCGGTTTCATCACGTTCAATTTGAGAATCTGTAGATTTTTCCAAAATCTGCGATATTTCTCCTTCAGCAAGTGACTGTCGTTACATTTTCAATTACAGTTGTATCTAACAGTGGACTAAGTACCACTGAACAGGAAACAATAAAGGACCAGAGGGAAATGAATCATTGTTGAGACCATTGTTGCTGTCAACCGAGAGAAATACTATGTCCATGCTTTCTAAGGTCACGTAATGCTATATTTGTGGAGTAAGACGGCCGTTTTGGGAAGTCGTACCAAGGGCGCGGGGAGGGGGAGAGACTTAATGACCAACTCCCTTAAACTTAAATTTTCCGACTAAGCATAAGCGAAAAATGTAAAACAACAATCACAGAATCCGGAAGAAGACTTCATTAAAAACAATAAATATTATTTGCAAAATTTTAAAAAATAAAGTATCTGAGTAGATTTCACTATTTTCAAAAGGTAGGCATAAAGTATCCCTTCCTTAGTATTGCGTGGGTTAAGAGCGCAATGGAAAATTCACTATCAACTGCAGGTGACAGAGCGAACAGGTGGAAATAGTATATTGAAGGCCTCTACGAGCATGAGGACTTGTCTGATAACGTGACTGAACAACAAATGGGAGTCGATATGAAAGATGTTGGTGATCCTGTTTTATGCTTAGAGTTTAATATAGCTTTGGTAGACTCAATAAAATAAGGGATAACGTATAGACAACATTTCTTCGGAATTTATAAAATCATTCGGTGACGTTGTAAGCACGCGACTATGCAAATTGGTGTTTACAATCTATGAGACTTGAGGCATACCATCAGACTTTCGAAAAATATCATCCGCACAATCTCGAATGTAGCAAGTGCAGATAGTGCGAGAACAATCGCGCAGTCATCTTAATAGCTCACCCATCCAATTTGCTGACAAGAGTAATACACAGAAGATTGGAAAAGAAAATTGGTGATCTGTTAGATGACGATCGGTTTGGCTTTAGAAAAAGGTAAGGGCATCAGAGAGTTCTGACGTCATTGATAGCGAAAGCAAGACTTAAGAATAATGAAGACGCGTTCGTAGAGTTTTGTCTACTTAAAAAAAGTCGTTCGACAGTATAAAATGGTGCAAGGAGTGGGAGATTCTGAGAAAAATAGGAGTAAGTTATAGGGAAAGACGGATAATATACGATATCTACAAGAACCAACAATAGTAATGGCAAACCAAGAAATAATTGCTCGGATTAAACCGAGTGTAACACAGGGATGTATTTCGTCCCTACAGTTCAATCTTTACAATGAAGAAGCAATGACAAAAATAAAGAAAATTTCAAGAGTGGGATTACAATTCAGTATGAACGATACCAATGATAAAAATCGCTGATGCCAATGCTACCCTCAGTGAAAGTAGAAAAGAATTAAAGGAGCTGCTGTAGAATGAACAGGCTAACGAGTATAGAATGTGGACTGAGAATAAAATAGAGAAAATAAATTAATGAAGAACAGCAGAAATGATATTAGCTGCAAACTTAAAATCAAAATCGAGAACCATGAAGTAGACGAAGTAAAGGAATTCTGCTACACGTGGAGCAAAAAACTTATGTTGGATGAAGCAAGGAGGACATAAAAGGCAGACTAACACTGGAAAAAAGGCATTCCTTCTCAAGCGTAGTCTGCTAGTACCAAACATAGGCCTTAATATGAGGAAGAAATTTCTGAGAATGTACGTTCGGAGCATAGCATTCTATAGTAGTGAAAAATGGACTGTGGCAAAAACAGGAAAGAAGAGAATCGAAGCGTTTCAGATGTTGTGCTACAGAAGGATGTTAAAAATTAGACGGGCTGATAAGATACGGCATGAGATGGTTCTCTGTATAATTAGCGAAGAAAGGAACACGTGAAAAAAACTGACAAGAAGAAGGGACAGGGTGACAGGACATCTGTTGAGACATCAGGGAATAACTTCCATGGTACTAGAGGGAGCTGTAAAGGGTAAAAACTGCAGGGAAAGACAGACTCGAATACATCCAACCAACAGTTGAGGAGGTAGGAGGCAAGTGCTAATCCGAGTGAAGAGGTTGAGACAAGAGAGGAATTCGGGGCGAGCCGCATCGAACAGTTCCAAAGATTGAAGACCTTAAAAGAAAGAAGGAGCACGGTATCTACCCGTTCATGTGCGTCATTGTTAGCAGGATAGACGTACTGATGGCATTGTGGCAAATATTGACCTAAGTGATCGTGGAATATAAATACAATTAAATTGATTCAACAATGGAAAGACATCTGGACCCACAAAATATCGATGAGATTCTACAGAGATTATGTCAAAACAGAAGATCATCGTAAATCGCTGGGGCCTCGAAGGTTACCAAGTGATTGGAAGAAAAGTGTAAATCATTCCCGTTTCCAAGAAAGGTGGTTAGATAGATACAATTATAGGCCTCTGTCGTGGATGTTCATCCATTCTAGAATTATCGAGCATGTATGCTCACAAATGTTTCGGAGAACGAAAATTTCCCCATAAAATTCAACACAGCTTCTGTTCTTTTCTTGTCTGAAATGCTTATCATCATTTCCACACAAAATGACACTCCAGACAAATACTTTCAGGAAAGACTTCCTAACACTTAAATTAATATTCGATGTTAACAAATTTCTCTTTTTCAGAAACGTTTTGCTTGCCCCAGCCAAACGACATTTTATATCCTCTCTACAGCAGTCTTGATCATTTATTTTGCTACCCAAAACAAAACTCATCTGATACCTTTAGTGTTTCATTTCCTAATCTACGTGACTTATCTGTGATTCACCCTTAAAATGCCGGGCAGAAGGTCCTCCGAACCATGTTCAGAACATTTCTCTACCGTTCCACACTCTAGCAGGGTGGGAAAAATGTGCATTTAAATCACTCCTTACGAGCTCTGACTCCTCTTATTTTACTACGTCGATGCTTTCTCCTGTAGATTGGCGACAATAAAATATTGTCACATTCAGAGGACAAAGCTGGTGATCAAAATTTTATGAAAAAATCTTATCGCTACCAAAAACAACCTTGTTTCAATGATAGCCTCCCCAACTACCTTACCATATCTCTGACACTTTCTTCCCTATTTCGTGATGAAACAAAACGAGCTGCCTTTCTTGGAATTTTTTTGACCTCCTCCATCAAATCTATCTGGTAAGGATCCCATACCGCACAGCAGAGGACGGAAAAGCGCAGTGAAGACAGTCTCTTTAGAAAACCTGTTGCAACTTGTGTTCTACCAATAAAACGCAGTCTTTAGTTTGCCTTCCCAACAACATTCATTATTCATGTGATCGTTCCAGCTTAAGTTGGATTGTAATTCCTAGATATTTCGTTGAACTGACAGCCTTTAAATTTGTGTGTTATACCGTGTAGCCGAAATTTAACGGATTTCCTTACGCACTCATATGGATGACCTCACACTTTACCTTATCCACAGTCGATTACCACTTTTCGCACCATACAGATATAGTGTCTAAGTCATTTTGCATTTAGTTTCGGTATTCTAAAGGCTCTACTACACGGTAAATGGTAGCAGAATCTGCAAAAAAATCTAAGAGGGCTGCTCAGATTGTGTCCTAAATCGTTTATGTAGATTAGGAACGGCAGAGGTTCTACAACACTTTCTTGGGGAACGTCAGATATCACTTCTGTTTTACTCGATGACTTTGATTAGAAGTCTCTTGTGCGGAGCGGTGTCAAAAATCTCAGGGATCAGAAATATGGAATCAAATTGTGATCGCTGCCGATAGCACTCATTACTTCGCGCATATAAAGAGCTAGTTGTGTTTCACAAGAACGATATTTTCTGAATCCGTGCTATGTGTCAATAGACCATTTCCTTCGAGGTAATTCACAATGATCGACTACAGTATACGTTCCAAAATTAGTCTATAAATCGACGTCAGTGATATGGGTCTGAAATTCCTATTTCCATTCTGGAGTATTGGTATGGCCTGTAGAACCTTCCAGTCTTTACTTACAGATCTTTCGATGTGGCACTGGTTGTATAGGATTGCTAAGTATGGGGCTATTGTATCAGAATATTCTGAAAAGAACCTGACTGGTATGCTATTTGGACCGGAAGGCTTGCCTGTGATTTAAGCAGTTTCACTACACCAAAGACATCTACTTCTAAGTCACTCATATTGGTTGTTGTTCTTGATTCGAATCCTGGAATATTTACCTCGTCTTCCTTGGTGAAAGAATTCCAGAAAACTATATTTAGTGACTCTGCTTAAGTAACGCTTCATCGGTAACATTACCGTTGCTACTGCACACTGAAGGTGTTGATTGTGTCTCGCCGCTGGTGCACTTTATATATGACCAGAGTCTCTTTGGATTTTCTACCAGATTTCGAGCCATGGTATCGTTGTGGAATCTACTAATATCATCTCACATTGAAGTCCAGACTAAGTTTCGAGGTTCAGTAACACGTCGCCAATTTTGCGGTTTTTGCGTTCGTTTAAATTTGCCGTGCTTTCTTCGTTGTTTTTGCACTATTTTCTGTACCGTGGGGATGAGTGCAATCGTTTGTTAATTTATTCGGTATAAATATCATAATCGCCCTCGATGGTATTTCTTTGAATTTAGCCCATATCTGGTCTACACCTACGTGGTCTGGAAGGATTAAAGATTTTCTCTTACAAAGCCATCAACCGAATTTTTATCTGCTTTGCTAAACAGATATATCTTGCGGTTATGTTTGGCGGATTTGGATTTTTCAATGGTCAGTCTTGTTACAACGACCGTGTGCTCACTAATCCCTACATCCGTCATGATACTCCCTACTTACTCAGGATGATTTTTCGCTCAGAGGTCAAGCATGTTTCGCAACCGTTTATACTCCGAATGTGCTTATGAACTAATTGCTCAAAATAATTTTCGAAGAAAGCATTTAGTACAACGTCTGACGATGTTTTATGCCTACCACTGTCTTTGAGCATGTATTTTCAGCAACATATCGAAGGTAAACTGAAGTCACCACCAACTACTATAATTGTATGGGTGGGGTATCTATTTGAAATGAGACTTAAATTTTCTTTCAACTGTTCAGCCACTGAATCATCTTAGTCTTGGGCGGGAGAGGGGGGGGGGGGGGGGGAGAGGGCGGTAAAATGAACGAATTATTGATCTATTCCGGTTGTCAAGTATAACCTCTACTTATACTAATTCAGATGAACTATATACTTCAATTTCGCTACATGCTAAAATACTTCTGACAACAACAACAAACGGCCACCAGCCTTTGTAAAATTTCCCGCTGAACTTACCTCCGGCTTCAGTCAGTCTTCGGTACCTATAACGGTTTGAACGTCAGTGCTTTCTTTTACTGCCTGGCGCTCTGGTTCTTTCCTAACAGCTACAGTTTACAGTACAGAATATTGCTATGTCTACCCTTGTCCTGTGCTTATCCTGTACCCCTCAGCCTGAAGCGCTTTCTGTACTTCCTCGAAGCCAAACCCTCAAAATCACTTAATTTTATTCGACTATATTCCATTATCCTTGTTTTGCTTTTGTTGTTGTTCATGTTATTTTCTCCTTTCAAGATACAGTCCATTCCTTTCAACTGCTCTTCGAAGCCCATTGCTGTCTCTGACAGAATTACGACGTCATCACAAAACCTCAAAGTTCACTGAACACTAATTCCCTGTCCAGTTCTTTCTTTCGTTTTCTTTACAGCTCGCTCAATGAACAAACAGACTGAATAACATTGGAGATAGGCTACAACCCCGTCTCACTCACTTCTCAGCCAATGCTTCCCTTTCACGCCCTTTCGACTCTTGTAACTGCCACCTAGTTTCCACGTAAGTTGTAAATAACCTTTCTCTCCCTGTATTTTACCCCCGATACATTCAGAATTTCAAAGAGTGTATTCCAGTCTACATTGTCAAAAGTTTGTCTAAATCTGCAAATGCAACAAATAGAGATAGGCCTTTTTTCAACCTATCTTCTAAGAAACGTCTAGGGTCAATATTGCCTCACGTGTACCTACATTTCTCTGGAACCCAAACTTCATTCCCGAGGTCGGTTCTCCGTTCTTCTAGTAGCCGACAGATGTAAAGGTAATTACTGGAGTACCCTAACGAATAACTTTCAGATATTTGGCAACTGGAACAGATTTAGAACAGTGAGTAACAATATTATGGAAACATGTGAAGCAATAAATTAAGTATTAAGAGATACGAGTTTGTTACACTTCCGCTTGTATATCGTGGGCAGACTTTTGATTTCTTTTTATTTTTACGTCTTGCTGGGTAATATTTAGATGGGACACCTCTACCATTTTGGTACTGGTCAGCGACTTTCTTGTATTTGTCCTTATAATCGTTTTAGTTTCCACAATCGTGGAAACTAACTTTACAAAGGGATAAACTGCAACAAAAATTTGATTCAGATCAAAATTCGCGGCGAGACAGAACATTCGTACGGTCTCAAAGTCAGACAGACAACTGGCTTTTCTTTTGACAAACGCAATCGTACACGTTCAAACTTATTTGTCAAATCAGTCACCAACTAAAATTTCTCTGAAACATGTCAAACAAAGTCATTCATTGACAAACAACATAGCACACTGCCAAATGATTTGAAAAACACGAAAAGTTTGTCTAATTGCTTCATCTCTACGGGGGCCTTAACAGGAACACCGGTGACAATAAGAAAGACACCGTACACTCCGCATTAGAAGCTGCTTAGAAAACTTGAAAACCGTCTTTCAGGGCAAGAAACACGAATACTCCACAGTCCCCTACGTGGTCATCACAGAGATTGCGCAGATAAAATTAGCCAAAAACCAGTTCGTACAGTGCCTATGTGCATTCTTGCCTTGCTCCATGCGCGAATGGAAGGAGTAGAAATGCACCCTCGACCATGCATTTCCCAGCGATTCGCGGAGTATAGCTAAGGATGTAATGCAGATGCAAGTGTGTTTGATGTATCTAGAGCAGTTACCTCGAAACTGGTCACCAGCATTCAGTTCTTGTGCCAGGAAAGCTAAACTTCTGAAATCAATTTACGGAAAGAAGGGGACTCACAGCTGAACGTCCCCTTAACATCAAGGTCTTTAGCGACGATTAACTACAACGTAGGTTAGATAAAGAAGCGCCTATTTTAAATTAACTGTGCCAGTCATTTTTAGAATTGACGGAATTTGCTCGGTCACGTAATCTGAAGTGAAACAAGAAATTGTAAAATCTTCTTCGTTTGTATTCGAATAAGAGCTCAACATCAGTTTGGCAAAGTTTACGTTAAAACAGTTAAACTACGACAGTCGTTCGGTGTAACCCTAAAGTAGATAACACGAGTAACTTAGTCGCATCGCCAGTAATGTTATACACTAACACATCTCTCATTCCACCTGGGACGTCTTGTGTATACAGTATGATTAATGTGCATGTTTATGACACCCTTTTCCAAGAATAATTTTTGATACATACATGCGTTATTACACCGTACATCTCCCTGAAATATCTGTAACACCTCGGCCACGTTTCTCTGAGTCTGAATAAATTGATGAAGCGGACTCGATCCCAACGCCAGATTTTTCATTAACTGTATGCAAAATATTTTTATAAAACTGTTCCAGTCATCCTACATTGCCGCAGAGTTCGTTTCATTGTCTTTTGTCACTTGCTTCTTTTGTGGCATGATCGAATACGGTACGATTTATTGCTAAAGTGTAGCTGTTCTTCATTTTATAACTTGAGTCCTGCTTACGATGAAGCTACGTCTTCCGTAGCGGAATCTATAAACCGGTACTTTAATTTTTAGTCTCCTAAAAAGCAAAACATACATCTTACTGCACATACAAATTTTCAGTTGCTTATCTCAGTCAACGAGTGTTATGGTTTAGAAGAAGACGTTTATTAGTTCCCCTTCTTTTTGACATATGCAAGTGCGTCCGCAGAAATTCATCCAGCGGCAGGTGAAACTACGAAACGGCTATTTCTGATATAAATGATTTATCCAGATCCATAAGAGTTCATGGAATATCCATGGAACTGATGTTTATCCCCACAATATTTGTTGTCTGATAAAATGTGATAAAAAAACTCCGTACTCAGATTTCAGGAGGGGGGGGGGGGCGGAAGAAGGAGGGGGGGGGTCACCCTCTAGTCCTTACTTGCCGACGCTTATGATCCTATAGAATTTTGCAGGCATCTCTACGTGTTTCTTTAGCTCTACGGCTGGTTATATACTTTCGATACGATGATGGTCCTTTTCATTGTTGGAACTTCTCTCCAGTGTATTACCTGTAATCCCCACACCGTTTCTTTAAAGAATCGGGCTCCCGCGTATAAAACGGCTTCAAACGTCAGATTTCTTTACAAATGAGCTAATGTGTTAAATATTTGATGTTAAGCAGACAACCGAGAAAAAGTTCGGAAAAGGTTGGAAATGAAGTTTAAAATTTTTTGAAAGTCGCTAAATGTTGTCATTATGAAGCACTGGAAGATTATAATCTGGCTAATATGCGCTGTTGTTTTCGCACATCTCAGTGTTTATGACACAATTTCTTCTGACCTGTGTGTAGTACAATGACACAATTTTGGAGGGACATGCGGTGATATATGTGGATACTGCCTGCCAGATGCGTTGCGTAAGTAATTAGTAGTGAAGAAGTAATAAATTAAAACATCATGCCTGATTCTGAAATCTTACAGAAAAAATGGAGTAAGCGGTAAACATTTTTCCTTTCATCATTCTGTGAGGGGTGTTAGCGATAGAACGTTTCGGAACTATTTGAAATTATATGTAAAGTTTTTTCGTGCTCTCGCTCTCAAATACTGGATAAATACACTCCTGGAAATTGAAATAAGAACACCGTGAATTCATTGTCCCAGGAAGGGGAAACTTTATTGACACATTCCTGGGGTCAGATACATCACATGATCACACTGACAGAACCACAGGCACATAGACACAGGCAACAGAGCATGCACAATGTCGGCACTAGTACAGTGTATATCCACCTTTCGCAGCAATGCACGCTGCTATTCTCCCATGGAGACGATCGTAGAGATGCTGGATGTAGTCCTGTGGAACGGCTTGCCATGCCATTTCCACCTGGCGCCTCAGTTGGACCAGCGTTCGTGCTGGACGTGCAGACCGCGTGAGACGACGCTTCATCCAGTCCCAAACATGCTCAATGGGGGACAGATCCGGAGATCTTGCTGGCCAGGGTACTTGACTTACACCTTCTAGAGCACGTTGGGTGGCACGGGATACATGTGGACGTGCATTGTCCTGTTGGAACAGCAAGTTCCCTTGCCGGTCTAGGAATGGTAGAACGATGGGTTCGATGACGGTTTGGATGTACCGTGCACTATTCAGTGTCCCCTCGACGATCACCAGTGGTGTACGGCCAGTGTAGGAGATCGCTCCCCACACCATGATGCCGGGTGTTGGCCCTGTGTGCCTCGGTCGTATGCAGTCCTGATTGTGGTGCTCACCTGCACGGCACCAAACACGCATACGACCATCATTGGCACCAAGGCAGAAGCGACTCTCATCGCTGGAGACGACACGTCTCCATTCGTCCCTCCATTCACTCCTGTCGCGACACCACTGGAGGTGGGCTGCACGATGTTGGGGCGTGAGCGGAAGACGGCCTAAAGGTGTGCGGGACCGTAGCCCAGCTTCATGGAGACGGTTGCGAATGGTCCTCGCCGATACCCCAGGAGCAACAGTGTCCCTAATTTGCTGGGAAGTGGCGGTGCGGTCCCCTACGGCACTGCGTAGGATCCTACGGTCTTGGCGTGCATCCGTGCGTCGCTGCGGTCCGGTCCCAGGTCGACGGGCACGTGCACCTTCCGCCGACCACTGGCGACAACATCGATGTACTGTGGAGACCTCACGCCCCACGTGTTGAGCAATTCGGCGGTACGTCCACCCGGCCTCCCGCATGCCCACTATACGCCCTCGCTCAAAGTCCGTCAACTGCACATACGGTTCACGTCCACGCTGTCGCGGCATGCTACCAGTGTTAAAGACTGCGATGGAGCTCCGTATGCCACGGCAAACTGGCTGACACTGACGGCGGCGGTGCACAAATGCTGCGCAGCTAGCGCCATTCGACGGCCAACACCGCGGTTCCTGGTGTGTCCGCTGTTCCGTGCGTGTGATCATTGCTTGTACAGCCCTCTCGCAGTGTCCGGAGCAAGTATGGTGGGTCTGACACACCGGTGTCAATGTGTTCTTTTTTCCATTTCCAGGAGTGTATATACTGGATATCTTGCGCGTCGTGAGCTAAGCCGCTTCAAGAGATATACACTGTTTCTAACAGTAATAATTATCTTGTTATGTAAGATCTTTAACTTTATTCTTGATGAGTATATTATGACAGTATATTAAATTTTCAAATTCCGTCAGTAATTAAATGAAATAGTGAAAGTAAAATTTTGTTACCCCTGGAAGGTGTCAGGTAGGCAACCGGAAACTGGGACTATGAACTATG
The DNA here is from genome assembly GCF_021461395.2 of Schistocerca americana. Taxonomy (NCBI): domain Eukaryota; kingdom Metazoa; phylum Arthropoda; class Insecta; order Orthoptera; family Acrididae; genus Schistocerca; species Schistocerca americana. Next base: position 665,084,901 of record NC_060120.1, read on the forward strand.
AACCACGGACGGGATTAGTCTTAAGGAATAGTATAGGTTTTGCAACGGTTGATTTAATGTTAACGGACTAATTTCGTAGACATAAGCAATGCCCTTTGTTGGAAGAATGTCACATTTGCAGAGAGAGCAGCGTATACTTTATTGGATTATAGACGTAGAAAGTTCGAGGGTTTGTTCAGTCGCATAATTCGAAATTTTTTTTTTCACGCAGATGCCTAAAGCGTATCTCTTTATAGTATACGAATGAGGCGGCTGTTTTGGATCGTAGTGTTGTCTGTTAGTTTTTTTTACGACGAACAGATAAATCATGATTCACTCGTAGCATTAATCAAAACTTACATCTACTCTACAAATTTCAAGACAACACGAAATAAAAATTTTCTAATCGGTGGAATGCATGATTATATTATGATACTAATACTGTCTTCGATTTTATTCTTATATGTCCAGTTAATAAATTTTTAGTAATTATTTGTCCTGCAAAAGTGGAATAGAGATCAAAGGGACGGAAATATACGATTCCTACTATAAACAATCCCAATACAAATAACAATGTTAGTGCAATTATTAATTTTATTGGAATTCTCGTGTTTTTAAAAAAGATGGCATGTACGTCGCTATGTAAAGCTGATGACGTTAACTGTGTAGAACTATGTACATTGGTAGCCAGTGACTGCGCACTGTGCCTCCTAGTCCTTGCATCCGAATTATTTTTCACTGCAATAAACACACGCAGAACGAAGAAATAAATGACAAACTTCGAAATCTGACAGGAAAATCTCGTAAAATCCAGCTGCTACTTCTTTTAAGCGTTCATTCGTGTCGTATTACAAAGTGAGTTCTCCAGTGTTACAAGAAAATTGAGCATTGACCAACGGAGTATTTTCTTTTGTAGTAATTACAAGCATGTAATTACTGAAAGCCAACTTCAGAAACAGCGTACAAAATTAGTAATTACAAGCCTGTAATAATTAAAACGGAACTTCAAAAACAGTGTAGAAAAGTCATCGTAGCACTGCGACTACACTAATAAAGTATAATGTGTAATTTTGTGATCAGTTTTTGAAGTTGTACATAATACATTGTGTATGACAGAACGAAGAAGGTAAAAAAAAATGAAGGGGGCACCGGGTTTGAACCGGGGACCTCTCGTCGATCTGCAGTCGAATGCTCTACCACTTTTTTTTCTCTTTTTTTCTGATTCAACACGAATTGTATCCTACCACTACCGTCACTAGTACGTCGTTGTTTGTTACCGACAGATAATGCAACACCGGTGGCTAAGGGGTGACTGGCCACGGGTTTTTGAGGCAAGGGTGGGAAGGTGCTGTTACCGAGATCGTTGTCCTCTGACACAGATGCACTCGGTTGGGAGTCAGTCACAGAAGGCGTCTGATATTGAGTTAGGACATCAGCCGATGTTAATCTCTGTCGTTGTTGCAGATTGTTTCGAAGTACGACAACTCGCCGTGGGCAATCCTCTCGTAAATGGCCACTCGTGTTACAGATAAAACAAGTGCCTACTTGCCCCTCGTAAATGACATGAGCCTTATAACCACAAACCATTATATAGGATGGGATATTGGCTTTAACGGCCATGTCAACTAAGCGAACCCCACTATAACATTGGAGTTTGTGACGGCTCGACCATTGGGAGCCATAACTGCACTATATGAGCGGCCGGGACCGCTGTGAGTGAATTAAGAAGCTTGTGTACGACGGTAGTGAAGAAGCACTGAGAATATCACAGGTCACAATGCAAGAATTATTATAAACACGGCTTGCGGCGCTACGACTACGCGGAAGCACCGACACGTCCGATCGCTGTCGCGTCCCAATCGGAACTGACTTTTTTTTGTGATCAGTCTTTGAAGTTGTACATAATACATTGTATACATGACAGAACGAAGAAGGTAAAAAAAAAAAAAATGAAGGGGGCACCCGGGTTTGAACCGGGGACCTCTCGATCTGCAGTCGAATGCTCTACCACTGAGCTATACCCCCACATTTGACTTCGCGGCTTCGTATGTACAAGAGTCAGATTACACTGGCACCAGTTTAAATTTAGTGCCACAGAATGCAGTAGTATGGAAACTGTACGGATAAGGTTTTGGAAGCGTCTTGATCGTTTTTAGTACCTTTGCATACGCAAAATCACTGCTGTCTGGTCCCACCTCTTATCGAGATGGTATGGTATCAGTAGTCTTAAAAGCGTAAGATTACTATTTTCGTCTACGGAAGTAATCGTTTTTCAGTCAACTTTGCAAGACGAATGTAGAAACAAGCACGTTTCAGATTATGAATACGAAAATCAAGTAGACGTCAACTGTCTCTGGAGTTTGAAAATGCTATACGTGTATTGAATATCGGAGTGACTATAGTTTGCCGCTGCGCCAGCATGAAAATGATTGGCATATTATAGTGATGTTTGCGTTCCAATGTGTTGATTATTTGTAGTAATGAGTGTGAACTTCGCTAATTCAGTTTAATGCAAATCAATGAGTAGAAGGTCAAAGACCTTGAAAGCAATTACTACGATGACTGATTATAATGTTAATTATATTAATTTACGACTGTATTTGACATGTTTCCAAGAAAATGATTAATAAGCTAGGTAATACACTTGCAAAATATTTAGAAAAGATATTTTTATTCATATGCTAACATCATTTAGTACTGAATCTCACAAGTCTGAAGTAGGAAATCAGAACTGAGAACACTGTTGGTTATAAACAACAATAACCAGTCATAAGGAGCCTTTGAATAATCTTCCTCGAAAGTAATAATGTAGACAACAAATTTTAATGCTTCGGCGAGTGTACACGGTACCGAAAATGCCATTCTGCGGAAACAAACAATGCTCTAGGAAGCGTTGTGCTTATCTGTTGCTCACGTTAAGACGACTGTGACGGGGAATTTGATTCCTCTACTGTTCGGAAACGTTTCTTAGCCACCCTCACACAACACTCGAAGAATAAAGAAAGTCGAGACGTCACACAAGAGCAGCTTTTTTACCGCCCCCATTTGATTGGTAGAGCACCAGCGTGCTCACTGTTACGGAAAGCAGAGCGACTCATTAGCAAATGAAGCCAGTTAGTGAGTGCTCCATAATCGAATGTCTGGTGTTACATTATCTCAAGAGAAGATGGCGTTGTCTGTTGCGTATCCAGTATCGACGATCGAGCAGGAGCGCTATCATTCGGAAAAACACCAGACTTCTCCAGCTACACAGTGCTACACCTGGCTAACAGAGAAGTTTTGCAGAGTCACGGAAACCACTTCTGCAAGCTTATGAGAATTGTGTAATGAATAAAAACTCAGTACTCCGCATCTGGAGGGAAGGGGTGGGTGTGGGGTGGGGGCTGCTGTCAAGCGACCCATCTATCCCTTCCCTAGGCTTGCCATCCGCACCGATATATCGGTATCGTCATCATTATGGGCCTTCTTGTTCCGACACCTCGGTAACACCCAATTTTGTCCCCATTTTGCAAAATACTATTACGAGCTTGGCTCAACAAGGTCTCTATAGGGAAGGTCTGGACACCAGTGTTCCTTACGGAGCCGCCATATTAGGGCTAGAGCAGACGACACAGTATTATGTCGCTCGAGAACAGAGCGGTTGCCTCCAGAAATAATTACCGTTCCGAAAACAGTTTGCCTATCTTTTGTGTCGGAAATTATATATTTAAGTTTAAAAATTAAATACTGACTATGTGTAAGATCAATATTGCTCATTTCGTTTGAGTAAAACGGTATGCTTTCATAAATGTTTGTACCTGCTTTTGGATGTTTAGAAGAAACTAGTTTAGGTGGATTTGGGACGTCAAATTTCGTTGGAATGAGATTCCATTTTAGCTGTCTTCTTTCATCAGCTCTCCTTACTTGAACAGTGAATGCTCAAAGTGAAGCTTTAAAAAAATCGATACGATATTTCAGCTGTAATTCTTGTAACCGTTAATTTACTTACCTCACGCAACTTGGACTACAATTCCGTGCAGCACAGTAACCCTTTTCCAAATAAACACACTTTCTAGCGACAAATACTACACCCAGTTCAAAAACAATCTGCTACAGTCGCGTCATAGGCTAGAACCAACATGGCCGCGATCGCAAAGAATCATGGTAGCATGACCAGACCTGTTTTCTATAGACCTTGGGCTCAAGTACTGCAGTAACGCCAACAGTTAGCGGGTTAGCCGGTTAGCACAATTTGTAAATGCAGCCTCAGTTAGTGTTATTTTGTCAACAGATGGCGTTGTCTGTTGCGTATCCAGTATCGACGATCGAGCAGGAGCGCTATCATTCGGAAAAATACCAGACTTCTCCAGTGGTTCGGGGCAGGAACAATTTAAGCAGCACCTCGCGGAAGAATCGGGCAGTTCTCATTTGAAGGGCGATCTAATAATACGAATCTTTCTAAACGTAATACGGACGAGTGCAAGTTAGTAATGTTCTAGTGTTTACTGCGGATATACAGGGCGGTACCTCGATGATTGGAGTGTAATTGTCGACTGTTTACCTCCTAATAAACTTATCGTAATTTACGAAAATGCAGAATGATGGAAACAGAAAGTGTCACTTTTGGTATGATAACACAAAACAGTGGTTTTTTGCCAAGAAGGGACTTACGTATCAGGAAGCGTTGTGTGAGATTTGTCGCTGTTTCGTCTCAGTAACTCACTGAGGTTAAGGCAGATATGCGGCACCACATTTCCACGAAGAATCATACAAACAGATTCGCAGCTGCATCGATATCAAAGCTTTTTCCTACATTCATTATTAAAGAAGATACCCAGGAAGAACTGGTCGTTGGTGCTACAGATCTAGCAACAGGTCATAAAGTTGTCAGGCATCATCAATCCTTCAGTTCTTTTGACTATACAGTCAAACTCAATGCCGCAATGTATCCTGACTCCAAAGTCACCGCAAAGCAGTCTACAGAAAGGACCAAAGCTACAGGGATTTTTAAATATATTCTCGCGGCACACTCCGTGTACGAATGCATAAGACAATTGTATGAAGTTTCATTTTACTGTATAGACAACGACGCATCGAACCACAAGTCCCAAAAGGTGTTTCCTTGAGTTCCAATACTCGAGTCCGACAGCTGCTGCGGCACATAAAGGTTAGGAATCGCAGAGAAAATAGCGTCGGTGTGTGGTTTTCATGTGTAATAAACGGATTCCTATACTCTGCACAAGAAAAACAGATCTAAACACTCTATATCAACTTTTCACGTCAGACGTGCGACTATTACGCTTGAAGCCCTAATTTGAATATGCTGCTGTCATGTGCAAAGGCACCTTGTATTAGCGGCCGATATTCAGGTTATCGCGACGCAGGCCTTATCTTCATTCTCACACTGCTGCCACCAGCTGGACAGCGGCTTGACGTCTAGTGTAAGATTATTACGAAAGGAGTCTTGAGGCTGCAGCAAAAATTGATGAACTGTAAGTTGTTGGTTGAATATCCACCATTCTTTTGCCGTTTGGCCTATTATAATTAAGTACCCCGAGAGAGTAAAATAATTTTTAATACCACACTGGTCATTAAACCTGCAACACAATGAAGGCGTTAATTCTGCAGCACAATGAAGGTGATGTACAAATAAGGAAAGATTAAGCGTGGGTTTTGTCACATCCCGTAATCTCATCTGAATATTAGTTGATGAATTTTTTTTCGGGTTATCAGCCGAGTCGGGGCATCTTGTTGACGCAACACCTCGACGGCCTTCGCCCGAAGATGGCGAGTAGAAAACTCGTTGAAACGTTGCGACTGCGCGACGGCACGCCTCGGCTAATGAATGGAGAAGATTTCCTCAGCGAAGTACGCCCAGAATGCCTGGATCCCTTGAATATTAGTTGTTTGTGAGGAGGTTGTGTTAATGCACAGTGTAAGAAGCAGAAGCGTCTACCAGCTTTTGACAGAAATCTTACAGTAACAGGAGCGCAACCTATAAAGACTGCTGTTTATCGTTCTTTGTTTTCGGGGTCTCACGACAGTCATGAGAATATACAGGGTGATTCAAAAAGAATACCACAACTTTAAAAATGTGTATTTAATGAAAGAAACAAATATAACCTTCTGTTATACATCATTACAAAGAGTATTTAAAAAGGTTTTTTTTCACTCAAAAACAAGTTCAGAGATGTTCAATATGGCCCCCTCCAGACACTCGAGCAATATCAACCCGATACTCCAACTCGTTCCACACTCTCTGGAGATGTTAGAGAATTGGCTGTTCCCTCAGCTCGAACAAGAAGCACAACAATTCATATTTCAGCAGGATGGAGCGCCAACACATTGGTACTTATCTGTCCGTAACTACCTGAACGTCAACTAACCGAGGCTATGGATCGGCCGCCAGGCAGCCCGTGACAGAGCACTTCATCACTGGCCTCCAAGAAGCCCTGATCTTACCCCCTGCGATTTTTTCTATGGGGGTATGTTAAGGATATGGTGTTTCAGCCACCTCTCCCAGCCACCATTGATGATTTGAAACGAGAAATAACAGCAGCTATCCAAACTGTTACGCCTGATATGCTACAGAGAGTGTGGAACGAGTTGGAGTATCGGGTTGATATTGCTCGAGTGTCTGGAGGGGGCCATATTGAACATCTCTGAACTTGTTTTTGAGTGAAAAAAAAACCTTTTTAAATACTGTTTGTAATGATGTATAACAGAAGGTTATATTATGTTTCTTTCATTAAATACACATTTTTAAAGTTGTGGTATTCTTTTTGAATCACCCTGTAGAATCCAAGCAAGATCCCACTACTTCGTCCACCAGCACTCCAGAGAACAGGTAATTGGTTCACTAGGCCTGAACTCGAATCAGGAAAGGTATTGGCTGGTTATAATTAAACTGACGGTGTTCCGAGTGCTGCGATGTGGGCTGTATACATGCAGCACGGTAGGAGTCAGAAAGTGAAGTGTTTCCTGCTTTGAAGGCACTATGCTGTTTGTCGCTTGGGGACGTGTGTTGATTTCATTTGTTAAGTGACTGTTGGTGTAAAGGGTGAATGAGGTTGAAGTTTCCTGTATGAAACACAATGGCTATCGAGAGAAGGAGCGTACACTTCTGGTAAAGTTGTTTCATCAGAACAGCAGCAATTGCGAGCATTGCGGAAACATCACCGACATAAACAATTCGAAGAGACCCCATCTCGATTAATGGGCCGAAGAATATGATCAAGAAATCTGAAAAAACAAATGAAATAGGTTGTGCAGGCAGGGAGAGGGAGGCAGCCCATTCTCATGACTGTAGCTATAGCTTACCTTACAGTCAGTGCTCAAGCTGTATCACGGGAACTGGCTGTCACCTGGCCATCAATTAATAACATTTCGTGGTGCATTTTACAGTAGTATCCCTACAAGATTTAGAAAGTGTATCAAATGAAGCCCTAAGATTTTGGCACGCATGGAAATCGGTGAAATGCGGCTGGGGAATATTGTTTGGGCGGTCGAGGTACATTTTAGTCTGCGCGGTGCCGTGAATGCACAGAACTCTCACATACGGCGTTCTAGTTCACCACATGTGCAGGAGCGTCCACTGCACTCTCCTTATGTAATTGTAGAGTGGTTTCACAAGCTCCTTCATTCCCGATTCGTTTTTCTCAAAAGAGATGACATCTCACAGTCCTGTTAGGTATCCAGTGACATCTGCACCTTATGAGGCATACCTTGTGCAACACGTGATTCCAGCTTTGCAAGAACGCAACTGTGTCCGCTACACTATTTTCATGCACGATCCTGCGACACCACATGTCGCGTTCCAGGTGAAGGATTTGCTTCGAGAACTCTTCGATAAAGACTGCGTCATCTCTAGGCAATTTCGACTGCATCAGCTCGAGGCAACTTCAAGATGTCTGGCTCCCCTGGCCTAAATCCATGTAACTTTTAGTTGTGGGAATATCCGAAAGATTGTGTCTGTCACGGACTTGTCCAGACTATTCCTGATCTGAAGGATACCATACAATGACATACAGATCTGATTACAACGGATATTCTGCGAGAAACTGTCGACCATGCCGTGTCACAGTTTCAGCATCATGTTACTGAATCGGGAGACCACATTGGACACGTCTTGTAACATGTGACCCTATCCTGATAAACGTGCCAGAACCACTGTTCTCGCGTGATTGTTCCTCTCCTTTTCCTGTACGCACACCACATTCTGGCTGCTTACAGCGCCATATTGTCCACTGGTAGCAGAAAATGTAACCATTATTTTTTCAGCCTACTGTCTGAGCATACCGATTAACGAACATACCTACGATGTTTCAACGTCCTGAGATGTATGCAGCCTGCACTACATGACACCGAACACGGTCAGTTAAATTATACCCAGCTGGCACTTGTTTGCGCATAAAGACAAGTAAGTATCTACACAGTGTGTGCAACGGCGTCTGAAGTAAGACCAACTGTCAGTACTGCCATCATTGTTGCGGCTTTCCATAACCAGGCAGCAGTGAGGTGCGACAACAATAGTGCGCCCAGCGACAGCAATGGACATAGGAGAGGCACCACGTGTCCTTTCCGGACGAGTCCTGGTTCTGGGTATGGAATTACGATGGACGTATCCGCCTGCGAAGGCTCCGAGGAAAACGCTCGTTGCCATGCCGCATTCGTCATCGTCATACTGGCTCAGCATCTGACGTCATGGTATGGGGTGTGTGTAACGAGTAATGCTATTTGTGGTGTTATGACTTAGTGGTGTCTTACTCCTTACTAATCGCTGGGTTCTGAAATTTTCAAAGCTGAGCTCACTTTTTCTCTGACGGTGGTATTGTCTTGCTATATAACGTCAACAATGCCCAAGCGCAACTGGTCACGCGTAGTTTTAGGACATTTTCACACGAACGAATTTTTGGTCAAAATCGACTACGTGAGGCTCGTGCACTTTCCGTGCTTGCGTGTAAATCAGCAACCAAGCACGACGCGTGTGTGTCTATGATGTCAGTGATCTATAGATAGCGCTAAGTGTGGAGTTGTAAATTTTCGAGTAAACCATACACTGCGCATGCGTAGAAACAAGTGACTGTGGCCACGTCTGCTAAGATCGGATGTTAACCTGTACTGGCCGAGCTCACACCTGTTACAGAAACGGCTTTTGTGCTTACCTGTCTTCTTAATCTTTATTGTATTGTTTGCTTTGTTTTCGTGACACAATGAAAAGTTACACAAGGTCTTGCTATTTTTCCTAATAGTCTTCTCCTACAAGAGAGACGAAATATCTAGAACGCAAGTTGTATCTAGGTGTTACAGAGAAAAACCCCTACACTATGCATGAATAAGAAAGTAATGTTTCAATGAAAAATCATTTCAGCAGTGAAAAGGACAGAATTATTTGACAAGAAAAATAGTTTTGATGTATTTGACACTTAGCAAGAAAACAAGATATTGTTTGGTGTGTTTTCAAGTATATATTTTCTCGTGCTAATAAACGTATACGTTCTGTAAAGTCTAGATGACACTATCGCAATTTTTTCAGTTCTCAGGATTGTAAGGAATTTGTCACACGAAGTTTGATAAGAACATCCTCTATGAATTCTACTCTGGTCATTAATAAACTCTATTATCATTGCTTGTTCCTACATTTTGTAACTATACTTCCATTTTTTGTAAAAAGGATAGTTCCTCTTAACTCCACTTTCACCGTTAATCCATTTCTGCCTAGGTAACAACCTGTCATTGTTTTCTCTCGTTGGCAACAATGCCTGCTTTGGAGTGGCTATTGTTGTATGGCTTTCAGATAAGGAGGCTTTGTTGTTCATGTTTAGGTAGGTTTCAGTCAGTTGCAAGCATTAAGTGTTCAGTGACTGGTGCTTCAAGTACAGAAGACTTCTCTGAGTGAGATTATGTCTTGGAATAAGAAGTAAGTATCATTTTTTATCGCAAATTATAATACAGTTTGTTTAAATGTTGGTTGATTATAATGCTAAAAGTACTGAAATTTATGTTAATTGTTATCTACAAAATGCAATTCTTATTTTTGTGGCTCCAAATACAGATTTAATTTTGTGTTGCGTATATGTCACACTAGGCAAAACAGTGAAAATAACGATTCGTTCTCTTTAGAGTTCTATCTCTCCATGAGCTCCTGGCTATTCTTGAAGGGGAGGAAGAAGCTGCAACAGATATATTAACTGAACCTCCTGAAGCTAATGTGGATTCGGATGAAGATTCTGAGGAAGAAGATGGGAGAGGAAACGTCGATAATCTTGGACCAAGGCAACTCCAGACTGGTGCAGAAGTGGTTTTATCAAGTAAAAACAGGTTAGGTAGTGAACATGAGATTAATTTCTCTCCTGATGATAAACCAGATGAACAGGAAAAGTCACAGATCTTAAAAACTATAACCAGAGATTGGAAAAAAAAGATCTGCATAGTGTTAGTTCTGTATTTCCTGAGAGTGATTATAGTAAATACAGAAACTTGTCTGTGTGACAACACAAAAATAGATGCTAATGATAGAATGTGGAAACTTCGTCTATTAATAAATATGCTAAGAAAAAAGTTTGCTCTTCACTTTCAGCCTGAGCAAGATTTGTCTTACGATGAGAGCATGATAAAGTATTTTGGCAGACATGGATGTAAACAGTTTCTGAAAGGTAAGCCCATTAGATCTGGGTACAAAGTATGGTGTCTAAACACAACCATGGGTTATATAGTGGAATTTCAAATATACCAAGGAGCTGATCCTCAGAGCAATGAAAAATATGAGAAAGCATTTGGAAAATGTGCTGCTCCTTTGATTCAAATGATCGATTTTCTTCCTGAAAAGAACAAACACCTTCCCTACAGGTTTTATTTTGACAACTTGTTTACATCACAAACATTGTTGATCTACGTGAAGCAACGAGGTTTGGTGCAACTGGGACTATTCGTGAAAATTGTGTGCCTAAAGAGTGTCATCTCATACCTTCTAACCCTATGTCCAAAAGGAATAAGAGAGGAGATTTTAATTACAAGAGCACCAAGGAAAGTGGAATAATCTTTGCCAGATGGCTAGATAATTCTACAGTAACAATTGCTTCCAGAAGCCATGGTATCAGTCCAGTCAGCACCGTTGCCCGATACTCTAGACTAGAGAAGAAAAGAATACTTGTACCTGGACCTAATGTAATTGGAGAATACCACAAAAATATGGGAGGCTTCTAGATATCTCTATACATAATGGGTGGCTTCTTCATAGAAAGACTGGCATAAATATGCCTCAGCTGCACTTCCGGCGCTACATTGTGAAATGTTACCTGACTTCCAATGCTGCAGTACCAAGAGGTCCTGGACGCCCTGCGGGTAATTCAAACCAAGGCAGAGTGCTGCATGATATGATGAAACAAATCATCTGGTAGCCATGGTGCCACAGAAAAAAAAAAAACGCTGTGCGGCGGAAAACAGCAAAGGAACCCCAAGAACAATGTGCTGCAAATGTGATGTTGGTTGTCAGTTGGGATGATAAAGTCGATCGCGTAGAAGGGAGTCGTTGCTGCGGGTACTTACGCGCAGCGTCACGTATAAATGGTCGAAAGTACCTGCTAGAAGGTACGATTATAAGTTTCAAAGTATTACGTTGGATTCGTAGAGTAAAAGTATTTCAGTGATTGGGTTTATTCGCGGAAAGGCGAGCGGATTTATCTGTGGGAATTGCGGTCGAAACAGCATCGTGGTTGTTGGTTAGTAATGTCATTACTGGAACGTATTGCGGTTTGAAAACATATGAAAAGGCTTCCGTTGACAGTGATTACCTGTTTGACTAATATAGAAACGCAACGTAGCAATGGATACTTTAGCATGAATAATGAGGTTAACTATAAATACAATTGTTAGGAAATGTGTTACATGGCAAAACGCTAATAAAACAAAGTGATATTAATCTGTACTGTTACAATTTTAAAGTTATATTTTCCATCTTTTGATGTAGAGACTTTAACATTTGGAAAGCATGAAATACGCGTGTTCGTACTACGCACTTGCTCATGTTGTTTTACTAAGAAAGCGTGTTCTTTCTGTGTGGCTCCAATACTCGAGTCCGACAGCCGCAAAAATAATTAATTTTAAATCTGGTTTAATACTGAATACATGCTTTACTGCCATTAGCCATGGTTATTTTATAAGAAATGAAAAAGATTTGCTATGAGCAATACAAAGATTAGACTCAATCTGTAAACATTACGAACGAATGTGTTTGAAAGTGGTAGTGTTAAAGAACGTTTTTGAATGTTCTAGAATATTCCAGAATACAATCTGGGAACGGCACATATCGCTTTATCTGCACTCCGGCAAAATCGTCTTAACAGATGAGTCATACATCGTAGTACAGACAGAAGAACAAATCAACCCATCGCAAAAGTGTATCGTATTATAGGGAGAATCCACGTAAACAAAGAATGGCTGTGTGGACAATTTTAGCAACAAAAAGTGACGTAGTTCGACAAACAAATCAGTGAATACGGAATATCATACTAGAGGAAGAAAAAATATTTAATTTGATCGGTACAATAATGAACCAAGAAGGGAACTTCCCAACAGGAGTCCTAAATTTGCTGAATGTTCCCGGCAAGGTCCCCCGAAAAAAACTTGTAAGCAACAGCACAGAACCGGAAAGTCACAGGTTCAAAAATCTCCAATTTTTCGTGAGATTAGCGTACAGTACGTCCATCGGTAAAGCACAAGGCAAACATTCCAATGTTGCGGAGTAAATTTAAAAGAACCGTGTTTTACCCACAGACAACTGTACTCTGTCTTTTCGCGTGGTGGATGATCAAGAAATGTATTCGTCTTTGCAAGCAAAAACTAAACACAAAAGGTGGTTTATAAGTATACACTTGAAATAAGTTAAATGCTACACAAATTGAACACATTCCCAGTTCCAAAAGACAGCTCCAAGATCATAACCTCTAGCAACTAGCAGAATTAAATTATCTTGGACGCAATTTAAATGTCAACAGTGATCTCTACTACGACAAAAACAAATTTTTGTCGGACATGTGAAGAAAGAGGAAAATAAATATGAATAAAGTTCTACAAAACAGAGCCTTAACTTTTCTGTATGAAAATAAACTTTGAGGACGCTTAATATAGGAGAAGACTCAAGACTGTAGATCTCTTGGAAGAGGTAAGGACTATGATGTAACAGCCGCCGCACTTTCTGACGGCCAAGTAACAACCGACAAGGAATGAACCTCATAAGGCAATAAACAATGCAGTGCCAATTAGGGTATTTCTTTATGAGCTAAACGGACATTCAGTGTAAAGATAAGGGGAAGGTTCTTCTTACCATAAGGGTCGACCTCGGTGCCATCTGCTGAACAGTGGAGGCTTCTGGTGACAGCATAGAGGTCGATCCCCGAATAGCGAGCCGGTTCGTGGCAGCGTGGCCGCTCGCTTCCTAGAGTGACAACACCCATGGACAGCAACTTCGAGAGTGACAAGAGACGGCAGTCACACGTCCACGGATTCCCGTACAACTCCACTGTGATAAGATCCGAAATATCCGTTGGCAGTTCCAATGTCTGCAGCTTGTTGTTAGCGAGGAACAAGTAGTGTAGGTTGGGCACGTCCGAGAATGTGTTCTGTGGGATGAACTCGAGACGGTTGTTGAACAGTGCCACAACGGCCAACTTGTCCTTGTGCAGGAAAAGTCTCTCGTCCAAATATGTCAGCTGGTTGTTGTACAGATACACACTCTCTAGGTAGGGGTTGAATCGGAAGGTTTCCTCGTGCAGGTACGTGAGAGAATTATCACTGAGAGTGACGACTTTAAGATGATGGTTGTAGCGGAAAGTGTAGTGGTGTACGCTCTTCAGTGAACAGTTGGTCAGGTAGACTTCCTCGAGGAGCGAATTGTTGGCAAACAGTTCCGACGGGAGCTGGCGCAGAGGGTTGTGGCTAAAGTTGACCTTCAGCAGGTTCTTGTTAGCCTCGAGGAGGCGCTTGCTCAGAGTAGCCAGCTTATTGCGCCCCAGGTCGAGAAAATTCAGTTGCAGTAGCGGCTGGAAAGTATCTACTGCCACAGTTTCTATGATATTGTTGTCGACGTAGAGCACTTTGAGGTTGGGTGTGCTGGTAAACATGGTTCCATCCAGAAACGGGATGTCATTGTGGGGCATGTTGAGCGTCTCGAGGTTCTGGAGGTGTTGGAAGAGATCAGAGCGCAGCTTGCCCAGTCTGAGACCGGGCAGGAAGAGCGAGCGCAGCTCGGGAGTGAACAGGAATATCTGCGGGTCGAGCCACTTGAGCGGGTTGAAGCCGATGCTGAGCGCGTTCAGGTGGCGGCAGTGTTGGAGCAGGTCCGTCGGCAGCGACTGCAGGGAGTTGTTGGCGATACACAGCACCCGCAGCTCGGGCACGTCGCTCAGCATGAGGTCGGACGCTTGCGTCAGCCGGTTGGCCGTCAGGTACAGCCTCTCCAGCTTGGGTAGCCGGTGGAAGGCGTGGGCCTCCACAATCGAGATCTCGTTGTTCTTCAGCAGCAGGGTCTCCAGTTCATTCATCTGTTGGGCAATACAGACATAGTTGTCGATTACAGTGGAACACAAGCGACATAATAGAAATACATAAACATCACACAGCCAGAATACAAAAAGAGATTAAACACATTTCAAACAACATCAACTTTCCGAAACTTCCTGGCAGATTAAAACTGTGTGCCGGACCGAGACTCGAACTCGGGACCTTTGTTTTTCGCGGGCAAGTGCCCTACCAAACAAAAAATACCATACATCAGCAATAGCCACTCACCTGCATGAAACAAAACATGTTAACAACACAAGTATCAGCATCCTACACATCGAACCAAAAGGTAGAAAACTAGACATCCTTGAAACTCCAAATATACAAACACAAAAAAACAACCTGAATCCATATTAAACGACAACTGAGCTACCCAAGCACGACTCACGCCCCGTCCTCACAGCTTTCATTCCGCCAGTACCTTGTCTCCTACCCTCCAAACTTCACAGAAGCTCTCCTGCGAATCTGTGGCTAAGCCATGTCTCCGCAATATCCTGTCTTCCAGGAGAGCTAGTTCTGCATGGTTCACAGGAGAGATTCTGTGAAGTTTTGAGGGTAGGAGATGAGGTACTGGCGGAATTAAAGCTGTGAGGACGGGGCGTGAGTCGTACTTGGGTAGCTCAGTTGATAGAGCACTTGCTCGCGAAAGGCAAAGGTCCAGAGTTCGAGTCTCGGTCCGGCACACAGTTTTAATCTGCCAGGAAGTTTCATATCAGCGCACACTCCGCTGTAGAGTGAAATTTCATTCCAGAAACATCAACTTTCTAGTCACCATCCAAGAAGCAAGAAAGATTGTAACAATGAGCCCACGAGCATCTTGCCTTAGATCACAACCAAAGATACACAAAATATGGGACCCCCATGAGGCCTATAGTGAACTATAGGAACAGCCCAACATTCAAACTCAACAAAATGCTCTTCAGAATTCTCAAAGAAGCACACATATTCAATAATGAGAGAACACTTAAAAACACAGCAGAATTTACACAACATGTCAAAAACATAGACGTACCTAATGGAGCCACACTTGCCTCATTTGACATACAAAACCTTTATTCCTCTGTGCCAATAGATCACACACTACAGATAATCAATGACAACCTGCAAAAGCACAAAAAAATCCCTTCAACTCACATTACTGAACTAATGGACCTACTTGAATTCACACTTTCGCAAAACTATTTTAAATTTAACAATAAAATCTACAAACAAACAGATGGTCTGGCAATGGGCTTCAATCTTTCTGGATTTCTAGCAGAAATATTTATAAGTAACCTAGACGACAAAATCCTGAATTTCAATCACCACCTTCTCAAAAATATCATCTACTACTACAGATATGTAGATGATACCATCATTTTAATCAAAGGCACTAAAGATGGCATCAGTGAGTTGAATCAGTTATTCAACAACTCTCATGAAAACATAAAATTCACAGTTGAACACCAAACAGATGACAGCATAAATTTCTTGAACTTTACCATTAAAATAAAGAATAACAGACGTCAGTTTGAAATTTATCGGAAGCCTGCCACAACACACACGACAATCCACAACTCCTCTTGTCACCCCACAGCAAACAAAATGACAGCATTCCGGTACATGATCAACAGAGCTATCCACCTACCACTCTCTGAAGACAAATGTGATCAAGAAATTGAAATAATAAAACAAACAGCTATTGAAAATGGTTATAACAACTCCATGGTAGACACCCTAAAACACTCAATAATGGCAAAGCAATCACAACACAAAAAAACAAAAAGAAAATATCATCTTCCATACAATCCCCTTTCTAGGTAACATTTCATATCAGACTGATAATGTCTCCAATTAAAAAGGCGTAAGCATATCCTTTACCAGAGACAACAAGTTTGGACAGAAGCTACCCCACAACGTCAGCACATGAAACACACTTCATCACACACGTCTGTACAAAATTGAATATTTGGACTGTGACTGCTTCTACATAGGCCAGACAGGCAGATCATTTCAGATTAGGTTCAAAGAACACATGGTAGCACTAAAAACAAAACAAAAAAATACCATATATCAGCAATAGCCACCCACCTGCATGAAACAAAACACCATGTTAACAACACAAGTATCAGTATCCTACACATCCAACCAAAAGGCAGAAAACTAGACATCCTTGAAACACTCCAAATACACAAACACCAAACAAAATAACCTGAATCCATGTTAAACGACAAAAATGATAATATTTACAAGAGTATCATCTCTGTTTTAAGCAACTGCCTAAATCATTAAAATTGCGCCCCACCCCCCCACACACACACCCTTGGTATTTACCATAAATATTTCGTTATGCCACCACGACAGGTGCCAAGAGTACAAGATATTGACCTCATTCACATATATATCATCACAACAACAGCTTGTACCCCTTATCAGCTTGATCCTATATGTACATCAACTACTGGCACAAATTGTACATTCATCTTCATATTTTAAAGCATTAATCAGCCTTTAGGCAGTTATTACATGGAACAGATGTAATCTTAAGAACCGTTGCCAAGTAAAGTTTGCTCTCATACAATCAATCTTGCCACCCTCTCTCTCCCTCTCACTTTCTCTTTCTCTCCCTCTGCCTCCAGCCTTTCAAATCTATCTATTAATTCCGATCAAAACTGTAATTTATGTATAATTTTACCGCTGTAGCCAATATGATTACTGTACTTAAAGTTTGTAACATTTCACCTGATTGTATAAACGAGTGTGAAGTTTAAAAAGCTATTTTAACTTGTCGAAATCGGGTTTATATACCACCTGAAGTATTTATTCCAACACATGTATTCGACACCTCAAAACAAACACCTCCAAATCCCTAAAAAAATTCTGTAATAATGTTACGATGAATATTCCTTGTACTTTGCGATAGTGTTTTCCCTTCTGCTATACGATCCTTGCATCCAATAGTTTCCAGGCACCATATTTGTTTACTAAGTATGACAGTATACATTTGATGTGTTACGCTGGCCTGTGTGGACGAGCGGTTCTAGGCGCTTCAGTCTGGAACCGCGAGATCGCTACGGTTGCAGGTTCGAATCCTGCCTCGGGCATGGATGTGTGTGACGTCCTTAGGTTAGTTAGGTTTAAGTAGTTCTAAGTTCTAGGGGACTGATGACCTCAGATGTTAAGTCCCATAGTGCTCAGAGCCATTTGATTGGTTGGTTGGTTTTGGGGAAGGAGACCAGACAGCGTGGTCATCGGTCTCATCGGATTAGGGAAGGATGGGGAAGGAAGTCGGCCGTGCCCTTTCAGAGGAACCATCCCGGCATTTGCCTGGAGTGATTTAGGGAAATCACGGAAAACCTAAATCAGGATGGCCGGACCCGGGATTGAACCGTCGTCCTTCCGAATGCGAGTCCAGTGTCTAACCACTGCGCCACCTCGCTCGGTGAGCCATTTGAACCATTTGATGTGTTACGACAGTGAAAGGAACCTGTGACCACTGGAGGCACTCTATTTTACTTATTTTATGTTTACCGTTAGATATACGTTTAATTTTTTGCCCAAAGAAATCCAAAACGGTGTTCTGAAATAGTGTTTTGTTTTCTCCACTAGACAGTGCCACAAGTCCCCCCCCCCCCCCCTAAAATCGTAACACAACACACACACAAATTCCATATTAATAAATGTAAATCCACCTGATGATGGAGGTTTAAATCTTTGAAACGCGTCGTGGAGATAAATAAACAGTAACTGTTAACAGTAAACTTGTTGTTTCATTTAATGTCAGTAACAGCCACGGTAAAGCCTAACCTAAAATATTCGCATTTAAAGGAACACAAATGGTTGCAAAACGAAAGCGTGGACTGTGAACAAATAGTGAAGGTGAGAACGAAGTCTATCGCGACAGAACTTCGAGCTTTCGACGATTTCCATCATCGCTATCGCCATGAGCAACTGACTGTAAGAGCTGGTGCTGTGGTAGCCTTATATAGTCCAAAGACGGAATCTGATTCGTCGGTACTTCGTCATGCTGTCGCGGATGGTGTCAACGTCAGTGCTGATGGAACCACCGCTCCCATCGTAGAGTAAAAATTGCGACGAATATCAGTGGCTCTTCTCTGCATCCAGAGCTCGCTTCCATGCACAGCTACGATTATATCCACCGTCATGGTTGAAAGTTTTCTCACACATTCTTATTTCTGCAATTTCTTTAATTATACGAGTCCCATTATGTGGTAACCCGGAACAAAATTTTCGTTTCGTCAAACAGTATTTTTTGTTTGTTTGTGAGGCTGTGCTCAGCAACTGCAAATTTTTCCAGTTCTCGATTTTTAATACGCTGGTGATGTTCTGCACAGTGATCGGAAACGGTACGGATGGACTGACTGATGTAACTGCTTCCACACTCATATGGGATGTTGGAAAAGCAGATGCTAACCCCTGTTAAGGACAGTTTCGGCCTCAGGATTCTTGGGATTTGCAACATCCCATGTGAGTGCGGAAGAAGTTACAATGGTCAGTCAATTTGCACAGTTTCCGATCACTGTGCAGAACATCAACGGCATATTAAAAATCGAGAACTGGAGAAAGCTGCAGCTCCCTAGCACAGCCACACAAACAGACATAAATTATTGTTTGACAAAACAGATGTTTTGTTTCAGGGACTCTTATAATTCAAACGGTTGTGGAAATAAGAATGTGTGAGGAAACCTTCAACATTGACGGTGGATGTAACTGTGGCTGTGCATGGAAGCGATCTCTGGATTCAGAAAAGAGTCATAGATATTTATTGCAATTTTCAAGCTACGGCGGGATTGGTGGCGCCACCAGCGCAGATATTGACACCATCTGCTACATCATGACGTAACTACCGACCAATTAGAAGCCGTCTTTGAGCTCTATAAGCCATCTCAGTAGCCGCTCTGACAGTCGTTGCTTCTGACGACGTCGATGGTGGAAATCGTCGAAAGCTCGAGGTCTTACTCTGAATTGACGCGGCAAGAAATCCGAGAATGTTTTAGACTAAATACTCAACGTGTAGCCGTAAATTACACTCATACAGAGTATTTCTCAAATGAACGTAAAAAATGAGAGGGCTGGTACAGTGAGTCCTAACAAGCAACTTCCACATAGCAACTCATGTCCGCATCCCTTGGCTTTCAGTGCTAGGTGTCATTCAACAGCGTCTCGCGCCGCCGAGTAGATAGGCATACAGCCTACCATCCGAGTCAACATGGAAGCAGGTCTGCTGGGCAACTTTTTCAATTTCTTTGTGACATCTAGGTAAAAGAGAGGTGGGGTAGGTATTTCATGGCCGTTATTTGGAAACAGTTACAAAAACTGCTCCAAATTACGTCCTCCCGCTTGAATGCACGTCGTGCAACGGTATCTGAGTGACTGTCGCACACTTTCAAACACCTCTGGCAAAGGGGGGATTGCATCAAGGGCTACCATAATTCGCGCTATCAGCTCTTCATCCGTCTCGATACGTGTTTGGTAATAAACAGTTTTCAAGTGTCCCCAATGGTGTCAAAACTGCGCAATGTCCAGGCCACACCACCGGCCCAATGCAACCTATCTACTCGCAGTTCTCACCAAAGGTCTCATCCAAATGATTTCGCACCGACTGAGCGACGTGCAAAGATGCACCATCATGTTGGTACTACATGCGCTGAGCGGGGCATGTTCCAATAACTCTGGGAGCGTTTCCCTTAACCTTCCATTGCTCGCGACACTCGACATGCACATGATTTTCCCGCTTTATTTTGTCAGAGTGGGCGGACTGACTTCGCGCCATTTTCAGTACCTTTCTGTTATCTCTCTATCCGTTAGTTTCAGCCATCATTGGCTTTCAGTTACGCAAATTGCACTGGTTATGAAACATTATTATATTGTCGTCCGGATGAGCACTAGTGTACATTACTTTATTGCTTTCCTAGCTTCAGTACAACTTTCATGTGCGTAATTTTAGACATATGTAAACCAATAATA
This sequence comes from Schistocerca americana, assembly GCF_021461395.2. Lineage (NCBI taxonomy): Eukaryota > Metazoa > Arthropoda > Insecta > Orthoptera > Acrididae > Schistocerca > Schistocerca americana. Next base: position 665,105,385 of record NC_060120.1, read on the forward strand.
GATTATTTGCTTTTTATTAGAATACTTACCAATGAAAAAAGCAAATATTCGCTATACATTTAGTTTGTGCAGTAAATGTGAAGCGCTAAAAATACCTAGGTGAGAATTTATCTGAGATCCTGACGTATGGTTGAAATAGCTGCATGAGCTGAGTTATGAATATCGTGACTCAGACAACGAGGACTGTGTACATGACAGCGGTTACGTTTCAGGAACGGGACAAGAAGTGTCGGAAAATGATGAATTTGAATCACAGGAAGAAGTAATTGAAGAGGATGTATTTCTTTTAGGAAAAAATCGAATAGCTAAATGGAGGAAAGTAAACGTGCTACCAATGTTAGAATAAGATCTTATAATATTATTACACATTTACCTGTATCCAAAAATGAAATTCTTACAGCAAAGACGGAAACAGATATTACGAAGTTATTCTTGAATGAAAATATAACATCCGTTATTGCAACATGTACTAATATTTAAATTAATAAAGTTCGTGTAACGTATCTAGGGGAATGGATGATAGAAAAAGATGTTATAGAGATCAGAGCTTTTATTGGTTTGCAACTTCTGCGTGGATCTCGGGAATGTTCTAGAAAGATTTAGCAAAACTGTGGGATATCTCAAAGGCAACGGACATGAATGATGCTACTTATGCATGAGTAAAACCCGATTCAGATTTTACTTGAGATATCCCAGGTTTGATAGTATTCTTGATAGAGGTGTTGGCAGAAATAATGACAAATTGGCTGCTATCTATAGGCACTGGAACTGCTTACGAAAACTTGCCAAAATATTTATCACCTCGTGTTTACCGCATTACGTTTTAGTATTAAATGTATCGTATTTAAATAAAATACTTCTAAAACCATTCATATACACCGTTCAGAGAGTCCAGATGCACCGCTGATGTTCTGGATGACACTTGTCACCCGTGCGAGTAACCATGTCACGAATTACCGCGCGAGTAATGGAGGGTTAAGAAGATTAAGTAACAGTTTGGCTTCAGTCGTCAGGAGACCATGTATGGACCACACAGATTATTGCCTATCAGACCAGCCCAAAAGTTGATGGCGAAACGCTCTTGGTGGCCACAAACAAAAACGACGTGGGGATTTTCCCGTGCCCACACGTGTTGATTGTGGCTTTTGGGCATACCTTTCTTTGTAAGGGATGCCTCATCCGTAAAAAGTACAACGTGTGGGAAGTCAGGCTGAATAACACACTTCTTCCAAAACCACTGGCAGAAGTTGATGTGACGTAGAAAATGTTCTGGATTAATCGCTTGACCTTTCTGAAGGCGGTGAGGGTGCAAATCATTTTCATTCCACACACGCCAGAGCGTGAAATGGTTTACATTCTGTTATATCCTAGCCAGTAATGCCAACCGAGCCCGCTGCCAAAAGGTTGGCAGCATCAAAGTCCGGACGCCGTCCGCATAAGCAGTGCCAGCGATACAGGAAATCGCCGCAAGTCTGCGCGCGCCACCGCTGACTTCTGGGTTCTTAAGCGCTGGAGTCGCGAGCGCTAGGACAGTTCTGTATTCGCCGCTCAGTTGGATACTCGCCACCGAATTGTGTACTTGCTAGTCAGTTGTATGTTCATCGCAGCAGAGTTGTTGTTTGTCGTCAGCCGACGCTGACCTAGCTGCTCCGACTCGAACTAGACAGATCTCTGTAGACACGGAGTTCACTACTGTGTTACTGTATCTTCGTTAATAAAGATAAGTACCGACTTTTATTTAATCAGTGTTTGGGTTTTCATCTTTCTGTTCACTATAACAGCGGACCGGTCGGCCCGCTATTAAAAGTGTGGCGGTGACTTCGTAAGCCGTTTCTACAGCGAATTGCTTGTCGCTACGAACACCGCCACAAAACATTCATTTCTCGAGCAGCACTCCGCAAGCTTGTTGAGAGCGTGTTCTGCAGCAGTGCTGACGCCTCCTCTTCAAATTCTGGTGTACGCACTGTGAGTGCCTTCGCACCTGTATCACAAAATGGCTGCATCACGTTTCGATATAGGCCCTAAATGCACATGCGCCATTATGATGCCTTGTTGCCGGCTGGAGTGGTCGTGCGGTTCTAGGCGCTACAGTCTGGAGCCGAGCGACCGCTACGGTCGCAGGTTCGAATCCTGTCTCGGGCATGGATGTGTGTGATGTTCTTAGGTTAGTTAGGTTTAATTAGTTCCAAGTTCTAGGCGACTGATGACCTCAGAAGTTAAGTCGCATAGTGCTCAGAGCCATTTGAACCGTATGATGCCTTGTTAGTGGACAACTCTCCTTAAGTGCACTTGTCTCTCTTAGGGACCTGTGGATGGCGGTGGGCGGGAGTGGATGTGACACTCGACAGTTCGGAAACTGCTGAACGTTCAACTGCTGAGCAGCGTGAGCATTTCCGTCCACCGCTCGTAACCACAATGCATGTCTACTCTTTCACTGCAAGAAAAGCGCTCCATTTCCCGTCCGCTCCGCGCAGTACCAGACACAAGAGTGTCCCCATTTGTTGATACACTAACGGAGGGTGAACCAGACTGTGCAATGTGCACAGGTGCCGCCCTTTGTGCGACATCATTTGAACCAGACGTCTGAACTGCAAAACACAACGCGTTCGCGTCCCAGCAAATGCCGGAAGAAACTCCACGGTGTTGTTCCGCCTGCTACCATTTCAACTCGCACGGCGGGCTGCATGCCTACCTTTCCGGCGGGGCGCGACGCTGTTAAGTGCGGCCTACAGTCGAATGATAAGGGATGCGGACATGCGTTGCTGGTTATAATCCATTCTACCAGCCTTATCATTTTTTGCATTCAGTTTAGAAACACTCATCCTGTAGATACGATGGAAGACATAAAATATTTGCACCCATTGTGGGTTCTATTTCATAACCCTAACCGAGCGTGGTGGAGCAGTAGCTAGGCATTGGAATCGCATTCTAAAGGAGCGAGATTCAAATCACCGTCTAATCACCTAAATTTAAGTTTTGCGTGATGTACCTAAATCTCTTAAGACCGATTTCCTTCCCCCTTCTTGTCGATTTCGGACTTGAGTCCCATCTCTAATTATCTGGTCTTAGCCAGGGCGTTAATCTCTTACCTTAGATCCTACTTTCATTTATTTATCTTTAGCGCTTTCTATAGCACAGCTAACATCAGCTGATACTCTGTGACATGTCAGCACTTACATTCATTCAGGATGTCACATACACTGTTGGCCATTAAAATTGCTGCACCACGAAGATGACGTGCTACAGACGCGAAATTTAACCGACAGGAAGAAGATGTTGTGATATGCAAATGATTAGCATTTCAGAGCATTCACACAAGGTTGGCTACAGGGGCGACACCTACAACTTGCTGACATGAGGAAGGTTTCCAAACGATTTTTCATACACAAACAGCAGTTGACCGGCGTTGCCTGGTGAAACGCTGTTGTGATGCCTCGTGTAAGGAGGAGAATTGCGTACCATCACGTTTTCGACTTTGATAAAGGTCGGATTGTAACCTATCGCGACTGCGGTTTATCGTATCGCGACATTGCTACTGGCGTTGGTCGGGATCCAATGACTGTTAGCAGAATATGGAATCGGTGGGTTCAGGAGTGTAATACGGAACGCCGTGCTGGATCCCAACGGCCTCGTATCGCTAGCAGACGAGATGACAGGCATCTTATCCGCATGGCTGTAACGGATCGTGCAGCCACGTCTCGATCCCTGAGTCAACAGATGGGGACGTTTGCAAGACAACAACCACCTTCACAAACAGTTTGACGACGTTTGCAGCAGCATGGACTATCAGCTCGGAGACCATAGCTGCGGTTACCCTTGACGCTGCATCACAGACAGGAGCGCCTGCACGAATGGCAAAACGTCATGAATCCAGGTTCTGTTTACAGCATCATGGTGGTTACATCCGTGTTAGGCGACATCGCGGTGAACGCACATTGGAAGCGTGTATTCGTCGTCGCCATACTGGCGAATCACCCGGCGTGACGGTATGGGGTGCCATTGGTTACACGTCTCGGTCACCTCTTTGAACAGTGGACGTTACATTACAGATGTGTTACAACCCTTGGCTCTACCCTTCATTCGATTCCTGCGAAACCCTACATTTCAGCAGGATAATGCACGACCGCATCTTGCAGGTCCTGTACTGGCCTTTCTGGACGCAGACAATGTTCGGCTGCTGCCCTGGCCAGCACATTCTCCAGATCTCTCACCAAATGAAAACGTCTGGTCAATGGTGGCCGAGCATGGCTCGTCACAATACGCCAGTCACTACTCTTGATGAACTGTGGTATCGTGTTGAAGCTGCATGGGCAGCTGTACCTGTACAAGCCATCTAAGGTCTATTTGACTCAATGCTCAGGCGTATGAAGGCCGTTATTATGACCAGAGGTGGTTGTTCTGGGTACTGATTTCTCAGGATCTATGCACCCAAATTGCGTGAAAATGTAATCTCATGTCAGTTCAAGTATAATATATCTGTCCAATGAATACCCGTTTATCATCTGCGTTTCTTCTTGTGGTAGCAATTTTAATGGCCGTAGTGTATATTATTGACAAAGCTCGGGATGGTGTTGCTGAGGAAAACTCTTATTAACATATGGAACAAAACAGTTTTAACTGGAGAAATCGCACTTAAAATATACAAAAAATGCAATTCTTATACTACTGCAAGCATTTTGAGGTGTATAGTTCAAAGACATTCCATCTATTCCACGGATAGATCCTCAACAGTGAAGCACTTACTACCATAATCTTGAAAAGAATTTCAGGGGGATATCACGAAATCTGACCAAAGTATGCGATGCCAGATGTCATAGATACTCCACACTGTTTTCTGATGTTGCGTAACCAAAACAGTTGATGTGTCCTCACAAGAAAAAGTCGCTAGGTAGAGATCCAGTGAGTCGGGTGCTTATGCCACAGAACCACTTAAGCATTTCCACTTCATATGGTTAACAGAATTTAAGAATTCTTGTAAGACAACATCTGTAGTTGAATGGTTAGCGTTGCTACCTTCTGTGCGGAAGGACTCGTGTTCCATTCCCAGGACCTCCTCACACTTTCTCAGACCGCCCTTCCACTTTACAGTCAGTTCTTTCACAACTAGTGTCATGGTGTCAATGGTAGCCTGGTCAAAGGCACATGTGACCTTAATCCCACTGCAAGCAGACGGTTCCCAATGGTCACTAACGGCACAGCTGCAGCAACATATGTTTGGATTTCGTTCGTGAATGATGTTCGGTCGGTCACCGCTTCTCTCACAATATGTTGAACTTGACGTGCGTCTGTACTATGCGGACGTCCACAACTTCGCCCACATGTGTGGGAATGTTCCAAAGACCACTGCTGAAAGCAGCGACACGCCAATAATATATTGCTCAACAAATGCACCAATCCGTCGGTAAGTCCATCAAGCTTCCTATAGGCCCACAACGCGACTCCCTTCAAATGGTTGAATCTGTTCAACAGCAGGTCGTACCCGTCGGTGGGCGTGACTATTTCCTAGAATGAATGCTACAACGACTGTTCAGCTCTAAAATCAACACAGTAACTGCCTATAGAATAAAAACACAAGGCGCGCACTAGGCTTCCAAAACGCCATCCAATCGCCGATGACCGTGATAAATGCATCACTAATTCTACAAGCCATCAGTATGCACATCTTACACCCTGGTACCACTGAACAGAGTCGCTGAGGCGGATGCATTTTTTCTGTCTGTATATATCATCAGCATTCTCTGAATGGAACCCAACTGACATATAATCTGGACCGGAAGATTATCCCTTAATGATTTAATATGCTTCGACACACCACAGGTATTTGCTTTCAGCAGCTGCTCTTGATTCGAGATCTGGAATATTTACTGTATCTACTTAACGGATGATGGTTGAAACAAGGTGGTTATAATAAGTGGACTAATAATGGTAAAGAGAGTTTTTCTCGCTAAATGAAAATGAATGAGTATCACTCATCCTAATCTGAGATTAAAAAATTGAGTTCATAGTTCTGGAGTAGAGCAAAGTATCAAAGCGAATCAGGAACTGCAGAATAACCAGAAAAGAAGAGAATCCAGGCGTTTGAAATGTGATATTACTGAAGATTAAGTTGACTGATGAGACAACAATCCAGCAGTTCCCTACAGAATCGACGAGGAAAGAAATTTGCGGGAAAGACTGATAAGAAGAAGTGGCCGGATGGTAGGACATGTGTTAGACAGAGATTGGAATATATTCAAGAAATGATCGAAGAAAATGGGAGTTAAGTGTTACTCTGAGGGAAGAGGTTGGCACAGGAGGGGAAAACGTGACAGGTCCCCAACGCCAAGTTGCAGTGTCAACAAGCCCAAATATATGCTGCATCTGTCGATGTATGATTACATTAGCTGACGTCAATAAATATGGATGTGGGGCCCGAACCGACGCACTACGTTTATCTCCTGTGAGAATTAGCTCCCTGCTGTAGTCATTCAGTAACAGTCAACAGTATCACCCAAATATGGCGTATAAGTTCTCCGTCGAAATATTATCAGGTTTTAGCAATATCACTTGCAACAATGGTTACCAATCTGTGGAGCGCGCCGACCTGGGTGTGGAAGGACGGGGGGGGGGGGGGGGGGGGGCGGCTGAGCGATTCGATTTATAGGAAGGGAGAATGGAGGGGGCCCCAAAGAACTCTGAACAAAACAGAAACATGCGGTCAGGCAGGTCAAAAACTTTATATTCTTATAACAGTAGCGAATGCATTTTTTGTAGAGTTTGCATCATCGGCACTGCCTGGCAAGTCACCAGATTACTGGTGACAACGCATTCTTCAGTCTGCCCATTCTTAACTCAGTAGTACGCCTGCTGTGCTCTGTATAACTAACTAGCATTTTTATCGGTTTTGTACAATGAGTGAACATTTCTGCTAAACGAAGGTTGTATAATCGAGAATATATTAAGTATGGGTTCACGCTTACTGACTGGCAGTGGAAATATAGCAAGATCGCCCTTCACAACTGATATGCGTGCACCTCCTGATGAAATAAAAGAGGCTGCAATTGAAATGTGATTCATGTACCAGACAACAGTTTCAACAAATGAGGTTGGAAGAATTTTGGGCCAATTCACTTCCTGTTCCTGTGGCAAAGGAAACCTTAAAAGTTCTCGTACAGTTCCCATCTACATACCTATATGAGACAGGTTTCTCGACACTAGCCATCATGAAAACCAAATATCACAGTTGCCTGAACGTAGAGAGTGGCACTCAATGTGCTTTACGTGGTTTGAAACCAAATATTGAATAGCTGCTTACAGAAAACCCGTTTTAACTGTCTCATTAACGTTCTGAAATTTTCTTGTGACTTTCATTAAACAAAAAACGTTAAATTTGAAAAGTGTTGTTCAAGTGAAAACAGTATCATTAGGCATTCAAATAAGACATTTCCATTTTGGCTACCTAGTCCTCTGAAACACTAATGGGAACCCTATTGGGAACCACTGATCTAATGCAAGGCCAAAGTAAAACAATATCTCATAAACGCTGTAACGTGCAGATCCTGGAAGCCTCAAATCAGTACGTATTGACCTCAAACATTAAATTTTTATTTGTATTACTATTATTGTTGATCATTGATGACATAGTCTCATACAGGTAACTCCATGAATTTTAAGAACAGTGTAAAAACCACTTGTTCAGCTAAACTAATGTCAAAATAAATCTCGTTTGAAAGTTCCCCCCCCCCCCCCCCCCCCGTCCACCCAATAACAAAAAGTGAACAAGAAAATAAAACACTGACCTGACTGAAGGTGTTGGGGCCGACAGACTTGAGCTTGTTTCCACTGAAGTCCAGCTCCGTGATGTGCTGACTTACGCAGTCAGGGATCCTGAAAAGCCCGCGGCCCGAGCAGTTGGCTGTCAACAGCCCGCGGCTACATGGGCAGTCGCGGTAGTACCACGAGCAGTCACCAGGGGTCACCAGCAGCGCCACCGCCGCCTGAAAAAAAGTTTGAACACACGAGTGGTAGCACTGTTTATTGGCGACTTTCATACAGACAGTGTTACCACATTTTATGTCTATATTCGTGACACAATCAGACTAATGACGTTCTACAAACAGTAAGGTGTCTTGTTAAAAAGGAAAGATAGGCTTATTATGTTAATGGAGCGCATCACATTCAGGCCTTGGGGCTAGTTGCGAGGGGTCGCGGGCCGGGCGGGCGAAGTGACGGTAGGTGAGTGCACAGTAGACTTGGCCACTGTTTCTACGTTTCGATACAGTGTATCGATACGTGGAACAGTTTCAGTGTTTCGGAACTGCTGTGGTTCACTGTTTCGAAACATTGATATTTCATTCCTCTCCTGTCTCGGATAACCGGACCAGATTCGATCTCGAGCCAGACACAGAAACTGTATCGTTGTTTCAAAATAAGACTGTTTCAGTCCACCTGTGCTTGGAACGGGCTAATTGTATCGAAACAGTGATGTTTCATTCCGCTCTGTGTCCGACTAGATTCGGGCTCGGCACAGGTACTGCAACACAACATACCACTTCAAGAAACACATTCAAGAGTGTCGAAGTCTTTTTGACAAGCAATAGAATGAAGTTTAAGATATCCGAAAATAAAGCTTCGTTTCTAGCTGACTGTCCTACTCCGAAATGGCGTAACATCTGCTTTATAAACACTAACCAAACAATAAAACAACGCATACTATTAACATTCAAAATAATAAATATGTGAAAATGATTCAGTTAAATTACACTTTTTTATAACATACGCTTCTCTGTTCATGTACAGTAATCATATTAAGAAACGCAAGTAAGCCCACAACATTTTGAATAAAAAAAGGCGTAGAGTGACCGTTATTAGACATATACATAAATTTGATGCAGGTATAATTGCAGGCAATCTGTTTGACATATCACTGACAGTGTAATGGTAAACGGGAAGGGCTGGGAAGCATGGTGAATTTATATTAACGATTCGAAACACCTTGAAAGACAAATTTTTTTCTGTTATATTTTGTTATATATTCGAATTATTTGGCGTTATTTGTGAGTCTATACTCACTGTGCGTATTATCCACAATGATTCCCTTTGTGTGCATGGAAATTAGCAGGATGGGTATATTACCCATACTAATGGAATGTGGGAATCCTAGTAGCATATCCGTTGGTTCTGCAGTTTGCTCCCACCCCCAGTTCCGTTCGTGGTGGTTCTTCTTTCTTCAGCTATGGTTGTCCCCAACCAATTGAAAAGTATGAAAGTCACACGACACGAAAGCAGCGCATTTGCTGCAGGAAATACGAAACTGCCAAGACCCCTAAGTGATAGTTTCATACTTTCTGCGACATGATTAGCGCTCTCGCACCTCATTTGTGTTTATATGGACATTCTTATACAGCAGGCATTCAAGATGATAAAATGTGTTTATTAGATTACAAAACACAAACTGTTTCACTGTTTCGAAACAGCGTATCGAAACATTACATTGCACTGTTTCATTTGTTTCGAAACAGTTACGTGTTTCGGTTTGCCCATCTCTAGTGCACAGAGTACTCTATCTCTTACGTTCTACCCATGGAAATTAAGACATCCAGACATCTAGCAAGATTCCCATCTGACAGGTGTTAACATTTTGTTAACGTAATCAAGCGTAATGTACAGTATGGATTCGCATATGCTGGTGGGTATCGACAATTTCATTTATAAGATAATAAGTTCATACAAAACTGTTTGTACTGTTTGTACTGTTTGTTTCGTGTTTCACTGCTTACGTTTTATGTGATTAGAATAATTTTGATATTATTTGGCATGAAACAATATAAATTTTATTTCCACTCATTTTTTTATGTTTATGTAAATAATTTGTTTCAGTTAACCGAAGTATTTATTTAATTAGATTCTTTGGCTGAAAATATAATCATTCTCACTTCTTTCACACTTGATTCGAAGAACAGTGGCAGAAGACGAGTCGTGTGAAGTTGTTTGTAAAGAGTAGGCATGTTTTGCATTTAGTTGGAGTTTCTAGCTCATGGGAGCAGTGGTAAGTTATTTTTTCCAGCCAGTTGTTTGAAGAGTTTAAGTACATGGAAGATAAAAATTGAACATCTATGATCATTTCGTAATTATTGATCCATCGAACTACTACAATCCTGTTAAGTTTCAGGTTTCCTCGTATAGGAAAGGGGACAACAATCGAACTCTGAAGACAACGAAGTCAACGTTTACCAGCTAAGTACCACCTACAGAAACTAATTAATGTGAGAATGTCCACTTTTAAAATTCTGCAAATTGAAATACTTCTGCAGTCAGATTTGTCAATAATAGTTTGATCTTTTATTGAAAGTGGACATGTTACAAGTATGAATGTAAGAAAAACGAGTTTCATACGCACAAATTTCAATTCACGGCAAAAAGAATACTATATTCTCCGTAAAAAAATAATGACAAAGTGTAATACCAGGCACTCGATCCACAGGGAACTGGCTTCCTTCTTTTGCGAGTTGTTCACCGCTCCTGATTACTGAGATGGCTACTATGAACAGAACAAAGGAAGGTGAGAAAATAAACAACTCTTGTGTCGCACTTGCCTTCTTTATTGCTTTCTTCGACCTATTGCTAACAAGCTGGACATGAAGCACATCTGTGCTCTTTGAGATAATCACATCCCCTTTGTGTAATTAACAAAAGCTGAAGCATTGTTTTGCTTCACGTAACCCAGCACTCAAACTTTAATGACAGGAGACTTTTGTGCAGTACCTTGAAACAGACCAGATAGGTCACTTCAGTGAAGCGTGTATCGTACGGAAACAAAGTTCGACGCTCAATGGATGGCTGGAAACGTAGTAGAGAGCGAACGTTACGACTGCAACTAATGTGAACTCAAGCCAGTACCAATGAACATAGCCTAAGCCGTCTTAAACACATTCAGGGTGCGAATAGAAAGTGCAGGTGTAGAAAGTAAGCAGAGCTGTATTATAGGTTTGCAGACAGAGGTCTCAGCAAGATGCGAAGTACCGACCCAGCTACCAGGGTGGGAATTTATTTCCTGTAGCATGCCAAAGGCGGTCCCCATGAAAGGTGTTGCAACTGCGAGAAGTGGAACAAACTATCACACGTACAATATCACTACCACTCACTGCGTCTCCCTCCACATCGCTGGAGATGGAGTGATGGGATATTAGAACTTTGGTAGCAGGGAACTGCGGTGATTTTTACATTATGTAAGAATAAAAAGTACCAGTCTGTTCGCATCGAATATCGCATAGTTTAACAAGGGTTCCTCCCCAGCAACCATGGACCTTGCTGAGCTTATGTATCTCAATACAGATAACAGTACCTTAAGTGCAGCCACAACGGAGGGATATCTGTGGAGGTGCCAGACTATCCTCTGGTTCTAGAAGAGAGGCAGCAGCTTCTTTAATAGTTGTAGGGGAACAGTATGGATGATTGACTGATTTGGTCATACAAGATTAGGCAGCATGGGCTCGCAGTGCTGGTACCGCAAACGGCCGGAAACAAACTCTGCAGGCGTTACTTTTCCCCAAGAGCTTGTAGCTCTACTGTATGGCTTCCTGATGATATCCTCTTGTCTAAAATATTCCGAAGGTAAAGTAGACTCAATTCAGATCTCCGGTGGGGACTGTTGACGAGGATGTCATCATCAGGAAACACAAAACTGGTGTTCTACGGATCGAGCGCAGAATGTTAGATTTCTCAATCAAGTGGGTAGGTTAGAAATTTAACAAGAGAAATGGATAGGTTACAGTTAGATACAGTGGTAAATAGTGAAATGCAATGCAGGAAGAACAGGACTCCTGGTCAGGTCAATATTGAGTTGTCAATACAGAATGAAATAGAAGTGATGGAAGATTAGACTTAATAATGATAAGAAAACAAGATGTAGGTAAGATACTGTAACAGCATAGCGAGCGGTATATTGTGCTCGAGATAGACATGAGGCCGACACTCACCACAGAAGTACGAGTTTATATACCAAACAGCTACGTAGATGATGAAAACACTGGAAAACTGTATGATGAGGTAAAAGAAATGATTTAGTCAGCAAAGGGAGACGAAAATGTAGTTTTTATGAGCGACTGGGATTCCGTAGTTGCAGAAAGAAGAGAAGGAAAAAACAATAGGTGAACATAGGCTGGGGAAAGGAACGAATGAGGAAGCCACCTGGTAGAGTTTTGCTTAGAGCACAATTTAATCAAGGCTAACACTTGATTTAAGACTCATGAAAGAAGGTTGTATACGTAGAAGAGGCCTGAAGACTCGGGAAGGCTCCAAATTGATTAAATAGTGGTAAGGTAGAGATTTTGGAACCAGATCTTGAATTACAAAACGATTCCATGGTCAGACATGGGTCTAGCCATGAAGGATTGGTCAAAAACTGCATATTAAGGGAAGAAATTGCAGCAAGGTAAGAATTTAAGGAGATGGGATCTGTATAAACTGAAGGAACCAGAAGTAGTTACGAGTTTCAGAGGGAGCATTAATCAAAATTGGACTGTAACAGGGAAAAGCATTCAACGGGAGACGAATGGTTAGCTTTGAGAGATGAAATAGGAATGACACCAGAGGTTCAAATAGGGAAAAGATAAGACCTAGTAGAAATTCTTGGATAACACAGGAGATACTGAATGTAATCGACGAAAGAAGAAAATGAAAAGTGCAGCATGTGAAGCAGACGAAAGGAAATCAGACGTCTAAAACATGAGATTGACTGAAAGTGCAAAATGGGTAACCAGGAAAAGCTAGAGGGCAAATGCAACGCTGCAGAAGCATATATAACTAAAAGAAAGATAGATGCTGCCTACAGGAAAATTAAGTAGAGCTTTGGTGGAAAGAGAAGCAGCAGTATAAATATCAAGAGCTCAGGTGGCAAGTCAATACAAATCAAAGAAGGGAAAGTTGAATGGTGGAAAGAAAATATGTGGAGGGTCAGTATAAGGGGAACAACCATGAGGAACAATATTGTACAAAGAGAAGAGCAAATAGGTTAAGATGAGATTTGAGATATGATGTGAGAAAAATTTGATAGAGCGCTGAGAGTCCCAAGCTGAAAAAGGCCCCTGGACTGAAGACGACATTCCTTCAGTGTTATTGAGATCCTTGGGACAGCCAATCATGATAAAATTATTCCACCTGGTGTGTAACATACATCAGGAATAATGTAATAATTCCAGTTCCAATAAGGCAGCTGTTGTCAGGTATGAATACTACTGAACCATAACTTTAATAAGACTTTGCTGGAAAATATTGACACGAATTATTTACAGCAGAACAAAATAAAATTAGAAGCTGGTCTCGAGGTAGTTTAGCTTGAGTTCCCAAGAGATATAAGAACACGCCAGGTAACACTGTCTCTACGACCTACCCTCAAGACAGGTTGAAGAAAAATAAACCTACGTCTATAGCATTTGAAGAAAGCTTTTGGCGATGTTGATTGAACTACACTCATTACGATTTTGAATGCAGTCAGGGTTAAATTCAGGAAGTAGAAGATTATTTGTGACTATTACAGACACCAGACTGTAGTTATAGGAATCTAAGGACACGAAAGAGAAAGTGCAGTTTAGAATAAACTGGAAGTAGGGTTGCAGGCTACCCCGACGTTATTCAATCTATACACTGAGCAAGCTGTGAAAGATACGAGGTTGAAATTTGGAAAGGGAATTAAAGTTCAGAGAGAAGAAAAAAATGTAATAACTGAAATGTACTTGCAGTAACGAATACGAACAACCATCAGCTGTTAAGGAAATGATCATAATGAAAATCTGGGACTCCAACTTTACACAAGTCGCCGCCTTAACCGTTTTGACTGCCTGTGCGCGATACAAGACCACACTGTAACTTCCATACATCGTTGTTCCCGGGTCACAAGCTGTACTCGTACGAAGGTTATGTAATTCAGGTACAGGGGTGGACATTTAAATTGTAAGTCGCTGCCTGGAATCGGCGGGTAAATACGATACTATAGCTCCTGTGTTGTTAAGAAGAACGATGCATTGTTCATTGAGACATGTATGCATACATTTCATTTATTTCATAACGGCTGTAGTCACCGCAGTGCCCCTTCCTTCGAACATGCATACATGTACGTGGTTCTTCTTAACAACACAGGCATTGCAGTATCGTATACAACACAGGCATTGCAGTATCGTATTTATGCGCTGATACCAGGCAGCGTACTTCAATTAAAATGTTCTCCACTGAACAGGAATTACATAAGGTGCGTACTTGTATGGACAGTGTCTTGAAAAAATTCTATGAGATGAACATCAACAAACGTAAAACAAGGCTAACGGAGTGCAGCAGAATTAAATCAGGCGATTCTGAGAGAATCAGAGGCACTAAAAGTAGTTGATGTGTTTTGATATTTGGGCAATGACGCCCAAAGTATAGTGGATATAAAATGGAGATTGGCAACAGCAAGAAAAGTATTTCTGAACAAAAGAAACTTGTTAAAATCTAATAACAATTTAAACGTTAGGAATTCTTTTCTCAAAGTATTTGTCATTAGCGTAGCCTTGTGTGGATGTGAAACGTGGACGATAAGCTGTTCAAGCAAGAGAAAAGATCTTTTTGAAATGTTTCGCTATGAAAGAATGATGAAGATTAGATGGGCAGATCGAATAACAAGTCAGGAGGTGTTTCCCTGTTGTACTGCCACTCGCAGTGCCGCCATGATGCAATTTTTCTTCGTTAATTATAACAACGATTGCAGCCTGCACTCCATGGACAACATACCTTAAAGTGTAAGTCGATATTGTTTCCTTCTAGTTAAAGCTGCCAATTCTAGATAATCAAACGGAACGAACATTGTTTTTTATACCGTGCTAAAATTTTTGAGTGTTTGGAGATGACAAATAGCAAACTTAGAGCACTGAATGCCTTTATCCAGAGTCACAATCAGCTGCTACAAGATATATGGGTGGTAACCAACAACTGGTGTCTGTTTACAAACAAAAAGAAATTACGAGGTCTGCCTGTAAGAAAATGCTAACGTATCTCTTGTGCGCAGCTGGCCGTGAAGTGGAGGACCTTCCGACTGATCATGGCCAGTGCCATGGAATTTTAGAACTTCGCCGTCACTGGCGTGCTCTTATCAGCAAGGCCCTTCTTGGACCACGTGTTGACTGCAAGCTGGGACCCGACGAACTGCGAGCATTGGTGCTGACGTTGCCATCCACGTGACACTATGCGCTCTTAACGAGTTGAAAACGAGAGAACGAGGTTATATCTCAAAAATTCTATCATTTTATCACTCTTCGTCATTACAGCTGGGCTAATAGAGAAAGAATCCGCTTAACTTCTGGAGAGGGGCGGTTCTGAGGAGGACAGCCGTTCAAATCCCCCCTCCCTCCCAAATAGAGTTTCGCTCTACTAGAACTACGATATGTATAGTACAGTACATAAAGACGTAGTAAATGGGACGATTACCGGTAGTACTGGTAGCATGGGTAGGAAAAAAAACATAAATGAATGTGTGAGAGAGAAACTGGATTCCAACGACTTCTCTTTGTTTTTTGGTTTTGCACGTAAAGAGAAGTGCGCATTGTTCAGTGTTAGTTCATTGTGTATTTTATATTCTTACAAAATATAAATTGCGTTTTATTAGTAATGTAACCAAAGAAATTGCTTTTTATGTAAGTACAGTTTACAAACACATAAAAATATATGTGTAATTATTGTTATTTATTCTGAACAGAACGTTCCAAAAGCATGAGTTTGCTGTTATTACTGACAAGTGCGAAAGTTGTTTATGAATAATAGAAACTTGTTTTATATAAGCTCGACGAAGTATCGAAGCGATTTCTGAAATTTATTGTTTTGCTTCTTTTTTAATTTTACCTTTTTTATTAAGGAGATTGCGTTTTCTAGCGCTATACGATAAATCAATACTGTTTTAATATCTTTACTGCAACATCCCTTTGTTTCAAACGTGAATGTAGTGGGAAGAAACCGTAATAACTGGTACAATGGGACATCTTCTCTGTCATGCACTTCCCAATACTTTGCAGAGTTTAGATGTGGATGTAGATATCAACAATTTTCGGATAAAACCTGAATTAAACATCGACAGTTTCAATTGTTCTATAAACAACAGCGTGGGGGCCAACAATCTAGAACAAAAATATTTTGTAGGTTACTTGGTTCTTTATACAGTCCTAACTCAGTTTTCTAGACGGTTCACTGCTTCCAATTTCTAGACGAACCTAGTAAGACCTTGATCGAATATGTGGTGTCACCGCCAGACACCACACTTGCTAGGTGGTAGCCTTTAAATCGGCCGCGGTCCATTAGTATACGCCGGACCCGCGTGTCGCCACTATCAGTGATAGCAGACCGAGCGCCGCCACACGGCAGTTCTAGAGAGACTTACTAGCACTCGCCCCAGTTGTACAGCCGACGTTGCTAGCCATGGTTCACTGAGAATTACGCTCTCATTTGCCGAGACGATAGTTAGCATAGCCTTCAGCTAAGTCAATTGCTACGACCTAGCAAGGCGCCATTTATCCTTTGCTATGTATCTAATGAAGCATGTACCGTAACAAGACCAATGTTCACCAATTGTGGATTAAAGTTAAGTATTCCAGCAGCTACGTACTTTTCTTTATAGCATTAATTAAGTATCCTGTTTCAGACCTCACGCCATCCTGCGTGAGTTTAAGTGCGTGCCTTTCGGTTACCCGTCACTGTGGACTGGCTGTCTTGTCAGTCCACAACAGAATATACAAACAAAGCGATCGAATTGAGGTAACGCGCGATAGGTATACAACACACCTAACGTACAAGTAATGTGTTTACTACCTCACGTGACCAGTACTATTAGGAAAACTACCACTCACTTACGACAGTTCACCGTAGTGGAGGTGTACAGTAGTTTTACAAATATGCCACCTGAGTATCCAGTATCCATAATTAATTTACCATAAACTGCTTAAAGCTAATGCCGGGATGTCTCCTTTGAATGGGAACAATCAATTTTCTTACCCAGTTCCAGCTTGTGCTCAGTCTCTAATGACCCCGTCATAACCAAGATCGCATTCGGGAGGACGACTGTTCAATCCCGCGTCCGGTGTAGTGGGACGAAATTAAGCGTCACCCATCCACCAAAGTCAGCCCAGTTTGCAGGTGACTATAAGTTCAATTTAGTTTTGTTTATGTGTTTTCTTATTATTTGTAATAGATGTGAATTATCTAAAAGTTTGGATTTTTTTTTATGTGTTTCATGTACGGAGAGGGCGGCGCATCGAACGGGGACAGCATCTTCGTTGCCGCGACCAGAGAGGAAATTGCTGGCCGCTATACGTCGCGGGTCGACAGCCAAGGAGCAACAGAAGATCCTGGAACCGAGTTGTTGCGTCGTGCTTCTAAAAATTAAAATTGAAGTTTTATACTCTTTTTGTACAACAATGACGTCATATAGAGCTTAATCTTATTGAAATGTCAGTCACTGTCTGTCAACGCTCAAGTTCACATCTGTATGTGTAGGAAGCTAATAAAATAGTGTATGCTACTAAAGTTGAAACACGTGTCTTGAAGATTTATTTATGAAGAGTTATGTGAACGGATTAATAATATATTTGACAAGATTATTGATTCAGACAGCGTTGGCCGAAACTTTGAATCTAAAAAGTTTATTTAATGTGTGATTCTGATATCGATTAGATCAAGATAACGTGTGTCAATATAATTTCTGAGGAGAAACAAACGAAATTTAAATTCGGAAAAGTTACAAAAACCAATTGGCCCAAGTGATGTAATTCTTTGCATACGACTCAACGGATGTTTTACAGTTTCGTTCAAGAACCATCCTATGACAATTTAAAAGAATATGAATCATTTTTAAAGTGGGTTGTAACTGACGTAGGTGACGAAGTCTGCACATGGTCATACATATATAAAACGAAAAACTAATACGTCGTTACACCACACCGTGGCGACCTTAGAAACAGGACTTGTGTGCAACTAAGGCACACAGGTACGAAACAAAGCATCAAGAGTCCTTCGGAAATCAACGCGAGTTTTCGTGGAGCCTGCACCAGCCAGCGGCGACTTCGCAGGTGTGGGCAACTGACGGAGCGCAGCCAAGCAGTACGGTCACGCAGTTGTTCCACGAGAAGGCGCGTCTGTTGGGCAGCAGCTGAACGCTGCAAAACCCGACAACCTTTTTTCTCCCTAAACTAATAGGCCCAGTACGTCAGCTGCGGGGCGTTCCTCCGGCGGGTATTAGAGGTGTTGCTGAGGGCTTCGCCTGTCTACGGCGGTGCCGGGCGTGGTTGCAGCCAGCGACGTTTCCGGTGTTCGACTCAGCGTCCTGCCGGTTGCGGAAACGGGGTCGCAGCATCTCAGCGGCTGCATCGACGGCTGTTACATCTGCAGCCCATAGCAGCACACTGATCATCGAGAACTACAAATTACAATATTAAGTGTCCGGTGAGTTTGTTTCAAGTTGGAAGTGGAGCGTTGTATATAGGGAGTGTGCTTTTATAGGATTGTTGATTCCAAGTCTGCGTGTGTAAATAGTTAATATCTTACAATAATGTCGGGAAGTGAAATGTCAGACGAAGAGCAATCTATGTCCGATAGGAGCATGAGATCCCTTTTTAGGGCGATCGCTAAATTAAAACAATCTAACGGGGATTTTCTAGCTGAATTAAAACAGTCTAACGAAGAATCTATGGCTAAATTAAGACAGTCTAACGAAGAATCTATGGCTAAATTAAGACAGTCTAACGAAGAATCTGCTGCTAGATTAAAAAAGGAACTAAAACAGGAATTAAAACAGTCTAACGAAGAATCTATGGCTAGATTAAAACAGTCTAACGAAGAATCTGCTGCTAGATTAAAAGAGGAACTAAAACAGGAATTAAAACAGTCTAACGAAGAATCTATGGCTAGATTAAAACAGTCTAACGAAGAATCTACTGCTAGACTTAAAGGGGAGCTAACAAAATCTACAGACAGGTTGCAGGAATATCTTAATGAAACCAGTCGAGAATTAAGTGATAAAATAGAGTCTTCTAAAGTTGAAATGCAGGAAAAATTAGTAGGACTTAGTAATAAGATGGCTGATAATTGTAAAAGGTTAGAAGAACATATCCTGGTATCGCGCGAGGAAAAAGCTCGCATGCGAAACGATATCACTGACTTAACCGAGAGACTAGATAGTGTCAATATCTTAGTTGTAAATGAAATACAGAAAAATAACGATATGTTACGAGATGAATTTTCTATGCAAACAGAAACTGTTCGCAGAGAATTATTGAAATCTATTAAAGAGGTCTCTACCAAACCTGTAGAGATTTCTTCAATAGATAATGTAGAATTAGAGACATTAACTCATCAAGTAGAAAAGGACCATACCGAAATCGAAAACATGAAATCTTTAATTACTGAAATACGCAGTAACCTTGAGACTGCCAAAGATAATAACATTGATGGAGGTACAAAGCGTTCACATCGTGAGCACAGTGAAGAATCGATATTAGCCAATCGCGTATCCAATACAGAAATGCGGATACAGGAAATTACTAGACGGTTATCGGAATTAGATAATAACGAGAACATTTCAGGTAGCAGAGGTAATAACATAATCAGAGACAACAGTCGCATCGAATTTGCTAGCTCGGACGACAACAATATGAATAAAGCAATCACGGCAAGCCAATCCGATGCAACTCCGTCTCTGCAATCTAAACAAAATCCGACTATTTCTCTCGCAGAATGTCTGGATGACATAACGACAAATTCAAATGTAGCAAGTCGATTTCCTGTATTCAAACCAGGAGGCGAACTTCACCCTATAATCTTTATAAAAGCTTTTGAAACATCACTATCTCCTAAATGGAGTAATGAAAAACGCATTCAATTTGTAATAGGACATTTAGAAGCAGAAGCTGCGGAATGGGCAGTACTGCATAGAACTGAATTCAGGGATTGGGATGATTTTGTTAAGCAGTTTAAACAAAATTATTGGTCAAGAGGAAAACAGCAACACTTAACTTTAGAGTTGTTAGACCCTCCTCCATATTCTAAACGGTGGGGAGGTTATAGGAATTATTTTGAATGGCATTTAAACCGTTCTAAATTAATTGAAGAACCAATTATTGAAAGTCATTTAATACGAGTCCTAATTAGTAGGTTACCGTATTACGTAAAGGAAAGAATGATAGAAAGAGAATGGTCACAGCCGTGCGAATTGTTAGGATATTTAGAACAGTTAGATATACTTAATAGAGAAAGGGAAGACGAGAAGTTTAGATTTGGTAGAAATGACAATCCTCGAAACAATAATAATAATTCAGAACCACGAAAAGCTAATAACAACAATCATAGCCGGTTCTGTTATATAAAACGTCAATCTAAAGATAAAGAGAGCCAACAAAATCGTGGTAATAACTCTAAAGTGCGGAAATTATACAATAACGATCATGAGATAAATCATCCTCAAGTAATTAATGAAGGTCAAGTGGTAGGTGACGTCATCATAGAAAGTTCGGAAAACTAGTAAAGTCCTTTAGTACGGGTCAACTAAAGGGAACTATTGGTCAAGATTATACAAGACCCAATTGCAATTTATCATTAAGCTGCCAAAAGGACGGTGACTGGCAACAAGATTTACTTCAGGAAGACAATCAGATAAGGGAGAATGTAACATATAAACCCGTTATTAAAGGTTATATTAAAGATACCGAAGTAAATATTATAGTTGATTCGGGTAGCGAAGTAAGTATTTTATCCAAAGAATTATTTCAGCTTAAAAGAAAATATTGGAATTTCCCGACTTTACCTGTAACTGGGGTGAAAATTATAGGAGTTACTGGTAAAAGAAGTCAAAATATTACTGAGGAAGTTTATGTAACTTTTGAAATTGCTAAACAGTTAATTGCTCACTCTGTACTCGTCGTAGCCAACTTAAATGTGGCCATAATTTTAGGTATAGATTGGCTGTGTAAATATAAAGCTATATTAGATTTTAAAGACTCTTCCTTAACCATCCATAAGGAGGCATGTACTTTTAAAGTGAGGTTCTCTAATAGTCAAGTACCTGAAAATTGCTACGAATCCTTACAGATTAAGTATGCACCGATCATGAATCTATTAACAGATTTTAGTGATCTTGAGTATGCAGTATACCAATGTCAGGCTAGTAATAGTATCGAAACCGAAGTGAAAGAAAAATGTTTATCTACGAATTGTCTATCCGAACAAGAAAAGGAAGAGTTGGAATCTTTGATGTTAGAATTTAGAGCCGTCTTCTCAGATGAACCGGGGAGAATTAAAGATTACGTTTGTAAACTTAAGATTAAAGATAAAAAAACCATTCTTTAAGAAACCTTATCCCATTCCAGTACAATTCAAAGAACCGGCTAGTAGAGAAATAAGTAAGATGCTAGAACAAAACATTATCGAACGATCATGTAGCGCTTTTAACAGTCCGTTGTGGGTAGTTAAGAAAGCCACTGGTGGGGTACGACTAGTTCTGGATGCCCGGGAATTAAATAAAATTATAGAGATGGAAAGAGACAGACCTATTCCTATGGAGGACGTACTTCTTAAGATTGCTGGTTCTCGTTATATGAGTACAATGGATTTAACCGCCGGCTACCATCAAGTAACATTACACCCGGATTCACGGCAATATACGGCTTTTCTTTTTGAAGGCAGATCATATCAGTTCCAAGTTTTACCTTTTGGACTTAATATATCAGTGTCAACTTTCATTAGGGCATTAGATTCTGCTTTGGGTCAGCAATTGTTACAAAAGATTATTTTATATGTAGCTGATATCTTGGTAGCTACTAAAACGTGGGAAGAACACATAACGATATTACGGGAATTGTTTAACCGTTTAATTGACAGAGGAGTTACTTTAAAATTATCTAAGTCTTACTTCGGAAAGGAGGAAGTAAGATTTTTGGGGCATATAGTGGACCGTAACGGTATTAGGCCAGACCCAGCACGTATTGAAGCTATTGCTCGATGCCCGAGTCCTAGAAATCGGAAACAATTGAAATCATTCTTAGGAATGGTAGGATTCCTGAGAAGATTTCTTCCAGGGCAGGATATTGTTAATCCTACATTACTAGATTTATTGAAAGAGAAGTCAGTATGGCTCTGGGGACAAGAGGAAGAGGAAGTTTTTAATAAGATAAAAGGAGCGTTAACCAAAGCCAAAATGTTATACCACCCAGATTTCAATCAGGACTTTTGTATGTGTACGGATGCCTCTGATTATGGTGTGTCTTGTGTAATATTCCAAGGTGATCTGATCAATGAAGAGGGATTATATCGGCCTATTGGATTCGCTAGTCGAACTTTAAATAAACATGAAAGAAATTATTTTGTATCCGAGAAGGAAGCTCTCGCAGTGATATGGGGTTTTCAACGATTTAGAGGATTATTAATGGGAAGAAAAACAATTGTATATACTGATCATCAGGCTTTAATCTTTTTGAACAATTGCCGGTTACTTCACCGTAGGCTATTACGTTGGGTATTATGCTTGCAAGAATTTCAGTACGAAATTAGGTATCTAAAAGGATCTCAGAATGTAGTTTCAGATGCTTTGTCAAGGCTTCCCGTAGGAATGGAGAATATTAACATTGCAGAAGAACCAGGAACAAATTACCATGTTTACTTCCTTTTAACTAAGGAGAACGAACGTAAGGTTAAACGGATTGCTGTTAGATGCAATCAAAGAAATGACGATCAATATAGGGACCTTATACAAAACCTTAATAATGGGGACGAAACAGTTAACACCCGGGGTGTGTGGTTATATTTTAACGACTTGTTGTATTGGAAAGCACAGAGGGAACACCAGAGATGGAAAATCTGCATTCCGAAAACTGTTGTGGACGAGTTAATAACTTATATTCATGAAGGTTACGGGCATTTTGGAATTCATAAATGTATTAAACATCTAATGAAGTATTATTATTTCAAAAATATGTCCCGTATTGTGAGAAGTATTATTAGGGCTTGTGAAACCTGTCAAAAGGTTAAAGTTAATACCAAATCTAAGCGTTATAAATTATATGCTGTAATTCCTCGAGGTTTGTGGGATCTACTGTCATTAGATTTTTTCGGCCCTCTGCCTCGTAGTTCAGGAGGATTAACTTATGTGTTTGTTGTAATGGAATGTTGGTCCAAACATGTGAAGCTATATACTTTGAAACGAGCGAACACAGCAAGCGTTATACGCTGCCTCACCCGAAATTACTTTGTTAACTGGGGCATTCCTAAACGACTTATGTCTGACAACGGTAGTGCCTTTATTAGTCAAAGATTTCAAGATATGATAAGACAATATGGAATCAAACATATCTTAATTTCGAAATATCACCCTCAAAGTAATTTAGTAGAAAGAGTCATGAAAGAATTAGGACGATTATGTAGAACTTATTGTGCACATAAACATACTCGGTGGGCCAAACTAATGCCTGAATTCGAAAAGATATTAAATGAATTGCCTCACCTAACGACGGGATTATCACCTATAGAAATTTTAGGCAAACGAATTATAGGTGAGCCTTTACTAGCTGCTTTACCTTGGCCACCAGTAAATGAGATCCAACAATGCATTCCAGACGAAAAAGTTTGCGAACAGATTGTAAAAAATGCCGAACGGAGAATTAAAAGTTATAATCAACAGGCTATAGAACCCTCATTTCAGGTAGGAGATCTTGTGTTAGTACGATCTCATCCTAAAAGTTCTAAGATCGGTAAGGAATGTAGAAAATTCTTCTTTATCTTTGAAGGTCCATATGTTGTACATAAGATTGTGCATCCCAAAGCATTACTTCTTATGGAACCTTCATCAGGTGTAATTAAAGGATTATATAGTGTTGATCAAATGAAACCCTTCATTCCTAAATAAGTTAATATTTAGTATACGTTACACACGGAAGAGCGTTCATAGTTTATTCATGTGAAGTTTTTCGTGATAGTTACGTGTTATTTTAAATAAATGACAGAAAGCGTAAACAAGTGTTCTACAATAATCTACTGGTACTTCAAAAAGAGAAAGATAACCAAAAGGGGGATTTATATGGAAGAAATTTTGCTCTTAGGTCAAAAGGAACTTTGCATATTTTAAATTTACTCGGATAGTAGGAACCAAAGGGGATGGTAAATAGTTTAGGGACCATGGGCGTCCAGAGCTATATGGCTCACGAGAACATAGCAGAGTGCCTTTAATAGAGGTTTGTAATAGTGTTAATATAGAACACACCAAACGGGGCACTCTCGCTTGTTTCTCCTAAATAAATTGCCATTACCCAACAAGGTGTCCGAAGGCAAAGAAAGCCGTGCCGAGATTCTAAAGAAAGTTTTGCTTGATTTCTTCTTGACCTCAGGTATAAATAAGGCATTAGGGAAAAGAATGACGTAAGGTAAATAGTACTATTAGTTATTGTGAGAAACTTATTAGTAATATACATTCTTGAAAAGAATAACTCTAGTAAAGAAATGAAACTGAGACTAGTCTATCACAATTTGAACGCTCTGTCCTAATGTACAACGTTAAAGAACGTACTAAATTAGTATTTATTAGCAACTATTAACTGAAGAGGAGCAATCTCCCTATATTCGGTTACGAATTACCATAATAGCACAATTAAGAGTAAATGACAAATAGTCACAACAATATCGTATTAAAAGGATTAAATCTATCTAATAGCAAGGACTCTAGGTTACGTAAAATGTGAGGAAAATGTATTAACAGTTAAATATTGTATATTGAAAAGTTTTAATTTCGGTTAAAACCTGACAAACTGAGCTTGTGGGTGGGGTATGTAGTGGGACGAAATTAAGCGTCACCCATCCACCAAAGTCAGCCCAGTTTGCAGGTGACTATAAGTTCAATTTAGTTTTGTTTATGTGTTTTCTTATTATTTGTAATAGATGTGAATTATCTAAAAGTTTGGATTTTTTTTATGTGTTTCATGTACGGAGAGGGCGGCGCAACGAACGGGGACAGCATCTTCGTTGCCGCGACCAGAGAGGAAATTGCTGGCCGCTATACGTCGCGGGTCGACAGCCAAGGAGCAACAGAAGATCCTGGAACCGAGTTGTTGCGTCGTGCTTCTAAAAATTAAAATTGAAGTTTTATACTCTTTTTGTACAACAATGACGTCATATAGAGCTTAATCTTATTGAAATGTCAGTCACTGTCTGTCAACGCTCAAGTTCACATCTGTATGTGTAGGAAGCTAATAAAATAGTGTATGCTACTAAAGTTGAAACACGTGTCTTGAAGATTTATTTATGAAGAGTTATGTGAACGGATTAATAATATATTTGACAAGATTATTGATTCAGACAGCGTTGGCCGAAACTTTGAATCTAAAAAGTTTATTTAATGTGTGATTTTGATATCGATTAGATCAAGATAACGTGTGTCAACATAATTTCTGAGGAGAAACAAACGAAATTTAAATTCGGAAAAGTTACAAAAACCAATTGGCCCAAGTGATGTAATTCTTTGCATACGACTCAACGGATGTTTTACAGTTTCGTTCAAGAACCATCCTATGACAATTTAAAAGAATATGAATCATTTTTAAAGTGGGTTGTAACTGACGTAGGTGACGAAGTCTGCACATGGTCATACATATATAAAACGAAAAACTAATACGTCGTTACACCACACCGGCCATCCTGATTTAGGTTTTCCGTGATTTCCCTAAATCGCTCTAGGCAAATGCCGGGATGGTTCCTTTCAAAGGGCACGGCCGACTTCCTTCCCCGTCCTTCCCTAATCCGATGAGACCGATGACCTCGCTGTCTGGTCTCCTTCCCCAAAAACAACCAACCAACCATAACCAAGGCGTTAACTCCTAATTTACCCAGCTTCCTTCTGAGAAGGATGAAGCAGCTGGGGAGAGGGGGAAGGATGTGTTCCCAAGTTTAAAAATTAAGTAGTAGATCTAATTTTGTTTGAATGACTGAGACAAAACGTCTACTCGTAAAAGACACTGATCGACAACTGCTAAGGAACAACTGACGCTTGGTAAGGAACAGCTGGCAGCTGCTACAGAACAACCGAAATTGCTACGGAACACCCAACCAAAGATAGTAAAATGACATGTAGGGAGCGGGACGCGTTAACCGCAGCAAAGCCTGTCCTCGACACTCTGTATGCATTCAACATTTCATGTATTACGGTGTTTGACGAAGGTTATTGTGGAACAAATTAGTGCAGCATTTCGTGTGGGACGGCAGCACGTCTGAAAGACAATATATGAGTGCTCGCGATCGAGGAGGAACACCAGGACGGCTCGAAACCGGAAAAATTGTCACTACTGTGGCCGCAGTAATGGGTGTGTCCAAAAGTGTCATCGCGCTATTACAAAAGGTCGCTAAAGGTGGAGATGCTAGGTGAAAGCATCGAGGTAGTCGTAGGCCGAGCACCAGGCTGCAAGAGGATCGAAATGTAGCTCTAGTGGCGAAAAGGACAGAGCCCTTGCAATTGCTACAGGTACATGCGTCACTGACAGAACCGTTTTCCGATGTCTGAATTAGGCTGGTTTGTATGCTCGGAAACCTGTTAAAAGCACCGCTCTTCAGCCAAGTCATTGTCGAGAAGAAGTTCGTTGTTGTAGGGATAAGGTTGCCATATCTAGCCGGGACCGCGGGAGGTGTAGCAATGAAGTAAAAAATTTATTTAATGAAATTAGTTTTTATTTTGTTGCGACAGAAGTAGTTAGTACACTACATTTTTTGGAAGTTTCCACGTCCTTCATCAAGTCTTTTTTCCCTTTTACATGTTTATAAAACTCCATGCAAATCAGCCAGTAGTTAAACTGGTAATGTAAGCTTTATTCCACAGTCCCTGTCAGCAACCGTTTTCTTTCATCAGTCCACTGGACCGACATCAGCGAAAATACTCTTTCCACAGTAGCTTTGAGTGCGGTAACAGAAAACAAATACTCGCATAATTTTAGCAGTTGGCATTTGTGTTCAGGATTTTCGGTTTCCTTAAAACACTAAATCCACCTTTCTTCCACAGTGTTTAGACTTCCATTCTTGCGAGTCATCTTTAGTTTCTAAAAAGTTTCTTCAGATACATATATTCCTGAAAACAATTGTCGTCTTATATTTTTACACCATTTGTTAACCAGTTATATAATAGTGTTTTGAATCGTCACCCAGTATGGGGTTTCCGATAGAGTCATCCAATCAAATACTTGATATTTATCAAAAGAAACGTTCCTCTAAGTGATCGAATGCTATGGTATAGAAAGACATTATCTCTTCCTCAAATTTCGGAATTAAATTAATTATTTTTTGGTTAGAGTTCTGATTAATTTGTTCAAAAAATGTTCAAATGTGTCTGAAATCTTATGGGACTTAACTGCTAAGGTCATCAGTCCCTAAGCTTACACACTACTTAACCTAAATTATCCTAAGGACAAACACACACACCCATGCCCGAGGGAGGACTCGAACCACCGCCGGGACCAGCCGCAATTTGTTCAAATTCATCTTGGTTTGCATGCCAATAGAATTGGCAGTCTTCCTTCCATTCACACATCTTTGAGTGTCGATTAATATTTTTTTGTTTCAGTTATAGACACTTTATTCTTCTCCAAGCTTTTTACATTTTTTTTCAAACACAGTCAAATCTGACTGCAGAAACTTGTAAATTTCACTGTCCGGGTCACCGAAAAAAATCTAATATTATTTTAGGTGTCCTGTCTTCGGCGTCAAAAAATTGCTTTAATGGAAACCAAAGCTTAACAATTCTCTCAGCTACGGGCGTTAACGACAGCTATCATGTTTCTGAGCGAGATAGAAATGTCTGATGATTGACATCAACGTATAAAGAGATCCCTTTTAAATATTTTCACGACGTTTATTTCAGTGTTGACAGTTAAGACTCCAGTAACGCTTGATAGTGTTCTGCAGAAAATGGCTAAGACATCAAATTCCTTCTACATTTCTTCCTAGTTCTTTTTTAATTTGGTGAAACACATTCCGCTGGGCGCGTCGATTAAGCCCTCAGAAGTTGGTATTGGTATTGTCTCCACAAAAAGCAATTAATTTATCTAATGGAATCTGCAGTGTCTTTACAGAACTTTGCAACTGTCTCCGATGTTTCGTTAATCAGTGAATCAGACTTCAACAGATTCTGTAGCATTCCATCAGTTTTATAACTTATTGAAAAACTAAAGAAAACATATTTTCAGTCTTGGTTCGATGTCTCAGTGCCTATGTCGTAAAATGAAACTTCTTGCAATTGTTTTATGCATTCGGACATGGAGTGTAGTGCGAGAATATTTTTAAGAATCGTTGTAGCTTTGATACTGAGTGTACACTGCTATGCGGCGACTTTGGAGACGGGATACATTGCAGCATTCAGTTTGACGGTACAGTCAAAAGAACTGAAGGACTGATGATGCCTGACAACTTTAAAACCTGTTGCTAGTTCTGTAGCAGCAACGAGCAATTCTTCCTGGGTATCTTAATCACGAATGTAGAAATAGGCTTTGATGTCGATGCTACCGCGGCTCTATTTCTATGATTCTTCGTAGAAATGTGATGCGTCACATCTGCCTTATTTCCGTGAGTTACTGAGATGAAACAGCGACAAATCGCACACAGCGCTTCCTGATCCGTACGTCCTTTCTTAACAAAAGATCCCTCTTTTGTGTAATCATCCAAAAAGTGACACTTCTCTTTCCATGCTTAGGCATTTTCGTAAGCTATGATACGATAATTTTATTAGACGGTGAGCAGTCGACAGTAACACTTAAGTCACCGAAGCACACGTCACTATACACTTCACGCCCTATATATCCGCAGTAAACACTTCCAACAATACTAACTTCCACTTGCTGTTCGTATTACGTCTGGAGAGAATCGTTTTATGAGATTACTATTCAAATGCAAAGTGCCTGATTATTCTGCGTGGCCCTGCTTAAATAGTTCCAGCCCCGTACTACAGGAGAAGCCTGGTATTTTCTCGAATGATGGCTCTAGATAGTCGATACAGGACGTGCAACGTCATCTGTGAGACGACCTTGTCAACCCAAACTTGTTGACACAAATAAAACTAACAGAGGCTGCATTTACATGTTGCACTAACAGATGGCGTTACATCAGTACTTGAACCAAGCTCGAAACAGTATTTTGCAAAATCAGGATAAAATTGGATCTTGTGAGAATGTCGGACAAGAAGGTCCATAACGGTGTTGATCCCGGTAAATCTTGATGGATGACACTCCTATGTAAGGTGAATGCTGGTTGTGATCAGCAACAGTTGTCCAGAGTGATGTTCTCTGACGAATTCCTCTTTCAAGTGGCAAGTGAGTCTGGCCACCAGTTGGTGTGGAGAGAGAGGGAACACGCTATGCATGACAGAATGTTCATGAACGTCATCGGTATGGCCTAGGCGTTATGGTGATGGCAGGCATTAAGCACAATGGCCAACCATCACTGCATGTCTTAGCTGGGGTTGATTTCGACTGTATCTGAAGTCACATATAGCATATTCATTTACTAGATACAGTTCTGATACATACACACATATACATAATTTACTAGCAAATGCATGCACCCATAGATACAAACAATACCAAAAATAATAATAAAAAACATCCAAACGTGAGTAAAAATGACCTAAAACATTACTGCAGTATACTGAATGCAATATTTACCCAAATGCGTTTCTATTAAATGTTCTTAAACTTTTTACATGTTGACAGCTACAGAAAAAAGTTAAAATCTTAAAACCATACAATTCATCGTGAGAGCCTTATTAGAAAATGGAAACAAATCGAACTTTCTCATAGCCAAACCTTATACGTATGTTTTTCCTACATCACGAAATTGTATACTTAATTTCATCTCTCAGTATATGGTAGAGACCCTTTTTATTAACTAGTTTGGCTGTAAGTAAAGTAAGAAGTAATTGAATTGTTTTTAAATTGAACATCTCGTATTTCACTACGAAAACAAAAAATTGCTGTGACCTTTGCGTTTAAAGATACGTACTTGTAAGTTGGAAGTATTTTGCGATCCGAATTGTCAACGCAGTGTAAAATTTTCAGTTGTAACTCACAGTCTGCTTATAACAATAAACCCATTGCAATGTTTTCTATAAATACTGGCAGATTTTTGTAGCCAGCAGTCCAATCTTCCGTCAGATTATGAGGCGAAATCGATGTTTGCCGTCGGTCCTAAGAATGTGATAATAAACAGTATTATTTAAAATGGTGCGTCTGTAAACTTTATTATTATACGTATCACACGTAAAGTCTGCAGATCGGAAGAATACCAGATTATCTAAGAGAATCAGCAGTTGCAGCAAAGAAGAAAAGAGGGAAGATAAATACTTCGCTTAATTTACACCCCCGTCTGATGAACTATTCGCAATATTCGCTGTTGTCACGAACTGCGACAAATTCCTTCACACTTCAGCAGATTTTTAAATGGTGTAACGTTACAAAGTGGCGGAGGAGCTGGGATTCGTAATGAGCCAGACTGCAGTGTTGACACTAATTTCAAGTTCCAATGGACGATGGTTGTTCACAATAAGACAAGGAATGTAATCTCTATGAGAAATTGACAACATCGGTGTGGAAGCCGGCAACAGCTGACTATACGTAACCTTGTTACCACAGCCGACCCATAACCTGATACGCACGCCACGGTTTCCTCATGTCAGAAGCCAGAAGATATTTGGAAACACATTTCTTTAATGCCAGCAGCAGCGCAAACTTAATAAAGTAAGAGGTGTGAAAAAAGATGAATAACCAATCTAATTTATATTTGTTTATTTTGTGTGATACAAAACTACCGTATGTGACGAAGTAAATAGTGGAAACCGAAATAGGGAGGGAGGCGAAGATAGTCCATAAAATGTAGTTAATTTAACTGAAAATCCATCAGAAAGCGGGGATGCAAGGTGTGAATAGAAGCAGTGTTATGCAACTGGATATCGGTTCACTAACGAGAAAGCCACTAATGGTGGACATAACTTAACTGAAATAATAACCAAATTTAATGAGTCAGCCACCAAACAGTATCAAAATATTGATCAACAGGGTCTAAAGCTTGCTCAAAAGCTTGATCAAAAGGAAAGAAAGCTTGACAGATTAGAGCAAACTATAGAAAAACAAAATGAGGACCGTAAAGATTTTCGGCAGGAGTTAAATACAGTCAAAATAGATATTATTAATACCACCAGATTTATTGAAAATGTAGAAAAAGAATTCATTGGATTTAAAAAATTTTTTAGTATCGAAAACTAGAAGTTTCACTCTAGATTAAATTTGATTAACAAAAATGTAGAGAAAGTAAATAACGACCTCTCAGCTGAAGTTGACAGGCAAGATAAAAAATAATGAAATTTTGCATGGTAAAATAAAAAGGAGACAAACATTTTAAATTTTAAATATGTATAGCCTGAAAAACATTGAAATTCTGAGATTTTAACTATAAAATGGACTATTGATATATGTGCAACTAAAGTTAGTCATGTCCAAAAGAAAGTTGGTTAAATTGAGGAAAGTGTGGTTATCAAAGTTTATAGTTCCAATAACAATAGTGGCTGTGGCAACACCAATATAAAAACTTTCCCTAGTGAGAACACGATCCATGCTGTGGATTGACAATATCACGTCAAAAAATTTCAGGATGGTAGAGCACTTTCCTGGACAAATCAACACGTCCAAAAAGATATGACTTTTGAAAAAGCTTTTTTAAGCAAATTCTAATCTGACACAAAACAGGTAAGAATTAAGACAGTGTTTTAGGGAAGGCAATGATACTGAGAAAAACTTATATGAAGAGCCATTAGAACAGTGGTACATCTGGACAAACCTCTAGATGAATTAATACATATTGACGCTTTAAAAAGACATTTACCACATGTAGTTCAATGGGGTCTAGTCTATTAGCCAGACGATTCAACAGAGCAATTTCTTAGTTGTGTTGACAAACAGGATACGGCCTGGGAAACAAATGATAGGCAGAGAAAAGAGTATAGGGAACCCAGGTGCAATCATAATGGAGTGGCTAAGCAGCCACCATGATGAAAGCAACAGAAAAAGTGTTTTGAATAATGATAGCTCTGAAAGTACTCAATGTTATGAATATAGTCTTAAGAATTTATTTAATGATGTAAATTTTAAGAATTTTTGTGAACCTTTGTTAGCTGACATAAATTGTGATGAAAAAGTACGTCATGTACTTAATTAGCATAAAATTTATGATATTAATTATATGTTTAGTGACACTCGTGATGTGTATAAAGACGGTGATGTTTTTGAAGCTGTCAGTGATGACGATGATTTGCTATATGAAAAATTAGATGGAATGATTTGATTGGTAATAAAAGTTAGTGATACGTACATATGTTTTTGAAGCTGTTAGTGATGATGATTTGCTATATGAAAAATTAGATAGGATGATTTAGGAGGAAATAAAAGGTAGTGATATGTATGATAATGGGAGTGCCATATTTGGTCTTGATAATGTTGGTGATGATGATGATGTAGGTACAGATAGGAATGTACATAATAATCCAATCGTTCCAGTTGAAATCAGTGAGATAGTGTCCAAGTGTTCAGATAAAATCAAAAGACAGGAATTGGTTAAGGACAGATCAGAGAAGCTTACTACAGAGTATTTTGATAAATCTGTAAAACATAGTGAGGAAGAAGGGATAGTGGATGTAATTCATCAGGAGTTTAGACCAGAAAGTAAAGATAATTGTAAAGCATATGTTGAATCCAACTGCAATATCAGAGTTGAAACTGTATTGAAAGTAGTGCCCCCATTGAAAATGAGGAAGATATATGTTTCAGGGAGATTGAGGAGGTCTTATTATATAAAAGGTAAAATATACGTAACAATGAAATTCAAGAGAGCCCATGTTGTGGCGTAACAAGACAGCTACGCCACACTGAAGTAGCCGAAAGGCACGCGTTAATCTCACGTAGGCTAGAGAGAGGTCTGAAACAGGATACGTAATGAATGGCAGCAAGAAAAGTACGTAGCTGCTATAATACTTAACTTTTAATCCATCCTTGTTATATACATCGTTCTTTGATGATACAAGTGAGACTCTATCTTAAAATGGTTAATGGCACCTTGCTAGGTCGTAGCCATTGACTTAGCTGAAGGCTATTCTAACTGTCTCTCGGCAAATGAGAGAAAGGCTTCGTCAGTGTAGTCGCTAGCTAAGTCGTCGTACAACTGGGGGCGAGTGCTATTCCGTGGCCTGGTCTGCGATCCCTGACAGTGGCGACACGCGGGTCCGACATGTACTAGTGGACTGCGGCCGATTTAAAGCTACCACCTAGCAAGTGTGGTGTCTGGCGGTGACACCACAGCCCATATATACATGTCCAATTGTATAACTTTAAACGAAACTGCCTGACAGATATTGGGAGTCCGACTTTTGGGATCTCTAGGAAACTGAGAGATAAAACAAAAGAGATTGTCAATTTTATTGAATTCCCTGTAACTGGGGTTAAGCCAAAGGGTGCGACAGGGAGAAGCAGTAAACTATAATTACCAAACAGGTTCTTCTATGATTTAAAATAATTAATGGGCTAGAGTTCACACAAGGGTGTCTATTGTTGCAAGACCTGAATGAATATCTAATATTAGGTATAGACTGGATAACAAAAGTTAACCCACCAGGGTAGCCGAGAGCACTAACGCACTGCTTCCTGGACTTGGGTAGGCGTGCGGACCCAGATTGAATCTGTCGGCGGATTAAAGACGAGGGCCAGTATGCCGGCCAGCCTGGATGTGGTTTTTAGGCGGTTTTCCACATCCTGCTAGGTGAATACCGGGCTGGTCCCCCAGTTCCGCCTCAGTTACATGACTCACAGACATTTGAAAACGTTTGCACTATTTCATGACTTACACTAGATGCAGACAGCTGGGGTACACTACTTCTGTCGTGGGGGGTTTGGGGCGGCGGCAGGAAAGGCATCCGGCCACCCTCTTCAATTAACACTGCCAAATCCGTCATAACAAAGCCGACCCTGCGTTGGAGCGGGACAAAGGCCCGAGAGAGAAAGAAAGAAAGAAACTGGATAACAAAAGCTAAGGTTCAATTTAAATGGGTCGTAAAGGATTATATTTACTGACGCAAAAACTGGAATTTCAGGGGAAACAGAAATGTCAATGAAACTTCCTGGCAGATTAAAACTGTGTGCCAGACCGAGACTCGAACTCGGGACCTTTGCCTTTCATGGGCAGTTGCTCTAGAAATGTTAATGTTAAGTAATGCTACCAGTAACCAGATCTAGGGGGTGGAAGAAGCTTGTGCTTCAGGTTATTATGAGGAAGAGAAGGAGTGCTATGATGATCCTTTTGGTAGATACTCTTAGTGTGAACTAGTTAAGAGCAAAGTAGAGAAGGCTAAAGAATTAAGCATTAAATGCACTATGTCTCAATGGATTGCTTAAAAAGAATGGTGTCTGGAAATGGGACGACGAATGTCGTTCTGCATTTGATGACATCAAAACACAGTTAGTTAACAGTGGCAAATCACACGGATCTGACACATACACCCCTTTTTTCCTACAACTGATAGCAGTGATTTTGGATTGGGAGTCCACGTATTACAAGAAAAAGAAATAGACAGGGTTAAAGTGCACCATTCAGTTGCCTTCACAAGTAGGACATTTAAAAAACATGGGGAGAAACTACTCCATTCCAGAAAAAGAACTTTTAGTTGTATTACGGTGATTTCAAAAATTTAGGAATAAGTTACTAGGTTACCAAGTAAAGATATATACGTATCATAAAGCCATCGTTGCATGATGCATGCATAGCTGGAGCCATCAATATCTGGATTCTGTCAGACTCGACAACAACTTCGAAGTACACACTCCACAAAAAATTCACGGAATCCAGGTATTGATGGCTCTGGTTATGGATGCATTGATGTATCCGATTCTCTATACATGGAGGGCATAGCGGCCTAAAGATGGCATTAATGAGATGCCAAAACTAGTCGTGTAAATAAAAGAACAGCTTCTGAAAACATACTGTTGTTTGGTGAGTTTATTTTGATAAATACCGGAATTTCGTCTCTATTGCTTCGTAATTAGCGAGGCATCTCCAACGACGAAAAAGTATCTGGAATTTCTAACATCGTGCACACAAGTAATGTTAGTTTAACTCAATGTTGATCGCATCGCTGTGATTGGTGAGAAATCTGTCGAGCAGTAAAGCAGAACCTTTGGATCAATCTAAGTACATTGTATGATCTAAAGTAACCGGACACCCCCAAAAACATACGTTTTTCATATTAGGTGCATTGTGCTGCCGCCTACCACCAGGTACTCCATATCAGAGACATCAGTCATCATTACATATCGTGAGAGAGCAGAATATGGTGCTCCGGAGAACTCACGGACATCGAACATGGTCAGGTGATTGGGGCACTTGTGTCATACGTCTGTACGCGAGATTTCCACACTCCTAAACATCCCTAGGTCCACTGTTTCCGATGTGATAGTCAAGTGGAAACGTGAAGGGACACGTACAGCACAACAGCGTACAGATCCAACTCGTCTGATGACTGACACAGACCGCTGGCAGTTGAAGAGGGTTGTAATGTGTAGTAGGTGGACATCTATCCAGACCATCACACAGGAATTCCGAACTGCATCAGAATCCACTGCAAGTACTACGACAGTTAGGCGGAAGATGAGAAAACTTGGATTTTATGGTCAAGCGGCTGCTCATAAACCACTCATCACGCCGGTAAATGCCAAACGACGCCTCGCTTAGTGTAAGAAGCGTAAACATTGGGCGATTCAACAGTGGAAAAACGTTGTGTGTAGTGACGAATCACGGTACACAGTGTGGCGATCCGATGGCAGAGTGTGTGTATGGCGAATGCCCGTTGAACGTCATCTGCCAGCGTGTGTAGTGCCAACAATAAAATTTGGAGGCGGTGGTGTTATGGTGTGGTCGTGTTTTTGATGGAGGGGGCTTGCACCTCTTCTTGTTTTGCGTGGTACTATCACAGCACAGGCCTACTTGCTGTCTTAAGCACTTTCTTTCTTCCCACTGTTGAAGAGCAATTTGGGGATAGCGATTGGATCTTTCAACACGATCCATTACTTGTTCATAATGCACGGCCTGTGGCGGACTGGTTACGCGACAATAACATCCCTGTAATGGACTGGCCTGCAAAGAGTCCTGATCTGAATCCTACAGAACACCTTTGGGATGATTTGGAACGCCGACTTTGTGCCAGGCCTCACCGACCGAAATCGATACCTCTCCTCAGTATTGCGCTCCGTGAAGAATGGGCTGCCATTCCCCAAGAAACCTTCCAGCACCTGATTGAATGTATGCCTGTGAGAGTGGAAGTTGTCATCAAGGCTACGGGTGAGCCAACATCCGGCCGGAGTGGCCGTGCGTTTCTAGGCGCTGCAGTCTGGAGCTGAGCGACCGCTACGGTCGCAGGTTCGACTCCTGCCTCGGGCATGGATGTGTGTGATGTCCTTAGGTTAGTTAGGTTTAATTAGTTCTAAGTTCTAGGCGACTGATGCCCTCAGAAGTTAAGTCGCATAGTGCTCAGAGCCATTTGAACCATTTGAGCCAACATCTTACCGATGGAGTGTGCCACGAACTTGTAAATCATTTTCAGCCAGGTGTCCGGATACTTTTGATCACATAGTGTATCTGAACAGCGTTCACTGAAAATTCGAGGAAATTAAAGTGATAAATATTTTCGTCACGTTGACACAGAGACGAATAACAAGCACAAACATTGGAGATGTTTACGAAGCGGCCTTTTGCTTATCATTTGGGCGGCCTTCAAGTCATGTGACTAGCGGCTACTGCCACAGTTATCCGCTAGCTGCGATATGGCTCGCCGTATTTCATAGCCTCTGCGAAAAATTTCATGCCCTGTCAAAGATGATTACTGCGTCTTAAGGCTAGTGAGGTCGAGTAGGCAGCTGATAGGCTCCCACATGTCGGTCAGATTCACACAGCCCTGTGGATGTCCTCACTAACAATCAGCGTGAGGCAGGGAAGTAGAAATCTCCTTTCCTATGGACAAACCGCCAAAACTGTTTTATTGCATGGAATTCCTGTGCCACCCAGATATGGGCCTTACCTATGTGTCACCAGGGACCAGGGTGCGATACCTGCCTTAGTGCCACCAGCTGATGCTGAAGTTCAGTCCAGAGCGAGTCTCCAAAAATTCATTGCGATATTAATTGTGTTTCAGGATTCGCGCGAAAACACTTTATGTAGGAACTACATGTACTACGAAACATAAACCACTTAAACCACTTTATGACAGCTACTCACCTCTATATTGTATGACGCCTAGTGGCTTTACGGCCATGTGACGCGGTAAGTCAAGTACCGTATACCTCCGAATCTAAGATGACTCCGAATACAAGACGAACCCCCACTCCACCCCTTCCACTGTTCAACAAGGGATTACAGAAAAACATGTATACATATACTAGGTTTATTTTGAAAATATAAAGATGGTTACCACACTACAGGTACGTGACGGAGACATTAAAAGTTCCAGTGCGCATAAAATCAAATCAGATAAAGGTACAGATGCCACTTAGTCCTCCTCACGAGAATGGTCCACAGAAACTGCAATGTCAATGCCTCTGTCACACTTATCTGTCGTTTCTTCCCATAATAGATCGTGTTTAGATTGTTCAAATGGCTCTGAGCACTATGGGACTTAACTGCTGAGGTCATCAGTCCCCTAGAACTTAGAACTACTTAAACCTAACTAACTTAAGGACGTCACGCACATCTATGCCCGAGGCAGGATTCGAACCGGCGACCATAGCGGTCACGCGGTTCCAGATTGTAGCGCCTAGAACCACTCGGCCACCCCGGCCGGCAGAGCGTCTTCGCTCCCATCTAACTCATTTTCTAAACAGTACCTCTTTAAGCTGTTCACAACTGATGCACTGTATATGTGTGTCCAAGCAGTGTTGATCCATTCCGCAATTAGAGATACCGAAGCCTTCATCAGCTTTCCGCCAGGGGTCAGGGTTTGATGGCAATGAAGTAACCAATTGCCGTACAGCTGCTTCAGATGGCCTTTAATTCGCTTATTCACCACCATATCTAACCCTTGTAGTCACTGGACTCGGATTCGGAAGGACGGCGGTTCAATCCCGCGTCCGGCGATCCTGATCTAGGTTTTCCGTGATTTCCCTAAATCCCTCCAGGTAAATGCCGGGATGGTTCCTTTGAAAGGGCACGGCCGACTTCCTTCCCCATCCTTCCCTAATCCGATGAGACCGATGACCTCGCTGTCTGGTCTCCTCCTCCAAACAACCCCCAACCCCCTTGTAGTTGCGAAGCCATGCTTCCCGAAATGACGACAAGATTTGTGTTTAATTTCAAAATTTCTGCCTTCAATGCCGGTTGTCAGACGCCTATTGAGAGCATCAGGGGTCAACATCGCACCATTCTTAAGAAGAGCAGCTGGCCCCCTCCTCCAGACTGTAAGGAGCCAATCTATAACCAACTCATTGGATGGCCATCCTTTTCCGTTGCAACGAAATCGATACCAGGTGGCAGCTTTGCCTTTGGTATAATTTTACTATTGACGATGATGTAGGATCACAGGAGTCAGTAAACAGGAGTCTCGTCAGCGTTTCCGAATGCCTCTTAAGGTAAGCACGCTCTTTTCTCAGTCTTATAACATGCCGTTTATACATGTGTAATTTATACACGTGTCGTTTATACTCGACCAACGACCTCGTATGTGGACGATGCCGGAAGACTCTAAGCAAGGGACGTTCGACATGGCAGCACTAGTCCATTGCGTTGCATCATCCTTGTACACCAAGCAGAGCTGGCTTTAAATAGGCACCGCGTTCCTGTGCCAAATCACGTGGTTTATTTCGTATGACATCGCGGGAAACTGCTATTCCTTCTTTACGTTTCTCGCGCACAAATGCTACTACTTCCTTTTCAGTATTTTCGAAATGTCCAGTGGACCACGGAAAGCTTTTCTAGTCGACTTCCCATTTGTCAGAAGTCCTTTGTCCTTTCGCCACCTCTCACATTGGCTTCTGTGACGTCTTATTTTCTCGAAGCTGGTTAATTATTTGTTGCTTCTGCATGCCGAACAAACATAATTTTGAAGTTTTCCTCATGGTAAAAAAAAAAAAAAAAATCGATGTTGAACCAGATTGTTCCACAGCATGATTCATTACACACTTTAGCAGGCAATTTAGAAGTGGGATCTCCATAGCCAAACAAGTTGCCACAACAACACTTCTTGCTATCGTACAACAATGTCCAAAGCGCATGCGGACGCTCAAGCTTAAAGCGGTAGGCGTGGCAGAGAGCTGTATGGAAGCTCGTGGTTCTGTTCGGAAAAGAAAAGATAAACTCCACATCGTATGCCGCGAATGCAAGACGATCCCCTTAGGGATGGCGGTTATGGCTGAAACAATCAGTTTTCGATTTTTTTTCAACGCCAGTTTAATTTGAGTGCTAAAAGCACTCGAAATAACCAGTTTCGGAAATGACCGATTTTCGGATTTTTATTGCTGTTATTTCCTGTAATAACCGTAGAAATCGGACAAAGACTGAAAAAGTTTGACTCCCTCAGTTTAAAGACATATAGAATCGAAATATTAAAATAAATAGGCAAATAATAGGAAACGGGTAATAAAAGCAATTTATTTCCTATAATAATCGTAGAAATCGGACAAAGACTGAAAAAGTTTGACTCCCTCAGTTTCAAGACATATAGAATCGAAATATTAAATTAAATAGGCAAATAATAGGAAACGGGTAATAAAAGCAATTTATTTCCTATAATAATCGTAGAAATCGGACAAAGACTGAAAAAGTTTGACCCCTCAGTTTAAAAAGACAATCTAAATATTAAATTAAATAGGCAAATAATAGGAAACGGGTAATAAAACCAATAAAAAGCAGTACTAAAATACAATGCCTTGCCTTCGCGGACGATACTGTGATTATCACAAACAACAGGACAGAAGCAATTCACGCAGTTGAAAAACTACACGAAATTTCACAGAAAACTGGATTGCAAATTTCGTATGAGAAAACCCCGATAATCACGAAACACGGCGCAAGTCAGCCACTTTAAATACCTTGGCGAAACTATACGATCATGAGGACTAAACAGAATCGCCAATGAACAAAGGATCAGCAAGCTGCGAAAGGCATATAAATTAACATGGGGTTACTAGAACAAGCAATACATTTCTACAGACGCAAAATAGAGACATTACAAAACTGTGATTCTTCCAGAAGCAACATACGCAGCTGAAACAATGGTAATTGGCAGTCACTCCAAAATTAGGGAAAATGGAAAAACAGGAACGAAATATTTTTAGAAAAATTTACGCAGCAATCAACAAAAACGGCATTTGGATGAAAGACCTCGGTATGAACTCTATCAAAGGACCAACAAAATAACCGAAGAAATCAGGAAACGCCGAATAAAGTTCTACACACACATCTACCGGATGCAGAACACCAGGAGAGCAAAGAAACTACACGACAGCATAACAAAGAGTAAAAGCAGCACGGATTGGCTAAAAGAGGTCCAGATCCAGAGGGGCACGCAACAGATCAACATAGAAAATCTCGAAAACAGCAACGAGTGCAGGAGTAAAATGATGAATGTGAAGTTCGAGCAAAGAACAACGGAACAACATGGTAAAAAATGGACAGACGAACGGAAGAGAGAACATTCTGAGAGGATGAAGAGTTTCTGGAGGAGGAAGAGAGAAAACATCAAAAATAAAATCGTGAATTCAAGTCCAATCGCTCTCATAAAAGGGGAGTAATTAACAGAAAACTTAGTCCGTCCACCGTTAGCAGATTTTCTAGAAAAGTCATAAGCAGTTGAATACCACAAAAAACACCAGTACTCTCCTACTGTAACTAATTTTCTGAAACTCTGTTCAAAAAACAAGTTGTAATCAAGGATTGTACCACTATTGTGGCATTGCGAACAGTCAGTCCTAAAGGGTGAAAACAGATTGAAGAACTCTACCTTTCTTGCTAATTTGTCCGTTTCAAAAGCTACAAGAAAATAAAGGGATATTATGTAGACTAAGGTAACAGATCAGCTACTCCATTTTTATTGTAAATTACGAATGGATTGTTAAATTTTCAGTTTCCTCCTTACGTGATCAAAAGTATCCCGACACCTGGCTGAAAATGACTTACAAGTTCGTGGCGCCCTCCATCGGTAATGCTGGAATTCGATATGGTGTTGGCCCACCCTTATCCTTAATGACAGCTTCCACTCTCGCAGGCATACATTCAATCAGGTGCTGGAAGGTTTCCTGGGGAATGGCAGCCCATTCTTTAGAGAGTGCTGCACTTAGGCATTTGCACCGGTTAGTTAATACATTCTTTGCGTGTTTCCCTTGCATTATCTAGGCACGGACTCGTGTTTCAGTAACTGTTGTTCAACATCGATTAGAATGGACAGGGACTGTGATTGCTGTGTTCGGGTGAGGGCTGAGTTGGCATCCCTTCGCTCACAGCTTGAGGCTGTTGCCAATGGGCAACACTGTGGGGAGCCGGACTTGGGTATCACGGGGATGTCAACCTCGTCCCATCTGTCCCCAGATCGGTCTGCCGCTGTGGTTGCCCCGGTTGCTGCCCGCAGTGGGGCTGAGCCCTCGCCTGTGGTTGATTGGGAGGTCGTTCCAAGGTGTGGCAGGTAGCGAAAGACGTCCCCGGAGGCTGATCAGAAAGCCTCCCCGGTGCGTCTGACAAACAGGTTTCAGGCACTGTCTCTGGCTGAGCCAGATGCAGCTGCCTGCCCTGTTTCAGAGGATGATTCTCAGCCTTCAAGGTCCGGGCAATCACAGAGGGTGGGCTTATTGGTAGTTGGGAGCTCCAATGTTAGGCGCGTAATGGGGCCCCTTAGGGATATGGCGGCTAAGGAGGGGAAGAAATCCAGTGTGCACTCCCTGTGCATTCCGGGTGGAGTCATTCCTGATGTGGAAAGGGTCCTTCCGGATGCCATGAAGAGCACAGGGTGCAGCCAGCTGCAGGTGGTGGCACATGTCGGCACTAATGACGTGTGTCGCTTTGGATCTGAGGAAATTCTCTCTGGATTCCAGCGGCTATCTGATTTGGTGAAGGCTGCCGGTCTTGCTTACGAGATGAAGGCAGGGCTCACCATCTGCAGCATCGTTGACAGAACCGACTGCGGACCTTTGGTGCAGAGCCGGGTGGAGGGTCTGAATCAGAGGCTCAGACGGTTTTGCGACCGTGTTGGCTGCAGATTCCTTGACTTGCGGCATAGGGTGGTGGGGTTTCGGGTTCCGCTGAATAGGCCAGGGGTTCGCCACTCTCAGCTGGCGGCTACACAGGTAGCGGAGGCTGTGTGGCGTAGACTGGGCGGTTTTTTAGGTTAGAAGGCCTCGGGAAAGTACGGGGTGGATTGCATGGCAAATACAGGACGTGCTTGGATCAAGGAACAGTCGGAATTGTGGTTGTAAATTGTTGTAGTTGTGCTGGGAAAGTCCCTGAGCTTCAAGCGCTAATAGAAAGCACAGAAGCTGAAGTCGTTATAGGTACAGAAAGCTGGCTAAAGCCTGAAATAAGTTCTGCACAAATTTTTACGAAGTCTCAGACGGTGTTCAGGAAAGATAGGTTAGGCAGAATTGGTGGTGGAGTGTTTGTGTCTGTCAGTAGTGAAGTAGTGAAGTCGAAGTAGATACTCCATGCGAATTGGTATGGGTGGAGGTTATACTTAACAGCCAAACTAAGTTAATAATTGGCTCCTTCTACCGACCCCCAGACTCCGATGATATAATTGCTGAACAGTTCAGAGAAAATTTGAGTCTCGTAACAAATAAATACCCCACTCATACGGTTATAGTTGGTGGGGACTTCAACCTTCCCTCGATATGTTGGCAAAAATACTTGTTCAAAACCGGTGGTAGGCATCAAACATCTTCCGAGATTGTCCTAAATGCTTTTTCCGAAAATTATTTCGAACAGTTAGTCCACGAACCCACGCGAATTGTAAATGGTTGCGAAAACACACTTGACCTTTTAGCCACAAACAATCCAGAGCTGATAGAGAGCATCATGACTGATACAGGGGTTAGTGATCACAAGGTCGTTGTAGCTAGGCTCAATACCGTTTCTTCCAAATCCACCAGAAACAAACGCAAACTAATTTTATTTAAAAAAGCGGATGAAGTGTCACTATAAGCCTTACAAAGAGACAATCTCCATTCCTTCCGAACTGACTATGCAAATGTAGACGAGATGTGGCTCAAATTCAAAGATATAGTAGCAACAGCAATTGAGAGATTCATACTTCATAAACTGGTAAGAGATGGAACTGATCCCCCATGGTACACAAAACAGGTCCGAACGCTGTTGCAGAGGCAACGGAAAAAGCATGCAAAGTTCAGAAGAACGCGAAATCCCGAAGATTGGCTAAAATTTACAGACGCGCATAATTTGGCACGGACTTCAATGCGAGATGCCTTTAATAGATTCCACAACGAAACATTGTCTCCAAATTTGGTAGAAAATCCGAAGAAATTCTGGTCGTATGTAAAGTACACAAGCGGCAAGACGCAGTCAATACCTTCG
Organism: Schistocerca americana; assembly: GCF_021461395.2. Classification (NCBI taxonomy): domain Eukaryota; kingdom Metazoa; phylum Arthropoda; class Insecta; order Orthoptera; family Acrididae; genus Schistocerca; species Schistocerca americana. The sequence goes on from NC_060120.1 coordinate 665,148,984, forward strand.
CTGCGCAGTGCCGATGGTATTGTTACCGACGACTGTGCCGCTAAAGCGGAGTTATTGAACGCAGTTTTCCGAAATTCCTTCACCAGGGAAGACGAATGGAATACTCCAGTATTTGAAACACGAACAGCTGCTAGCATGAGTTTCTTAGAAGTAGATACATTAGGGGTTGCGAAGCAACTCAAATCGCTTGATACGGGCCAGTCTTCAGGTCCAGATAGTATACCGATTAGGTTCCTTTCAGAGTACGCTGATACAATAGCTCCCTACTTAGTAATCGTATACAACCGCTCGCTCACCGATAGATCTGTACCTACAGATTGGAAAATTGCGCAGGTCGCACCAGTGTTTAAGAAGGGTAGTAGGAGTAATCCATCGAACTACAGACCTGTATCATTGACGTCGGTTTGCAGTAGGGTTTTGGAGCATATACCGTATTCAAACATTATGAGTCACCTCGAAGGGAACGATCTATTGATACGTAATCAGCATGGTTTCAGAAAACATCGTTCTTGTGCAACGCAGCTAGCTCTTTATTCGCACGAATTAATGGCCGCTATCGACAGGGGATCTCAAGTTGATTCCGTATTTCTAGATTTCCGGAAAGCTTTTGACACCGTTCCTCACAAGCGACTTCTAATCAAGCTGCGGGCCTATGGGATATCGTATCAGTTGTGCGACTGGATTCGTGATTTCCTGTCAGGAAGGTCGCAGTTCGTAGTAATAGACGGCAAATCATCGAGTAAAACTGAAGTGATATCAGGTGTTCCCCAGGGAAGCGTCCTGGGACCTCTGCTGTTCCTGATCTATATACCTTACACCTTTCGAGGTCCTAAAACATGTGTTTCGTGAATATTTGTCCAGACTGTATATATAACACTGAACAGTACGTCTTATTAACAGTGAACTGCTGTGTCAGTAGTCTATGTTCACTAAATAGTGTTCATGTAGGCGTAACATAACCTGACAGCATGGTAGGGGGCAAGACGGGGTGGGGCAAGACGGGGAGCTTCCCCGTCTTGCCTCTACTATTTGTCCAACCATTACGTTCTTATCGTTTCATGTGTTTACCTCGCTGCGGGTTTTGAACACGTAAATTATACGTTGAAGTTTATTCGGCAAAGCCTTCATTCATTCAGCTACAATGTCCACAGCAGTGAACGGGTTTCGGAAAACAGGCATTTGGCCCGTAAACAGAAATGTGTTTCAGGAAAGTGATTACCTTCCCTGTTCAACTACAGACATTAAACAAGCTCACACATCTGAAGTTACAGAAACGAAAGACCAAATACCAGAGATGTTGTCAAGACGTAAAACACCTGAACAATTAACAACTGACGATCAAGCCTCTGTTTCGTCTAACTTTCAAGTTACCAGCCCTGAAATGGTGTTAGCTATTCCAAAGGTGGATAAAAAAACCTAAAGGAAACCATCTAACAGGCGTGGAAAACCCATTGTTTTAACCGAATCTCCTTATAGGAGTGAACTATCTGAAGAAATTAAACGAAAAGGAGTCCCCAAACGTGCTGCATGTAAACGAAAACTCTTCTCAAAGACGTTTAATAAACCTGGGATACCACCAAAAGGACATAATGACAACGAAAAAGTGACGAACGTTACTGACGTCTTAACCACCCCTTCATGCTCAAGGGATAATAAACTGAGGTCGAATAACAACGAGGAAGAGAGTGAAGAATGTTTATACTGCTATGACTTCTCTGAAGGAGGCTGGATACGGTGTATTAGCTGCGGACGCTGGGCCCACGACACTTGTGCAGGGATAGAAAGTGATGATGACGAGGCTGTCCACACTTGTGTACTACGTAAATGTAAGAGGCCTAAATAAAACGTAAAGCTGATTCTACAATTAGCAGAACCATGTTTCGAAACCTTATCGTCACATGATATCGTTATTCCAGTCCTTATTTAAGCTTTAGAGATGAATTCATGTTAGTTCCCCATCTTACCCTGCATATGGTGCAAGATGGGGAATTGGTAGTTTATGTTTCAAATAGAGATATTTCTAACTAAACGTAACAAGTTTGCAGGTTTCTTTGCATGCTATTGTAATTCAATGATTAAGTAAACAAATGATAATCAAACCTACTTGAATTTGTTCATTTTTGACCCTTTTGTAATGGTTTAAAGTTAGCTTCCCCATCTTGCCCCGCCTTCCCCTACATAATTTAATATTTGAAAGGCATTATATGCACCCTTTTTACTCTGTCCATTGTGTTTATTCTGAGTATTAAAGCCGCAAACAACTGCGTTTTTCTCCATCAGTAGAGCTGATTTTTCATCGTTAAAAACGTTTTTAAAGAAAATTGTTTCATTAATTTATGTTCTTATTTCTGCACTATTTGGGTTTTCTCTTTGTCCAGGTATTGTAAAATCTCAATAGCGTTTTGATTTCAGAAATTTAGCTTCTTTTAAAGAAGAAGAAAGGGAAATTGTGGTTTAACGTCCCGCCGGCATCGGTGTCATTAGAGACCCAGCACAAGCTCTGAATGTTTCAAGAACCGAGAAGGAAATCGGCCGTGCCCTTTCAAAGGAACCATCCTGACATTTGCCTGGAGCGATTTAGGGAAATCACGGAAAATATTAATCTCGATGTCCAGACATGGCTTTGAATTGTCGTCCTCCCGATTGCGAATCCAGTGAGCGACACCTCGCTCGGTCTTTTGAGGAATAACGCTAACGGCAAAGATTTACAAAACTCTCGCGGAACCTTCGCACAAAGTGACACGAAAACAAAGCCAACAATAAAATAGAGATTAGGGAGATACAAAAGCACAAAATCCACTAGTACGACGTAAGTGAGTGTAGCGAAAAAAGCTTAACTTGCTGTGTTAGCAGATGTTATTTTCACCCCAACCGAACTCAGCGTGAAAACTTTCTTCCCGAGATTCTTTTATGTTAAAGTTCAGCGCTCTTCCTTCCCGTTCCGTTCATGGTCTGTGTGCATGCAGCCATTTCAAATTCAAATGGTTCAAATGCCTCTGAGCACTATGGGACTTAACATCTGCCATCAGTCCCCTAGACTTAGAACTACTTAAACCTAACTAACCTTAGGACATCACACACATCCATGCCCGAGGCAGGATTCGAACCTGCGGCCGTAGCACCAGCGCGGTTCCAGAATGAAGCGCCTAGAACCGCTCGGCCACACCGGCCAGCTTTCAAATTCATTGTGACATGTTTTAACGTAACATTCCTTTCCGTGAGGTCTAGTGTAAATTGACGTCTAAGCGTGCTTGCATACTCCAGGAAAGTATGATGGGGGATTTTCGTGGTAAATTATACGTAGTGTGACATCTTAATGGAAGATACCTTTGACAACACCACGGCAGTTTCAGTTCTTCATTCTTCGTTCGGTAAACTTGATTCTCCTTCAACCTCTTCCTCCTCGCTACACGTACTGCAGTCTCACACGCAGTGTGTCTGTTTCTATAAGGCGCTATCATGGCACACGCAGACAGATGGCCGAAAGGCCGCAGTTGGCGGACGTCAGCTAACTCAAACTTGTAGCGTAATCGGAGCGCGGATGCAGCTCCCGACCCGACGCTCGTCGTCGTTCTATTCCGAGATAAAAGTTCACATGACTGCGTAGTTGCCCTTGGCGTCCCACATTTGTCTCTTCCTGCTTTTGCTGTCTCAGCGTTCGTAGCCTCTATCAAGTAAGAATGACGTCAGACATGGAACGAATTCAGAGATGCACTACGAGGATCGTAAAACGTTACGAAATTGTAACAGAGATATTAAGGAATCTTAAACGAGAAACTTTGGAACACTAGCGATGGTATTCTCGAGAAACCCCCTCAGCACCCGAATGGAATAGAGCAGAAAGTCGCCAATGTAACTACGAATGTGTGGGGCTCGCAAGGGGATTATCAGACCAGTTTATCACGGATTATGACAAGTCTTAGATATGTTGGAGAGGGACCTGTCCCGAGTGCTGGCTAGCGGCTGTTCATGCGACAGCCCCCAGTTTCCGAGAAAATCGACGTTGAAGTTTTACGTGTACCTCCTGTAAGTATAACGGTAAATACGTTCAGATCGAGCTAGTGTAGTGTGGAGGCTAAGGATCTCGGCTACCAAGCTGGCAGAACGGATTCAACTCATACTTGTTTACCTTTTTTTCATTTCATCGTAGTGAATATCATTAAATATGAACCATGGATTTTGCCGATGGTGAGAAGGTTTGCGTGCCTCAGCGATACAGATAACCGTACCGTAGGTGCAAACACAACGGCGGGGTGTCTGTGAAGAGGTCAGTCAAACGTATGGTTCCTGAAAATAGGCAGGAGCCTTTTCAGTAGTTGCAGCGGTAACAGTCTGGGTCATTGATCTGGCCCTGCAGCATCAACGCAAAGGGCCTTGCTGTATTGGTACTGCGAACGGCTGAAAGCACGGGGAAACAACAGACGTAATTTTTCCTGAGGGCATGCAGCTCTACTGTATGGTTAAATGTTAATGACTTCCTCTTCGGTAAAATATTCGGAAGGTGAAACAGTCCCCCATTCGCGTCTCCGGGCGGGGACTACTCAGGAGGATGTTTCCAGAATGAGATTTTCACTCTGCAGCGGAGTGTGCGCTGATATGAAAATTCCTGGCAGATTAAAACTGTGTGCCCGACCGAGACTCGAGCTCGGGACCTTTGCCTTTCGCGGGCAAGTGCCCTTCCAACTGAGCTACCGAAGCACGACTCACGCCCGGTACTCACAGCTTTACTTCTGCCAGTACCTCGTCTCCTACCTTCCAAACTTTACAGAAGCTCTCCTGCGAACCATGCAGAACTAGCACTCCTGAAAGAAAGGATATTGCGGAGACATGGTTCGCAGAAGAGCTTCTGTAGAGTTTGGAAGGAGTGAGACGAGGTACTGGCAGAAGTAAAGCTGTGAGTAACGGGCGTGAGTCGTGCTTCGGTAGCTCAGTTGGAAGGGCACTTGCCCGCGAAAGGCAAAGGTCCCGAGTTCGAGTCTCGGTCGGGCACACAGTTTTAATCTGCCAGGAAGTTTCATACTCAGGAGGATGTCGGCGTCAGGAGAAACAAAACTGCGGTTCTATGGATCGGAGTGCGGAATGTGGCTTCCCTTTATCGGGCCGCTAGGTTAGAAAATTCAAAAAGAGAAATGGACAGGTTGAAATCAGATGTAGGGGGACTCACTGAAGTTCCACGGCAGGAGGAACAGGACTTCTGGTCAGGTGAATACAGACTATAAACACAAAATCAAAAAGGGGTATTGCAGGAGTAGGCTTAATAATGAATTAGAAAATAGGAATGCTGGTAAGCTACTATGAACAGCATGCTATACGCATCATCGTAGCCAAGACAGACACGAAGCCCCCGCCCACCAAAGTAGTATAAGTTTATGTGCCAACTAGCTCTGCAGATGACGAAGATATTGAAGAAATATGTGATGAGATAAAAGTAATTATTCAGATACTTAAGGGAGTGGAAAGATATTTTCGTCGTAACAATTTCATTAACAAAAAAGTCGATACAGCACACTTTCTCCAAATATGTATTCTGTTTGAGGTTCGTAGTTAAAACCAGAAATATTTGCACAGCTCAGAAATTCGACGATGGACGAAATATTAGCACCTATGGAAGGATAACAGACACACACAAAAGTACTCATCTCTAATTTTAACCTCGATTATGTAATTAATACCTATCTAACCGATTGCCAATACCAATCAATGTATAATAAATCCGTTAAGGAACAAGAAGTGAAAACTGATTCGAACAAGATTGATATTCCTTCACAGCACACTGTATTATAACAGTTTGAGGAAAGATATTTCATTACTTTTTCATATGGATGCAATAACCATACGACTAATTTGGCTGGATTATTCAAAAAAGATTTGACGACTTGACTCATAAATTAAAGAGACCTGGGCGAAATTAGAGAAGTTCATTACAGTGCTGCACGAAGAGTTTTTAAAATATATCATTCTCCCGTACACAGGGAAAGAAAAAAATTCTTTACGTTGTTGAGTCGTGGGGAAGGCATACTGATCAGACACTTTGCAATCATATCTTAGTAGGTGAAAGACAACCATGTACCTGCAGCCCGCACAGTAAAAAATATCCCGCCGAAATGTATTCCACATTACTAATCATGGTTCACCTTTAGGCGGTCGTCTTGTTAGACGACGTGTATTTGGCCGGCGATTGCTTCAGGGTTGGCTGTGTGCGCCGACTCGTGGTTTGTCCCCGTTATTGCACAGTCATTGCCGTGAGCATCGTCTAGTCCTCGTGCAGATGTTCGTGGGGCTGTGTGTAGTTTATGTGATTTTCACGAACAAATTTATTTAAGTGTTGTCGGCGTACTGCTTCTCAGTTAGTCGGTCGTTTGGTTAAACGACGTGGGTTTTCGGGTCGTCCACGCCTTATGGGTTGTCTGGGATCCGTTCTTGTTTGGTCCCTCAGTCTCTGCTGTAACCATCGTTGGAATTTTGGTGCAAGTGCGGAGCGGAACCTTGGTGCAAGTGTGGAGCGGAAATCACCTTCAGCATTGGTCTGCTGACGGTCTGTCGGTTGGGTTGCTATCGGATTGAGGATGGTTGGGCCAAGTACCTGTCTCACCTAAGTGAACGACAGTGCCTGGACGACCGAAATTCGCTCCTTGGTCGGAGGAGCCATTCAAGAACCGACGTGTGAACGTCGTCATGTCGGAATGTCTGAATCACCTCCTCGATCCCCTTGATATTGTCGTCGTTGGTCGATGCCGATGGCCTTCCTTCCTTATGAGCATGACCCATGTCTGTGTGACCTTGGTCGAATTGTTGAAACCATTTCACTACGGCTGGACGGGACATTATGGCCTTGCCGAAGTGGTAACACCAGTTCCCATCAGATTACCGAATTTAAGCGTTGTCGGGCAGGGCGACCCCTTGGATGGGTGACCATCCGGTCTGCTGAGCGCTGATGGCAAGCACGGTGCACTCAGTCCTTGTGAGGCAAACTAAGGAGCTACTTGATTGAGGAGTAGGGGCTCCCGTCTCGTAAACTGACATACGGCCGGGAGAGTGGTGTGCTGACCACATGCCCCTCAATATCCGCATCCAGTGACGCCTGTGGGCTGAGGATGACACGGCGGCCGGTCGGTACCGTTGAGCCTTCCAAGGCCTGTTCCGACGGAGTTTAGTTTGGTTGGAAGGGACACTGCATTTGCTCCATATATCGTCAGATTTTCACGACGAAACAGCGCACAGCTTAGACTATTTGCCTATAATAATCCTACTCCTTCGGATACTTCAACTTTGGAGTACTTTTCTAAGTACCGCATCATTTCATTCTCACACTGTGATGCACTTGTTAATTTTTTTGAGTCATGTGGCCCGTCACGAATTTCTCTCCTGTGCCAACCTTTTCATCTCAGTAGCACTTGAAATCTACATCCTCAATTATTTGCTGGACGTATTCCAATCTCTGTCTTCCTCTACAGTTTTCAACCTCTACAAGTTCCTCTAGTACCATGGAAGTTATCCCCTGATACCTTAAACAGACGTCATCCGATCCTGTCCCTTCTTCTTGTCAGTGTTTTCCATATATTCCTTTCCCCCTCGGTCCGGCGGAGAACCTCTTCATTCCTTACCGGTACCTTATTAATACACCTACCATTCGACATTCTTCTGTGGCACGACATCTCAAATGCTTCGACTCTCTTCTGTTCCGGTTTTCCCTAAGTTTATGTTTCACTGCCGTACAGTGTTGTACTGCAAACGTACATTCTCAGAAGTTTCTTTCTGAAATTACATATGGCTGATACTAGTAGACTTCTCCTGGCCAGGCTCTTAATCTTACCGCAACTCGAGTGTACCTCCAGGAAACTCAGAACATGTAGTCTCTTCTGACAATTCGCTTTTGCGCATTGTTCATAGCGCGGGACGACATGTGAAACATACTTCTAAAAATCCACTCATATGCAGAGGTACACTGACATGCTAAACCTTTATGACTACTGCCCATCGTGGGACTGAATGCCGCCTCGTGGAGTTGCGGGCACGTGACGCGGTAAGGAAAACATGCAAGTGGAGCAGAGATGAACGGTGAATCAAGCCAGCGGCGATATGGGTCGCAAATAGCGTATTCGACTGACACAATCTATTGAGATGTGCCCACTCGTCTAATGTAGGGTGCTTAGGAAGCTGTTTTCTCTGATCGCTAGACAACTATTCAAGCGAATCGTATTAATGGAGTTTATTGCAGTAAGTTAAATTGACAATACTTAACTTTGCTTACTCACAAAGGTGGATCGCAAGCAAATGACGACATGCAAATAATCAGTGTCCTTCGGTATATACAATTTCAATGCAACCAAAGTAATACAGTTCATAAGTCACTGCTGTAGCGTTTGTATGACGGTTCGTCTTCCACTCCGCTGCGGCTAGGCGGCGCGGCACTTGTATTCTCTTCGAGTTGAGGCCGCTCCTGTCTCGGTGTCGTCCTAGAGAGGGGTTCGTCAGCATACTATTGGCTGACATCGTCTCACAACCCTCTCTGCTCTTCCGTTCTTGATCGTCGTGCCGGCACTGGTCGTTACGCCGGAACAGAATCAAATTGGTTCAAATGGCTCTGAGCACTATGGGACTTAACTTCTGAGGTCATTAGTCTCCTAGAACTTAGAACTAGTTAGACCTAACTAACCTAAGGACATCACACACATCTATGCCTGAGGCAGGATTCGAACCTGCGACCGTAGAGGTCTCGCAATTCCAGACTGCAGCGCCTAGAACCGCACGGCCACTTCGGCCGGCGGAACACAATCGACTCTGTCAAAGAACAGACTGCTGTGGCGTAGGGTCTGGGTACAAACATATCTGAAACTTTCAGTCTGATCTGCTGTTTACGTACTACTGTCGTAACCCTGCAGTGCTTGGAGGATGGTGGCACCACGAGCAGGCGACAACGTGTTGGACGTCCGCACCTCACCACAAAGTGTGGAGATCGGACGCTTGTCCACGCTGTAGAACAGGATACGCGGCGGTCTGTGGCAGGTGTGACGACAGAGTACAATACTCATATATGCTTACAAGTGTTTCAGAGCACATCGCTCAGCCTACATTGTTGAATATGGGGCCCCACAGCAAACGAGCCCTTTGTGTTACCACGCTGACTCAGCGACTTCGTCAACTGCGACTGCATCGGGCATGGGACCAATTGGGCTGTAGATCAATGTAAACGAGTCGCTTGGACGGATGCATCACATTTCATGTTGCACCAGGTCGTGGTTGTTGTCATGCAAACAGCTGCTCGAAAAACTCATTGCCACGGACTCAGGCTGGTGAGGGTAATACTGGAGACATCTATCTGGGGCTGCATGAGACCTGTGGTGGTAATCGGTGGCACCACGCCAGCTCAGGATTACGTAAACATTATTGTTGACCACCTGACGTCTTCTCCGACGGCAGTGGCATTTTGCAGCAGGATAATTGTAACTGTTATAAGGCCAGAACCCTGTTATATTGGTTTGAAGAGCACGATAGTGTACTCACGCTGATGTCTTATGTCAAATGTGTCAAATGTCAAATGTATGCGACGCATACCGAATAAGATAACAGAAGATACTGAACGTAAACTACGAAGGGCAACACGAAAGTTCACAGGTTTGTTTGAGCTACGGGAAAGCTGTACGGAAATACTCAAAAACCTGAAATGGTGGACCTTCGAAGATTGACAGATATCCCCAGAGAGCCTACGTACAAATTTTTCCGAACCAGTAGTACTTAGGGAATCTAGGACTAGACCGGCAATGTAAACGTAGGCTTCCGCGACCGTTGTCACAGTCAATAAAATTCTTCTGGGTTTGAGGCCGCATTGTCATCTGTAAATTTCCGACGTTTCGGCGACTGTTGCAGGGCGCCGTCATCAGGGTGTATAGCTAACTGCTGAATGAGCACTAGTTTGGATATTTATATGCTATGGAGGAATGCTGTCATTGGATGTGAGGGTGAGGAGGAAGGGTATTAGGAGTTCAGCGGAAATGGACATTTTCCATTGGAGTTTCCTTTATAGCTTGCCATTGGTGGAAATCGGCGAATAAGACTGAGCGGCGACTGCAGCGTAGCGATGTTTACTAACTGCCTTGTATCGGCTTGGGAGCGTCAGCACTCTGTGTACCCCCCCACCGCTGTGGCCAACCGCGCGCCCGTTGCTTTGCGAGAGCTGTCCTTCCGAAAAGCTGTCACAGCTGGCAGCCAAGACGCTGGAAGTCGGTACCCATCTTCTCTATTCATATTGTCGGGTCGCTTGGCTATTTCTATAGTCTCTCTAATCTTCCTCCTCGAACTAAACGGCTGTTGCGCCAGTGAGCGGGCTTCTCGAAATTTGATCTTCATCCTATACTGTTCCTGATGTTCTGCCACCTCTGATTTGTTGTATTGTTTGAGGCGGATATATCTCTCGTGTTCAGTTTACCTTGTGCTTATTGGATGCCCAGTCTCACCTACATACACGTCTACATTCGCACCCGATCTCATAACTCCGGCAGCATGAAAATTGTCAATTGTACCTTTCGTCGAGCACAGAATGTCTTTTATTTTGTTGTTGCTACGAAAAGGCGCCTTGTAACAGTCGCCGAAACGTCGGAATTTTACAGATGACAATGCGCCCTAAAAAAACCAGAAGAATTTTATTCACTGTATACCCTCATGGTTTCGTTTGGGAGCACGGAGACTAATTACAATGCACACAGAGGTAATTACACAGCGGCATTCTTGGCGCGCTCCAGACACAAATGAACGGGAAGATACCTAATGTATGGTACGTTGGCAAGTAACCTACGCCATGCGCTTCGCAGTGTTTACGGAGTATGGGTATACATGTAGACGTTGAAGTGAATATTTAGAAGAAGCTGCTACCAACAGAGCAGCCATTGCATACAACAATGCATGTGGATTGTTGAAGCACTGTGGCATACTCAATGTTAGGCTGACAAACAACACGTTCTTCAACAAAGTCAGATTTCGGAAAATATGTGTTTTACCGCGTACATGCGATGTTCGGGCAACGTGCAGATTAGCTTCAAAATTGAAGTGTAGAGTGAAATGACGTATAGTCTCGATCATTGAGCTATTTTCGGAAGCAGAGATCTTCACATCCGCGGTGAAACAGAGGAAACTCTTAGAGTCTGTGTTCGAATCACAACCCGTTATGCAGTTTCAGCTTGTCCTGTATAATCAGAGCATACCGATGTTCTACAGAATAAAAGAATTTTTCTGTAGATAATTCCTGTTTGTTCAAAATATCAAGATGGTCATTTACAGTGCTTGCTTACTTTTTATGTATGTATAAGGTGCATAAAAATGGCTCTGAGCACTATGCGACTTAACTTCTGAGGTCATCAGTCGCCTAGAACTTAGAACTACTTAAACCTAACTAACCTAAGGACATCACATACATCCATGCCCGAGGCAGGATTCGAACCTGCGACCGTAGCAGTCGCGCGATTCCGCACTGCGCGCCTAGAACCGCTAGACCACCGCGGCCGGCCTATAAGGTGCATAGTCTGACACTTTAAGATACATCTTCTTCTTGTTTCTCATGAACTCTAAGCTGCTGTGACAATCCCACGTGCTGACTTCAAATCCTTCTATCTTGTGGTACTTCCCGCCAACTTTTTATGCCCATCATGTATGTGTATTAATTTCTTTTAACCATATGCTCCTGAGTCTTCCTTTCCTCGTGAATATTCTTGAAACCACTTGATCCTGTTTCATTCTCATCAGATGGCATGCCGATCGAAGTGTTCCAGTTGTTGTAACGGTGTGCCGGCCGGAGTGGCCGTGCGGTCTAGGCGCTACAGTCTGGAACCGAGCGACCGCTACTGTCGCAGGTTCGAATTCTGCCTCGGGCATGGATGTGTGTGATGTCCTTACGTTAGTTAGGTTTAATTAGTTCTAAGTTCTAGGCGACTGATGACCTCAGAAGTTAAGTCGCATAGTGCTCAGAGCCATTTTTGTAACGGCGTGTGGGTTTCTGTGATGAGTTAAGCCGCAAGCACAAAATTTTTTTTTCTGTGTTACTTCGTCAAGAAACGGCAATCGAGAAATGTGAAGAGAACTTTTGATTATTCTCGTTTGTGTACATGAGCCAGATAGAATGAGATGAAACAACTGCTCAAATTAACACATATTGTAGTAGGCTACAGGATGATTCCATGGTGGTGGTACAAACTTTCAGGGACGATGATGGAGAAGGGTAACTGATCGAGCCGAAAGTTGTAAGCGAAAATCTTTCTGATGTCTCCGACAGTGTAATACATACACCGGTACCGTTTTGCTAAGACTGTAGGGTAGGCAACTTTCAGAAGTGATAGTATGTAGCAAAAAAGTCTAAATCGCATACCTTAAGACTAAAAACACTTGTTCATCTTCGCTACTGTGAAACACATCTACTGAACAAGTGTCCATAGCTCTTAAGGTATGCGTTTTAGAACCCATGTTAACTAGACATTTATTCTTCTTTTGGTCCATGCTACCTTCTACAAAAATTGGGTAAATCAAAAAGCTCGCAGTTGAAAATATGTGCTTCATAGTATCTAAAATGAACAAGTTCTCATGCCTCTTAAAATATGCAGTTTAGAGTCCATGTTTAATAGACACTGTTTTCTTGTTTTGGTCTCATCACTTCTGAAAGTTGCCTATCCCTTAATCTTAACAACAACAGTACCGGTACATGCATTCCAATGTCAAGAGGTATCAGAACTATTTTCACATACAAATTTACCCTTCTCCAGCAACCCCGAAAGTTTGTAATCATCACCGAATCACCCTGTATATCGGCCGTTCTATCTGTTCGCTGCTGAAATTTAAAGTAACACGACCCAGTTCACTCAGTCACTTCCGGGACTCGATAGTTCTTATACGATTGCCCTAAAGCGAGAAGAGCTTTTTCCGTACCTTTTCAGTGCTGTCTTATATAAGTCAGGAATTTGAAGGCGGGAGGGAAGATTCTTGTTTTACATCTCGTCTACCACGAAGTCATTACGGTCAGAACGCAAGCTCTGATTAAGGATTGATAGGGAAAGATCGAAGAAGTAATGACGGAAATAAAAGAAAGGTTCAAGAGTGGGATGAAGTGATACCAAGGATGAGAGTCGTCGATGACGTAGCTGTCTTCAATGAAAGTGAAAAAGAACTGCAGGACCTTTTAAATGGAAGGAACAGTCTAACGAATACAGAATATGGATTGAGTGTATACGAAAGAAAGACGAAAGTAATGGGGAGTAAAAGAAAAGAAACGATATCAGCGATAAAGTCGTCCAAAATGGAGGCCATGAGATAGACCAAGTGAAGGAATTCTTCTGCCTTCGAAGCAAAATAAAACGTGCCGGAGGAAATAAAGAGGACATGAAACGCAGACTAGCACAGCAAAAAGGGGGCGCTCCTGTTAGAAATAAACTGGTAGTATCAAACATCAACCTTAATTTGAGGAATAAATTTCTGAGAAGGTACATTTGGAGCACAGCATTGTCTGGAAGTGAATCACAGACTATGGGAAAACCCGAAAAGAAGAGAATCGAATCGTTTGAGATGTGGTACAGTAGACAGATGATGAAAACTAGGTGAACTGTTAACACATGTGAAGAGGAGGTTCTCATCAGAATCGGTGAGAGAGGAACACGTAAGAAACAATGACAAGGAGAAAGATGATAAGAAATATTAAGGAATGATTTGTATGGTAATTGAATGAACTATAGAAGGGTAACAACTGTAGGGGAGAACATCGGGTATTAGTGCACCTCTGAGATGAAGAGGTTAGCACAGGAGAGTCAAACTAGTCAGATAACTGATGACCTGCACTACTCCAGCCCTCTCTCCACACACACACACACACACACACACACACACACACACACACACACACACAAGCAATTGAAGGATATTGTCCGTGTCTTTTCAAAGCAACCATTCCGGCGTTTGCCATATATGATGTAGGGAAATCACGGAACTGAACCGTTGTCCTTCAGAACAGATGTCTAGTGTTTTACCACTGTGCCATCTCGCTTGGTGTCGTGACTTTGTGTAAGATGTGATATGTCTGTTGGAGCATCACGTATCCAGATGTTGAGATCCTGTATTATCTAGCTAAGTGATTAAAAATGTTTCCATTCCATTGTGGCAGGATGCTTCGGCAACCGGTTTCGAATTATTTCAGAATAAAATCGGTCTTAGATGCGACGTTACTTGATATCAATAACGCGTTTCACCCTTTTGGGGCATCGCCAGAGTGTGTAAAACTAGCTGGATATGTAACCCATCCAGCATAAAGCCGTATGAAATAGAAAATTGATGCAAAAGTAACTGAATATGACGGACAGATTACACATCCAGCTACTTTAGCGCCCATTTTACAGTTTATATGGCGTTATGACGGACGGGTAACACATCCATCCGGTTTTACACAATCTGATGCCCTAAAAAGGTAAAACACTTTATTAACATTAAGAAGCTTTGCAACCAAGATCGTTTTTATTCACAAATAAAATGATTAACTTCTTTATTTGATAAACTTTAAGTTCTGGAGGAAAAAATAAAAACAGTTGTTGACTCTTTGTACATAGCAACATTTTGTCTTAATAGTGTATGAAGCAGTAGCCTCGTTGATATCTGTAATGGCAGTGCGATTGCTCGAGAAAGGTGGGATGTTCGAGTCTAGTACAAATTTTCACTTGTCACTTCAACTCCATTTTATGTATGATCAGTGTCTTTTTTTCGCCTGTTGTGTTCAATGAAGCTCTTCCGGACTATTGACCGCATTATCAATATATAAAATTGTTCGGCGTTTCCGCCACTATTGCAAGTGGTCCTCTTCAGGGCCTTGCGCTGACCAAGTTAGCTCAGCACAAAGCCCTGAGGAAGGCTACTTGCAATAGTGGCCGAAACGTCGAAGAGTTTTATATATTGAAAGTGCGGTCAACAGTCCAGCAGAGTTTTATTAAACACAACAGGCGGAAAAGAGACACTGATCATACAAAAAATAGAGTTGAAGTGACAAGTGAAAATTTGTACTAGACTCGAACTTCCCACCTTTCTCGAGCAATCGCAGTGCCAGAAGAATTTTATTGACAGTGACGACGGCAGCGGAAGCCTACGCGTACATGTTACCTCTAGGATTGCACACCGGAACAGGATCGGGTGTCAAGGAGAAAATTCATGTAGGTCTATTCATGTAGGTCTCTCCATTTTTGGAACACAACCTACGACCAGCTTAGAGACAGAAGTGATGTCACTTTCTGCAGGACCTGACCATCATTTTGCAGGACAATGATCAAGCACGTACAGTGCAAGCTGTTACTGATTTGTTTGACTGCCAGCCGGTGTGGCCGTGCGGTTCTAAGCGCATCAGTTTGGAACCGCGTGACCGCTACGGTCGCATGTTCGAATCCTGCCTCGGGCATGGATGTGTGTGATGTCCTTAGGTTAGTTAGGTTTAAGTAGTTCTAAGTTCTAGGGGACTGATGACCTCAGATGTTAAGTCCCATTGTGCTCAGAGCCATTTGAACCGTTTTTTTTTATTTGTTTGACTGCTGGGACTGCTAAGTGCTATACCACCTACTGCACTCCCCTGACTTAAGCCCTCGTAAGTTCAACTCGATTTTTAAACTGAAGGAAACACTTCGCGGCAATCGCTTCAGAACTGCTGCAAATTCGTCGAGCAACAGACCGCGCCGCTCGAACTGTCAACACAACTGACACTGCTAAGAGTATCCTACGACTTCCACATCGCTGGCAACGGGTTATACACAATGCTGGTGACTACTTTGAAGGTCAGTAAAACTACGAAACACGTATCTATTTTGTACGAGCTGTAAATGGACAGTGGTCACTATTAAAGTTCCAACCCTCGTATATTAATGACCTGGCGGACAGGGTGAGCAGCGACTTGCGGTCGTTTGCTGATAATGCTGTGGTGTACGGTAAGATATCGTCGTTAAATGAGTTTCGGAGCATACAGGATGACTTAAAGAAAATTTCTAGTCAGTGTGATGAGTGTCAGCTAACTCTAAATGTAGAAAAATGTAAACTAACGCGGATGTGTAGGATAAAAAACCCGTAAGTTGTGATACAGTCTTAGTAGCAACCTGCTTTACACAGTCAAGTAGTATAAATATCTGGGCGTAACGTTCCAAAGCGATATGAAATGGAACGAGTATATTCAGAGACAGGCTGCTAGATTTGTTACCGGTAGGTTCTAACAACACGCAAGTATCACGGACATGCTCGGAAACTCAAGTGGGAATCCCTGGAGGGAATGCGACGCTCTTTACGAGGAACACTATTGAGAAAATTTAGAGAATCGGCATTTCGAGCTGATCGCAGAACGATTCTGCTGCTGAAATGTTCAAATGTGTGTGAAATCCTAAGGGACCAAACTGCAGAGGTCATCGGTCCCTAGACTTACACACTACTTTACCTAAATTATCCTAAGGACAAACACACACACCCATGCCCGAGGGAGGACTCGAACCTCCGGCGGGAGGGGCCGCGGATTCTACAGCCACCAACGCCATTTCGCGTGGGGAGCACGAATATTAGAGAAATTAGAGTTCATACGGAGGCATACAGACAGTCGCTTTTTCCTCGCCCTGTTTATGAGTGGAACAGGAAAGGAAAGGACTAGTAGTGGCACATGGTACCCTTTGCCACATAGCCCGCCCGGCTAGCCGCGCGGTCTAACGCGCTGCTTCCCGAGCGGGAAGGCGTGCCGGCCCCCGGTACGAATCCGCCCGGCGGATTACTGTCGAGGACCGGTGAGCCGGGCAGCCTGTGGATGGCTTTTAGGCCGTTTTCCATCTGCCTCGGTGAATTCGAGCTGGTTCCCCTTATTCCGCCTCAGTTACGCTAGGTCGGCAATTGCTGCACAGTCTCCACGTACGCGTACACCATCATTGGGTTTCCACTGGGGGCCGAACTGCACAATAAACCTAGGTTCAGAGTAGGGAGGCGGTGGGGTGAGTGGACTGCTGTGGCCTGTTGTGGGGTTGTGAACCACTGAGGGCTACGACGGGACGATGCCTCTCCGTCGTTTCTAGGTCCCCAGTTCAATACACAATACAATACACCCTCCACCACGCACCGTATGGTGGCTTCAAAGTTCATGTATGTAAATGTGGATTCTTTCATGCAGAGGGTCAGCTGCCAATCCCTGCAGCAAGCGTAGATTCTCTGCAGATCCTCCTGCTACAATTTTCTAGCTTTGGGTTCTTTTGTATGGTGAACCAGAACTCAATGTACAAAACTTCGTAAGCTGTTCAGGGATATTTTCTGATCATTTTGTATGAGAGACCCTTGGACTCTGGAAGCTCGTTAAAGAGAATTGCATTTCGTTTGATTGCTTTCTCCCGTTTATCTTTGTATGCGTATTTCACTGTAAATATCTGCACAACAGCGAAAATTTCGACGGTATGCGCTGTGTGTCTTTTTTGGAAACAAAATTGTTCCATTAACTGACGGTATTTGTTGTCAAACAACAGAAAAGCGCAACTGTCCACTTAGTACTGTTAGGTATTGTTTCGGGTTTATTTTTTCGGCCGTATTAAAGTGAAATGGTTCAAATGGCTCTGAGCACTATGGGACTTAACATCTGTGGTCATCAGTCCCCTAGAACTTAGAACTACTTAAACCTAACAAACCTAAGGACCTGCCCGAGGCAGGATTCGAACCTGCGACCGTAGCAGTCGCGCGGTGCCGGACTGCGCGCCTAGAACTGCTAGACCACCGCGGCCGGCCATTAAAGTGAAGAACTGGCCGATGTCCACCTCGTGTAAGGGTTCACTGAATGCAATAGAAAAGCTGCACAAAGATGCGATGGTGAGCTCTTACAACAGTGACGACAACCACATGATACTACTTATGCGCCTGAGATTGTTGGAATACTCCGTGTTTTTGCGCTGTACGTTTTGATGATTACATATCATTACAGACTTTTAACTGTTGTGGAGGTATTTTCACAGAAGCAAACTTCAGTATCTAAGCATATAAATCATGAAAATATTATTAATCTGCAACAAGCCATCCGAGACTAGGGTCGCTTGTACGAAAATACACAGAAAACATGCCAGAAAAACCAAAGAAGTTCTGCCATTGACTCGCGTTGACCCTGTATACAACGGCATCATCTGAGAACAGCTTCATGGTGCTTGCGACGTTATTCACACAAATGACCCTATACAGCGATGAGTCAAAACATTATGAGCACCTGCTCAACAACGTGTCGGTCCATTTGTGGCACGCAGGACAGTCGTGAATCTGCAAGCTTGTATTCGAGAAGTTCCTGGTAGGTTTCTACAGGTATGTGGCCGATGGTTTGTGGGCGCGAAGCTGATGCCCGATGGTGTCCCAGATGTTGTCAGTCGGGTAAAGATCAGCCGAATTTGGTGATCAAGACATCAGCGTCATTTCACTAGCACGCTTCTCAAGCAACTGTAGAACGATTCTCGCCTCGTGACAAGGGCAGTTATCCTGCTGAAAGAGGCCAGTCCATCGGGAAACGCCAGGTGAATGTTCCCCATAGCATTGTACTACCCCCACTGGCCTGCGTCCCTGTCCGTCTAGATGAGGGCGTATTCGGACACGACCATTGACCTGGCACAACAAGGGAAGTCGTTTTTCGATGACCCCGTGACCACTGCAATCGTAACTGACGATGTTGTCAGTTCAGCATGGGAACAGTTAAGGGTCGCCTGCTGCGGTGTCCCATATTCAGCAGCGTTCGCTGAAAGGCGTGCTCTGAAACCCTAGTGCCTGCACCAGCACTGTAATGTACCGTCGACCTGCCACAGATGGCCACCTATTCTGCTTTACACAGCAGGCAAGCCTCGGACATCCACATTCGGTACTCAGGCGTGGATTCCGACCTTCAAATACGTTTCACAGATGCGCACCAGAGCAGCACGCGAACAGTCGATTCGCTTCGCCGTTGTTGAAACACTCGTTCCTGTAGTCCGGACCGTGGCACTTTGCCATCTGTCAAAGTCACTGATATCAGATTCCCTGTTTGCGGACCGTTTTGTCGCTAGAATGTTTCCCCGTTCATCTCTGTTCCACTTGTGTGCTTTCTTTATCGTGTCATGTACCCGCAATCGCACGAGGCACCGTTATATCTGCCGGTGGACAGTGATCATAATGTTTGGGTTCATCTGCGTAACACTCCCTATGAGTACGTCCGAAAAGACAACCTTCGTTGCTTGTTTACTGAAAACTGTTTCGAAGCAAGCACTTGATGGACTTCGTGCCTCATAGCCTAAGCAGTTGGACCGATCAAATGTTTCTGAGACGGAGGCAGACGGCGACCGAGCCCTGGAGCTTCAGTCAGCAAGGGTGAGGTTATCGCAACTGCCACGGTGGCTGAGCTTTAGCGCCTGACGCATCTGCCACGGGACACTTCTCGGGCAGAGGAGACAGTGGCGACAGGGGCCCCCATACCCGGAGGCAAGGGCGCCCCCCTCCCTTCCTCCCCCCTAACTCACAGGGAAAGGAAAAAAATATACTGTATATGGATAATGATTTAAAAGTTGATGTTAAGCAGGTTGTAACTAGGGTCGGCACTGGATCTTTTTTATAGATTCTTACAAGTCGCCATTTGTCTTCCAAAATATTAAAATAGTCCACACCTCCAGCTCTAGGGTCACCACCCCTCGGGCTACAAACTATCGTACGATGTCCTTAACCTGAGCCAAGAGCTCACGTTACCTCAGTTATCGCAATGGACCACCCAATAACCTCTTGAAGTGGGAGGTTTCCGCTTTTTAATCCCACTCTAAAGAATTTTACAGATATTTAGATGACGTACATCGATATGTCTATAAAACATAATAAGAAAGAGAAGAATACAGCAGAGATATATTTTACAGAAGTAGTGAACATGTACGCCTGCATCTACACAAGTACATCACTTAAAACTTTCCGACTGCGAGAGGTATCTTCAGAGGTAAAGTGGCGAACTGCAATCACGACTCGAGAGAGCCTCGAATACATGGGCAGTGTAGAGGGCACCACAGTCCATCAAGTGACGTCGGCTACGAGATTATCTCTGGTAACGCCAACATTCTCAATTGAAAGGTGTAACCAAAGGATGTCATGTTATCTTTTACCGATATTAAACATTCCTTTGTCTTCCTGGTGGGTCTGAAGGTAGTTTCTACACCAAATACGGGTTGTGTATAAAATTCCTTGTAGTTGCTGGCTGGTTTGTGTTGGTATCACAAAAAGAAGTGTTAGCAGCCGCCTAGCTAACACAAGAAGAATTGCCGCCTGGGACATAAGGTTAAATCGGCCGCAGCGAAACATCTTTACCAACAGGGTGATCATGAAATATAAGGGGCATTCAAATGAAACCCGGTCACTAGTGTAAAGTAACGGTAGTGATTTTATTAATTCAAAAATGTAGTTATAGACAGTACACAAACTCAAAAATAGTCGCCAAAACTGTTGGCACATTTATCCCATTGCGACACTAGCCGGTCGATTCCATTCTTGAAGAAGCTAGTAGGCTGCTGTCGGATCCAGGCCTGGACACAGTCACACACTTCGTCGTCCATTGCGAATCGATGTCGGCGAATAGTTTGCTTTAGAGGTCCAAACACATGAAAGTCACACGGTGAAAGGTCGGGACTCTACGGTGGATCTTCCAAAGTTTCCCACCGAAACTGCTGCAATGTCGTCTTCACGGCATTGGCCGTGTATGGGTGGTCATTATCATGAAGGAGGATCACGCCATTGGACAACATGCCTCGGCGTTTCGACTTCATGGCTCGTCTAAGATCTTGTGAAGCTCGTCCATCGATACATTGCACTGCCCCCAACTCCCTCCGCCGACAAAAATCGAATAATGAAGACGCCGGCCGTGAAAGCTTACATGCTATGAATCGAATCACTGCTCGTTGTCCCTGCTTACTCTCCTGCATGTTCGATAGTGGACGATAACTTTTGTAACCACCTACTCTTCGGCGTGAAACCACACTGGCGCTATGCAACATTAAACGGTGCACACGCGTCAGTCTCTCTACCAATAGATGGCGCCATGACACCCGCAGTTACATGGTGCCACCTTACGTGAAAGGCAAAGTTAGATGCATTCTTTTTTTCCTTTATTAAGATTCGATTCCCCCCGAAGGGGGCAGACTGCCAGCAGCTTAGTACGCCGCTCTTCAGCCATAAGAATTTGTTTTTTTAAAAATGAAGATAATAAATAATTAAAGCAGGCGATAAAATCGGTGACTTACATGGTAAAATGCGGGAAAATTGTGGAACTTAAAACATAGAACAAAGGGTTGGCGATGTTAATAAAATACACAGGAAGCAGACAGGTAAAATAATAGACAGACAATTAAAAAACACGGTGACAGCCTGGTTTCTGTTCACAAGAGATATAAAAATCACACCCAGCGACAGCATGATTTCTGTTCGCAACACTTTGTAGAGATACACAACACTGAACACTCACTTGAACACTGCTCTAAAAAGTTGCCACAAATATGACACACCACAGCCGAGGGCACATGGGGGGAACCTCGACAGATGATGGGTAAGAAAAGGGGGAAGGTGAGGAAAAACGAAGTGGGGGGAGGGGGGAAGGAGCCGACGGAGGACGAGGACTCACAAGAGGGGGGGGGGGGTTGGGCAGGCACGAGAGGGAGTGGGGACAGGCAGAGGAGGGGAATGCGAAAGGACTCGGGGGTGGGGGGGCGAGAAGAGAGGCAGAGAGATGGTAGGTGGGGAAAAAACAGGATGGAAGGGGGGAGAGGGAGCCCAGGGAAAGGACAGAGAAAAGGAGGGGGAGATGAGGATCAGAGTTGATAGGAGGGATAAATGGAGGGAGAGAGGGCATCATCTGGGAGGGAGAGTTGGCAGAAGCCAGCTTGGGAAAGGAGATGAAGGGTGTAGAGAAGGTGCGGAAGAGGACAGGTGTTGGAGAGGTGAGGAGCAACCAGGGGATGAGGGGGATCAAGGTGGCGGGAGGTGTAGAGTATGCGAATATGTTCGAGGAACAGGAGCATATGGGGGAAAGGAGTCAGGTCATAGAGGATCCACGCGGGGGACGGAAGATACGGAAGACGAGGCGGAGTGCATGGCACTCGAGGATCTGGAGGGACTTATGGAATTTGGGGGGGGGGGGGGGGTGGATATCCAGGCGGGACTGGCATAACAGCCGGCCGCGGTGGTCTAGCGGTTCTAGGCGCTCAGTCCGGAACCGCGCGACTGCTACGGTCGCAGGTTCGAATCCTGCCTCGGGCATGGACGTGTGTGATGTCCATAGGTTAGTTAGGTTTAAGTAGTTCTAAGTTCTAGGGGACTGATGACCACAGATGTTAAGTCCCATAGTACTCAGAGCCATTTGAACCATTTTTGAACTGGCATAACAGAGGATGGGGCGGATTAAGGATTTGTAGGTGTGGAGGATGGTAGACGGGTTCAACCCCCATGTCCGACCAGAGAGGAGTGGGCTTTGGATTGGATAGTACGGAGATGAGGGATACAGGTGAGGTGATGGTCAATGGTGAGGCCAAGGTAGGTGAGGGTGAGTGAGAGGCGGATAGGACGGGGGCAGATGGTAAGGGAGAAATCAAGGAGCCGGAAGGAGCGAGTGGTACGACCTACAATGATTGCCTGGGTCTGGAAAGGATTGATTTTCGGGAACCACTGGTTACTCCATGTGGCAAAAAGTTGGTGAAAGTTAGACGCGCTGACCAGGTTTCATTTGACTGAACCTCATAAAATTCTCTGAGACGAGTGTCATGCCAAAATCATCGCATTATCTGCGGTTACGCATAGAGAGGCTATTGAGATTTATAAATAACGTAATAATTTTAACAGAAAAGAGGAAGGTTGAAGATGTTTCACACAGTCGGAGAGGAATGGCAGCCGTGAAAGCTTACATTGTATTACCTACATACGTTCTCCGCAAGCCACTATACGGTGCATGGCAGAGGGTACCTTGCACCTTGAATGGAGAAAGCCTTTGACAGTGTGCAGGGCTCTAAACATCTCGGGATTTTGACGACCTAACGCACCAGTTGGACAGAATTTGGCACAGTATCCCTCACGAGGACATCCAACAACTGTATGTCAAACTGATAACTGCTTGCATAACGCCAGAGGTGGACCAACACATTACTGACTTGCCCAACTTGTGAAGTTCTTCCTCTTGAATAAATCAACCAAACTTTCTGAAATTTAGATTATTTGTCTGTCTCTATATGTACATCAAATCTACCTATTTCCGTCCCATTCAGATAATTACTTTGTGAGTCCCAGTTAGCTTTTTATCTGTACTGCTCTGAAAATAGTGCACAATGGTGCAAATGTCGACAGTATTTACTGTGTACAAACCTTTTCCATTCATTAAGGTTTGCAGTCGATTTAAGGAACCAGACGATATACAATAGTGGCAACAATGGGTTGTGAATGTATCTGTTCAAGATTTGAAGGTCAGTATGCAAATGAAGAATTATGCCTTCCTATACTGTAACACCTGGACGACCAAAACGATCATGTTCGACATTTTTTGGATGCTTTAGATGTACCCACCTCTCGTTGTAGGAGGGTACCTCCAACGTTGTCGAACATAATAGTTTTGATGGTCCCAGTGTTATGGTGTCAGGTGGCACTATGTTGCACAGATGTACTGAATTAACCTTTGAACACTGTTCACTCATCGGTCAGCATTATTGTGACACCGTACTCATTTTCCAGTAACGGCTTTGCCGCAGTGGGAACACCAGTTCCCTTCAGATCACCGAAGTTAAGAGCTGTCGGGCTGGGCTAGCACTTGGATGTGTGAACGATCCGGTCTGCCAAGCGCTGATGGCAAGCGGGGTGCACTCAGCCCCTGTGAGGCAAACTAAGGAGCTACCTGATTGAGAAGTAGCGGCTTCGGTCTTGTGTTGACATTCTGCCGGAAGAGCGATGTGCTCACCACATGCCTCTCCATATCCGCATCCAGTGACACCTATGGACTGAGGATGGCGCGGCGGCCGGTCGGTGCCGTTGAGCCTTTGTTACCTTCTCGGGCGGAGTCTTTTTTAGTACTCATTTTGTTTATGCGTCTGGTTAGGGGTGAACTCGGCCCAGGCTTCGGTTCTAAGGCTGAGAATACGCAACCGCACTGAACAGCGCAAGTGGAGGAGTTGCCGTAATTAGAGGATATTCGGCTATTGGACTGGCCTGTCAGTTCCACCGGCTGAAATGTTATGGAAAACGTGTGGGATGCATTGGGAAGCCATTCACACGACCCACGACCACTCAGCAGTTGTCAACCATACTGATGGACAAATCGAACACCCAACCCAGTAACTCCGTACCTACCTTGTGACCAGCATGGGAGTACATTGCAGAGCATGCATTGCCATCCGTGGTGTTCACACACCCTATTAATAACTGTGTTCCGCCTTATGTAATGTTCAGGGGACCATCATTAACTGCAGTGACTTCAGTGTAATTATTGTCTTTGAATGACAGTATCATTTCTGTTCGTCTCATTACGTTTATGTTTCAGTAACCTTGTGTACTATACTGTAAAGCTCTTCCTATATATGGTCCAAGTTTCATAGAGCTATGTTACTTGGCAGGAAGAAGTCTTGTGTACTTAAGTTCTGCATGCCTGTGTATCTTCCTATAATTATTTAGAGCATAGAGAGACAGCCAATCCGCGAAGGAAACGTATTGGATATGCTGGCAGTGAACACACTCGAATTTTTCGATTTAGTGAACGTGGAGGTCGGAGTCAGCAACCACAAGGCTATTGTAGTGGTGGTGACCATTGGTGTCGAACGAGGAGTTGAGAAAGGAACAGAGATGTTCAAGTTATTTCAAAAAGAGTCGTCTGATTTCGCATGAATGAATCGTATACATAAATGGAGACAGAATCGTTCAGTAAAATTTAGCTCACGCATCGAAAATAAAAATTTACATTGGCGTCAGTTTTAAGTTGCCAGTTCATGTGATTCCCGGTAGGGGCCGTCCTCGTATAGCAAGTTCAGCTGCTCATTTATTACCCAGTATGTGCAGAGTCGAAATGGCAAAAACACAGCAGAAAAATGCACTCTGCATTCCTGGTTTCAACAGGTTCAGTTCAGTAACAATAGAGCAGCGTGATTTTCGTCGAGAGTACGTCACAGAACCTCCTCACTGCCTCAGCGATGGATCACACGGGACGTGTATCTCTTCTTTAAGCACGCCAGACGAGGTTTGCATCGTGATCGGCGCACGCTCAGAAACGAGCTAGTGCATGACACGGAACTTGCTCCCCATCGTGATTTGTAACCGCGGCATTCTCCGGCGTTTCTGCGTTTGTTCTACTAAAAGACACATTTCTTCGCTTGTCCATCTGCTGTTCATCTTGCTGTGTCCGCAGTATGTATGAATAAAAACTTCAATATCTATGAATATGTTATAATTCAAAAAGAAAGTTCCATATCCAGTCAGTAAGGACGCAAGATCATAAACGCTCCATTACAAATAGTGCGATTCATATTTTAGATAGTCTTCCACATAAAAATTAGTTGGTCCTTCTTACTTTTTAGTAAAACTCGTAAGGTCATTCTTACTTGATCACTACTTCTATTCAGTAGTACAATTTTTACATCGTGTGAAATACAATAATTTAAACAATAAAGTGCAAAATATCCTATTGCAACTGGTGCGCGCCCTCTTCTAGATAAAGCCAGCAAAATCATTTACACTCCTGGAAATTGAAATCAGAACACCGTGAATTCATTGTCCCAGGAAGGGGAAACTTTATTGACACATTCCTGGGGTCAGATACATCACATGATCACACTGACAGAACCACAGGCACATAGACACAGGCAACAGAGCATGCACAATATCGGCACTAGTACAGTGTATATCCACCTTTCGCAGCAATGCAGGCTGCTATTCTCCCATGGAGACGATCGTAGAGATGCTGGATGTAGTCCTGTGGAACGGCTTGCCATGCCATTTCCACCTGGCGCCTCAGTTGGACCAGCGTTCGTGCTGGACGTGCAGACCGCGTGAGACGACGCTTCATCCAGTCCCAAACATGCTCAATGGGGGACAGATCCGGAGATCTTGCTGGCCAGGGTAGTTGACTTACACCTTCTAGAGCACGTTGGGTGGCACGGGATACATGCGGACGTGCATTGTCCTGTTGGAACAGCAAGTTCCCTTGCCGGTCTAGGAATGGTAGAACGATGGGTTCGATGACGGTTTGGATGTACCGTGCACTATTCAGTGTCCCCTCGACGATCACCAGTGGTGTACGGCCAGTGTAGGAGATCGCTCCCCACACCATGATGCCAGGTATTGGCCCTGTGTGCCTCGGTCGTATGCAGTCCTGATTGTGGCGCTCACCTGCACGGCGCCAAACACGCATACGACCATCATTGGCACCAAGGCAGAAGCGACTCTCATCGCTGAAGACGACACGTCTCCATTCGTCCCTCCATTCACGCCTGTCGCGACACCACTGGAGGCGGGCTGCACGATGTTGGGGCGTGAGCGGAAGACGGCCTAACGGTGTGCGGGACCGTAGCCCAGCTTCATGGAGACGGTTGCGAATGGTCCTCGCCGATACCCCAGGAGCAACAGTGTCCCTAATTTGCTGGGAAGTGGCGGTGCGGTCCCCTACGGCACTGCGTAGGATCCTACGGTCTTGGCGTGCATCCGTGCGTCGCTGCGGTCCGGTCCCAGGTCGACGGGCACGTGCACCTTCCGCCGACCACTGGCGACAACATCGATGTACTGTGAAGACTTCACGCCCCACGTGTTGAACAATTCGGCGGTACGTCCACCCGGCCTCCCGCATGCCCACTATACGCCCTCGCTCAAAGTCCGTCAACTGCACATACGGTTCACGTCCACGCTGTCGCGGCATGCTACCAGTGTTAAAGACTGCGATGGAGCTCCGTATGCCACGGCAAACTGGCTGACACTGACGGCGGCGGTGCACAAATGCTGCGCAGCTAGCGCCATTCGACGGCCAACACCGCGGTTCCTGGTGTGTCCGCTGTGCCGTGCGTGTGATCATTGCTTGTACAGCCCTCTCGCAGTGTCCGGAGCAAGTATGGTGGGTCTGACACACCGGTGTCAATGTGTTCTTTTTTCCATTTCCAGGAGTGTATTTGCTGTAATATTACTGTTACATTTTCTGTAATTCAGTTGAATGTGCGAGAAAAACAGACAGAGACAGAGAGAAAGATTGGGCACAATATTTATAAACGAATTACCTATCCTAACATCTAAAACAGTTTTTGAATGACTAAATAAATGCTAAACTATGATAGAATCATGCAGTGATCTACAAAGCAGTCTTGAAATTCATCGGTCCATTTTCCCTTACATGTTCACAACATCGAACGAACTCCTGAGGGAGAAAGTTAATGCTCCGTCTACTGGCGCTGTCGAGCCATTCTGTACCAATCGGTCACCGTATTATCAAATGGTTCAAATGGCACTGGGCACTATGGGACTTAACTACTGAGGTCATCAGTCCCCTAGAACTTAGAACTACTTAAACCTAACTGACCTAAGGACATCACACACATGCATGCCCGAGGCAGGATTGGAAACTGCGACCGTAGCGGTAGCGAGGTCCCAGACTGTAGCGCCTAGAACCGCTCGGCCACACTGGCCGGCACCCTATTATCCTGTGCCAATGGCGCCATTAGCGTGAGTATTCTACTCCTGAAGGGAGCGCTCTTATATTTTCATAACAACCAGTTTTACAGAACATACTTACATTAAATCAATAAGAAACTCCCAGAAACTTGTGGAAAACGTGAAGGTGAATGAAAAAAAACTGGGTAAAGCAGAACACGAACCAGCCACACATGATGTCAAATTCCGCGCATTTATGCTCTACACTGCACTGCAGTTATGTAACATATTAACAATTCTTTTGTATAACAATCTCTGTAAGGTTTAATCGTCAATATTTTATTGACATTTAATCACTAAAAACCTTTTTTGAGAAATCTTCAACGTGTCGTTACCTTGAGACATCATACTTTCATAACACGCAAACAGTGACGCCAGAATAACTAAATACGAATATTCTTTAACCACATAACTTAAACCTACCAAATACGGGCTTCATCTGAAAACGATGAAATATGGTATGGCATCTCCCAAGTTATGCTTTGACGTAGAACTACGAGTATATCTTATGTCTCATTGACCAGGTTCCTTTCCTCGAAGCTATAATATGACTTGTCTTTTTCATCCGCTCGTCAAAGGCTGTCGGATGTGAAACTGCACGTTGTGGTGTTACAAAACTCGGCGTGTTACTCATCCAGGAACGCTTTCTCGTCCCATGTGAGGACAGAGGACGGATCCCGCGCTACGCACTTGCCTCCAAGCCGCTTGATCTCAAGACATGTGATTTTGTTTCGCATACGTTTGTGAAATACTCTATCATTATGTCTCCTCTTCCAGCAATTTAGACTGTACTGCGACGCCACGTAACAAGAATAATTCGCAAAACATTGTAACGCAGTGACTTTGTCACATGAAGAGGCCACAGCGCCTATCCAGTCCAGTACCTACCACAAAGGAACAGAGAGTAATAAAATTTATCCTTAAATTCTTATCATAGATTCGAACTGCCAATAAAAATCCGAGTAAACTGATATCAAACAGAGACAGGTCCGTCAATTAATTAAAAAGTCGTCAATCTTAATTACTCAGTTTATACTAATAAACCAATTTTTCCCAAGTCCACAGACACTACCGAGATATTGTCTACATAGACGTTCATACGTTAAAGGTGACAGGATAATTTTTAACATTCCTCGTTTATTTAGTATAGTAATGCTCAACGTGACGAACCCAGCTTATTTCTCTGGCCTTTCGAATCGTTGTTGAGGCCAGGCGGTGATGGAGGCATGTCTCTCGCGTTCTGAGCGTGGCAGTTCGGGGTGACCAACTTGAAGGCAAGAACTCGGCCGCTCCAGTCGGCCAGAACAGCGCAAACGGTTAAACCTCCAAATTCTGTTAGGTTGGCTACAACGACCTTTTCGTATACCGTGGATATGCACTGTAGTTCGTCGACCGGGTCTTTATATAGTCCGGAGAGTAGCTCTCCGCACCATTCCGTTGCAGTTACTAAAGGCGTCAACGTCGCGAGGTTCATCGTGCACCAGTTACCGCCATTTTATGGCAAGTGTTGCCTTCAATTACCCTGGGATCAGTCTTTTGTGGTAACCAGTCACTGGTTATTCCGATGTTTATAATTACGGAAAACGCTGCAACTACGATGGTTGCGTCTGTGCCGTCCTTATATTTGCACCACGAGATATCGGCGCTGCAGATCGACGTGTAGTGTGGTAAGCTCTATTGTCTCACGCCTGTTACTGTGACTGCATTCCTAACCCATGCTTAGCTTCTTTGTTACAGTGATTCATGTTAATTCGTTTAGGAAGTGGTCTTTATGCTGAAGACATTATTATTTGTGTGAACGTTTGTTCTTTTGACGTGCCCTACAGCAAGTCCTTTGCTCGTCTAGGGGCTGCTTTATTGTGAATGATAAGTTAGGAAACTTCTGCCTCTCATTTATGTCTCCATTACTGATCAGATACACTGCCAGACGATACTGACTTTCATTGGTCTGTAGCTTCCGTGCTTTAATCAGTTCTTTTCTAGGCGACGAAACACACACGTTGCAACCTAATCGCAAAAGTGTGGAAAGTGTTTGATTATAATTTGAAGTTTGCCGTGCGTCCGGTTAAACATGGGTATGTCAAACATTTGGAGAAAGGTAAATGAAAACTTTGATCCTAAACGTAGTTGCATAAAATATTAAAAAGGCTATATGTGCCTGCCTGTAAAAGATATACCCGTGTAAGGTCCAATAGTTCTTTTGAAAATAAATCATTCCTAGTTCTTCGTTAAAGTTGAATTTTACTCCAAGTTTATATCGTAATTCATTTAGAAGTAATAATCTGAGAAATCGGATGAATGATTTTAAAACGCCCTGGCACCTTGCCAATTACGACAGAGTCGTACATTCGAAGCCAACTGAGCAGTCAGCATCGAATATTCATTTCTGTGGAGGATAGGTTGAATGACATAGGAGAATAGGCTAAACCCTGTTACACCTCATCACAACTCCTGCTTCCGTTTCATGGCCTTTCACTTTCACAAGTGCAGCCTGTTGTAAATAACCATTCGTAACATGTATTTTCCCGTGCTTCCTTCAGAATGTCGAAAAGTATATTCCAGTCAAGATCGTCAAAAATTATTTAAAAGCAGTTTTGATCGCAGCCGGTGGTAACTTCTGACAGGTTTCGGCCTTTTAATTACGGACCATCATCAGAGTTTGCACCATCTGGATGACGGTGATGGTGTTTGACCCGTTGTGGATGCGCCAGTCGCTCTAACTGCTCCCTATAAATCTACAAATGCTGTAAATGTAGGCTTGTCTTTCTACGGCCTAGTTTCAAAGATAATTTTTATGGCCAATATTCTCTCTCGTATTTTACATTTCTCCGGAACCGATCTTCCCCGAGGTCGACTTTATTAGCTAATTAGCTGACAAACCCGGCATTATCCAGATATTCCTTTTGCCAATTTTCTATTAGAAACGAAAACAAAAAAATAAGTATGTTTCTAGTGTAATATCCCGTACAGTTTCTGTACACTGGGCGCAGCTGCTTCGCGTGTCTACAACGGCGTTTCGTAAATCTCTCTACGGCAACACCTCTTCATGGCTGTATTGGCGATTGTTTTCGCCTGCAACCGTTTGCGCTTCACAGTTGAAAGGTATCTAAAGCGCTGCAGGCTGTCAGGGATTTCCTTAAGTTGACTCAAGTGTATGAATGTCTTAGTAGTAAAGAATAACTCTATTAAAACTTCCTGTATGATGCTTCATTGTTTTTTTCACGCATCTCAGTGTTTATGACGTCATATTTCCTGAACTACAACTAGGTGTTTCTTACCCCACAGCGATGTTGCCTGACAGCAAAGGATTTCTATTCCAAGTTTGACTGGAATCCATCCATTGGTTTAGTGGGAGATATGGAACAAACACACACATATACACACATACATATATATTAATAATATTTTTGGAGTATCGGGTTCCGTAGAATCATTGCGAGCCAAAGCTCTTTGAACGTGACACTGATCAGTACATAGTTTGAACAACGCCGATTAGAAAATTCGTAAGCTAAAGAAATATAAGTGGTGATTAAAAAGTTTCCGTTCGAAGGTCACACTAACCACATGCCTGCATATCAATGCATATATACCTGTGTCGGAATCGCACTGTGTTACGTATACCCTTCAGCACCGCCCTCAAACAGAAACTTTTTGATCGCCCATTGTAATAAACGCAAACAACATTTCTGAGATAATTTACGAGTAAACAGCACATTATAGAGAGAATTTCTCAACTATTGTGAGCTCCTGTACATACTAGAAGCAGAGTGCCACAAGGAAGCATCTCAACTTAAAGAACGTTATCCAGGTGCAACTATTTTTTCCGTCTAGTATCCACTGAACGAATGTGTCATTATTTTCTCAAGGAGTCAATATTGTCAACAACAAATCACGCAATGAAACATATGTACAAGAATGGCAGATTAAATCTTCTCGGGTTATCAGTCGAGTCAGTCGTGTTGCCGTAAGGTTTCGACGAATTTCCTACTGGACGTGTAGGAAATTCGTCGAAACGTTGTGACACCACGACTCGGCTGATAACCCGAGAAGATTTAATGAAAGAAATTCCCCGAGAGAATCTGCATTCCCGTACAGATCGGCCTCGTCAGAATTCCGAGACATCTGAACAACGACGTGCATGAAACCCGCGAACTGGAACCGCGCTTCGCTCTGATTGACGAACGCAGAGAGTTGATACGAAGTATGAAATCATAGGAGACAATATAGCGAAATTAAGCAAAGCAAACAAACCTACGATTCATTGTCAGACGCAGTGGAGAACATAAGCTTTTCGTAGTGAAGACACCAATACCCAGCTTCTGCACAAGATCTTGAACGTGATACTTGCAAGGAAATCGTCCGTTCTCCCATAAATAATTCATGTTAGTTTTTTGCAACCATGACTTACTAAAATAAATGTTCGGTAATATTTACGCTTTGTAATAAATAACCTGAAATGGGGACGTGTACGGTATGTAATTAGACATACCTGCCGAAATTGTAATACAGGATCTTTTTCTGGATTCCATGTGATACGATGGTGTCTGACAATATGTTAAATAAGTATGGGTAGACGATATCAAAAAATGGCTCTGAGCTCTATGGGACTTAACATCTATGGTCATCAGTCCCCCTAGAACTTATAACTACTTAAGCCTAACGACATCACACAACACCCAGTAGACGACATCATTAAACAGGTAAGACAACAAGGAGGTGACCGTGTAACATGAAGATAACTGGAAGGACCCTTTCTGAATCAGCGAGATCATGATGATGATGCCTTTTCAGTATTACAGGTGCGTAAAATATTTCAGAATTTAAGAGCTTCTGTCAGTGTACATTGTGCACGACCTAGTTAGTTTCAGAGTACCGTAAGTGTGTAGCCCAATAAGATTAAAACTCTGACCCCCTTCGTGTTACTGATGCAAAGAATAACATCGTCAGAGGCACTGTATTTGTTTACATATAACTGTTAACGAAACTTTAGTCCATTCCCCATACCGTGTGTCATAAAATCGAATTATAAACGAGTAAACGAGTTTCTCACTAGCATCTGTGTCAAAATACTTGATAGTGCGTCATTCCTCTTTGTAGACACTGCTTTCATCTGTTTGTTTCATGTTGAAGTATTGACAAAGATGCCGCAGCGAAAGTAACGGCTAGAGCTCGTGAGCAGCCGCATGTACGGAAGTATGCCCCAGTGTTCCTAAATCTCTCCAGGCAGATGCCGGTTCAGTTCATCCATGGCTGTTCTAGCTACACGTGTGCTCCTGGCTAATGGTATCGAAGGCGGATTTACGTTAAATTCAAATAGGAAAATTTTATGCCATGGTTTAATTTTTTGTTATTCCTTCATTTATACGTGGCTTATCCGAGACCTGATGATGGTCCACAGTATAAAAATGAGATCTGGTAGGTAAATTGGTCACTAACGCTTGCATTGTATGTTTAACACTGGTACCTTTTGATCTAGATAGATACTCAAGGAACTTGATATAACGCGTCAGTGTTCACTGTAGAGCTTCTCGCGGCTATGGTCGGCAATTGTGCTAAATTGAGATCGATTTCTGCCGAAATGGAGGTTTAAACAGCTGGACGGGCCTGGACCTATACAGGTACAGCATCGAAATATTTAGTCTCACATTTAGAACATTTCCTGGCTGTATTTGGGAAAATTTGACAGCGAATACCAACAAATATTGTTTTTCAAGAAGAGTCAAGCAACATACACTATGTGATCAAAAGTATCCGGACCCTCCAAAGACATACGTTTTTCATATTAGGTGCATTGTGCTGACACCTACTGCCAGGTACTCCGTATCAGCGACCTCAGTAGTTATTAGACATCGTGAGAGAGCAGAATAGGACACTCCGCGGAACTCACGGACTTCAAACGTGGCCAGGTGATTGGTTGTCACTTGTGTCACACGTTTGTACGCGAGATTTCCACACTCTTAAACATCCCTAGGCCCACTGCTTCCGATGTGATAGTGAAGTGGAGACGTGAAGGGACACGTACAGCACAAAAGCGTACAGGCCGAGCTCGTCTGTTGACTGTCAGAGACTGTCGACAGTTGAAGAGGGTTGTAATGTGCAATAGGCAGAAATCTATCCAGACCATCACACAGGAATTCCGAACTGCATCAGGATCCACTGCAAGTACTGCGACAGTTAGGCGGGAGATGAGAAAACTTGGTCGAGCGGCGGTTCATAGATCACACATCACGCCGGCAAACGCCATACGACGCCTCGCTTGGTGTGAGGTGCGTAAACATTGGACGATTGAACATTGGAAAAACGTTTTGTGGAGTAAGGAATCACGGTACACAATGTGGCGATCCGATGGCAGAGTGTGGGTATGGCGAATGCGGTGAACGTCGTCTGCCAGCGTGTGTAGTGCCGACCCTAAAATTCGGAGGCGGTGGTATTATGGTGTGATCGTGTTTTTTAATGGAGGGGGCTCGCATACCTTGTTGTTTTGCGCGGCACTATCACAGCACAGGCCTACATTGCTGCTTTAAGCACCTTCTTGCTTCCCACTGTTGAAGAGCAATTTGGGAATGGCGATTGCATAATGCACGGCCTGTGGCGCAGTGGTTACACGACAATAACATCGCTGTAATGGACTCACCTGCACAGAGTCCTGACCTGAACCCAATAGAACACCTTTGGGATGTTTTGGAACGCCGACTTTGTGCCAGGCCTCACCGACCGAAATCGATACCTCTCGTCAGTGCAGCACTCCGTGAAGAATGGACTGCCATTTCCCAAGAAACCTTCCAGCACCTGATTGAACGTATGCCTGCGTGAGTGAAGCTGTCTTCGAGGCTAAGGGTGGACCAACACCATACTGAATTCCAGCATTACCGATGGAGGGCGCCACGAACTTGTAAGTCACAAGTCACTTTCAGCCAGGTGTCCGGACACTTTTGATCACGTAGTGTATTACTTCATTCGACACAGAACTCGCAAAATGACCACGACAGGAAAATCACAGAATTTTGAGTTTACGGGGGTGCACCGACAGTCGGCCCTCCCGTCCACCAATCGCAAATGGAACAAGTTAGAGGGGTAGAGGGGGGGTTATGGGAGGCGGGTAGTCGTGGGGAGACTGACAGCGTTACCCAAGTACTCTCCACCAAACACCATAGGGTGACATGTGGAGTGTAATGCAGGTGCAGTTGTATATTGCCGTATTCCTATTTCAGCGACAAACTGAGTGGTGATCAAAAAACTGCGTCATTCCATTAAAAACAAAGCAGGTCACAGTTGCTTCAGTATCACGATAAATGAAACTGGGAGTACTAATCATGATGAATAATACTCGCTCATTTGCGGTTTATCATATGGCGAGCCGGCCGGAGTGGCCGTGCGGTTCTAGGCGCTACAGTCTGGAACCGCGAGACTGCTACGGTCGCAGGTTCGAATCCTGCCTCGGGCATGGATGTGGGTTATGTCCTTACGTTAGTTAGGTTTAAGTAGTTCTAAGTTCTAGGGGACTTATGACCTCAGAAGTTGAGTCCCATAGTGCTTAGAGCCATTTGAACCATTTTTTCATATGGCGAAAACCTTTTATCGATGACTCCTACTGTTCATGAAACATTTTCGGGTATCCACATCGATGTATTCCGCAGGGCTTGTAATGTCCCCATAGCAAATACCCTCTACCACGCACCACTTAATCATTTTCAATCAAACCATCCACATTCATTCACTTTGGAAAAGCTATCTGATCTGATTTTCTTGTAATATATGCGGCGACAGCTCGTCGACGCCAAAGTATTTTCTAGAGCATTTATTCTTTGAAATATCAGAGATGCATATATGCATTCTCCATGGTTGTTAGAGGGTAACTAGGACAGTTTCTGGAGTATCTGTTGAGGGATTGGCATGTTTCTGAGAGATACATATTCTGCTTTTCTTCTCGCTAAAGCGAGCCAATTAACATTTGTGCCGCTAGCGGTTTGTTTTGAAGAGAAAGAGATTGTAAAAGGAAAATAATTGAGGCGTGGAATCACCGGAGATCTGGACATGTAATGGAGATGGATTTAATACACGATTTCCTCCATAAATAAGGTTTGTGACTTTTTTGTTCTGGAGTGAATGAACGAATGAGTTTTTTCTGAATCATTTGTTGATCTCGTTGGCCCTGTAATTAGTGGGGAAGTTTCAGCTGTGTCGAAGAGAGCCTGCAATCACTGAGTCTGTGTTAAATCGTCCAAAAAGGCTTCGTACACATCTGGAATTCGCAATCTTTCATAAAAGGAACAAATTGTCCAAACGATTGATTTTCCCGACTGACTGCAGTGTTTAACAGTAATAATAAATGTAAAGATCTCTTACAGCAAGCCAGCCGCTGATTACCAAGACGAAGGACTCCACCAAAGATTCTATTTGGCTCATTCTTTTTATCACTATATTACGTAATGAAATCTTATATTAAAAACTGTACATAGATAAAGGAGAGAAAGAGAGAGGGCGGTTGAAAATAGAGATAATACTAAGAATCCTCCATTAGTCTAAGTTTTCGCCTGTCTTATCACGGATCAGCCAAGAATTGGGAGGGCCTTACTTTACTGTATAGACTTATGAGTGAAGGTGAAGGGATCTTAAAGACAACAGATACACGTCTATACAGACAAGACATTACACAGAGATAGCGGCTAGCTGCATTGATCATCTATTCTTAGATTAAAGAGACGGCAACTTATTATCCGAACATCAAAATGTTAAAGGCTATGTAGAATGTTTCCCAGTTCCTCTCACAAAATACAGAGACGTGCAAAGATCGCCGGGAAAATATTTTGATAAAAGATCTGTATTCTAAAAAGCACCGATCACTTACCACATGAACTAACAAGTGATACAAAGTTTTTCCCTGTCTTGCATCTGCTGAGTGAAGGAGCGATGGTAATTTACTGTGACTGTGGTGTTTATTACATTTGTTGCCAATATTATCCTCTGTAGCAGTAGTGCAACAGTAGGTGGAGCATTAGCGAAAGAAGATTGCGTGAAGAGATAAGATGGGCAATCAAGAAGTGGAAACAGTCGACGTCGTTTGTTATGTATGCTTATGGATCCGAAGCATAAAAATAGTTGTAGGGAAGCAATTTCCAGAGTGAGCTTCGGTGAAAGAATCGGAAAGATATGAAATTCACCCACGAAGAAATTAGCTTGGAAAACTCAATCGACTCTTGGGCATTGCTCTGAAATGTGGGATTCTTACCACATATGTTTCACCGAGGAAATAGAGAAAATCTAAGGAAGAGCAAAGCGTTTCGTCAGGGTGGCTGACTTAGAAGGCGCTATTGCGTTACTGACACACCATCAACTTCTAGTGGCTACAAGAAAGTGTAGTACGTCATGGAGAGATGTATTTTACAGTGAAAATCCCCTTAGCGTACGTTCCAAGAAGTTAAGAAACATTACTCCCTTCAAGGTGCGTTACTGTGATAGTCCCAGGACGAGGAAAAAACATATAAATTCGTGTTTGTGAACAGGCTTATCGACAGTCGTTCTCGTACGCAGTATTCAATAATGGTTCAGGGAAAGAGGGAAAGTGTAATGGAGCCGGGATTACGCTCCTCCAAACGCCGCGACGTTAATAAAAGAGCAAGATGGAGAAAGACAAAGATGCAAGGAGGGACAGGAACTTATCACATCTATTCTTCAGTTCGTACATTGATATGGTAATGAAGAAAATGATAGTGAATTTGATAAGAGAAGTAAAAGTGCATGAGGAAGAGATACCAATTCTTAGGATTCTAAACGGTCTAGGTATTGTTGTAGAAAGTAGGGCGGACGTAGATTTCTTGCTGAATCGATGGTCCGGATAATTCACACAGAAAACGCGTTGAAGACGAACAAGGCTTAAACGAAAGTAATGAAAAGATCAACAGCGACTTACGTATCTTCCAAACAGGAGGAGACTCAATGGTAAAAGAAACCGAAGAGTTCTTCCTCTCTAGGAAGTGACACCAATTCAAGCTCATTCTGAGGTCTTCCTACCCACCATTCGCGACTGGGACAGGAAAAGAGGAGGAGAATAGTGGTATACAAAGTACCCTGCATCACACATCGTAAAGGTAACTTGCTGAATATAGATAGATGTAGATGAGTACTGTATGTTTCGTGTCTACCTTAGCACTGAGAACTATTGCCTCGTTAGACAGTTGTTTGCAGAAGTAACATTTACAAGAGTCACAGTAAAACGGCTATCTTTCTTTCATCTAGTATAATCTAGTCTCATTTCTGTGCCTTATGTCCCTCCCTGAACCACGGAAACGGTTCGTCTCCGAAAACAGTTGCTGCTCAAATAACTGTCAACTATGCGACAGCTACATGCAGTTTGTAGCTCAATTTTACGAACACTGTATTCACCAGTACAAGCAGCAGGCCGAACAACACTGGCATCCTCATAGTTACTGGAAATGCGGGGAAAAAAATTCTAGAGCTGATATTTGCCAGGAGAATGAAAAAACAATGGCCGGCCTAGGTGGCCGAGCGGTTTTAGGCGCTACAGTCTGGAACCGCGCGAGCGCTACGGTCGCAGGTTCGAATCCTGCCTCGGGCATGGATGTGTGTGATGTCCTTAGGTTCGTTAGGTTTAACTAGTTCTAAGTTCTAGGGGACTGATGACTCAGATTTTAAGTCCCATAGTGCTCAGAGCCATTTGAACCATTTTTTTTTTTGAAAAAACAATGTATCTTTGAACGTAATTGATTTGCATCAAAAAAACTGAGAAGCTATTATGATGACACAGAACTATGCTGCTCACTGCATCACCACAAGGAATAATGAGACAAATTAGTAAATAAATACGTTATTGAGAACTCTCTAAATCCCATCTCAGGAAACTGGATCTAACTGCCAATAAGAAAGACTTTGCAGGTTGATGGCTCTGAGCTCTATGGGACTTAACATCTGAGATCATCAGTCGCCTAGAACTTACAACTACTTAAACCTAACTAACCTAAGGACATCACACACATCCATGCCCGAGGCAGGAGTCGAATCTGCGACCGTAGCAGTCGCGCGGTCCTGGACTGAAGCGCCTAGAACCGCTCGGCCACAGCGGCCGGCTGCAAGTTGATTCTTGCAAAGAAGAGAACAGCAGCCGGCCACTGTTAGCAATGCTACTTGTTTACTTATCACCACTACCAGTTTCGAAACGACAGGTTTATCTTCAGACGGATTTTCGCATTTATGTAACAACTGTTGTTGGTAACATTAGTTGTTGTGTGTTTTTTTCAACAATTAATCTAAACGTGAACAGCCTCCTGAAGATGAACCTACCGGCTCGACATCGATAACAGTGCTATTAGGATAAATAAATGTATTATAACCAGTTGTTGATTGCTGTTTTCATCTTTGAAAGAATCAACTTGTATTCTGTACAGGGCCACGATCTCAAATAATAATAATAATAATAATGGAACAGAACCATTATAACAGATAAAACAACACCACATAACAAACCTGACATCATACTCACCAATAAAAAGAAGAAATCAACACAACTAATCGAAATATCCATACCCAATACAACAAATATACAGAAGAAAACAGGAGAAAAAATTGAAAAATACATCCAACTGGCTGAGGAAGTCAAGGACATGTGGCATCAGGATAAAGTTGACATTATACCAATTATACTATCAACTACAGGAGTCATACCACACAATATCCACCAGTACATCAACGCAATACAGCTACATCCAAACTTATATATACAACTACAGAAATCTGTAATTATTGATACATGTTCAATTACCCGAAAGTTCCTAAATGCAATGTAACATATACCGTACAGTTAAAAGGAAGTCACGCTTGATCAAGGTCCGCGTCACTTTCCATTTTTAACCAGACCTAAGGTCTGAGAAACGAAAGAAGATAATAATGTTGTTGTTGCGGTCCTCAGTCCTGAGACTGGTTTGATGCATCTCTCCATGCTACTCTAACTTGTGCAAGCTTCTTCATCTCCCAGTACCTACTGCAGCCTACATCCTTCTGAATCTGCTTAGTGTACTCATCTCTTGGTCTCCCTCTACGATTTTTACCCTCCACGCTGCCCTCCAGTACTAAATTGGTGATCCCTTGATGCCTCAGAACATGTCCTACCAACCGATCCCTTCTTCTAGTCAAGTTGTGCCACAAACTCCTCTTCTCCCCAATTCTGTTCAGTACCTCCTCGTTAGTTAATAATAATAATAGCAGAAAGAAAGTTTTCATTCCAAATGCCATTAATACTCATGCATTACGTTTTTTCTATGATACTGCAAGTACAGAAATATAGTACAGGCTTTTAAATAGTAGAACTGTAGTAAAAAAAAACCAGTTCTCATATCTTTTAAAGTTTGCCACTGCATAGGGAAGCATAGCTTCACACCAATACCATGCACCATCTACTAACGCATGTTTGAAAGACTTTCTCGGTGGTTTGACACCTGCATCAAGTCTAGTGGCTTACAAGATTACCGAGAACACAACAACCTGAAGACGCGTTTTGTGAAGAAAAGCCGGCCGGTGTGGCCGAGCGGTTCTAGGCGCGTCAGTCTGGAACCGCGCGACCGCTATGGTCGCAGGTTCGAATCCTGCCTCGGGCATGGATGTGTGTGATGTCCTTAGGTTAGTTAGGTTTAAGTTGTTCTAAGTTCTACCCCTAGAACTGATGACCTCAGATGTTGAGTCCCATAGTGCTCAGAGCCATTTGAACCATTTTTTTGTGAAGAAAACATGGCACATTTCGATTTCCGCATGTAGAAGCTGTAGTGCAAAGGGCGCAATAAACAGACGACAACACAGCTCCTGGTAGATGAACGGTGTCTTTTAGGCGTGGGGTCTTAAGTCTGAAACAGCAGACGGTGCAGAGCGGAGAAATAGATGTCGAGACTCCATAGCCTACTCACCCAGAGGGCCCCGGCGATTCCGAGCATGTCTTGTGTCTGCTCGAGAGGCGCACAGAGAACTACGCCGTGACGGCGCTGCGCCTCCTCTGATATCGGCGCTGCAGGGTCCACAGGCCACCCGCGATAGCAGCCAGAGGCTCACCCAAGTCCCTGCAAGTCCTCCCTGCCATTCATGCAGAGGACTGCCGACTCTTCTCCAGCGGGGAACTGTTCGCTTCTATAGCCCACTCCACGTTCAGATTACAACAGTGTGCCAGAAAGGAGCTCGAAGCCGAAATCTTGCTGCTCGTGGCAACTTCACAGCAAACATAAATATAGCCAAAGCCTTGCAGATAAACAAAAATTACGCGAAGCGAAATGTAGTGTGAGGAGGGCT
The DNA here is from genome assembly GCF_021461395.2 of Schistocerca americana. Classification (NCBI taxonomy): domain Eukaryota; kingdom Metazoa; phylum Arthropoda; class Insecta; order Orthoptera; family Acrididae; genus Schistocerca; species Schistocerca americana. The sequence continues at coordinate 665,189,922 of NC_060120.1, forward strand.
TTGCGAGAGGCGTTCAACGAACTCGAAAGTAAAGTTCTACGTACCGACTTGGCAGAAAATCCTAAGAAATTTTGGTCTTATGTCAAAGCGGTAGGTGGATCAAAACAATATGTCTAGACACTCTGTGACCAAAATGGTACTGAAACAGAGGATGACAGACTAAAGGCCGAAATACTAAATGTCTTTTTCCAAAGCTGTTTCACAGAGGAAGACTGCACTGTAGTTCCTTCTCTAAATTGTCGTACAGATGACAAAATGGTAGATATCGAAATAAACGACAGAGGGATAGAGAAACAATTAAAATCGTTCAAAAGAGGAAAGGCCGCTGGACCTGATGGGATACCAGTTCGATTTTACACAGAGTACGCGAAGAAACTTGCCCCCCTTCTTGCAGCGGTGTACCGTAGGTCTCTACAAGAGCGTAGCGTTCCAAAGGATTGGAAAAGGGCACAGGACATCCCCGTTTTCAAGAAGGGACGTCGAATAGATGTGCAGAACTATAGACCTATATCTCTAACGTTTATCAGTTGTAGAATTTTGGAACACGTATTATGTTCGAGTATAATGACTTTTTTGGAGACTAGAAATCTACTCTGTAGGAATCAGCATGGGTTTCGAAAAAGACGATCGTGTGAAACCCAGCCCGCGCTATTCGTCCACGAGACTCAGAGGGCCATAGACACGGGTTCACAGGTAGATGCCGTGTTTCTTGACTTCCGCAAGGCGTTCGATTCAGTTCCCCACAGTCGTTTAATGAACAAAGTAAGAGCACATGGACTATCAGACCAATTGTGTGATTGGATTGCAGAGTTCCTAGATAACAGAACGCAGCATGTCATTCTCAATGGAGAGAAATCTTCCGAAGTAAGAGTGATTTCAGGTGTGCCGCAGGGGAGCTATTCACAATATACATAAATGACCTTGTCGACGACATCAGAAGTTCACTGAGGCTTTTTGCGGTTGATGCCGTGGTATATCGAGAGGATGTAAGAATGGAAAATTGTACTGAAATGCAGGAGGATCTGCAGCAGATTGACACATGGTGCAGGGAATGGCAATTGAATCTCAATGTAGACAAGTGTAATGTCCTGCGGATACATAGAAAGAAAGATCCCTTATCATTTAGCTACAATATAGCAGGTCAGCAACTGGAAGCAGTTAATTCCATAAATTATCTGGGAGTACGCATTAGGAGTGATTAAAAATGGAATGACCATATAAAGTTGATCGTCGGTAAAGCAGATGCCAGAATGAGATTCATTGGAAGAATCCTAAGGAAATGCAATCCGAAAACAAAGTAAGTAGGTTACAGTACACTTGTTCGCCCACTGCTTGAATACTGCTCAGCAGTGTGGGATCCGTACCAGATACGGTTGATAGAAGAGATAGAGAAGATCCAACGGAGAGCAGCGCGCTACGTTACAGGATCATTTAGTAATCGCGAAAGCGTTACGGAGATGATAGATAAACTCCAGTGGAAGACTGCAAGAGAGACGTTCAGTAGATCGGTACGGGCTTTTGTTAAAGTTTCGAGAACATACCTTCACCGAGGAGTGAAGCAGTATATTGCTCCCTCCTACGTATATCTCGTGAAGAGACCATGAGGATAAAATCAGAGAGATTGGAGCCCACACAGAGGCATACCGACAATCTTTCTTTCCACGAATAATACGAGACTAGAATAGAAGGGAGAACCGATAGAGGTACTCAAGGTGCCCACCGCCACGCACCGTCAGGTGGCTTGCGGAGTATGGATGTAGATGTAGATGTAGAATGCTCTAAATGAGGTACAGTTTACGACCCTCGGAACATTAATTCTGCCAGTAGCGTTTTTCTTATTTTATAAGTAAACAGTTCACTTGCCACTTCACGATCGCTACTCACTGCATTTATTCTAGACAGTGCCTGTAATGGTACTGCGGGATCGTGGGGTTTACTGCTGTTCTAGTTTTAACTGACATGGACGAGCTGGAAGGTTCGATGATTGTAAAAAAACGTAGGCAATGGATAGTCTGAGACTATGAAAGGCATCCAGAATGAGATTTTCACTCTGCAGCGGAGTGTGCGCTTATATGAAACATCCTGGCAGATTAAAACTGTGTATTGGAAGGTAGGAGACGAGATACTGGCAGAAGTAAAGCTGTGAGGACCGGGCGGAGTCGTGCTTCGGTAGCTCAGATGGTAGAGCACTTGCCCGCGAAAGGCAAAGGTCCCTAGCTCGAGTCTGGGTCGCGCACACAGTTTTAATCTGCCAGGAAGTTTTATGAAAGGCATATTAAGTACAAACCAGACTATCCAGTCCTGCGGCCGAAAAACGTACAAAGAAACGTCATGAAAATTACTCGTAAGTGCGCCTCAACAGTTGTGGGGTGAGCGCAACAGACTGCTAACCAAGAAAGCCCGGGTTCAATTCCCTGCCGGATCGGAGACTTTCTCCACTCGAGAACGGGATGTTCTGTTATCTATATCTTCGTACCGTCTTAACTGACGCGAAAATTGCCGGCATGGCGCCACATGATAACTCTACACATGTGCAGTCTTGCACCAGTGTATGGTTTGGCCCTAATGAATGTTCTGAATTATCGAAACACATTTTGAGATAGCTGTATGGGCACGTCCAGAAGGCTACTTAATATATATATATACGTTGCATGGATCTTCATTGGAGGGCCAGACATGCATCGGAACGAATTACGACTCTTAAAAAGCAAATTGTCGGTTGGCCTAAGCTCAGCGTGAAACCTGCCTGGGTCCTGGAGTCCGGTTACGCGTACTTTTGCCTTCAAGAATTAAGTAGTAACAAAGAAATAGCTTTACAAAAGTCCTGTGAAGCACATTTTCAGAACAAATCGGGGAACTTGAACAAGAGTGATTCTAGAGCTTGGAACTGTCGATTCATTTAGATTTCTCTTTCTTGCTCTTTGTGGCCCTGACAACTATCACGTTAATGTATATGCAAAGCCTCGTTGCTCGGTTTAACAATTTATAGAAGAAATGTGACCGGATAAACATTACTGTCTCTCCGGCCGGGGTGACCGAGCGGTTGTAGGCGCCACAGTCTGGAACCGCGATACCGCTACGGTCGCAGGTTCGAATCCTGCCTCCGGCATGGATGTGTGTGATGTCCTTAGGTTAGTTAGGTTTAAGTAGTTCTAAGTTCTAGGGGACTGATGACCTTAGAAGTTAAGTCCCATAGTGCTCAGAGCCATTACTGGCTCTTACAATCAATAACAAAATGAATAGCATAAACCAGCGGACACGCTACCTGCAAGTACTCTGCGGTGGGGTGGTGGGGGGGGGGGGGGGGGGAGGGGGGGAGAGGGGGGGGGGAGGGGGGGGGCGCCCGTGATAGTCCGGCAGGGGGAGGGGGGGAGGGGGGGGCGTCCGTGATAGTCCGGCAAAATAAGAGCGCTGTGCTAATCGCTGACGTACTGTAAACCAGGCTTACTTGGACCCGGTTTTAAAACGCATTTCTAATACATGTTCTTGTGAAACCATAATTATTAAAGACTGATACTGGTAACCGTATTGCTCTAAATCCACGACTTCTATACTTAATATTTGTGACAGTTATTACCTCCTTTTGCGTTTAAGAGAATAAAGCAAAATTGGATGCAGGTGGCCCGTTGGTTGGGTTACTTGAACCCGTACTCAGTTTTCCTAAGTAAGTGCGTTATAAACGTGTGCTGCGTTCAAGTAAGACGTAGAATCATTACAAAATACCTAGATGTGCATTTACAAAATAATGTTATTAGGGAAGTTCTTTTGAGAATGCACTAAAATAACGAGAAAAGTATAGTTGTGAAACAAATTACTGGATCTTAACCGACTGTGAGTCCGTTTTGAGAAGTTCTGCAGGGTTAATACTCTCCTTAATACACACACATCAAAAAAAGTTTTTCATCACCTCAGTTCCCAGAACTCCTGAAGATAGACGTTGACTGTGGACATTGTATCACAGACACAGTCCCTTTGACTATTTAGAGATAGCACTAAACCAGTCCAAAGACGTAAACCGATGTATGAGCAGGGCCTATTAGACGGAGGGGGTCCGACAGCTCATCAGTTGCCGGCCGGGGTGGCCGAGCGGTTCTATGCGCTACAGTCTGGAACCGCGAGACCGCTACCGTCGCTGCTTCGAATCCTGCCTCGGGCATGGGTGTGTGTGATGTCCTTAGCTTAGTTAGGTTTAAGTAGTTCTAAGTTCTAGGGGACTGATGACCTTAGATGTTAAGTCCCATAGTGCTCAGAGCCATTTTTTTGAGCTCATCAGTTCCAATCATTCCACCAGGAAGGAGGTACACGGTTCATATTGTCTGTAGTTCAACCATGCCTAGACGGTTCTATACCGCAGTTCGAACGAGTCCGCATTGTTACTTTGTGACAGGAAGGGCTCTCAACAAGGGACGTGTCCAGGCGTCTAGGAGTGAACCAAAGCGATGTTGTTCGGACATGGAGGAGATATAGAGAGACAGAAACTGTCGATGACATGCCTCGCTCAGCCGCCCAAGGGCTATTACCGTAGTGGATGACTGATACCTACGGATTATTGCTCGGAGGAACCCTGACAGCAACGCCATCATGTTGAATAATGCTTTTCGTGCAGACAGAGGACGTCGTGTTAGGACTCAGACTGTGCGCAATAGGCTGGAAGATGCGCAACTTCACTCCATGGCAAGGTTCATCTTTGCGACCACGACATCATGCAGCGCGTTACGTATGGGCCCAACAACATGCCGAATGCACCGGATTGGTTCAAAATGGTTCAAATGGCTCTGAGCACTATGGGACTTAACATCTGTGGTCATCAGTCCCCTAGAACTTAAAACTACTTAAACCTAACTAACCTAAGGACATCACACACATCCATGCCTGAGGCAGGATTCGAACCTGCGACGTAGCGGTCGCGCGGCTCCAGAATGTAGCGCCTAGAACCGCTCGGCCACTCTGGCCGGCGATAACGACATCGCTCGACTAAAGTGGTCAGCATGTTCTCCAGATAGACAGATTGAAAAGGGCTGTTTATGGAACACGTAACCCACCAACCACTCTGAGGGACCTACGCCGAATCCCCGTTGAGGAGTGGGACAATCGGAACCAAATCTTCAAATGTGTGCCAAATCTTGTGGGACTTAACTTTAAGGTCATTAGTCCCTAAACTTACACACTATTTAACCTAAATTATCCTAAGGACAAACACACACACACCCATGCCCGAGGGAGGACTCGAACCTCCACTGGGGCCAGCCGCACCGTCCATGACTGCAGCGCCTGAGACCGCTCGGCTTATCCCGCGCGCAATCGGGACCAACAGAGCCTTGATAAACTTGTGAATGGTATGTCGCGACGAATACAGGCATGCATCAATACAAGAGGCTACTGGGTATTAGAGGTACCGGTATGTACACCAATCTAGGCTACCACCTCTGAAGTTTTCGCTGTATGGTGGTACAACATGCAATGTGTGGTTTTCACAAGTGCAGAAATGGCGGAAATTATGTTTATTTTGATTTCTATTCCAATTTTCTTTACAGGTTCCGGAACTCTCGGTACCAATGTGATGCAGAACTTCTTTTGATGTGTGTAGCATAATTTATAATCTAGAATGTATTTTGACCGATTGTAAGCCCCTTTTGACAAGTTTTTCAGGGTTAATCCTCTCCTTAATATAGCATAATTTATAATCTAGAATGTATTTTGTTCAAACCACTTCTAGAATTTTTTTATTTGCTGCATACACTCGACTTCAGCTCTATTGTCATCCACTCTTCATTCAATGCCATGAATCTCAATACTCTCCCATAAGACGTTGATCCATTGTGTGTTTGAAACTGCTTTCTTTTGAACTACTATTTTTTTTTACTCTCGCTTTTTACGTTGCTCATCTTAGGTTGTTCATCCATAATCCTATTTAAAGCCGTCTTTATTTACTTTCAGTGAATATTACATCGAAAGTGGCTTGCAAACTTGTTGTAAGTTGCAAAGGTGATTGATAGCAAAATTCACAAAATTACATAATAAATAATAATAAAAAATCAAAATGGGAAGAAATGTGAAAAAGATGGTACTAAGCCTTAGAAGACGCCCCAGGCCTATCCTGTTGTTCATACTGTTTGTAGTCATGATCTGGTAACTATGGAATGAGACGTTCGCACCAATTAACACACAAGTACAAACAAAACTGAGATCTCGTTTGGACAGTCCGAGGCTAAGGAGGCTCTTGGCAGATTTTAGTGCTCATGTCTCTCTGCAGCTCAGCATCGCCGAAGTTGTTCCCACTTATTGAATATCTCGGTGCATACCGCGGACAGCTCGAAGGACGTCCTCGTCGTCGTCCTTGGTGGTCTTTTCCCTGTGAGACCTGCCGAGGTGCAAGTGGTCGCCGATAACTTGGGCGTCGACGATGTGGGCAACGGCATCTTTCACTGCCACAATGTCCGGCTTCTGTAGTCCTCTGGGTGTCCGGAGGTGGGGCTCAACGGAGGCGCTGAGCCCTTTCTGCGCTGCGCCCTGCGCGATGTACTTTGTGACGGCGTCGTGCCGTTTTATGCTGGAGACATAGGTCCTGCAGCAGCTCTTGACAACGTGGTTGGTGGTCTCGACGGCGTTACACCCTTCGTTCCAGCTCTTCTCGACTTCCCGGCCTCGACTAGAGCTGGCCTAGGCTGGAAGGCCATTAATGCGGGCCCCTACCCAGATGATACAGTTGCAGCCGGAAAGAAAAAGGCTGGTGTAAGCGACCCACTGATGCTGACCAGATGCTGCAGACGAAGACATCAGCACCGCGCCGTCAACATAATGTAGAGTTGCGCCACCCACATTTTTGCAACTTGCCTCGTCGTCAGCTGTGGATGGCCTTCCCACAGACGGTGTTTCCCAACGCTCGATCTCCAGCTATATTTCTCCCCAACCTCCGTTGCCCGCTGGTGGTAGCGTTTTCCGCATTTTTCGGAGGCGGTTTCCACTTATAGAGTTGTTTTGTTTCCTGCATACACTCTACTACAGCTCTGTTGTCGTCTACGCTTAATACAGTACCTGAAAATTCAGTAGTATCCCATAATATAGTCTGCCAGTGGCTGTTTACGACTGCCTTGTTTTGAACCACTGTCGTATTTACACTTGTTCGTCTATAAGCCTACTGGTAGATGGCAAATCAAGGTCTCTCAGGTCACGTGCCTCATCCTCATCGTTAAACTAAAATAACTTTCTCCTGATGATTGGAGACTGAAACCATCACCATCTTCTGATGCTGATATAAAGTCGATTTGTTGTGGTGTTTTCTTGGTTTTCTTGGTATTCTTCATCCCTTTTTCTGAGGTTGTTTTGGTTTTTTAACGTTTTACCCTAGCATTTAAGCATTTTTCCAGTTGTTCATCTGCAAAACCATTGTACTTGCGGCTCCCTGGCAATCTTCTGTATTTAGACATCATATTGAACCTTAAACCTGTACGGAAAAAAACTAAATAGTATCAAACATATTTTGTATCAGGTTGTGGCGAAACAGACGCTGTATCATTGTGACAGATGCAGAGTGGCGAAACAGGCGCTGCATCATTGTGAGAGGTACAGAGGCGAATGAGTGTGCCGGGACTTATCCTAGTTCACTACTGCTAGAGCCGCGTCATCATAATGTGCCTGTGCTTAACAGACAAAGGATTGCACCATAATCTAAAGTGAAATTAAAAATTAAAGCAACTTTTCCAAACTTTGTCAGTATATGCTTCAGTATATTAATGTTAACACTGTGAAGTCTCAGAATGATCTAATGAATATACTTCGCTAAATATATTATTTTAAGAAAAAATAATATAATGAACATAGAAAGGTAAAAACTGCACACAATTTGCAAATCTATATCACAATCAAAAGTTACAAGTCTCAACTTAATCGGAGCAATATTTTGGTCAAAATCGGCGTTTTATCGAAAAATTGAGGGCGCTAAATATTAGACTCAGAAAGATGAAAATTCGTATGTAGCCTCAGTTTCATATAGAAACATTCACTGTGTGGCTCCATTAAGCTACCTCTACTAGTTTTCAAGTTATTCACTGAAATCTAAATTTGGAATGAAAACGTCCCTATTCATATTGGATTAAGTGTCATTTGTATTTGTTAAAAGAAAGTTATAATTTCAGTACTTGATTACATTCATTAAATAATGCAGAAGTACCATGTTTGAAGACTTTATTGTAAATAACAATCGTTACAAGGAATCCTAAAGAGGCAATTCAGAGGTCATGTTCTACTATCAGTTCCGTTCTAAAAATTCTAGCCAACAAAGTTTAAATGCAGTGAAGCTAAAACTGTTTCAGTAACTAAAGCCAACTTAACTCCATACATATAAAGGTTAAGAAGAGTGTAAATTGTTAAATGACAGAGATATTAACTAATGCAAATCCGAGAAAGGGACCACTTAACATTCTGCTACACTGCTTAGAGCGGTTGATAGTAGATGTTCCGTTTGGCAGTCAGCTGCGCCTATACATAAATACCGCCAGAAAGGCGGTAGGAAGAGACACTTCGCACCGAGATACCAACCTGTCCGCGTCAGCCAAACGCCTGCGTACGCTATGCCTCGGATGATGTCACAGCCAGGCGGCAACCAAACGTGTTTTCGGTAAAAGTAAGAAGTGAATTTGCGAGGTCTGTACACCGTCCTGGATCGCTTGGTTTTCATGGTTGTGTCGCCTGTAACGTTGACAAAAACGAGTGGCAAGTGGCGAAATTATTTTCCACTTTTAAGGCGAGCAATTAGCTTTGATGATTAAAAGTGAGGGTGATAGACTATTTTACTTGGAATTTACTGTAGAGGTCGCATCTGAAGTGCAAATAGTGCTGAATCCAATAGGGGCATTATTACTATTATCAGGAATATTATTATGTCCTGTGTGTGGACTTTTACTAAATACAGTAATCATTTACACTCAAAACCATTATTTACAGTCATAGTACCTGATCCGGCTGAGTAAATAGCAAGTATGAACATTTTCTTTCCGTGAGTACGAAGAGTAATGTGGGCTTGCAGACTGAAAATTACGGTCAATATGTTCCTTATCGCTTTCTGTCTGACTGCAAAAGTAGTTTTCATGCTCTTGTAAACAGCTAAACTTTAAACACTTTTTTACCCGCCGCCCGACAAGGTACGTATTGCAAATAACTTGACACAATCTGTAACTGGTGTTTTGTTTTTATGTAAATTAAGAATATACATATCTAAGGGTTACTTGGACTCAAGCTGTCCAAATAGCTCATGCGTTTGGTTATCGGTACACCATCATACACTGTGATGAATAATATGTTAGAGGCGATTCATAGTTAAAAATTTACATAGAAATTACGTAAACTGCTGTTTAACGAATAAAACTGTGAACTTACGGCATTCAAAGTGTAGATTCTTCGCATGTTGGACAAAGAAGCTGTAAGACAAAGAAACAGTAAATGTGTTGTACCATTAACATAATCTCCACTAAAATCCAGCAGCGACTAGAGGAAATTCGTTAGTATGCCAGAGTCAGCTGAGTGCTGCTCTCGGGAGTGAACTAAGAACTACGTGGAATATTTCAATTAATCTCTACCAGGAATGACTTAAATCATCTGAACATTTTGGGTGCAGGTAACCCCCCCGGGTAACACTGATTTAACAGTTCAAATTGTTATACTAAAATTTTGTGTAAATTTTATTATTATTTAAATCCTAGACATTTCTGGCACGTTAAGTTGGACTTGGGGAGTGGGGAGGGGAATGAAGACAGTAAAACACAGTGACCCCCACCGCAGAACTGAAACCTGGGTCTTCGCCTGCTCTGTGTGTGAAGCAATGTGAACTCAATCATGCTACAAAAAGCAAATGACGAAGCAAAACCGCTTATCCATTCAGCCACTGTCGGAACCCGCCGCCTTACATAGCTAGCAAGACTCACACATCAAAGAAGTTGCGTACACCGACGTAACCAACAATATACAAAGCCTGACAAAAAAAATTGTGGTGCGCTCACATGACATAGTCGGATGTCAATATAACTTCGTACATGTACACGCCATCGTCAGGTATGCAAATGATTAGAATTTCAATTCCCTGTGACAGGTGGGATGGCCAGCAGAGTGCATTATTGTCAATTGTATTTAATGCTATTTCGAGACCTGGCACTTAGGGATGGACAGAAAATATCGATATCTCAAAATATTGTTTTTTCATAATGACATCCTCGATTATCGTGACATAAAATTATCGGTATATCGATTAATTGATATTAAATATTGAGTATCGGAAGTGATGTTTTCTATTGCCTGTCTTTTCTTGACTCATAGGCGCTATAGTTCTCATAGGCGGATTTCTTGCCGATTTCGGCTATTATCAATCTTTGCAGTCCAACAGTAAATGCCTTACAATGGACTTGATTTCATTTCATTTTCAGTACTACAAATGAGCCCCAGATTTGAACGTGAATTTACGGGTATCTGTACTGCATGTTCATGAAAGTTTATTACTTCCGTGCGTCATTTCTACCGTGTAATACCATAACTTACACACTACATTCGCTTTGTTGATTCATTTAGCTTTCTGTTTTATTCAACATCCCATCGTTGAATTTCTGTAATTAGTGCATGATTAATTCGATACTGTAATGAAGTGTAATCTCTGTAATATGCACAATACGAGCAAATGATATGTTTTGTTTTTCTCACATAATCTCTTTGGTTATTTTTCAGGTTGAATAATTTTGTTTAAATAATTTTTTGTAGAAATGTCCATATGTGCAAATGTTCTGTTTTATTTAATATGTTCGGTTGCTGTTATGTAAACTGCTGACCTTCACTTAGGGGAACAGTTATTTCGTATATAAAAGGTGTTGTGGTTCCCCTCGGGAAGGGAAGCATGCATAGCGCGCAAATTGTGGTTGGCTTAGGTAGAAAAGGTGGAATTGGCAGTCAATCGGGGACGAACTACCAAACTATCAACTACTCATGTAAAAGTTGTGTATTGTGCTGGTTCCGTGAGTGGCCTTCCCTGACGCTTTCCAGTGCCTCGGATGGATGGATAAAGAGCTGGAACTATTCTGAAATTGATATCTATCATCACCACCAAGAAATGACAGAGTCCAGCAAATCTACCTGCAAATCCACCTACCAACATGCAATCGCTGTAATGGAACACTACAGTAATGTACAGTGAAGGATCAGCTCATAGGATGTTATAGTGTACCCAAATATAAGGTAAAATTTGACTGAACTCCTCAGTCACATATCCACTTAGGGTCCCTCCCATGTTAAAGTGATTACCGAGTGTCCTTATTGAAAGAACATTAAAGCTCAGTGTTTTATCAGAACTGAGTAATATAGTAAATGATGCTTGCTGAAAATAATTTTTCTATTAAAACTGCTCGTTAATATTTTGTTGCCAACTTCTAAAGTGAATGTTCTCAAAACTGTGGCTAACAGAGTTTTGCAATTTAAATGATCACAGTGCAGTCTGTTGAAAATCACCCAAAGGTGAGCTATTGTCTTATAACCACATCATGTTGTAAAAGTTTAGAACTATTACTGTTGAAAGTAACATGTTCGTGTTTGTTAAGGGTTTGTTTCTTTAGTGTATTGAAAGTGTGTTTAGTTTGCTCTGCTACAGTGGTCAAGATTAAGGGCGCCCCTCCATTGAAAGTAGTTCAAATACACAAAGTTACTTAATTATAGAAAGTTTTAATTACTCTTGCTATTCAAGTCAAATTCTGTGAAATATTGGGTTGCTCTTGTGTATTAAAAGTGCATATTGATAATGTGATAGGATCCACGGTTTATCCTTTATGCTCATGATAAATAACAATTAATAGAAAGACCACTATCTATGAAAACAGTAACTTTTTTTATTCAGAATTCAGTGAGAAATTGTTTGTTAGTGAAATACATTTAACTTTCATTGTAAATAGAAAAGTATTTAGCTGAGAGAGACTTAACCTATGACCAGTTCATAATTTTGCAGTGAACTACATTTACATTTTTTTGTCACATAGGAAAACGTTTGAAAAATAATATTGAACCTATGCCTGTTTTATGATTCTACAGTGAATATTGATAGTAATATTATTGAGACTATTCAGTCTGACCAAGTCTTGAAGGCAAAAGTACACGTCATTTTCTGTTACCATTATGCAAATAGCCATCTTCTCTTATAACTGTTAGCACTTTCTTTAGCGTGAACATATGCAGGTGCCAGAGTTCATTGCACTCTTGTGTGGCAAAGTATAGGTTGTGTTTGTCCGTTAAAGTTACTCATACTTATTTTCTTGAACTAGAATGTCAATCACTCTCTTCCGTAAATAGGGTCGCGACCGTTTTCTTTATTCTTTGAGCAGTGTAGATAGGTAAAATATTGTTTGTTACTGTTTAAATATTTACATAATCTTGACTTTCACTTCCGATAAGCCGCCTCCGTTAGGTACAACACGGTCAATATAACAAAATTTCTCTCAGAGGGTAAGACTGCTCTGCTTCTTTATACCATAATAGCTTGAATAAAAATAATTTCATTATACGAACTGCCACCAGCTTTAAGATTATAGTATAACAGTAGCGGACGAAAGTGTTATAACCATTTCAAATGACAGGTATGAGGTGCAAAACGAACGTGTTTGGTGACAGCACTTTATGAGAATGTTGGAAATCACCACTCTGTTTCGAACTATGAAGCAGAATGTGCGCCCTCCTTACGCTCCGCGTGCGGGATCAAGAAAAGAAAGACGCACTGTAAAAGTAAGGTAGACTCGACACAAAAGTCACACACATTACTGCACTGGTATTTGATGGAAAATGGTCTCTTGCTGTCTGACACATTTATGTTAAGTAGATTATTTCATGCGCAGAACACATATCACAAGTGTTTCACTCTCGAGACTTCTCTCGCGTAGGGATGCTGCAAAAATATCCACATTCCGAAATATCGATATTTTTATCTCAATAATATCGATGATTTATAAGTATCAAAGCGATTTATACCGACATTTTTGAAAATCTATTCATTCCTGCGTGGAAGGGTATATAAAGGGCGTGAACAGCGTCACATATTGAATGATTACTATGAGGACACGGAGATGCCGCGTACCGTACCCTACGTAAACTATTGAAGCGAATAGTAGTGAACACCGGCGAATTGCCTGGGGATACGCATTCGCATGTGTTAGTTTCCATTTGATTCGATGTAAAGGGAGCTTAAACAGTCCCATCACCCGGGCTCAACACACCAGTGTAACTCCAAGAAACCCTTTTGCGTTCTACAGCGGGAACTACCCCCGCCGTGCACTTCACAGTGGCTTGCGAAGTACAGATGCAGATGTGGAAGCCGGTGCGGCGTAGCTGTGATTAGTAATTGTGTGGCCGTGTCGATGCCAAATTTCGCCAAGGGCAAACTTCATGTCGTGCCGGAAGAAGGAGACGATTTTTTGTACTGCACCGTGAAGGACGATGAATCTCGAGTAACTTGGCATGCGCCTGAAAGTAGATAAGTATCAATTGAATGACGACACACACACACACACACACACACACACACAAAGACCTATCACTTTTTCTTTTTCAACAGTGAAGGAAGCATTACTGACGGATTTTATGTCGAGGACACGCTATCACTCTTGGTGTCAATGTTGAGATATTACGTAAACTACGTCTGGATATGATTCTTCAGTTTCTCCCGGCGTATTTGTTGCTCGAACAGTCCACGGGTATACTGCCGGTTCATAGTGTCCAACAGGCACAATATTTCGGTGATCAGACATGTCGCCGTCGTCAGGTTCGCTGACGATCTGAGCTCCTGAGGGCGGGCGGCCGATTTAAATCCCCTTCCCCCGCGGGCCGCTCTCTTCGCCGTCCGCGCTCGAGCGCCGGCGGTCGCGAAGACGTGGGCGTCGGAATCTGTCGTAGCGTCGATTTGCTTGCTACGTCCGCCCTGGTCGCCAGTTCGTACTTCTTGCTGAGAGTCTTCTTAATTACATTCAGTGCCGGGTCCCAAGCCTAACTGAGATTGTAGCCGCAAACCCGGTTGATAAGATCTTCCCTGGTACGAATTCCGATAGCCTCCCTTATAACGCTGTCCCAATATTTAGAGGTCTGAGCCAGGTTCTTGGTACGCTCATAATCCATCTCGTGTTCCTCGGACAAAAAGTGCTCTGCTACCGCCGATTTATTTGGATATTTCAGTCGAGTGTGCCTTTGGTGTTCTCGGCAACGATCTCCGATAGTGCGTACTGTTTGTCCGATATGTCTTGCCACACTCACAGGGAATTTGATATATGCCGGCCTTCTTCAAACCGAGGTTTTATTGGGCGGTCAGAAGACGGTTTTAACTTTTAACTCGGTGTTTCTTTAATATACGGCCGATTTTCCCCGATAGTGTACGGAATAAAGGCCTCGCCCTCGAGCAGCGCGAGTTCTTCAGCACGGTGTTCCTGGACGTGTCGCGTGCTTTCGACAGTGTGTGGCACCGTGGCCTCTTATTCAGACTTTTTGAACTTGGGGTACCGGTGTCGCACGTCCGTCTCATCCGTTCCTATCTGACCTTCCATGCGCGGGCCGCGCATGGATTGTCCACCGTCCGACGCATCAACGCCGGTGTGCCGCAGGGCTCGGTCTTGGGGCCACTCCTGTACTCGCTGTAAACTTCTGATGCACCGAAGATTGACCGTGTGCGGCTCGCCCTGTACTTGGATGACACGGCTCTATATATGAGGAGCCTCAATGCCGCCCTCATGCGCCGCCGTCTGCAGCTCGCCGTTGCCACCCTGGCAGCCTGGGCAGTCAAGTGGTGTCTACAATTCAACGGGGCCAAGACGCAGTTCCTGATCGTCACCAGGCGACTCGTTCCTGCAGGCCTGCAACCGCTCAGCGTCGGTGGAAGCCCTGTCCCGTGGCGTCCATCGACCGCCGACTCACGTGGGGTTCGCACATCCGCGAAGTGAAGAACAAAGTGCAGAACAGGCTCCGCAAACTCTACCCGGTGCTGAACCCCGGTTCCCAACTACCACCACGGCTGGGCGCCACTCTGTATAAGGCGCTGCTCCCCCCTGTACTCCAATACGCCGCCGTCGTCTGGGGAAACGCCGCCGACACCAACCTGAAGAAGCTGGAGACACTGCAGAACCACATACTTCGGCTGGCCTTACTCCTGCCCTACGAGTTCCCCAGCGCTCACTTTCACGACTTCGCGGAAGTACCTCTGCTCCGTGACCTCTTCAAGACGACCGCCCGCGCCTTTTACGAACGTGCTGGCCGGTCACACAACGCCCAAATCCGGACGCTGGGCCGCAAACTACCGCGCAGCGTCATCACCAGATGGCCACACCTGCTCGACGCCTGTTCTGAGGAAACACCCCTGAAGACCATCAACACGTGAGGACGCATTACATCAGCATGCATGGGAGGCAAAGCAATAACTGCTGCGAACTCCGTCACGCATCGGAGGGCAAGTTATCTCCGTGAAGATCCACGCGAGGAGCTCAGTTCGTCAGCGCACCTGACGATAGCGACATGTCTGATCGCCGAAATATTGTGCCCGTTGGACACATGAACACTATGGACACTATGGACTCTATGAACCGGCAGTATACCCGTGGACTGTTCGAGCTACGTCTGGATATTTCTAACAAACTGACAACCAAATAATTTGTTTACACTGCTCGTGGTCCACACGGAGCGTGCCAGTGCGCGTAGAAATTTTTACCTCGAACAGTACACTCATTTCCGATGCTGTAGACAGAGGTCACCAATTTTTTTAACACCGGGCCGGATCGCTGGCACATATCATCATTTTGTACGGTACTCGCAAGCCAGAACGAAAGCTCTGGAAAAAGAAGAAAAAATAAGTTCAGCATTCCGTGTTTTTCGTGGCATGCAATGCACAAAAATCAAGATCAACCAATATATTTATTCACCAAAAAAGTTGTCGAAGAAGGCGACGTTAGCAAAACGATAGGTACAGTTTTCAGTGAGACAAATATATGTTTCGTTTCGGAACTTGTAAAAACGAAACAGGATTTAACTGCAGCTGAGTCACGTCACTGCTGTGTGATGTCAAGTCAAAAAATTCAGAAAGCCTGGAAAGGAGTGTGTGTCCCCGATTGAAGTTCACAGCAGAGACGATTGTTTTCAGTACACAAGAAATATCGAAGTCCTCCCTGTGGAGTGCTTGCTTGTGGATGACGCAGAATGCCCAAAATTTGCGAATCTTCCAACTGAGTTCTCATCTGCCCTATCACACCCCTTCGCACTCCAGCCATGTTTTTTCCTCTATCAAATGTGACATATCGAAGCTGCTTCCATTGAAGGTTACAGTGTTTCGAAATTTTTTACACTTCCATGAAATTGTCTTTTCCCTATTGTTGTTCCATACGTGGTGCAAACGGATACCAACTCTTTCGTTATCTGGAAGTCTATATTGACCCCACGAATGAACCCAAGATTCTGTAACGTAATCGACAGATCAGCGGACTCATCCAGTGCCAGAGAATTCCACAGGAGATTCTTAGTTTTCTCTAGTACTTGTAGCACTATGTTCTCTCCAGTTTTTGCACAACTGAACTTGCCGAAAAGCTGATACTTGCAAATAAAAAAATTAAAATGAGCGCGTGGCGCCGCCGGAGTGGCCGAACGGTTGTAGGCGCTACAGTCTGGAACCACGCGACCGCTGCATTCGCAGGTTCGAATCCTGCCTCGGGCATGGATGTGTGTGATGTCCTTAGGTTAGTTAGGTTTAAGTAGTTCTAACTCCTAGGAGACTGATGACCTTAGAAGTTAAGTCCCATAGTGCTCAGAGCCATTTGAACTTTTTTTATTTTTTATTTATTTATTTATTTATTTATTTTTTTTTTTTTTTTTTGAGCGCGTGGCATCGCTGGCCGGGAGGCGCCATCCGGGGAAGTTCGGCCGCCAAGTGCAAGTCTTATTTCAGTCGACGCCACATTGGGCGACTTGCACCGGTGGTGAGGATGAAATGATGATGAGGAAAACACAACATCCAGTCACCGAGCGGAGAAAATCTCCAACCCGGGCAGAAACCGAACCCGTGCCCGCTTGCATGGGAGGCGAGCACGTTACCACCCAGCTAAACATACGGACACTTACAAACAAATCGACTTCCTTAGAACACAAGTCATTTACTGCTTTCACCATAAAGTCTTGGATGAAGTTTCCACGGTAACGGTTTGCCTCGTTCTGCCATCTTGTGCACGATTTTGTAATTTGCACGAGTGACAAATTCATTTCCAGCAAACTTCCTCGTGAATAGGATTTCTTTGGGTTTCTACATTATGTTTCATGCTCTCATTTTTCTCAGAACGTAACTCTCCAGAAAATCTTGAATATGTTGATGGAACTGTTTTGTTTCATAGTGACGTTGAAGATCGTACTCTTCCAAGACGACAACACTTTATTCTGCATATTTAGCAAGTAGTTTTCTTGTTCTTCCTTTGTGCAGAGAAGTACTTTACTCATCACTCTCCATTGAAAATGTGACACTCGCCATCCACTTTACTTTCCTTAGTAGCCGTAATGAAGGGTGAAGTAAACAGGCTCTGAAAATCAAAAAGACTTGGAATTATAAACATAATTAAAATTTTGGGATGGAGCGAATCAAGGAAACATTGCAACAAACAGAAACATCTAGATACAACGATTTAAAATTGAACCCAGTAAATTCGAGGCACATGACAACCAGGAGGTCTCTGCACGTGTGAAAATCTCTTAATATTCTAAACATAATATTTAAATTTAAATTGCGTCACAACTTCTCGTGTTCCTTGCGTTTTATAAAGTAAATTCAAGTACGGCCCTCAGGCTGTTGTTTGGTGACCTCTGCTGTAAGGGTAGCAGTGGCAAAGACTTTTGTAGACGATGGTTACGTAATGGAGATTACAATGACTGACAGGGCAAGTGAAGAAGCTTTTCTACGACGGTTGAATCAAAAACCGTACACTCAGTCTCACGAAACATCGAGTTCGTATGAAAACGTAGTGTCGCCAAAAATTATATTTGTACTTTGTACGAGGGGCAATTTATAAAAACAATGCAAGAAAAACATTTTTAGTATAAATTATAGTTTCTCAAAATAGACGCCACAAAAAATCCACGAAAGAGACGAAGATCACGTTTTACAAAGTCATGGCAGTATCTACTATGCTCTAAGGATCTGAAACCTAGATTCCCACTGCAAAAAGAATATGAGCAGGACCCAGGTTGCGGAAATGAGATTTTTGTGTGTAACGCTAAAGAATGCACGAGAAAACCGCTTCAGAAACTAAGACATTAGAAAGGAATTACTTATTGATTCCATGCACAAAAACACAAATCTGAACAGATGGTGGCAAAATGTAGATAATATGAATGAAAACTGACTTCCAAAACAAGTTCTTGACTACAAACCTAGAAGTTCAAACTGTGTGTGAGTTCTCAAGGGACCAATCTGCAGAGGTCATCGGTCCCTAGACTTACACACTACTTAAACTAACTTATGCTAAGAACAACTCACACACCCATGCCCGAGGGAGGACTCGAACCTCCGGCGGGAGGGGCCGCGCAGTCAGTAACCTAGAAGAATAATACAGAAGAGTAGCACAAAGAAAAGATGATAGGAACTTATTGGCCGGAACATGTGAACTCTCCTAATCTATGAATGAGGAAGAAAAAGGAGAATATTCGCCGTTAAAATGTACACACCTTTGCGTACATACATATCAATTCTGGAAACATTTTTTTCCGCTTCTGATGTTGATATAGTACCTCAAGAATACGGTTGTGAAAGGATTCGATAGCTTCTTTATGTGATTAAAGACAGTTGTCCATGCACGTTGTGTTTGACATACAGGAACAAAAATAAGTTGTTAGGCGATATGGCAGGTTTTAACACTATTATTCCATCAGTCATCTAATTTACAAACATTTCTTACCTTTAAAGTTTGTCACAATATAACTGTGATATGCAAAGACAATGTGGAAAATTTGATACATGTGATGTTACAATGCTTTGCTAATGTATGTTTGTAACGTATGTAAAAAGATATGTGATATTTACAATTCACTAAATAAGATTTTGTCATGGAGTAATGAAATGAAAATGATCGTATGTTTAATTTTATACATTTGTGCAACTTGTCATTTGTATAAAGTGGTAAACACTTATGGGCAATGAGTAGGAAGTGTGTTATGTAAAAGAAGGTGTGTACAGAAGTTACTGTGGGAAGCTTGGCTTGGGTTTTTGGCGTGCTATCTGCAGAGAAAGCGGGAACGAGAAGACAGCCTGCAGGCAGCAGTGAAAGAGGCAACACTCGACGTAGTAGGCAATGCCTTGCCTGAAAATTGTTGCACAATTTGATGATTTGTCTGTATGCTTTTTTAGTGAGGTTAAATCTCATTGTTTGTGACTCAATTAATAAAACGGATATAATTTTTCTGGGTAATGTAATTTCAATTGTCAAATGTTTTGGAAAGCCAAACTTAACTTCGAATACAATTTCACTGTTGCAAAAGTCAGTGTTAGTAAATTACTCAAATCACTACCGCCTACCTGTCCAGGTTATATGTTTTTCAAAGACAGTGAATTTTTCTTAAATGTTTCCATTTATCAGACAAAAGAATTTCATGTACATCTCAAAGTATTATGGTCAGCATTGCACACTGCTGAGCCTGTAGCTAGTATATTTTCTTCTTGTTGAGATACTAGAATATATAACGATCCACCGTTGATGCTTTAGAGGTATTATTTATTTGTTATGTGCACAGGGACCAAAGTTATCCGTTTTGAACAGAGCCAGAGGATTCAGTACCTAAAGGGCTGGGATTCCAATTCGGTTTTACAGAGAGTACTCTACTGCATTGGCTCCTTACTTAGCTTGCATTTATCGCGAAGCTCTTGCCCAACGTAAAGTCCCGAACGACTGGAAAAAAGCGCAGGTGACACCTGTACATAAGAAGGGTAGAAGGACAGATCCTCAAAATTACAGACCAATATCCTTAACATCGATTTGTTGCAGGATTCTCGAACATATTCTCAGTTCGAATATAATGAATTTCCTTGAGACAGAGAAGTTGCTGTCCATGCATCAGCACGGCTTTAGAAAGAATCGCTCCTACGAAACGCAGCTCGCCCTTTTTTCGCATGATATCTTGCGAA
Source organism: Schistocerca americana (assembly GCF_021461395.2). Lineage (NCBI taxonomy): Eukaryota > Metazoa > Arthropoda > Insecta > Orthoptera > Acrididae > Schistocerca > Schistocerca americana. The sequence continues at coordinate 665,210,068 of NC_060120.1, forward strand.
CCATGGATGAAGGGTATCAGACGGATGCCATATTCCGTGACTTCCGGAAAGCGTTTGACTCGGTGCCCCACTGCAGACTCCTAACTAAGGTACGAGCATATGGGATTGGTTCCCTAATATGTGAGTGGCTCGAAGACTTCTTAAGTAACAGAACCCGGTACATTGTCCTCGATGGTGAGTGTTCATCGGAGGTGAGGGTATCATCTGGAGTGCCCCAGGGAAGTGTGGTAGGTCTGCTGTTGTTTTCTATCTACATAAATGATCTTTTGGATAGGGTGAATAGGAATGTGCGGCTGTTTGCTGATGCTGCTGTGGTGTACGGGAAGGTGTCGTCGTTGAGTGACTGTAGGAGGATACAAGATGACTTGGACAGGATTTGTGATTGGTGCAGAGAATGGTAAATAACTCTAAATATAGATAAATGTAAATTAATGCTGATGAATAGGAAAAAGAATCCCGTAATGTCTGAATACTCCATTAGTAGTGTAGCGCTTGACACAGTCACGTCGATTAAATATTTGGGCGTAGCATTGCAGAGCGATATGAAGTGGGACAAGAATGCAATGGCAGTTGTGGGGAAGGCGGATAGTCGTCTTCGGATCATTGGTAGAATTTTGGGAAGATGCGGTTCATCTGTAAAGGAGACCGCTTATAAAACACTAATACGACCTATTCTTGAGTACTGCTCGAGCGTTTGGGATCCCTATCAGGTCGGATTGAGGGAGGACATTGAAGCAATTCAGAGGCGGGCTGCTAGATTTGTTACTGGTAGGTTTGATCATCACGCGAGTGTTACGGAAATGCTTCAGGAACTCGGGTGGGAATCTTTGGAGGAAAGGAGGCGTTCTTTTCGTGAATCGCTACTGAGGAAATTTAGAGAACCAGCATTTGAGGCTGACTGCAGTACAATTTTACTGCCGCCAACTTATATTTCGCGGAAAGACCACAAAGATAAGATAGGAGAGATTAGGGCTCGTACAGAGGCATATAGGCAGTCATTTTTCCCTCGTTCTGTTTGGGAGTGGAACAGGGAGAGAAGATGCTAGTTGTGGTAAGAGCTACCCTCCGCCACGCTCCGTATGGTTCAAAAAATGGCTCTGAGCACTATGGGACTCAACTGCTGTGGTCATAAGTCCCCTAGAACTTAGAACTACTTAAACCTAACTAACCTAAGGACATCACTCACATCCATGCCCGAGGCAGGATTCGAACCTGCGACCGTAGCGGTTGTGCGGTTCCAGACTGTAGCGTCTTTAACCGCTCGGCCACTCCGGCCGGCACCTCCGAATGGTGGATTGCGGAGTGTGTACGTAGATGTAGATACCTTTCGGCCACATACTGCAAGAATTTCCAGCGCTCACCTGTAGGTTGCCGCCAAGAGGAAGTTTCACCATTCGACAGTGAACTAGATCACTGCATCATCTGGCCAGTTCGTTGCAGCTAGTGTGAAGAATCTTCCACGAGACAAGCACCTTCCACCACAAGCAGATTTTGAGGGGCTGTTCAGAGCAAGTATTGCGACTAGGTCAGATGGTTCTTGGACACCTCTACTACACACAGTGCGCAAAAAAGACGGCTCCTGGCTATTATTCGTAGAATACAGGCCACTCAATGTTCACACAGTTCTCGAACATTACCCTGTGGCTAACGTGACAGGCTTTAACAGGGCCATTGCTCGTGCTCAAGTGTTTGGAGTGGTCGACTGTGCAAAGGCATTTTTGAAAATTCTGGTGGCACCTGAGGCCGTATAAAAACTGGTGTAATAATGCCTTTTGAGCGTTTCCGGTAAGGATTCATGCCTTTTGCACAGGCAAGGCAGCACTTTATTTAAGAAGTGTTGTGCGGGTTGCCATTCCTAGTCTCATACGTTCACCGTCAGTTGAGGAGCATGTGACCCAATAGTGGCAGCTTCTTCAGTGCCTACAGGAGTATAGCATGGTCATCAATAATACAGAGAGTGTTATCGGTAAGCGAGAGGTGTAATTTTTGGGGTATGTAGTCTCATCAACCGGTCTGCCACCACTTTCTGGACACGTGTCAGCTGTGCAAGATGTGCTTTTACCGACAACCATCAGAGCATTGCACAGATTTTTGCGAATGATATATTACTACCGGCGACGCTTTACAGGCCTGGCAAGTCAGCAGGAACCACTTACTTTGCTGCTCTCAGGCAAGCTTACAGCTACTAGTCGGAAGATACCTCAGACCCTAGCGAGTGAAGCGGCATTTCATAAAGTCAAGCAACGTTTGCAAGAAGCAACACATCTGGCTCACCCTTGTGTTAGTGTCCCATTGAATTCATGGTGAGCACAAGCCAAAACACAATTGGCACAGTATTGCAACAAGCAGTGTGTGGATGATGAGAACCAATCGCCTTTTGCTTTCAGTATCTTACGCCACAGCAGAAGAAATGGAGTGCTATATAGATCGCGAATTGTTGGCGATCTGCATACTTTTTCGATCGTCTGTGAAAGTTAGGCATTTTACAGTTTTACTGACCACAAATCACTAACTTGCTTCTTCCAACACAAAATGGCAGTGTAGACAAGCGGTATATACAGCCCACTTTATGACCGACGTGCATGACTTTCCAGGCAGAAATAACATGTCGCACATCGGATGTCACGAAATTGCGCTAGCCTACAGGCAGAGCTGTGAGGTGAGATAGTGGCCAAGCAATAAGGGAACACAGTACTGCACGGCTTGCTCCAAAGTGAACATACAGCCCTGCAACTGCCATGTAATTCTGTCCCCAGTTGTGCAATGACTATCTGGTGTGACATGGCCCAGGACAAACAAGGCTCATACATTACCGCAGAATTTTGGCACACATTTCCAAGCACTGCATAATCTGGCTCTTCTAGACACCCAGGCAACAGTGAAGTTAGTGGAAAGCAAGGGAGTGTGGCCAGGAATTCAATGGAATTGCAGTGCTTGAGTGCGCTCCTGTCTCCGTTGTCAGTGCAACAAAGTCAGCTGACAAATCTTCGCACCGGTTGCGCATTTTCCGACGCCGAAAGCAAGGTTTCACGCATACACACGGACATCGAGAGCCATTAACTTATTACGCTGCTCACAGTTACCACATTACTGTAATGGATCGTTTTACGCAGTGGCTCGAAGCTACTCCCACAGCAGATATACCCGTGGAGGCAGTCAAGAGGCGTTGTTGTTTACACGGTTTCCGAGGGGCAGCATTCCTCAAATCATTACGTCGGTGGACGGACGCCAGTTCGTGTTTCATCTGTTTAGTGAGCCCATTCGACTATGCAGCACCACTAGCCACCATCCTGCTAGTAAAGGAATGGTGGAGACCTGCATTGCATGCTAAAGGCGGCACCGATGTGTTACTCATCAATGTGAACGTATGCCTTGCCAGTGGTATTGTTAGGCCTTCCCACATCAGTAGAGGAGGATCTGTAATGTTCGCTAGCCCAGCTGGTGTACGGCGAGCAGTTTCGTATGTCAGATGAACTCATTGTACCAGCACCACTTCAGCCAACCGCTTCAGGAACAGTGACAGAGCTCGCACGGCAGTTCAGTTCCCAGAAAAGATGTTTGCATGCTGTCCCATCGGTCAGGCACAGAGAGTGGATGGTTTGGATCCATAAAGATCTTCTAAAGATCAACAGGCAACAGTGAAGTTAGGCAACTTCACTGTCTGGCTCAGAGAAGATACCGTGCACTCACCGTTACGCCCACTGTATACTGGTCCACATGGGGTGCTTTCGGAAAAGGAGAACACTTTCATGGTTGACCAGAACGGCGGGTACGAAACAGTCCTCTACAAGGAGGAACCTCCACAGCACCATATTGTCAGTTTTCCACTGACCTGCGCCGAGCTTATAACGCTGAGTGACACTGCAACCTCCCTGAGACTCCAAAAACCCACACTATTCTGCCACCTGCTGCCACGAACCCCCCCCCCTTTTTCCTTCCCTCCTGGCCGATCGTCACGAGGGCTGGCAGACAGCTTAAGTACCAGTACCTCAATATTCCTCGAACGAGAGTGAGAGACGGAGGAGGATGGGGGCTGGTGTTACGATGTCAGTTCCTGTGCAAGTAGCCAAAGCAAGAGATAGAAAATAAATCGATGATTTGGCAGGGAGTCTTCGTCGAAATTAACTCCCGCCAGGTAAGAGTAGTTTAGGTCAACAATGCGCTGGCTCCAGTTCATTCATCTGTAGAGCGCTGCTGAAAAGATTCATTATTACAAGATATTCTGTTATCAACGCTGTAAACAAAAGCAATAACTAATCGATACCTGCCCGCCATGGCAGTCGCGCGCTCTATGTATGTATCTATCTCTTGCAAGTGATCTTTCAAATTCCTGTGAATTTAAAAGGATTTGTTTGTAATTATCATGAGTGGATGAAAGTGGGTTTTAAGAGGAGCATTACTGTAAATCTTTCGAGTCAACATATTTGCGTTGAAGTAATCCTGTGGTGAACGTGATTTGTATGTGAGACTTTCGTGGTTTTCGGATGAATTGATATAATAATCTGCGACTCAGTTTAAAGTCAGAATGGAGTATAATTGTCCTTATAGAGACGAGTTATCCTTAGAAAATGGTGGTTTTTACTCAAAAACCATAATATTCACGTTCGACCTCACCAGTTTCTGAGCAGTCAGGCAAGTTTGTTAATTCAGTGCTGGATTACTGTGGCGAGATAACGGTTAACGCAGGAATAATTATTGTCCTTACATTCGTGTGGCATCTCCGTAGGCAGAAAACGTGTACTTGGCGCGCCTAGGTTTTTATAGGCCAGTTAGTCAACAAACCACATCCTCCCAAGAATTGTAAGCATTTGAAGGGTGTAAAGGTCCACCACAACTTTCGATAACAGTAGAGGCCGTTTTTACAGTTACGATTGTTGCTTATCATACTACTAACGTACGTAGACTGTTTACATTTAAATCTAGATAATTAAAGGTTTGATGGAAAGTGTAGGTAACACTCAACAGTCTACATTTCGTTTCGAATTTGTAGCTTGCTAAATAACCAGAATAGAGCTCCACTTTCAGCCCTAAAAAAACAGCAATAGTGTCCTCTGTCATATGCGCTGTCATATTTCTAAGAGGAAAACATACTACACTGACCTCGGTCATCTTATCAACGTGCTGACTCATGACTCCAAGTAAGCTTCTCTGGACCTCAAGCAGTTGCTCGTATGGTGCGAAACTTCCGAGGAGACACACTTTCATCTCTTAAATTTCTGGAACAAAAGCTTATTACTCATGCTGCAGGCGTCGCAATTCATTTTATTGTTGATCGCCGTTGTCGAGTAGTGTTGCTCACGCAGCTTCAGCAGAGCAAGAAAAGAAAAAAAAAGTTATAAACATCGAACGTTCGGGTTAAATGAAAAACATAATGATGCTATGTAATAAAAAGCATTTCGTAATTCGTGTTGACCGAAATTCGTATTAACCGATAGGATTTCCTATATGATCAGCTAAGTCGCTGCCAGGACCGGAATTTTGTTCGTGTTAACCGAAGATTCGCCTTAAATGAGTTCATGTTAAAGGAGAGGTTGCCGTATTGTGAACTTCTTATTAAAAATCTGCTCTACAGTTTGTTGGAGTGAAGACAGTATGATCGAGGGAAAAACTTTTTTCTTTATTCAAGCGTTACACTAAAAGACCCTAAAATGGAAAGCGATACATGCACATCCATATTCTGCAAGCCAATGTGAAATATACGGCAGTGAGTACTTTCTATTGTTACACTTAACAGGCTTTCTCCCGCTCAGCTCGCGAATGCAGACCGTAAACTAATCTGCGCACGCCGTAATTGGGCTAATCTTGTCTTCATCATACTTACGGGAGATTTCTCGCTTAATGCCGCTTTTAAAAATCTCGTAAGTAGGTTTTCGCGGGATAGTTTGCACATCTTCAAGCATCTGTCAGTTTATGTATTTCACCACGTCCGCCACAGTCTACCTCTCAAACTAACCTGCTATCATATGTACTGTTACTCTTTGTATACGTCCAATTTCTCCTGGTAATGGTTAGACACTGGACTCGCATTCGGGAGGACGACGGTTCAATCCCGCGTCCGGCCATCCTGATTTAGGTTTTCCGTGATTTCCCTAAATCACTCCGGGCAAATGCCGGGATGGTTCCTTTCAAAGGGCACGGCCGACTTCCTTCCCCGTCCTTCCCTAATCCGATGAGACCGATGACCTCGCTGTCTGATCTCCTTCCACGAAACAACCAACCAACCATCTCCTGGTAATCCAATTTGGTGCGGGCCCTACACATTTGAGCAAGATTCAGAGCTGGGTTTGCAAGAATGTTTCGTAAGCCATCTCTTTTTGTAAACTCATCGCATTTTCCCAATATCCTGCAATTAAACTGAAATCTAAATCCTGTTTTACCCAAAACTAAACTTACATGATAGTTCTATTTAATATCCCTGCCAACTGTTACACGCAGGTATTTGTTCGAGCTGACTAATTTCGATTTTGACCCGTTGATAAATATCAACGCCTGTAAGCAGTTAAAGGTCTAGATTTCATTATGATTTCATTCTTCTAAAGCTGCAAGATCACTAATGATATCTATACAGATACCAGCTTCATACTAAAAAAGTGTGAAGTTCATAATTCTACATTTCTGAACATTTAAAGCAAGTTGTCAATTTTTGAACCGCTTTGAAATCTTATCAAGACCTGCAGAATGTTTGTACACCTTCTCGTCATGCGTAAATACAGCTACATGTAAGTTACATGAATTATTAGGTCTTTCATTTTATGTTAATCAGCATATTCGAATGTGTTAACCTTCAAGTAAATTTGTTGTGCTCTTCCTTTTTAATAAAATAAAATGGAAAGGACTGTGCCCTCATCACTACATTACGGCACGAATGAAGCAAATAATTACTTTATCTTCTTCCTCCCAATTTCCCAACAAGGTACGTTGAATGGTTTGGTGATTCCCTGGCAAGCTTCAGTTTTCTCTTTACATATTTTGTGCTGTCCATCTGAGTTTGTACAAGCATCAATATTATTCTGTCAGCATCACAACATTCTTTTCTGTACCTTCCCTCGCTCACATAATAAACATAATAATAATGACAGAGTGTGAATGAGAATGCTCTCTGTGGTATTCTCGTTGTGGAGAAAGCTGAAGTGGAGATCGCACGAACATCTTTTGATGATTCGCAGAAAGACTGACAACCAACGGAACACGAGCGGGCAGCTGCCTGTGAGAATCGAACACGACTGAACACTGTTTCCCTGTCATCGCCACGTTTACATACGAGAGAATTCTCTCCCCCTCGTGCTCATTCGCTTGTGTTTACACCAGTTAGAATCAGGTTTACCACTTGCATTATTTTGGTCTATATCGACTTCTGTATCTCCGCAAATACACCAAAACACTGTATATAGCAAATGATACACGAGAGTGCAACAGAGCTGTAACCAAGAGTATTCTGGGAAAAAAAAGTGTGAGGATACCAAGGTTGAACAAACTAAACGAAATCCTTTTTTGTGAAAGAAAACACTGACCATAGTAGGCTGTACAATTTTATCCTTTATTCGTTGTACTATGGCAATGTTTTCTTCCACAAAATTCTTGGAGGCTGTGAAGCGACATATGAACAAAATATTTAAATCCTTTTTTGTTTCCCTTCGCAAAACTTCATTTTCATGAGACTTAGGTTTCGGGATGTAAGCCCATTTTCCAGTACTTAATTGATTCATTCTATCGACTATCAGCCTCGCATCCAGATGTAAACGTAAACTTTAGAGAAAACCTAAATTCACTGCTATGTAAGTTCCCCAATCATACGGTCATCATTGGAGGAGACTTTAATCACCTAGCAGTCTACTGGAAAAATTACAATATTGTAATTGGTGGGCGTGACAAGACATCCGGCAAAACATTACTAAATGCCTTGTCCGAGAACTATCCAGCACACATTGTTCGGACTACTCATGATGGAAATATATTGGGTCTAATAGCAACGGATACAGCTGACTCTTTGAGGATGTCAACAATGAAACTGGAATCACTGACCATGGGACAGTTGTAGCCCTATGATTACCAAAAGTACAATGGACGTTAAACCAAAAAGGATTTAGATGTTCAGCAAAGTAGATGAAGGGGCAGTAGTGTCTTATCTGAATAAGGAACTCGAAACATTTACCTCCATAGAGGAGCGTGTAAGAGAATAATGGCTAGGGTTAAAAAAATAGTTGACCATGCACTTGATACATACGAGATGTGATCAGATAGTAACGAGAATCTTTCAATTTCGTGGGCTTGGTACACCCGATTTTCAATTTTTTCTAATCTTGTTGCTACACATGTTGCTGAAGTATGTCTGCATTCTCAGCTGTTAATTTAGTTTATTGTTGACAGTCGAAAAAGTGATACATGTTTTCGAGTGATCGGCGAATTTTTAGCGTCGAAAAATATGGATTAAAGAATTTGTGTTACATTTTGCTCGAAAACTGTAATAATGTGCAGCACTGCATACGAATGTTGGTTGTGGCTGTTGGCGAAACTATAATGAGTAAGGAAAGAGTTTACGAGTAGTTCAAAAATGGCTCTGAGCACTATGGGACTCAACTGCTGTGGTCATAAGTCCCCTAGAACTTAGAACTACTTAAACCTAACTAACCTAAGGACATCACACACATCCATGCCCGAGGCAGGATTCGAACCTGCGACCGTAGCGGTCGCGCGGTTCCAGACTGTAGCGCCTTTAACCGCTCGGCCATTTACGAGTGGTATAAACGCTTCAAAGAGGGTCGAGAAGACGTTGAAGATGACGACCGCCCTGGACGCCGTAGCATCTCAGTTACTGATGACAATGTGGAAGATCACCATCACTGAAGTTGCTGATGATATCAGCATGTTATTCGTCTCATGCCAAGCGATTTTTTCGGATGTTTTGAGCACGAAACTTGTAGCAGCGAAGTTTGTTGAATTTCGACAAAAAACCACTTACGTCGATCCAGAACTTCTGAAGAAGGTTATAACAGGTGACGAAACGTAGGTAAACTGGTATGACGTCGAAACAAAGGCCCAGTCGTCCCAGTGAAAACTGCCTGAATAGCCACCGCAGCAAGCGACCACGATGGTGGCAAAGTCACTCGTGGAAACTGCATCACGATAATGCACCCGCTCACACCTCAATGCTTTCTCGTGCTTTTTTGAAAACAAAACCGTTACGTTCATTCGGCCACCATATTCGCCGGACATGGCGCCTCGCGATTCTTTTTGTTACCGAGACGGAAAAGAACGACGAAAGTACGTCGTTTTGCCACAATGGACGAGACAAAACAGAATCGCTGGAGAAGAAGAGCTGGCACAGGTGTTTTATATCTGAGGGGGACAAAGTTGATGTTGATGAATAAATAAAGATTCCTTAAGAAAAACAAAGATTCACGTTTTTTTTTCATCACACGTCGTATGTACCTACTAAAACGGTTCATGGCCCGCGATTGGCTTCAATCCGGTCCTTGGACGCAATTCATGGGAGAGAGTACGCGGCGCTCGCATGATACTTCGCCCGGGACGCATTTTCGGATATTTCCGCCGGCCCTTCGGTCCCATCGGGTTTGTATCTCATCATTGAAAGTTTTGCTTACTCCGTGCAGGCGCAATCATGGCCGGCCTTAGCTGGCGCAAGATCATGTGCAAAACTTCCGCGTGGGGCTCTCCCGCATCCCCCACCCACTCATCCCCACTCCTCCTCCAACACTGGTTTTACACATTCGTCACGTTCAAAAGAATTCTAAGTTTCGTCATTGACATACCAACAATATATCAAAAGACTGTTACTACAGCATACCTACTGTTGTGATACGAGAATAATTAACCAGAGGGTGAATCTTAATAGCTATGGTAATTACTAAAATGTTAATAATAGAAACTAACTTAGCTGTGGGAATCCTTCCAATTTAATGACATTCTAAATCATGTAAGTTTCAAAAGCGTTGTTCAGGATATACATTTAAATGATTTCATCACTTGACTGCTCTACATTTTCAAGAAATTAAACGAGTTTTCGGTTATAAACACTAACGGCTTTCTGCAATACGCCCTTTACATAGAACTTTTCCTTGCTTTTTGACGAGCAAATTCATCAATAATATTTTCAAAATTCAATTTTGAAAACGCGTCGTGCTCCACTGACAGCATGACAAGAGAAGACAGGCGTTCTTGCGAGATATTGCTTCTGAAACAATTCTTGATAGCTTTTAACGTGAAAAGCTCCTACTGACGGCCCCAGCAATTTCTATGTTAAATGGTGTTATTGCAACACAATCATGTAGCACTGCTAGTTCCAGTATTATACTGCGTTCATCGTAAGAATACATCTGATGTAAACAGTACATTACTTATTCTTCCGTGTTTGCTGAAACCTCGTAGGCTTTCGTTTCACGTGCAGCTGAGGCCAAATTGTCTCGAGTACAGTCGAGTACGATAGGACACGTTTTATGCTGTGAGTTGAGCACAAAATAGAACATGGTCTTGATCTTAGTTAACATAGTATTGTAATTAAAAACAAGACTGGTGAAAGTTTGTAACTTAAAAACAGGATAATTTTCCTGTGTGAGCCATGTATGACGTAAGAGTGAATTACAGAGATTTCACCATGTACATTAGTTAAATATTGGAGTCACAGGAGGTATTACAGTCAGTCACCTGCTAATCTCTGAACATCTTCAACATCCGACTCCGAGGAATACATTCCAGTACCGAAACTGTTATCTGCTACATTGATAACGACGCGACAACACCAGAATCCATGAAGTCACCCAGTAAACCACATTTTATGATGTGCTGTTCTGCATTTCGCCAGCGTACGACAGTGATGTGTGACAAAGCTTCGTGCATTAGTTCCCGTACATCTGGCAGCTTAAACGTCTTGTTATTTCTTGCGACAAGTTCCTTAACTTGGCTCCTGATCTGTGCCATTCGGATCAGATTGCAGGGTGTGGTAGCAACTGTAATAATGCAGCATTTGTATGGTGTGCTCGATACCGTGAAAATTATTGTTTTCCATATTTCTAAGACACTTATTATTCTGGCTCGACTGAGACCATATCTGCAGCATAAAACAATTGTCATACTCCAGATAAAGAGTATCTGATTTTTCATTTTTGTTTTAAAAATTTAATATGCAATGTTTTGTAGATTTAAATCATCTTTATTAACAATCTTTTATAAATATCGATGGTTGAGAATTTATATTTGTAATGAAAACTGGAGTTTTGCGTGTGATATGTAACTGGATACAAGAAGACTTGCATTTTTCATTCAAATGATTATTAGGTAAGTGTTGATTAGCATATATTTGATCAAATTCGTATTTAAATGACTGAACAAAAGAAGAAGAACGGGAAACAGTGAGACTCGAACAGCACCGCACAGAATACTCGAGTATCAGACATTGGAAGCGACCATGGCGGCAAACTGGAGACTGCAAGGTTGCACATAAACCTGCAACTCAGTCCAGGGGCAACTGCCGCTCTGAGTCGCCTTCTATCAAGACAAGACGTGGACATGGCCACGATCAAGGAATCCTATCTATATAAAGTGGGAATTTCAGGCCTTGCAGGAAATGGAGTGAAGTTGATTTGTGCTAAAAATCTAAAGAATTGCAGAACATGCATTAATGTCAAGAATGGAATTTCATTCAATAGCGGACTTTTGGAGGTGGTGGTGGTGGTTGTTGGGATGTTTAAGGGGGACAGCTAAGGTCATCAGTCCCCCGCGGACTTTTGTTCCAGGGACTTAGTGACCATCAGGATGAAACAGCCTGAGGAAGGAAGCACAAGCGTCGTTGTATTGACCTCAGCTTACCTTTCTTACAAGGACGACACTCCTCCTTCCTAGGATGTGAGGAGATCTGTAGATGGCTTCTCACAGCAAACTGAACAACTGTTGGTTGGTTGTGATGACAATGCCCACAACCAGGTATGAGGAAGCAGCGACATCGCCAGCAGACGTGAGTACCTACTTGAATATCTACTCGAGATTAATTTGAAAATCTTAAATAGGAGTAGGGAACCTACCTTCAGGAATAGAAGACAGACAGAAGTAATTGACGAAACTTTTGAGTCTATTTGAACGAGTAGTTACGTCAAACAACGACATGTGGCGTCCGAGTCTTTCTTATCTGACCACATTTGTATTACGTTTGAGGTTGAAATGGGTATTAAATAGACCATGGGCTATAGGAAGCCTAGGAAAACAGGCTGGTACTCATAGAGGTAAAAGACAAAGCTTCGATAAGAAATACAGTAGATTGCGAGGTAATAGCAGAAACGCTATCTCATACTTAGAAAACTGCCCGATCACCAAGAAGTACAGAATCAGAAATGTACTTTGTTCCAACAACAATCTGGGTCTATAAAGGAAGCAGATAAGAAGACACTTCAACTTTGCAAGAAAGAAAGGACAAACTTGCAAACAAGCAAGCGAAACTATCATCATGGAAGGTGTTCCGAGAGAAAGTGGAATGTACAGCTACTTGCGCTAGACATCATAAAATCGCCACTAGAACACTAATTATTCCAGGAGGTACTTTAAGGAAGGAGGATGGTGGATATACAAGGACAGCGAGTGAGACGCTGTGCTCCTCTTGAGACTTCCCTCAGTACACTCTCGGTGATAACACGAAACAAGAAACAGTCCCTAAGAGGCACTAGTTTGCAGGTGATGATAGAGAGAACTGGAAACTGCCAGAGAGTGTGGGTGGTGGGAAAATTTTAACAGTTCAGATCACCAGGCCCATATCGAATATATTGTGTACAACTTCGTACATGAACGTAAAGGGAGAAGATAGAGCAGTGCGGAAACTGTCATCGTGAGAAAGCTGGACACAGGCAGATATAATTAGCGAATAAGTTAACACAGGAAAAAAATTACATAACTTGATTCACGTAACTTCTATTTCTCCAAGCATGTGAAGACACATTACAAATAATGCAGCAAGAGAGAAAATGCCCAGCACATAAAGTAGCAACTAAGATGAGGCTCGCTGTACTATGTACTCGTATGAACGGTAGTGTCATAGCAATGAGGCTCCAAGTGTATGTGGAATGAGCGGCTGCTGCCAGTCAAGTTATATGCAGTGGTAGAGGGCAAGCATGATACTGAGCCGCTGGGGACGTGGATAAGTGGACGCACGCCATTGAGTCCACAAGATCCTGAGCAGTTGCTATCTCCGTCAGACTGAAGCTTGCTCTTCCATTACTGACTGTGATGCCCACGGGGCGGTATCGATACATGACGCCACAATTCACACCGCTCGCTCCAAACCTTCCTCACAGCCGTCGTGTAGCGGAGATGAGTGAACGAGGGGGGTGGGGAAGGGGGTGCTGGTTGCAGGTGGAAGTGAGGAGACAGGAGTCAAACTGAGGCCGTTGCCGAGCTCCCGCCCACGCCCTGGATTACGCCCTGAGCCCACCAGGAAAAGCAGTCTTAAAACCAGCAGAGGGCATGCATCAACATCCAGAGCTGGAGCAGCAAACGCAGACGAAGGCATCTCCACGAGTGCTGAGGGACCTGAGGCAGTATGTGGGACAGCCGCCGGAAAGAGGGGCCCATCCCCAGACGACAGTTGCCCATCCCCAGGCGACAGTGGCTGCTGAGACGCCGAAAACCGCGAAAGGGCCTCGACTTACATTAGCTACGAGACTGCTGCTGATGGCTCGGGGCCTACAGGAGCTGGATGGAGCAAGGTTGCTGCAACTACACTGGCACAGAATACGCAAATACAAAGCCTGCGGCAATATCACGCAATTTACAAGGACGAATTTGATTCTGGTGACATCTCAGCAGTTTTCTCGGTCCCTGCAGGAGAAACATAGAACATCCTATATGTCCCTCCATCTGGGATACAATCCGTAAGAAACCGAATCGTTAGTTTGATGCTTTGTCTGTCTGGGCGAAGTGGGAGCCGCACCCTGGGACTGATGCAGCAGCTGAATCAAGATATAATGGTGCTGTCCATGTAAAAACTCCACTGGCGAAGGTCCGTCGTGTGGCTGGGAACGGTAGGAACACAAGAACAGCAACAGAACTTGATCCTGTGTGTGGGAAGCATGACGTTTGTCCATTTGTTGCTTAAATGTTAGAAAATGGTTTCAGCCTCGCCGTTGGATCGCAGTGCACTCGTGATATGATTGATGCCGGCGCCTGTGCGAAACTGTTCAAACTCGGAGAGGTCCATTGTCGGCAGAATCGCTTCACGCAATCCTTCGAGACGAAATATCAACCACAATGCCTGGAGTGTGGAATGAGCCATAGTTAAGTGCATAGGAAATATGAAAAAAATTTGTTGAAAGCTTCAGTGATAATGAGTCAATGTATTCTAGTAAGGACCCTCGAATTCCAAGTGCAAACGTTGCCAAAGTGCTTGAGGTTTGGACCTTTCTGTGCTTCCAAACCATGTCAAACATAACGATGTCACACAAACTGCTTGGTGCAAACGATGCCCCAGTGACCCTGGTGTAGCAAACGAAGCACATCAGGCTGGGAAGCATGGGTTGGTTGGTTGGTTGACTGGTTGATTCGGCGGAGGGGACCAAACAGCGAGGTCAATGGTCCAATCAGATTAAGGAAGGACAGGGAACAAAGATTTACTTAAGTTATATTTTTTCCAGGCCTTAAAGACTCATTACAAATAATGCAACAAGAACCAGGGTCCAGCTTATACAGTAACAACTAGAATGAGGTTCGCTGTACTAAGCACAAACGATGGTGCCGTAGAAATGGGGCTCCAAGTGCAAGTGGGACGAATGGCTGCCATCAGCCGTCCTGTATCGCTGAAGCAGAGGCCGCTTGTGGTACGGAGCTGCTGGAGGCATGTCTCTGTGGATGGCAGCACTAGATCTACTATATACTGCAGGGCCGCTATTGGCGTCAGACGGAAACTAACTATTACGTTATGCTCATGGGGTGGTATCGATTCATGACACCACGGAAGCTTTCTAGCTTTACTGCAACAAGTAGGAGAGGCATTAATTAGATTCCTATGTACGCTGTTTAGGGCGACCCTAACAGCATGAATCTTTCGTAATGATTGGTGGACAATGAGATCTGGTTTCATTCCGAAGACAGGGATCGTACCATAGTTAAGGATATGAGAGCATTCAGTCTGTCCTCCTTTCTTCTGAAGACATTGGTAAAAGTGGTTAATATGTGCTTTAGGGAAAAGCTATTATCTAAGATTTCTCTGCACGTAAAAAAAAAAAAAGTACAAATCAAGCAGGGAAGTCATATGAAAGAGCACTTCACCAACTTGATGGAAGGTGGAAAAAGCTCTACACTTTCAGGAAATTCCTCTCTGCATCTTCCAGGGTATCGGTGAGGCTTTCAGCAACACAGCCTTCAAATCCATGGTTGGAGCTGCAGAAGAGTATGGTACTGAGATCGCCATATGCTGATGGGTTAAGACCATACTGAGTAGAAGAAAGATGGATGCCACCACGATGAATGAGAAATAGTCATCACTACGACATAGGGTGTCCGCAAGAAAGGGCTTTGATCCCCACTACTATAGAATCTATTGGTGAGTGAACTCACTGAAGGGTTAAATACTAGACACTACTTTTGCCAAGGATACGTTTTTGTTATAATGGTTTTGTTATCATAATACTTGGTAATTTTACTATTACTGTTAGAACAATGCCACAATGTGCAATGAACATTGTGCAATGAACATTGTGCAAAACTGGAGCAGAAAACATGTTTTAAGGGTCAGTCCCATGAAAGCGTTTGTAGTGCCATTTATGAGGAAGCATATCCAGTGTACATTCTCAAGCTCCTCAATGAAAACTCTGCCAGTAGAGGAGGTAGTGAAGCACTTAACAGTAACCCTGGAAACAAATCATAATGCAGATGGTGTCAGGAAGGCAGAAAATATTAGTGACTGGGGAATAATGACAAAAGGAGTCCCACAAGGCTCAATTTTGGAGCCACTCCTGTTCCTTGTACATGTAAATGACCTTCCACTTAACATTCAACAAGCAAAATTGTTACTTTTGGCAGATGAACTAGTGTTATAAAAATCCCATTTGAGAGAAAGCAACAGAAGAGCTGGTAAATGACATTTTTCCAAGAATTATTATGTGGTTGTCTGAAAATGGACTATCCCTAAATTTTGAAAAACCACACCACATTCAGTTCTGTACAACAAACAGTCATATACCAACAACTGCTGCAGCACATAAACATGAGTCAGTAAAGAGGGTACAATGCTCCAAATTTTTGGTTGTACGTATTAATGAAAACCTGAACTGGAGGAAGCGTATTACTGGTCTTTTCAAACAAATAAGTTCAGCTACTTTTACTCTTCATTTAATTGCTAATCTTGGAAACAAACGTATCAGCTGACAAATTTTCCTGCTTTCCACTCAGTAATGTCTTGCAGCATAATTTTATGGAGTAACTCGTCATTTAGAAAGAGAATGGTATAAAAAAGTAGGATTCATTATGAATAAGAAGGTGGGGCGAAGAGAGGGTTACTGTGAACAGTTCAGTGATAGGTTTGTTCTCATCAGAGTCAATACCAAACCAGCTCTGACAGTGATAGTTCGATTACACATGCCAATGTCGCACGCTGAAGATGAAGAGATAGAGAAAGTATATGAAGATACTGAATGGGTAATTCAGTCTATGTAGAGATGTGAAAGTCTAGTGGTCATAGGGGATTGGAATGCAGTTGTGGGGGAAGGGGTAAAAGAAAGGATTACAGAAGAGTATGGGCTTGGTAGGACTGAGAGAGGAGAAAGACTAATTGAGTTTTGCAATAAATTACAGTTAGTAGTAGTGAATACTCTGTCCAACAATCACAGGAGGTGGGGGTACACTTGGAAAGGGCCAGGAGATACTGGGAGGTTTCAGAGGTTCTGAAATAAGATACTGGAGTGTAAGGATTACCCAGGAGCAGATGATACAGACTCAGATCACATTTTAGTGTTGATGAAGAGTAGGCTGAAATTTAAGAGAGTAGTCAGAAAGAATCCTTATGCAAAGAAGTTAGATACAGAAAAACTAAGCAATGAAGAGATAGGCTTGAAGGTCTCTAGGGCTATAGATACTGCATAAGGAATAACTCAGTACGTAGTTCATCTGAAGAGGAATGGACATCTCTAAAAAGGACAGTCACAGAACATGGAAAGAAAAACAGATGTACAAAGAAGGTAGTTCCAAATAAATCTTGGGTAACAGAAGAAATACTTCAGTTGATCAATGAAAGAAGAAAGTATAAACATGTTCAGGGAAATTCAGGAATACAGAAATACAAATCACTTAGGAACAAAATAAATAGGAAGTGCATGAAAGGCACAAAAAAAGACTGTCAGAAAATGAGCTTTTGGCCAACAAGGCCTTTGTCAGAAATAGACATTACACACACACACACACACACACACACAGATGCAACTCACACACACACACACACATGAACACAATCTCTGGCTGCCGAGGCAACAGTTGCAGTCTGGCCTCAGCAGCCAAGACTGGTTGTGCGTGTGTGTGTGTGTGTGTGTGTGTGTGTGTGTGTGTGTGTGTGTGTGTGTGTGTGTGTGTTGCATTTGCATGAGTGTGTGTGAATGTGTGTGTTGTCTATTTCCAACATGTTGGCTGAAAGCTCACTTTGTCACAGTCTTTTGGTTGTGCCTATCTGCGACTCAACATCTCTGCTATATGGCTAGTAGCAACCAACCTTTTCAAAATACTGTTACATTCCATCCTGGATTTTCCATTTTTTTTAGGTGACGTGGAGCTAAGTTGAAATGGCTACATGTAAAATGTGAAGAAATGAAAAAAGAAATGATTGTCGGTAGGACTGACTCAGCATACAGAAAAGTCAAAACAACCTTCAGTAACGTTAAAATAAGGGTGGTAACATTAAGAGTGTGATGGATAGTCCACTGATAAATCCAGAGGAGAGAGGGGATAGGTGGAAAGAATATATATGGGCCTCTGTGATGGGAAAGATTTGCCTGATGTAGTAGAAGGAGTCAATTTAGAGATGGTTGGGGGTCCAGTACTAGAATCAGAATTTCAAAGAGCTTTGGAAGACTTACGATCAAATGAGGCAGAAGGGATAGGTAATATTCCATCAGAACTTCTAAAATCATTGGGGGAAGTGGCAACAAAACGACTGTTCACATTGGTGTGTAGACTGTAAGAGTCTGGTAATATACCCTCAGCCTTTCAGAAAAATATCATCCACTCATTTCCAAATATAACAAGAGCTGACAAATGTGAGAATTATCACACAAATCAGCTCAACAGATCATGCATCCAAGTTGTTGACAGGAATGATTTACAGAAGAATGGAAAATAAAATTAAGGAGGTATTAGACAACAATTAGTTTGGGTGTAGGAAAGATAAAGGCACCAGAGGGGCAGTTCTGATGTTGCAGTTGATAACTGAAACAAGATTAAAGAAGAATCAAGACATGTTCATACGATTTGCGGATCTGGAAAAAACATTCAGCTATGTAAAATGGTGCAAGATGTTCAAAATCCTGAGGAAAACAGGGGTAAGTTATAGGGAGAGATGGGCAATATAAACATGTATAAGACCCAAGAGGGAATAATGAGAGTGGAAGACCAATAGCGAAATGCTCGGATTAAAAAGGATATAGTCTCTCACCCCTATTGTTCAGTCTGCACATTGAAGAAGCAATGATGCAAATAAAAGAATTAAAATTCAAGGTGAAAAGATACCAACGATAATATTCGCTGATGACATTGCTATCTTCAGTGAAAGTAAAGAAGAATTACAGGATCTGCTGAATGGAATGAATAGTCTAATAAGTACAGAGCATGGATTGAGAGTAAATCAAAGAAAGACGAAAGTAGTGAGAAGTATCAGAAATTAAAACAGTGGGAAAACGTCAGGACTGATGATCACGAAGTAAATGAAGTTAAGGAATTCTGCTGCCTAGGCAACAAAATAACCAGTGGCAGATGGAATGAGAAGGACATTGAAAGCAGACTAGCCCTGGCAAAGATGGCATTCCCTACCAAGAAAAGTCTACCAGTAGCAGACACAGGCTTTAATTCGAGGAAGAAATTTTTGTAGATGTATGTTTGGGGCATAGAATTATAATGTAGTGAAAACCGGAAAAAAGAGAATCGAAGCATTTGAGATGTGGTGCTACAGAAGAATGTTGAAAGTTAGATGGGCTGATAAGGTACAGAATGAGGAGGCTCTGTGCAGAATCGGAAAGGAAAGAAATATATGTGTGAAACAACTGACAAGAACAATGGACAGGATGATAGAAAGTCTGTTAAGACATCAGGGGATAACTCCCATGGTACTAGAGGGAGCCAAACAGGGCAAAAACTATACAGGAAGACAGTGATTGGAATACATCCAGCAAGTAACTGATTATGTAGGTTGCAAGTGCTATTTGAAATGAAGAGGTTGGCACAGGAGAGGAATTTGTGGTGGACCACATCGAACCAGTCAGAAGACTGATGATTATTAAGAAAAAAAAAAAGATGTAATGGGGGCATGTGCAGCGTAGTCTCCATCCCAGAAGTGGATGCGCTGCCTGTTATGATGAAGCACACCAACCTTACACCTTACCAAGTTCCTTAACAGCCACCTTCTGTCTTACTTTGTTCCACCATAAACTATTATAGGTCTTATTACAGTGGTGTAGATGTTCAGATCCCAGTATTTACATAGGCCTTTCTAGTTTTCATAAGAGCGCTTTTGCTTAGAACATGATTATATTCTTTAAGTGATGAGTGCATGATAGTTCGTTATATGTTCCATATATTATTTGAATGATTCTTTTATCGAAATGATGTGAAAAAAGTCAATCTACAGGATATGTAGACAGTCTACAGGATAAATATAAACGATCAGCATTAAGATTAATGAATATATTATTATGTTTAGTCCTACTGATGCTATTACACTTTTTTTTACTGGCTGCCAGTTTTTAAGTAGAAATTTGTCAGTGGAATAGAAGGAGTTGTCCAGGAGAAATGATTTTAAAATTTGAAACTTGCTTCGCTACCTATTAGATATTTTATGTTGTTGCACAAATGATAAAAAAAAAGTTTTGCTGGATGTCGAACTTGTCTCTGAGCCCTGACAGCTTTAACAATGGATGATACAAGTCATTTTTCTCTCTAGTGTTGTAGGTATGGACAACACTGCTCTTCTCAAATTGTGATGGATTATTTATGACAAATTTCATTAGCGAATATATGTATTGTGATGGCACACTTAAAATGCCTAGCTCTTTGAAGAAGTACCTATGTGACGGCTGTGGGTGAACACCATATATCCCTCTTACTGCTCACTTCTGTGCAATCAATACGTTCTTTCTAATTTAATTTTATCCATATTTTGTAGCTGCAAACAAGACTGTGCTCAATACACTGGAAGTATGAATTAAAAAATGCCTTCAGTCACAAATTTTCATAGTTTATTAAATAGACGAGGCATTTTGGATCATGTGGGTCCATCATTAGGTGTAAGTAGTCTTAATACAGGATTTATTTCAGTTCTTGAATGAAGTGAAATATTCTGCATAATCCAAGAAAAGCGTTTTTAACTTTTTAGCACCGTCACACATTGGTTTTCCCACCCTGTTCATGCATATCACTTCACATTTGCATACACTTTTTTATAAACACTTCGCAGATGTGTCTCTGCTATTGTTGATATTACCCTATAGTCATTTGACAAGAAATATTAGTCTTCTTTCCATTTAATTTTATTTACCCCACTATATCTAGACAGCACCTTTGCACTTCCCTTTTCAGATTTTCTACCTTGCCTACCACAATCACACTTCTGACATTGCACACACTGACTTGTAGAACATCATCCTTCCACTGGTTAATTAGCCTTTTTCTCATGGTGACCTCCCCCTTGGCAGTCCCCTCCAGAGAACTATTCTGGAATCTTTTGCCAATGGAGAGATCATCATGACAGTTTTTCAATACAGGCCACATGTCCTGTGGATACATATTATGTGTCTTTAATGCAATGGTTTCCTTTGCCTTCTGCAGCCTCATGCCATTGAGCATTGCTGATCCTTCCGCCTTCAGGGGCATTTTCCCACCCCAAGGGCAAGAGAATGCCCTGAACCTCTGTCTGCTTCTCAGCACTCACTGACAAGTTATGTCAGAAGTCTTCAGCTGCCAATGCTCATGATTTTTTTCCAACATTTAAGCAGTGATGGGGTTCGAACTTGAGACCTAGGACGTTAATAAGATACTGACAGAGAGGGGGGAGGAAATAGACACAGAGGGAAAGAAGGACGAGATGGACAGATAGAGGGGAAAGAAGGAAATTAGGACATGTGTCAATTCCCATACATGTTTAGCAACTTCGAAACATTGCCATATTCACCAGTATTGTATATTACCCATCTTTCCCTAAGCTTACTTCTGTTTTTTCAGAGTTTCGAGCATCTTGCTCCAGCTTACACTGTTGAACATGTTTTCTAGGCATCAGACCAGCGAACATGTCTAGATTTTTCTTAACTTTTACTTCCACTATCAAGTGCAACGTCACAACTGTCTTTCTGTTGCCTTTGCCTTTCCTAACAACAAAATGACAGTCATCCTCCCACATAAATACAAGCAAATTACAATTACTCCACACTCAGTCAAAAACATTAAGAACTCTCATTGAGTTGATAATATCTGAAGTACAGTACGAAAATATCATTCTTCGCGTATATACGATGTATTCAGTCACGTACACGATACATCACTATCATAGGGAATGAAATATGCCTTTGTCAGACACCTTTAAAGGAAAGATAGTAAGACAAATATTAATCATCACCACCTACCTCATTCTTGAAGGTAGTGGAAATTGATGTATGCAAGAATCATATCACATCTCTCTCAAAATACGATACTTTGTCTGAATTGCAGTTTCAATATGGTTCTCTATAAAAAATTAAATTTTCCTTTCAGAAATCAGATTATACACAGTTTAAATGAAAAAAATCTTGCCAGCTTCTATCTCATGTTACTCAGCAAAATAATATGATTGCATGGTTCACAATATTCTCCTAGAGAAGTTCAAATATCTGAGTACTGGATGGTAACTGATTTTCATCCTATGTAATGAAAAGGATGTAGACTGTGACTTTAAGAAATCCAGGGACTGCACATAACGAAGCAGCACCTTCAACACGAGAAATAATCGCTACAGGAGTGCCACATGATTTGGTAATGGGACCGCTCTTGTTCTTGTAGTACGTAAATGATCTGCCATCCTCTACTGATGACGCAAATATTATAATCAAGCCTAATAGAGAAACTGCAACATCTGAAAATAAAAATAAAATTTCTTGACAGTTAGATGCTAGTTCTCTGTAATGGACTATCACTGATATAGAGCACAACACATGCAACTCTTAAGTGCAGAAGGCCTGGCCATACAATTAGCGGTAATGAATGAGACATCAACAAATTAAATGGGACTGTAGGCAGCCTCAAAACGCGTCGTAATTCTTTTCTGCCTCGCTCTTTCCACAGTCCAGACTAATGCACACACTTGTTGCAAAGGAAAGGAGGTTGAAAATGAAAGCACATGACTGGTAAAAATGGACTGATTTAGACACTACACTGAGAGACACAATTACAGATGCGTACGCGCTACTTGGCTCTCACGGCCCGTCTCCCCTGTCCCGGCCAGTTCTGGCCATGCCTTGTGTGGACGGCCGGAAGAAAAAATTCTTACCTGCAACGAGTGTCCAATTTATATAATTTATGTAACTAATTTATATAAATTACACAAATACAAATAATGACATGCAGCACAAGTTACACTGAACAAACAAGGAAATAAAGTGATTGAATTAATCTTGTTCACTGTAAACAAAAGAAACACTTCAGTTGTAATAGTGCACTAGAGTCTATGTTTCCTGTGGAACAAGATCTTCGACAGAGGTCGTTTATAAGTTCCCGTTGCTGAGCACACTCAAACAACTTGTACCATACCATCAGGACCAGGGTGTGTACCAACAACAACCCCAGACCGCCACACAAGGGGTGGCAAATTGTTTTCCTCCAGGAGAACCACGGTATCTGATTGAAGATTGTCCTTTGTTGATGACCATTTAGTTCTCTGTTGTAGTTGTGATAGGTAGTCCTTTGATCATCGTTTCCATATGTACTGCTTGCAGTGCTGGATGAGCTGCCATCTTGACAACCTGGATGATGGCTCTGAAAGCAAGCCCGGCTCTGGAATAGTTGTTAAGTGTTCACCAATAAGAAAATGGCCTGGAGGAAGGTATGAGAATTCATCTGGGTTGTCAGGAAGTTGTGTAATGGGTCGGGAATTCAAATATGCTTCAGTTTATGCTAGAAGTGTGTATAATTCTTCAAAAGTCAGCACTTGGTTTCCCTCGACTCTCTTCAAATGTGTCTTGATGGATTTTGCCTGCTTCCCACAAACCACCATAATGCAGGGCATAGGGCGGGACAAAATGCTAGTGTATACCACTCTGCGATACATAGTTCTGGTCTTCTGGATTTGGGTTGTGTGAAACTGACAGCTGAACAGTTTATGCAGTACATTCAGCTCATTTCTTGCACCCACAAACGTCTTCCCATTGTCACTGTACACGATTTTGCAAACGCCTCGTTGTGAAATGAATCTTCGAAGAGGAGCAAGGAAAGCTTGGGAGGACAAATCAGTGACAAGCTCGGTGTGTACTGCCTTTGTTGCCATGCAAACGAACAAGGCAATGTAGGCCTTTGTCCTAGTTTTGCTCCTCTTTTCTCCAGTCCTTACGTTTAGTGGCCCTCCACAGTCAACCCCACAATTAAGGAAAGGTCTGCTTTGCTCTGTATGCACTGAAGGAAGTTCTTGCCTTGCCATAATGAACTGAGTTCAGTTTGCTTTTCTTAGGGTTTGGTCGGCCATGTTGTAGTTCTTCAGTTGCCTTGTAGTAATCTTTCTGTTGCACCATACGAATGACTGCCTTCGATGCTGTATGAAGTTTTGCTGTTAGGTTTCCACTATACCTCTTGGTGGGTTGCCAATTAAGATTGTTTACATACCTCAGCACATACGCCCTAACTCTTTGCAGTTTTGGCCATGAAGAATAATGTTGGGCTATCTCATTCACAATGCAAGTAGTTGCGAGTAAGCAATCATGTTGAATATGTTTCTCTGGTGCGTCAGCTGATTCCTCTGCGTACTTCATGGCGTTAACAGCCCATGCTGATGGTGGATGATGGAGGCAGCAAGGACCTGTCCACCACAGCTTACTGTCGCCTTGTTGTTGTGATGCAATTTCTCGTGAAATGATGTCAGTAGGATTACTCTTAGAGGATACGTGGTTCCAGTCTTCCACTGCAGAGAGTTACTGGATTTCAGAGACACGATTTCCAACAAACTTTTCCATGACGTTGGGTCTTTCGCCAACCACGCTAAGACAACAGTAGAAACTGTCCAAAAGTAAGTTTTGCGATGTTTAAGTGTAGTCCAGATTTAACCTTCTCCATTTGTAGTCCAGATTTAACCTTCTCCATTTGTAGTCCAGATTTAACCATCTCCATTAATCTAGCCAGTAGTACAGCTACGCAAAATTCAAGTCTTGGCAGTGATATTTGCTTGATTGGTGCTACTCTGGATTTCGAAGTTTAAAGCTTGATTGAGAAATTATTTCCTTCACAGATAATTCTAAGATAAATGCAGGGCCCATATGCTTGCTCGGAGGCATCTGAGAATCCATGTAGTTCCAGCCACTTTATTCCTTGCTGATCACTCTTCGTTCCATATGAATGCTATTCAGTGAAGATAGATGGGTTACTTACCTCTTCCCACAGTGTCTTCAGGTCATCTGGTAACGGCGTACCCCATTCTATTTGCTTTATCAGAGGTGTTGTAGAAACACCTTGCAAGTCACTACCACTGGTCTCAGAAGACCCATTGGATCGAATATACAGGCAACCTGAGAAAGTGTACGCCGTTTAGTCCAGCTTGCGTTACTGTTTTGTGCATCAGTGGCTAAGAATTGGAAGATGTCACTATGAGGATGCCACAACAGACCCGAAGTCTTCACTGTTTCTTGCTGCTCGTTGTCCAGACTCCACAGTATTTGTGCTTCACGATGTTCAGGAAGGATGTTTCCCAGCAATCCTGAATCGTGTGCACACCATTTACGATGAGGAAACCCTCCACTGTGAAGTAATCTAATAAGCTCTTCCTGCAGACTGAGTGCCTCCTCTACGGTGTCAGCAACGCTCAAAACATCGTCTAGATAATAATCTCTTTCTAACGTGTTTGCAGCCGAGTATGTTGTTATCTTCTGCTAGTTGTAATAGACATTTTGTTGCTAAAAAGGGCGCTGCTGCTGTACCATAAGCTACTGTTGTTAAACGATAAGCCTTGATTGGTTCGTTGGAAGACTCACGCCATGGAGTTCTTTGTAGATCTTGATCTACCTTTCCGACTTCAATCTTTCTATACATTTTCGTAATGTCAGAAGTATATGCGTGTTTGGAAACGCAGGACAATTGTGTGTAAGTCATCTTGTACTGTTGGTCCAACCATCAAGATGTCATTGAGGGAAATGTTCGATGATGTCTATGCTAAGGCATTAAAAACTACTCGAAGTTTAGTAGTACTGCTTGATTGTTTAAGCACTGTGTGATGTGGCCTGTAATACATGCAGTTCTCCGTATCTGTGGTCATCAGTTCCATACGACCCAAATCTTCATATTCTCTCATAAAACTGACATACTGTGCCCTTAATTCTGTCTGTCGCTGTAGCCTTCTCTCTAAGAGTTGTAAGCAGCATGTAGCATTATTTACGGACTCTCCCAGTGCTACATGACTATCTTTCGCTGATAGTTTCACCATGAATTTACCATTTGCATTCCTCTGAATGGTTTTTGCGAAATGCTCCTCACATAATAGCTCTTTTTTGTGTGCACAGAAACAGACTTAATTTCTTATTGCTCCCAGAACCTTTCGACCTGAATGTTAATGAATGTTAAGGTTGGTATTGCGTGCAAGGCATGACAGTACTACTCGAGCATTGGACCTACTGAATGCAGAGGTATCTTTCCTGACACAGTCCAACCAAATGATGTTTCCTGTACGGTTGGGTGGTTATCTCTTTTCAGTTGACCAGGCTGCAATACGTAAAAAAAAAAAAAAAAAAAAAAAAATCGATGCTCCAAGCAGAAGATCAATCTCACCATGTTTGTTAAATGATGAGTCTGCTAACCTTACGTGCTTAGGAAGCTGCCAGGTGGAGGCTTCAAGGGATGCTGTTGGGAGTGGCCCTGTTATACGCTGTAGTAATGCACAGGCAGCATGTGTGCCGTAGTCAGCAACTTTTGATGAAATGTACACACTGCAAACGTGCGACGATTCTACTCTTTGAACATAGCTGATGCCACTCATTGGTATAGGATGCTGACTGGGCTATAGTCCCACCCGATCCGCTAAGCTCCTAGATGTAAAGTTCATTTGTGAGGCACCGTCAAGAATTGCCCTGCGTTCGTACACCTTCCTATTTTTGTTGGCGATGTATACAAATCCAGTAGATAAAAATACTTCTTCACGTTGGTGGCCTCCTTTCACTGTGTTGTATGTTTGCTCTTGTTGTATATCCGTTTCTTGGTTTCTACTGTCACTATTGCTGGCTTGTTCCTTGTGCAATAATGTGTTGTGGTGCCTGTTACAAATGAGGCAGTTGCCAGCACGGCATTCCTTCTGCCTATGATTCGAGCCCGTACAGCTGAAACAAAGTTTTTGTCTGTTCACGAAGTCTATTCTGCTAGCAGTGTCGCTATATTTGAACTTAGGACACCTACTTAGCTTATGCATTGGGTTACAGAACGCACAGTCGGGAGCACTCGCGAGAAATGTACGTCGAAAACTGTACCCTTCTGCGGCCGGCTGCTTGGACTGGGGCAGCATTTTGTCCGGATGAATGAGATCTTAACATCTGACCTTGTTTCTAGAAATGCCACCAGATCTTTCAGACGAGGAAATGTGGTGTCAGCTGTTTTACATTCCCACAGTTTCCTCAGAGTCACAGTAATGTGAGCCAACGAAATTAGCGAGAGCAATATTTCATGCAATGGAATGCCGACCTGCATTACCCTAATCGTGTTCAGATTTCTTATTAGCTGATTAATTAACGTCTGTAAGTCCCTAGTAGATTCAGCTTTGACGTTGGGCAGATTCAGAAGTTCTTTTACATGCAAATCAACAATTAACTTGGGTTTGTTATACCTTTCAACGATCAAATCCCGTACAATCTTACTTTATGTAACCGTAAGTTTTCAACCAGCTTACAAGGTTCACCAGACAACATGACGATAAACAATAATATCTCTGGACATCAGTTAAGGCTTCGTTGCTAATGACTATTGCTTCAAAGGTATAGAAGAAATGCATGAATTCTGCTATGTTACCATGGAATTTCGTTAATAAAATTGCTGGGAGCTTTATTTCACGTGCACTGCATGAACTTGCAGACCTGGTGGTAACACAACATTTGAGTGGAGTAGTGTCGCTATCTTTGATTCTAAATCTAGGGTAGCATTCATCTCACGCTAGGTGACGAGAACCCTACGTCATAATGACGTAACGCTACGTCATCGTGACGTAAATAACCTAAATCGACTAAATGAGTACGTATATTGATCTTTGCAGTTGTACTGATAACGTCAAAGCTAAATGTAAATACGTGTCTGCAAACGAAGTGGCAGGAGTTGTGTGATATGCTCATCCCAGCTGAATAAATTGTTAAATGTAATCCCAACAGTTTGCGATGTTATTGTGTATTTTTGAACATAATTAATGTCTGAGCGAAGGAGCCATAACGAAATAAAAAAAAGCTTGTCATTCTTTTTAAATCCGATGAATCGTGCATAAATCGTGTCGACAGAAAAGTGAAGTAATTAATTATTAATCTGCAATCCAAAGAATGTTGGATGTTATTGTCTGTTTCATGAACGTAACGAATATCTGAATGAAGGAATCATAACCATAACGAAAGTTAAAAAAAGTGTCTAGTCATGTTTTCAATCCGATTAATATTGAATAAATCGTGTGGATAAAAACATGAAATAGGAAGAAATTAGTGTTTTGTATTTTTATGAAATCCAATGCATTGTACATAATTCATATGGGCACAAACGTTAAACTGAGAAATTGAAGTGGTTCTGAAGATAATTCCGAATGTTGCCAGAAACATTAAACCATCTTGTTCCAGTTAATTTTGCCTTCATGTTGTAAATCAACTAAGAAAGACAGTGAAATCTTCATGGATCTGCTCGAAAGTTCTCTCATCTCCGTTAGAGCCCATGTTCAGAACGACGTACACGCTAGGTAACACCGGACAATAGGACAATGAAAGCACATAAACAAATAACAATGCAGATTCAAGACGCACTCAACAGTCGATATATACAGAATGCACACAACAGTCGATAGTACAACTCGTGAAACTCATGATGACGCGTGCCTACGTCACTATGACGTAGGGCTCTCCTCACCTAGCGTGAGATGAATACTACCCCGAAATCTAAGCACAAGTCTTCAAAGTTCAAATGACTCCCTGCCTGCATCGTGGGATTCTTCTGCATCGTTAATCTCTAACTGAGTTTTGGCGTCGTTGTATTCATCTTTGCTTGGATTTAGCAGTGACTGCCTTACTCTGATGTCGTGCAACTTCTGTGTTATGGATAATATCAGAGGAGGATGTTAAAGTTCACCGGACTTGGATACGATGTGACGTCATTATGACGTATACACGCTACATCGAAAACGATAGAAACCGTATATCGACTATTCGACTTTTGTGAACTTTCGAGAGGTTGTGACAGGGTAGCGCTGTGCTCTGCGCCATTGGCTTATGAACAGTAGACTCCAAAGCTGAACTGAGTATATGATGACCAAACACATTGGTTCTCCGAGTAAGAGACCTTTACTGGTGCCATCTTCTGCAAGCTGCATCCAGCAAAAGTAACGAGACTTCTGCATAGTTTAAGGTATCCGCTCACGTTGTGATGCAATTCGTATTTTGCATAATCTTGTCTAGCAAATTATACTGCTGACATAAACCACATTGACATGGCCAGGTACACGCTAAAACTATTGTGGTTGTATACATGACATAATATACAGTACGTCTGGTTTATCATACCACCATGGAATGTTTTGACAGTGCATTCAATCATTTCATACGTCAATCAGTACTAGACACTGACCTTTAGTTAAGATTACAATGAGAAATCCACTTCCCCTCCTATTTCATCTCCGGTCGACGATTTTCCTTCAACAATGCCTCATATTTTTCTTTTTAAGTTCGAAATTCAATCATTCTACACACCAGTCATTACTGGACACTAAGGTACCCGTCTCTGCGGTCCGAGTGTAAAATTACTTGGAATTATGGTTGATAAAAGACTATCTTGGGATGGACATATAAATTACTTAGCTAACGAACTTGCACGAGTTCTCTTTCAGCTATATAAATTAAGAAAAAAAAGTCAGCAAGAGTATACTGCTACAATCTAATATGTACTGACAAGACCAATTGTATGAAACCATACTAAAATGTTGATGATAAATAAATATTATTTTCGGCGTAAGCATTCAATACAACAATCACACAATCTATTCTGGTCGGGACATAAGAAGACTTCACTTTTTTACGAAACGTGTTGTCCGTGGTGTTTTCAAGGCCACGGTCGAGAATATTTCTATTAATATCCAGCTCTTTTACTTTTATTTTGGAGAAATACGAAATACATATACGCTGCCACACTGAGCTGTTTTCAGAATCGCACGGGTCAAAACAAACATCTAGCTGACGACAGTTTAGAATCTCGAACGTTCGTGAAAGTCGATATGTGTGTTAATCGACTAAAGCGTATATACGTCATAATGACGTCACATCATATCCAGGTTGGGTGAACTTAGCATCCTCCAATATCAGATTTTGGAGGCAAAAATGTGTAAAGGATATTCCCGTTCATTAATGTCTTCTGGTTTCATATCCTGGGGTGACTCACAATAGAGGAGAGAAGTGTTTGTTGCACAGAAGTGTGTAGTAAGGGTAACATGTGGTGGCAACTCTAGAACCTCCTGTAGACAACACATTCACAGTATATTTTCTCACGTACAAAATTTGTTGTCAACACTCAATCACAGTTTGAAAACAGCTTTAAAAGTCATTTTATAACACTAAAAGGAGAAATGGCTTACATGAGCCTTATTGTGGCACAGAAAGGAGTTATGAATTCAAGCATAAAAATCTTTGACCACTCACCTGGTGATGTCAAGATTTTACTAGATAATAAAATTAAATACAACTAGAAACTGAAATCATGTCTCCTTGACAACTCCTTCTCCTCCATAGAAGAATCTGTGAATGTGTAAGGCCATTGTGAGGTTGTTTATGTAGGTGTGTGGTCTTTAAGAGAAAGAAAGATTAGATATTGTCACTGTATTTATAGGCATAGAAAAAAAGTAAATAGACAGCTTTTGACCTTCCTGTAAAGGGCCAGCATGTTGCCGAATTTTTCAGTGAGAAACTGTTGTGTAATATACTCGTTACCCTTCATGAAAAGGGACTGTAATAATGGTCTATGGAATAAGCAAGTAACTAACTAATTAACCTATAGGGGGCACAGAACATTGCATCATGATGTGGGAAAGTGACACCAACCACACTTACTCTAGCACTCTGGGCGCAATTTACACAACTTTATTGAGTGTTGTCCACTACTAGAGTTATGACACTGGAAGCAACATTGAGGAGTGTCAGCCTGTTACTGATGCTGCTTGTGCCAAATGGGAGAGAAAGTAGTCCCATTTACAACTTCTTATGCATGTCTCTTTGACAGAATGACAAACTGTTGCTACCCAGTGAATGAAGCATCCCATACTGACTAGTAAATTTTGCTATTCTGTATCATTACCGGATGGTCACTGTGCTGATGACACTATTTCAAACAATTTTGCAATGTGGATAAAGTTGTCGAAAGTCGGGTTCAGAAAGGTGACAGCCTCAAACAGAATTTCATAGTCAGAAATGAAACAAACCACATAACTGATAAAAAAAATCCCATATGACACTTTACACTCTTTATAAATAAATTTTCATTTGTGATTGAGACACTGGACATTGACAATGACTGACTGACCTTCTGTAAACTGTGGATCACTTTGCATAAATGATTACAGGAAGACAGTAATAGGGCACTATTAGATCTAGTATCAGCAACCTTATTAACTTCCAGTAAAGAAGGAACCATCGTGAAATTATAACCTCAGTCTAGTTACACTTGTCGAAACTGCTAAATGGCGTTCGTAGAAGAGACAATGCTAAAGCCTTTTGTTAAACCATTGTTACAATAATGCTGTTCGTTTCTTCATTTACTGTGACATATGTCATTTCTGATGGTACAGTAACTGCTTCTGGAGCTACTCTTGTTGCAGCTCTCACTGCTGCTGCTGCCACAAGTCAAGAAATCATGTGTCCATAATGCACACACAGTGACAGAGTACAATTGTCATTACCACCTTTTGTGTGTCTGCATGTACAAAAAAATAGTGTGCATAGTGGCCAACAGAGAATCTCGAACTTTCAAAGAAAGTGTAAGAATGTCAAGATTGTTGTGAGCTAGTGTAACAATTCAGTACCATCCTACGTGGACTACAAGCACACAAGGAGGGTTGTTATGCATCAATTTCACACCCATGTTGCAGCTTTGGCAGCCAAAATGGGCTTTACCCATGTGAGGCAATAAATTAACAATTTCTATATCAGTTGCGGGGTCCATATTGATACTGAAATCCAAAGGGGAAACAAGAGTGCCTGTTACTATCCTTGCAGTCAGTTTCCATGTTACACTGATGTCTTCCGTCAAGCCAAGTTGTTATGGATGCCGGAATTCTCCTGATAACTCCAAATTCTCAATTCCTATTCCCTAATACTACTACTAGTATCACTACTGCTACTAATACTCTGCAGAGGATATCTTTAACCACTTGGTAACAGCAGAATTTCCGTTATATCTCTTACGTGACCAACATGGGAAAAAGTATGTATAAGAAGAATTTTCCATACGTAGATACCAGTGTCGAAACCATGAAGCCAACACTGAGTAAATGTAGATATACAAAACTAAGAAACAAAACATACAATTAACTTCCCATAGATCACAACAAGCTTTGAGAAACAATTTCCTGCACAAACCAATCAATTCAAAATCATAATAGCAACATATTGTGGGCAAAAACAAGGACCTTGCTTCACTTGATAGTTAAAATTTAGCAGTTTATGACTGTAACAAAATCAGTTTAAAACTGAAAAATGAAAATGCTGAAAAAGAGAAAGGCTTTCATGTTGTTACAAACCAGTGACTGCTATATTTATTGTTTTTGATATGATTACTTGTACATCAAATAAAATGTATTATGGTTCTCACACTTCATATCCAATGAGAATCTGAATTTGAGGGAACAAATTTTTGGCTTCCCAAACCACTAAGTTCCAATAACTTTTGTTCTTGGCATCACTGCTTAAAAACAAACAAAGCAGTATGTTATTGTATGTACAATAATTCCACACAATATAATACTGCTTGGTATTCTGTTTTAACACATTCATTACAAATGTTGGACTGATAAGGAATGAGGAGGTTCTCTGCAGAATTGATGAAGGAAGGAACATATGAAAAACAGTGACAAAAAGAAGGGACAGGACGATAGGACATGTGTTATGGCTTCGTGGAATAAGTTCTGTGGACCTAGAGGGAACTGTAGAGGGTAAAAACTGTAGGGGAAGACAGAGATTTCAATATATCCAACAAATAATTGAGGACATATTGTGCAAGTGCTACTCTGAGATGGAGAGGTTAGTGCAGGAGAGGAATTTCTGACTGACCACATCAAACCAGTAATAAGACTGATAACTCGAAAGAAGAGTAATCAATGGAAAAAAAAAAAAAAAGTGAAACCTTTCTGATACTCGTCCACTGGTGTGTCACATCCTTGTAAGAATTGTCTGTACCACAGATGGAATTAAATTATTGTTGTACAACAAAAAAATTAAACAAAGTAATCTTCTTGCTCTTTACATCTACACTGCAGAGAAGCCAAAGCCGGTGTGGGGAGCATTAGTTCTCCCATCTCAACCCTTTTGTTTTCTTCTTCTGTAACTGCCCATGAAGTCTTTCTCCCATTTTTTCTGTGAACGCTTTCAAATAGCTTCAAACTGAAATAACAATTATGAAACAGATGTAAATCAATGAAATGGTTTATGTGGCAATGAAATAACTGATTTGCTTGACATACTGAGTGCAGAAACAATAATTCAGTGGCTGTTACAGCTTGACAATAAACTTTCATTTCAAAGGTTTGCCAGATACAAAACAAAAATTTCCATTTATCCCAAGACTTTCCATTTCTGCTGACAGTGAATTAGGAAGGACTGAGACCATGGGGAAGTTACTTGACCTTCCTGCTGCTCCTAAGTGTAACTTATTTTGTACCAGGAAAATGAGGTCTGAGAAAATTTCTGGAAAACTTTTGCCAATCAAATGGGGACACAATGTTGGGATCTGTAATAGAGCTGATCAGATGAAAATTATGACATGTTTCTGAAATTGCTTAAGGAATAACGAATGCCCTTTCCTCATAAAATATTTGAACTATATGTGCTTGTATCTTTTGTAACACATGGTGTACACTGCCTTTCAGCTGGACATCAACCACTAATTGCTAGCACAAATACATGGAAAGGAACTGTGTCATTGGTACTGATATAATAGAGCTTGAACTACCTTTGAACAATGAAGTTGATTAAACAGAGTTCTTGCATTTTCTCATGGTTTCATTTGATATTCACACATAACATCAAGAGCCTTTCCATTTGAGAACAAACTATGCACATACTATTACACTAATCTGATTATAGGAAATTTCTCAGAAACACTTCTCATGATGAAAAACATTCCAGCCGTATTTAAACTAATATACAACTCCAAGAGAGATATGTGGTAACTGCCAATGAACTTTATATCACAGAATAGTTACAGCCCAACATATAAATAATTAGTATTATATAACTGTACACAAGCTGTGGTAATGAAAATCCAGAATGATGTGTGCTGTGTCATCCGAACAAGACACACCCAGGGCAAAAGCACATAGAGGCTCACTATATGTGTGAGTTTGACCAGCACCACGGGCGGCACTGAGGATGAAGATATCGACTTCGCCTAGGCCAATTGCCAGCCAAGTATAATTCACCAATGGTGGGATGACAATGGACAGAAGCCTACTCGGAAGCTAGAAAAGCAGCTCTCCCCCACCCGGTTATAGATCATCATCCAGGGCTGACTGAGAGAGGGAACATCATTTAGAGAACTCTTAGAAGTGAACAGACAGTTGTTACAAATTGTATTTGCTATGAACTGTGAAGTTTATCTACGATTATTTGTACTTAGCCATTGAGGGCCATTTTTGTGTTATATTATGAGCAGTGTCGCAGACTTAATCAGTAACAAGTCACAAAGATAGGTAAACCTTTGTAACTCATTTGTGTGACTTTGTTGCTAATGTGTTGGAGTGTTGTAAAACCTTCGTTCTCCTATCCTGTTACCTGACCCTGGGGCATAGCTGTGTAATAGTGGCAGGGAGAAATAGTCTTAGTGGTGTACTGTGCGAGAAGCTGTTTCACACTCTCACAAAAAAAACCATAACAACAGCGGCAACTCGGCCTTCACAGCAGCAGCGACAAGGTCTTTACAAAACTGGTGACAAGGGTTTAAAAAATGTGACTCCTACACATACTGCATGTGGCATTGAACCAAAAAGAGGCTACAAAATGTTTCTGTCTCTCTGTGTGATTTGTAAGCAATCCCATAAAGCACTACATGTGATTGTGGGAGAACTGTAATAAACATGTTGCCTACCATTCATATCCTTTACTCATTCAAATAAGGTGTTAAAATAACAAGACTGTCGTGAGCTAACATTAACATTCTAATAATATCCAGTATGAAATCCAAGTACACCAGCAAGGCCATTGTCAACAGTCAGGTATGGTGCAAACTTCAAGGCTTCGTTAACGGCAGCAATCTGATTAGAATGTTCAGGAAAATGAAGCAGTGGCAACCACCATTCTTTGAAGGCTTTCACATTCCATGTCACTCATGGCCAGGCTTTATTTCTACTGCAACATAACATGTCGGATTCCCAGAAGGACCCTAAAACTTGTCTGATGTAGTTGCTGCTATTTAGATTATTCTCAGTATGTAACAATAGAGATCACATCTGTTGTCAGTTGGTGCACTGAACCATCAAAGTTGTTTGTTTGCTATGCCATTCAACAAAAGTTGTGACCAAATTGATGTCAACATGGCTAAGCAGCAGTTGACAAGTGCCAGAAAGATCTGGGAAAGAGCTACCTGACTGAGCAAATATTTTCATATTGTGGTGTCTTTGCTGGCCCACTGAAAGCTGTTCTGAGGTTGTACCAGGTTGCCAAAGCACAGAATAACATGTACAGAGAGGAAGCACTCCTTCCCTACACCATTGTCTTGGGCTCTATTCTTAGTCCTATTAGATGACAGCAGATGTAAGGCAGGTTGCCTGCTTACTTGCGGTAGACTACAGTAAAGACATTTGTGCAAAAGCCTTCCTGACATCGGAGGGTAGCCTGGAGGGGAGGCAGAGGGCAGAGGGGAAAGCACTAATCACATCGGTGCAGATAGCGAGGCAAAGCATATCACAACAGATTAGTTATTCGCTGTATGATGAAGTGACAGACTGCTGAAAGCAGCTTGTGCTGAAAAATAATCATAAATAGTCGAAAGGAGTGCCCTATCAAAATTTTTTACTTTCACTTATTGTATTGCTGTTCACTGTTTCAATTGAAGTGGCTGGTTGGTTCACTAATAGGGATGGCATGCTCCAAGCTGTTGTGAGCCAATATTCACAAATAGACTTTGTGCTAAGAACTGGTGCTGTGTAACAGATTTTATGACATAGTGTCACAAAGAAATTCTGTTGCATACAGCTGTAAATGAGCATTTCAGGCAGTTACATGCATTCCAAATAATAATATGTACTTTATACATATTTAACCCTTTAACTGCTCTGGACGCGTTAACGTGCACGCCTTTGTACCTGTCCCTGTGTGCTCTGAATGTGTTTACTCATGCCACCAGTCCTTCTACCTGGTACTCTGACTGTGTCTATGATAGACACGTTCAGAGTACCAGGTAGAAGGACTGGTGGCACGTATAACCACATTCAGAGCACACAGGGACAAAGGCGTGCATGTTAACACGTGCAGAGCAGTTAAAGGTTTATAGGACTTTTTATATACAGTGACTATTAAACATACAGGGGCTGAATAAAAACATCAAGCAGTTAGATAGGGATCAATAAGTAATGTCAATATCATTATGCAACTAGATGATGCTTTATTCAGCTCATGCTGGTTGATAGAAAGATTTTATGTTCAGTTTGTTAGTTATGCTCATAGTGTTGTTGTTCATTACTAATGACTTAGTGAAATGCCAGCACATTTAACCAATTTCTTTTCTGAATTTTGTAGTGGGGTAACTGCTTGTTTTTATATTGGTTTAATAAAGACAGCACACAATCTTGTTCAAACATTGGTGACGTAATTCCAGTGTACTGCAATCAAGAAAACCTGAATGTTATTGAATGGAATATCATTATAACACCAAAAATAATATGCCAGTACATTAACTGCTTGATTTGCTTGCTTTGATTTGCTTACAAAGCCTCTGTGGAGTTAAGAGTGTCTTCTTCCTCACAGTGCTGTAGGCTCACAAAATGTATTCAGTCCCTATATTAAAGAACAGATACATAACAAGGAAAATCCATATCTGGGATAGGAGGGCCAAATGCTAATGTTACAGAATAATTCTGCTTGAAATAACTGCTTGTTTCTCCCCATTAAAGATAGATATAGCAGGCACTTCTTTACCTAGCACGATAAAACTGCCATGGCGGTTTGATAAAACTGCCTCACTATGTCTACAAAGCAGCTGTAGCAATTAAAATAAAAAGCATGTAATGTGAGACATAAAGTGAGCAAGTGTCATAAAGGAACATCATTCTGTTTTATGCCAATGGTGAATATGTGTAAGTGATTGGAAGGAGAGGAAAATTTGCATTTAATAACTGGTCTGCTTCTAATATCACATATGAAACTTTCAAAATGATACTAAAATACCTCTCTCAAAAAATACATGTTGAGCCTCCTGTACATCATTGAAATAACATTTTATTCATGAAAATCTTTGTCCTGAAATCCCTTTCACTGTCTTTTCATAAGGAAGATATGTTAACTAGTTGGAAATACAGTAGCCGATTTGGTAACAGTCTATTTAATAAATGCAGATGTTGTTTCTTTTTGTGAGATGTGCTTCATATAATACTGTATCTGAGGCTATTTGGCATAATGTGATAAATGTCACAATGTCTTAGCTTCAGTGATTCCACATATGGTTTAATAAACAAGACAAACAGCTCACTGTTGATTCCTCGGTTTCCATCATTCTCAAATGTCACCATCAAAAGTTACTTGTAGAAGGATGGGCACAAATCAGGAAAACATTACCTTGTAATTAAGAGGAAGATGTATTTCATAATATCACATAGAAACTGATATTGGTTTCAGACATCGGAGTGCTTCCCTGAAACCCATCAGACTTAAACAGGAACATGCGGTAGGTATAGTGAATACAAACACTCTCATGAAAAGAAGTAAATTAAAAAACTTGACAGGTTTGTTGAACCAACACAGCGATTTATCAATGACTAAATTGTAAGTAAAAACACACAAAGTTAAATATCAAACATAGTAATGTGAAATTAGAGTTTGACCTTGTAGTAACAAAGTTGGGTATGCAACTCTTTGCCCCATGTAGTTTGGTAGCTTTTGAGTCTTTAGTTGGATACATTTCATTTAAAATCCCAAGGAGCTCATTCTACAGCCGTACCTTACACAGCATTTCTAAAATGTATTTCTGTTGCAATGAGCATGTCTGATGTCGAAGCCAGTGAGGGTACCAATGTTCAGTATACTTCATCACTGAATTCAAAAGGCTGGATTTTACACCAGAC
Organism: Schistocerca americana; assembly: GCF_021461395.2. Taxonomy (NCBI): domain Eukaryota; kingdom Metazoa; phylum Arthropoda; class Insecta; order Orthoptera; family Acrididae; genus Schistocerca; species Schistocerca americana. The sequence goes on from NC_060120.1 coordinate 665,248,184, forward strand.
TTGTAATGTTAATTTTTGAAAATGTCACTGAATAGTCCTAAATTAGATGTAACTATGGCAGTTAGATTTTCCAAGAGCCTCTTAGTTCTCTCACATCCTCCATGGACACGTCATTTGGGTTATCAAATATGTATAGTTTGTCCACATTCTCTGTTGTCTTGTTCCCTTTAAGCAGAGCAAAAATGCATGTGTCAAAATTAAATTTTTTGACACATTTATGTGCTAAGCAGTGCACTGCACAGTCCTCCCCATAACTCTAATTCTTCATCACTGTGCATAAGCCCAGGTGCTTCAAGTGCAGATTCTATGGAAAAATGTGCTTTACTGTCTATGTTCATGCTAAGACTAAGGGCCATTGATGTAACAAAGTCGTTGCCCTCCAGCACACAATTGTAGTCCTCACTGGGCTCACAGTTCGCCAAACTGAGAGGTGTCATTAGTGATGCTACCACAATGTGCTGTAAATTCCTGCGAAATTCCTGGCAGCTGGGATTCTTGTTAAATGAAATGATAATTAAATGGACACCCTAGCTGCAAACAGGCGTTGACGTACTTCATTGGGGACATGTTGAAAATGTGTGCCCCGACCAGGACTCGAACCCGGGATCTCCTGCTTACATGGCAGACGCTCTATCCATCTGAGCCACCGCAGGCACAGAGGATAGTGCATCTGCAAGGACTTATCCCTTGTACGCTCCCCGTTAGATCCACATTCCCAACATGTCCACACCACTACATTCGTAGTGCGCCTAATAGATGTTTGCCCATAATACTCATTACTCGTGGCAGATTAATCTACCAAATCCCGTGCGAGTCCGGGCATAGCGTGTGCGTTCGCACAAGAAGGTCAATGGCTGGGAAGCCACATTTTTTAACTATATATGACGGTAGTATCTGTTCCCGAAAGAACAGTTACCGTGGATGACCATGCAGCATGGGGAGCGTGCAAGGGATCTCACGGGGAGAGTGCAAGGGATAAGTCCTTGCAGACGCACTATCCCCTGTGCCCGCGGTGGCTCAGATGGATAGAGCGTCTGCCATGTAAGCAGGAGATCCCGGGCTCGAGTCCCGGTCGGGGCACACATTTTCAACATGTCCCCAATGAAGTACATCAACGCCTGTTTGCAGCTAGGGTGTCCATTTAATTATCATTTCATTTCTACCAAAGCTGCATGGTCATCCATGGTAACTGTTCTTTCGGGAACAGATACTACCGTCATATATATTCTTGTTAAAACCTGACTGTTGGCGGCTCATTGGAAATGTTTTCTTTATGATCCTAGTTCACCTGTGATGTCAAGAAGAACTCAGAGCCTCAGTTTTCATGTCCTTCCACAGCTTTAACAAATCATAAACTGCCTGTTGAAGGCCAATAAAACCCAGAGGGAGTGCACAGATTTTTGTGGAGGGTTAATGATCTTCCAAGTTTCTAACCAGACCAGAGAGTCCTGAAGGTAATAATCTAACCAACTTGTTTGGCTGCTTAGAGCACAGGTGAATGGTTTTGGATCATACACAGTCTTGCTGTTCATAGCATTGAGCAGGCTGTTCAGTCTTACCAGAAAGGATGCAATGTTCAGCACTGTTTGCTCTGCAGCTCCAATGTAGAGTATGCTGATAGAATAACAGCTGAGACAGAATGACTGAAAACTTTTGCTGTGAGTCAAACATTCATGTTTTCAAAGTTATTGAGATTTATATGTCTATAATTGAGAAAGCAGCACATTCTTGCTTTGGTGTCCTCCCTGCTTAATTGATGCACTTTGACAATGTCTTGCCAAGACATAATGTCATCCAAATTAATCTGGACATCTCTCTCCAGCAAATGGTTAGGGAGACTTTTAAGAAGATGACATACATCATATATAACGTAGAGAACATTGTCACAATAACGGAAGAAAGGTTTTTCTGCAGTAACACTGAAATCAAGTACTAATGAGCCATTGTTGGAACTTTGATTACAAATAATACAATGAACCTTTAAACCAGCAGCATAAAGTCTCTCTAATACAACACGGAGCAACTGTTTCATCACATGAGACATAGTCTGTTGACAAGATGTAATACAGGCAACAGATATCTTTTATTTTTGTCACAGCCTGTGAGCAAGGAACATGAGAGCCTGTGTTGCCTCCCCTAAACAAACATCCAAGGCTACTGAAATCTTCATAGCCCTCAGTGACATACTTAGTGCAGTACCTGGCACACTTACTCACACCCATCTTGTTGAACATCAATGCACAATCTCTGCAACTTTCATCCGTTATCTTCATTTTTTCACCAAGATATTTGAATAAATTAGTTTCTGTGCCAGCTATACTGTTCATTTCAGTGACCCACTTCTGAACAGGTTTTTCTGAAGGCAGCTTCATCCCAACCTCTCTTCTTAAATGATCATATGCTGCAGGGCTTTTATAAAATTAACTCTACCATAGCTATCTCTGTGCCTCTGTCCAAGGAGTGTAAGATCTGAAAACAATAAAGGAAACAGTTTAATTCAGGTTGTAAGAGAGCTGACTAAACCATTAATGCATTTGATATCATTGGTGAGCAATTATTTACTTGTGTAGACACTGCATACCAAATAACGTTCCACATTTTGGAGACATATGTTTCACAGCATCTTCTACCACAGCTTTTAGGTCAGACTTCTTTTTGGCAAGATTTTGGATTATCCACAGTTTCTTCTTCTGTTTTGCCATTAGTAACTTTTGCTCATTAATTCTTTTTATCAACTATTGCTTTCTTTGTGTTAAAGCTGTTGCAGTTACTGACATATCCAACGACTATGGACCAGCTTGTGGGCAGGTGGCAAACTGTTACTTTCTGTGGAAAGTCAATGGTTGCAACTGGTGTTATCTGCTAAGCTGTTGACATAAGGCATGAATAACAGGGACCTATTACACTTCACTTCAGCCTCCAAGAATAAAATTTCCTTGGCACACTAACCACAATGTGAACTACTGATGAGGATGACAACTGTCCTCTAAAGCTCAAGAAATTGTACAATTTTGACACATGTACAGTACTGAGAAAATTTTATTCACAGACAAGAATATTGGTCCAATGGTTGCAATCTTCCATGAACATCATCAAGAAATTCCTACCAAAAGTAACAAACAAAAGATACAAAGCAGTGCAGCTGGTCATGGAGTTTTTTAGTTCTCATGTGAGCTCTACAGAAATTATGAATGTCTGGAGAATTAGCTGATACTGGGAGAAAGAAGGCATCTATCTAACAAAAATTTAGTTCAGATTATCAAGAGTTGGTTTTCAACTAACAATATTAAAATATCCTGATGCTCATGTAGGTTTTCTGCTAATGGAAGTGGATTAATTAAAGAAAACATACAAGCAGCCATTCTTTCTACATTCTATCAACGAATGGAATAGAAAGAGCACTTAATGGTATGGAACATGGAAACTAGCTTATGTTACACACATTAGTGTAACATACACAGAGTATAATGATAATTTTAAGTACATAGCAGCAGCTCTGTTATTATTTTCTGCTGAAAATGATATACACTGATGAGCCAAAATGTTATGACCACCTGCTTAATAGCTTGTTTGTTCATCTTTGGAAAGAAATACATAATGGATTCTGTGTATCAGGGATCCAACAGTTTGTTGGTAGGTTTGTATAAGTATGTGGCATTAGATGTCTATGCGCAGGTCATTTAGTTTGCAAAAATAATGGGCTACTGATTTGTGTACACATGATGGTGTCCAATAGCGACCCAGATGGGTTCCATATGATTTACAACAGATGAATTTGGTCATCAAGACATCAACATGAGTTCACTATAATGCTCCTCAAACCACTGTAGCACAGTTCTAGCTCCGAGGCACGGACAATTACACCACTGAAAGATGACATCGCCGTCAGAGCAGACATCAAGAATGAAGGGATGCAGGTTGTTCACAGTCGTCAGTTGTCGGTGTGTCTTCAGTTACTACCACAAGCCCCATGCTAGTGCAGGAAAATGTCTCCCATAGCAAAATATTGCTCCCACCAGTCTGCGTTCATGGCGTGCTGCACATTTCGAGCCACTGGTCATCTCGGTGATGGCTTTTGTGGAGATGACCATTGACCTAGCAAAGCAAAAATGTGATTCACCCAAAGAGCTGACACACTTCCATTGATTGACTGTCAAAGCCTGATGGTTCCATGCCCACTCCAACTGTAATTGATGATGTCTTTGGTTAACATGTGAACACATAGGCGAGGCCCTTGTTCAACAGTGTACAATGAATGGTGTGCCTCGAAACACTTATGCATGCACCAGCATTGTGCTTTTTTGCCTTAGATGCCACAGATCTACTTTACAGAGCAGACAAGCATCCAAACCCCATCTTCTGTGAAGAGTCATAGATGTCCAACCGTTCAGTGCCTAATGGTAGTTTCACGCCCAACCATAGTATGTGGGGTGTGGGTCAAAGAAAAAAAGTGATTATTATTATAAAAAAATTATTCGTGAACCTTTTTACAAAATTCCTTCAGTCACCTTAAAATTACTCTGCATTAAATACGATGCACTTGTCAAGTCTTTTTTCCAACTGTTTGAAGCATGCCTAGAACTTTTCAAGTTTGATATCATCCAGTGCCCTTTGTGAAGCTCTTTTTACTGCCTCCACATCATCATAATTCTTCTGTTTTAGCATTTTTTCATTCATGATAATGGGAAAAAGTTGCATGCAGCCAAGATGTGGCAAATACAATGGATGGAGATTGACAGACCATCCATAAAATGGCAAATAGTGCGTCACTCATAAGGCCATGTGTGTAGGGACATTGTCATGATGAATGTACCGGTCACCTGATAGCCAAAGTGCCAGGCATTTCCTCCACATGCCCTCTTGCAGACATCTTAAAACTTCCACATAAAACTGCTGGTCAACAGTCTATCCAGAGGGCACAAATTCCCAATGCACAGTTCCTTGAACATTAAAAAAAGACTATGACCATCATCTTAACTTTTGACCTCACTTGCCTTTTTCTTTTTTTTTCTGGGAGTCATTCACTGGTATGATGCTTGCTTGGTTTCTGGGCCACATTTGTAACACCACATCTCACCACCTGTAATGACTTTGTTCAGAAGATTTGGATCACTTTCAATCTCTGTTTTCAAGTCCTGGCACAAACTGATACACATTGTTTTTTGCTCCTGTGTAAGAAATTTGGTGGCAACACGTCGCATGTGCTGGCCCTCACTCAAAATCTTCTGGGATGAGCTCCAACTCATGCAAGTCTCAGCTGAAATTTGGTCAGTTTTGAACAACAATTGTTGGTTTTTTGGCAGATTTTTTCAATGCCTTCCTTGTTTTGTGAGGTTGCAGGGCATCAAGGACAAGATTGGTCTTCAACACTCATCTTATTACACACAAATTAGTCGAAAACTTGTGTGTGGCTCATAGAATAAATCAGAAAGCCCTTGAAGCATTTGGTAAGTCTACATTGCTGATTTTTAAAGCAGGAAACAAAATTTCACACACACTCTTTGTTCTTTTAAAGCTGCCTTAATGACATTGCAAGCAGAACACGCTAACAGTCAGAGAAACATAACACTGTGCTCACACGTTGACCTAAATACTGACGCTGTCTGCACAGTTGTCTTGTGAAGGCCTCTAGTAACTCCACCTAGCAGGAGACCTCTATACCAAAGTGTTTCAGGTCAGCTTGGGTTGTGTGGTGGTTTGTTATACTTCACCTCATGCACCAAACCCTTAAATAATTTGCCATCTTAATACTCCACTTATATAAAATGAAATGAAATGATCATGTGGCATTGCTAGCCAGGAGGTCCCATCCAGGTTGCAAGTCCTATTTCAGATGTTGCCACATTGGTCAACTTGAATGTCAGTGATGATGAAATGATGCTGAGGACAACACAACATCCAGTCCATGAGCGGAGAAAATGTCCGATCCCGCCAGGAATCGAATCCAAGCCCACTGCATGGCAGGCAAACACATTGCCATTCACCTAAGCAGACCGATTCCTATATACAATGAAAATTGCTTACTGAATATTTGGTTGCTGTTACGAATTATTAATCAGAGTCCAGCTAGCCTATGCCCTGAATCTGTATGCCTTCTTGCTCCAACTTGGCTAAGACTTCCCCACCATACAGGCTCCAGATAAAGCTGCTGAAAATTAACATCTGATTCTCATTCACTCCACCACATAAGTAAGAAGTGAAGTTAGATTCACTTTCTTATATTATCTTCAAAATTACAACTCCATACATGATAAATGAGGACGGCTACCAACTCGTATACTGCCTCTCTGTATTACATTCATAATAGATCTGATATTCCACTTGATAATTAACAGTTACAATACATATATTACCTTTGGTATTTTGCATTCTTATATTTCATGGAGCTCTTCCTTTCACACCACCTGCTCCATCGAACTCCTATCTTCACCTCAGCAGGTAGGGTTGACTGACTGCTACCCACTTCCATACAGTCAGTGGATCATTAGCTCCGGTATCAGTACCTATGATTTAAAACACCTACCAACAGTGGGATGTTCACCATTTATCGACTACTCTCAGTCATGAACATCTTATCTCTGACATATTTATTTAAGGATGTGATACCTCTCATTCAACAGATGGGACATATTACTACATATCCTCCCACTAAACGAAAGGATGTTGTAGCCACACATTCAATTTGAATTATTATACAAATGTTATGTGAATACCTTCACAATTACTTTCAGTTTTTCTTTAAGTTTAACTTTGCAGTCAGTATTTCTTTGTGTTTTGTTTCACCATTAACACATAATTCATTATACCTTATCATAAAAATCTCTTTCTTTATTGGAAAAAGTGAATATTATCTATAATTCTAGAATCAAACATCAGAGCACTCAGAGATTACTTTGGTCCTTGGGAACTGGCAAATTACTTAATTTTAATAACTTTATTTAATCAGTCTGGCAGAAATGCTCCATGGTCCGGGGTCTGTATCCTTGTGCAAATAATAATACTTGTACACATTTCTCAACACTGCCCTTCCAGAGATTAAGCACTCCTTCCTCTAACTTCGTTAATATGACTTATCTCCCTTCCTTGGGTCCACCCAAAAATCATATAAGTTCCATTATCTGGGCTAACTTACCCATAAAGTGCATCGTATAGCTTCTTTACTATTATTTTAAGGTCAACCCAAAAATCATATAAGTTCCATTATCTGGGCTAACTTACCCATAAAGTGCATCATATAGCTTCTTTACTATTATTTTAAGTACTCCAACAATTCTCCCTTCTGTTTTTCTTTTTCCTATCTCTAAATGCCACACCAGATTCCTACAGACTCCTGATTTTCTCTGGACAGTTTTCCTGTCTGTTCTTCCTGTCACTACTCTCCCCCAAACCCCACTTCCTTCTACATGTTAGCTTGTCACACTTATCTTTGGGTTATTCTGACACCTGGTCCATTTATTCCTCCCCTTGAAGAAGTGACAAGACTAACTCCTAAAAAAACTATTTTTGTTCCTATAAATCTTCCCCCATCTGCTTGAGATCATGTGCATGATTGCAAACTTTTTTTTTTTAAGTGTGTGCGTGGAGGGAGGGGGAGTGCATTGTTCCTCAGCCAGTTCACTGAAGTAAACTTTATAATCACTCCACAATGAATGTCACTATTGACTTGGAAAAAAGGAAAGGGACTCAACAATAGAGACATATGAATGTGGAAAGAGGAAATTCGCAGTTGGTTCTCAAATTTGAGGAATAAGAAAGCGAAAAAATAGAATCAGTGTGTTGACTCTGAAGAAGTAAAGGAGGTGGACTTCAAAGAGAGAATTCCTTTCCGCCCCCGTACCCCATGACACCCTCCCTGCCAGGTACTTCATTGGGACATCAGAGGATGCAGAGTGGTTGACATGCCCTACAGAACGGATAGCACACCTCCCTTATAAAATGAACTCTAACCCCCCCCCCCCCCCCAAAAAAAAGAATCTTAATTCACATTATTCAGAGTAAAAAACAATGCTTGGCTAGGTTTCTAGTTGGATACTCTATTTTTTAAATCTCTTCACCATCTCTACATTGTATAGTCCTTTTTCTTTTACCATAGTTGGCTCTACTAGAAATAATGATTTTGGATGGGGAACTCCCTCAAATGTGTAGGGTCCAACAAGCTTAGGAAAAAATATACTGGTCTCTTTTTTTAATATTTGTTCTCATATCATGATCATTAAATAACACTAGGTCTCCAATATTAAACTGCGGTACCTGCACTTGCTCGTTGTACCAATGGACTCGTAGATCTGCACTGTCTATAGGGTTTTTTGTTACTTGTCATTGTATTTCTTCTATTGGCACAGTTCTGTGTTTTGGCCAACTAAAGAATTTTAACCAAGTTCGTCCATTATTTCTGTAGGTGATAGGGCTGCAGTTAGATGTCATAGTCCGTCAATAATCATTTGAAACTCTGGAATCAACTGTTCCTCACCTATATGTTGCTTTGAACAAGAGGTTCTACAAAGTCGAGCAATTTCCTTCATTATTCATTCAAAAGGGTTTCTTTGTGGGTGGCCTTTTGAAATAGCAGTGGGTTTAATTTTTCCAATCCTAAACATTCTGTAAAGGCTCGACTGGTAAATTGTGGTCCACTGTCTGTCAATACCCTACAAGGTTTCCCTATATCTTTCAAATATTACTTTAAACACCTAATTACTGTTGGGTTGTTAATATGTTTGATTGGATAGAGCTTAATGTACTTTGATCAACTCTCTACCAGTACAAATATGTAAAGTTACTCCTCCGCTACTGGTGGGTAGTTGACTAAAAAAAGTCCGCTGCTGTGAGGACATGCAGTCCTTTGGGTATTATCGGCTACAACTTACACAACAGTGCTTGATTATTGTCTTTCATCCTTTGACATACTTCACAATATCTTATTACTGATAACACTTTTCAACCTAAGTTTTTAAAATAGTAAAATTGAATCATGTTTTATATGCATACTCCAAAATGTCCATACCTCTGTGAATAAAATTAATTAAATCAAACTCCACTGTTTGTGGTATACACAGTCTCCATTTTGGTCTAACTTTATTGACTCTCAAAAAATAATGCAGTTTTCGATAGTCCAGTTTGACACGTTGTCATCTATTGTTCTTCCCTGCTTCAGCGTCATCCATTTATCACCAAAATATGGATTGTTAAGTACATTTTGTTTAATACATGAAGCTAAGTTCTGTACTTCATTATTTGTACAGCTTAATGCTACAAAGTTTATATTAAAGGTAATTCAAGGACCTTCAGTTCCTACCATGTCATTCATTCCTTATAGTAAACATGATAATGCATCAGGAACTACATTTTGTGAACTCTTTATATATCTAGCATCAATCTGGTATTCTTTAAAAAAAATAATAATAAAAGGTACCTATTATATAAGTCTAACATGCGACAGGCAACTTTCCATAAGGAATGCCAAGGCTTAGCGGTTGATCCCAAATTAAAGTTTGAAATTTCTTAATGCTCCATACAATAGCTAATAACTCCTTTTCTGTTGTTGTATAATTTAACTCATGCTTCCTTAGAGCTCAACTCACAAATGCTAGTGTGTTGTGCTCTCCCAAACTCGTATCTGCTTCACTCTGAAACAATTCACTTGTCATCCCATACTTGGAAGCATCAGTACTTAAGTTACATGGCTGATCCGTTTGTGGATGTTTCAAAATTGGTGCTTCTACCAATGCTACTTAAATTTTACTAAAAGCATTGGACTCTTTGGTTCCCCAAACCCATTTTGATCTTTGCTTCAACACGTTTAAAAATCTCGTGTTATTCATTTGTTGACCCCAAATATATTGCCGATAAACTCCTGATAACCCTAGAAAAGTCTCTAAATGTTTAGTATTCTATGGTTTTGGGCATTTTTTTACAGCTCTGATTCATTATAGATCTGGTTTTATCCCCTTTATATCTACTGGGTGCCCAAGGAATGTGAGCTTCACTCTACCAAAAAATGACTTATGATAGTTTAATAGTAGTGCCTTTAACTTAAAACTTTTCCAGTATCCTTGACAATGAATTACAATGCTATTACTGTCTTGGATACTAGAAGTATATTGTCCACATAGATTACGAGTTCATTTAACATCTTTACCTAGCATTGCATCTAGGCCTCTTATAAATTCTGATACTGAGATATTCAAGTCAAATGGTAATACCGTACATGTAACTGGTAAGACTTACCTTCGCACAGAAAAGCAGTACTTCAGGCTTACCTGAAACTACTGTAACATACAGTAATATTTTGTACAAATCACCTCTTCGTAAAGCATCCAATAACTCAAACTCATAAGCTTAAGCTTTTAATTTATTCTTGTATTTCACCTTGCGTTCCAATTGTACTCTCTTCTTCTATCTCACCTTGTGTTCAAATTGTATTCTCTAGCTCCAAAACAGGGTTAGTTGCTATTTAAGCAGATGTTATGTCCACCTGTATTTGCAATAATGTTTCCTTTAAATTGTGTTATGTATACTTTGTCTCTACAATTACACATTAAAATTGTGTGGAGAAATCAAGGATTACCTGTTATCAGCCAATTAGGTATTACTAAACATGTCTGCATAAACATAAAATTGTTCAATGTTATTGGTAATTACTTCATGTTTAATTTGTCTAGCTTTAACTCCTGCAATGCCTACTACTTGTACACCAGTTACAGGAAGTATTGGATAAACTTTTTTCTGTCCACAATTGTGAAGCAAATGTGTACGTAGACTCGAGAAGTGAAATTTCCATAACATCAAACAATAATTCTGATATTATGGAAATTTCACTTCTTGAGTCTATGTATACATTTACTTCACAATTGTTTATCACACTGTACCTACAACTATTGGTTTCGTAATGTCAGTACATCTCTGTCCCTCATCTTCTGCTAATAACTAATTCTTCATTGTTGTGATTTTGCTTAACGCTATAATTTGGGCCTATATTCAATCTGATATGTCCTGGATCACGGCCCTTTGACTAAGACATTGATCATTTTCCATCCCTAAAATCATTTAGGTTGACGTAAAGGATGGATTGGATTAAATTGTTTGGGGGAGGAGACAAGACAGCAAGGTCATCGGTCTCATTGGATTCGGGAAGGTCGGGGAAGGAAGTCGGCCGTTTGCTTTCAAAGGAACCATCCTGGCATTTTCCTGGAGCAATTTAGGGAAATCACTTGCCGTAAAGGTTTGTACAATTGTAGCCCCTTCTTTTTGGTGTCATTATTAGTAAATATTTGTGTCATTTCTTAAGTCATGTTGTCGTTGTTTTGCCTTTCCTCCTGGGTTTTTGGTCATTTGGCAATAATTTATTTCTCGCATGTAAATACTGCACCTGACGGTGAGAAAAAATTCTGAAAATATGTTTTGCCCAGCATGAAAAAATAGGTACTTGGCACTAGGTTGAAACTAAAACATTTGAGCAATCCAAAGTGAGTGAATATGTCAACTAGTGCTGCAAGTGGGAAAACAAGGAAACATGCTAAATATGATTAGACAAAGGTGTGACTGATGATGACAACAATCATGAAATTGCACATCCATAGTAGAGTCAGTGTGGTAATGTTTGTGATTATTTGAACAGATCTTGAACACCCAGAAGAGGTAATGGGAAAATGGTTTACGACATCCGGTTTTGGGAGCACCATGTAAATGGAGCGCTAGGTACTCCCATCAGCCAACATGCCGAGTAGAGCTTGTCAGTGGCAGGAGATACAGCACGAGGCACGAGTTGTATCAACTTTTACAAGTTTACCGCTCCATATCCGCTGAGCAGAGCGCCCTAGTGTCAAGAAACTTGGCAGCCAACATCATGCTGGCATCAATTAACGTCGGTTTTTTCTCCATGAACATTTTTTTTACTAAGCATAAATCACAGGAAAATTATAAATATGTTGTCGCAAAACCAGATGCAAACTAATATCGTGGACACAGGAAATTTTACAGGAGCAATGAAAAATGTCGTAAACGGGGGGTAAAAATTGATTACAGAAACATAAAAGTAGGGTTATACTGTACTTACATAATAGATCTGACATTCAACTTGATAATTAGCAATTACAATACATTTATTATCTTTGACATTTCGCATTCTTAGATTTCATGAATCTGTTTCTTCTGCACTGCCTGCTCTATGGAACTCCTATCTCCACCTCAGCTGGTGAAGTCATCTGGCTGTTATCCACTTCTGTACAGTCACTGGAGGATCGTTAGCTCTGGATCAGCACATACGATTTAACCCCCCCCCCCCCCCCCCCCCCCCCGCAGGTGGGGTGCTCACAAAATGAATGGGATGTATGACTACATCTACGAATGGCGGTGCCCTCTCAGTCTTGTTTTATTTCTCCCCCTCCCTCATATCCCCCTAGATAAACTGACATTTGAAGGGACCAATGCTATAGCTAACCAACGGACAGTGTCATATCTGACCAAAGGAATGCAGGAACTTGTACTTAGTAATTTACCCAAAATAGTCTGGAGACGTAATTCTGGCTCTGGAGAAATCATGTGTGGGGATTCCCAAGATTGAGCCTTCAGTCCACTGCTGTTGCTCACATATGTAAATGATCTACTATCAAATCTACAGTAAGCAGAATTAGTTGTTTTTTGCAGGTGACAGTAGTATTGTAATCAATCCAAGCATACATACAGGACCAGAAGAAATGGTAAGCAGTGTTCATAAACGTATCATTGACTGGTTTTCTGAATTTGGCCTTACCTCAACTTAAGAGAGACACAACATATTCCGTTCTGCACATCTAGAGGTACTACTCCAATGATAAGAATAACACATGGTGAGCAAATAATAAACAGGATGGAAACTTCAAAATTTATGGGTGTCCATGTGTTATGGTCTTCAGTCCAGAGACTGGATTGTTGCAGCCCTCCCTGCTACTCTATCCTACGAAAGCTTCACCTCCAAGCAACTATTGCAACCTACATCCTTCTGAATCTGCTTAGTGTATTCATCTCTTGGTCTCCCTCTACGATTTTTGCCCTCCAATACTAAACTGGTGATCCCTTTATGCCTCAGAAGATGTCCTTCCAACTGATCCCTTCTTCTAGTAAGTTGTGCCACAAATTCCTCTTCTCCCCAGTTATATTCAGTACCTCCTCATTAGTTACGTGATCTACCCATCTAATCATCAGCATTCTTCTGTAGCACCACATTTCGAAAACTTCTATTCTGTTCTTGTCTAAACTAGTCATTGTCCATGTTTCACTTCCATACATGGCTACACTCCATACAAATACTTCCAGAAAAGACTTTCTGACACTTAAATCTATACTTGATGTTAACAAATTTCCCTTCTTCCAAAAAGTTTTCCTTGCCATTGCCAATCTACATTTTATATCCTCTCTACTTCGACCATCATCAGTTATTTTGCTCCCCAAATAGCAAAAGTCTTCTACTACGTATTTCCTAATATAATTCCCTCAGTGTCACCTGATTTAATTAGACTACATTCCATTATCCTTGTTTTGCTTTTGTTTATTTTCATCTTATATCCTTCTTTCAAGACACTGTCCATTCTGTTCAACTGCTCTTCCAGGTCCTTTGCTGTCTCTGTCCATATTAATGAGAATTTAAAGTGGAAAGTGCACATTTTGGAACTCCTAAAACAAAGTAGTGCAGCCGCATTTGCACTTATAATCACTTCAGATCTTGGGGTGAGACAAATCAGTAAGTTGACATATTTTTCATATTTGCATTCAGTAATATCCTATGGGATAATTTTCTCGGGTAACTCATCTTTAAGCAAGTATTCATTGATCAAATGTAACGGTAATACGTGGTTCTCACCCATGACCATCTCGTAGGCATCTGTTTCAGGAGTTCGGCATTCTGACTAGCGCTCCACAGTATATTTATTCCCTCATGAAGTTTGTTGTAAATAATCCACTACAGTTCAAAAGGAATAATGATGCACATAATTACAACACTAGAAGCAAAAATACTATTCATTACTCCACAATGAGGTTTCCTTTAGCACAAAAACGGGTGCACAATGCTGCAACTCAAGTTTTGATCATTTACCAAACAATATAAAATGTCTGACAGACAGCAAAATAACATTTGGAAACAAACTGAAAAAGTTTCTTTTTGGAAATTCCTTTTATTCTGTAGAAGAATTTCCACTATTGCACTGTGTAAAAGGGAGTGGGTGCAGCTTAGTATGTGATCACAATAATACAGACAGAGTAAGGCTCTTCTTGACAACATGAAGTGCTTTGGTTCATAAAAAAAGCAATGACTGTGGATTCTGCAATGATTTCTGTTTGGCACCATACCATTGGGTGCCCCATGTTTACATTCTTATTGCCACTGTAAACTGTTCTTTAGTCTCTTGGTATTACTGATATATTTACATTGCTGATGTTACTAATTCTGAGGATGATATCAGCTACTTCTCACTGTTAAGCCGTATGAAATTCCTGTAATAGGACACTTGCCACCAGCATGATGTAGGAGCTGAGTACTCTGTAATGGTGGAAGGCAGTGTCCACAATCATCCACAGATGAAAAGAAATATACAAACATAAATTTAGTAAAGACTAGTAATTGTCTAAGTTACTACATGTTTTATTTCTGCATTGTCTGTTACAACAACTTATCCTTTTGGCCTTAGAAGAACAGATGTTTTTACACATGGCAAACATTACTGCATTCATTTCATCCATATCTCATCCACGTATTTATTCTAATTACATTCCTCAGATTATCATTATAGAGTTACAGAAAATGTAACACATTCACAGAGACCACCTTTCACATGTCCCCATACATAACAAAGTTTTTAGCAGCACTACAGCTCACTTTTTCCAATTAACATTATTAATTTAAATAAATTTTTTCATCATAAAATAAAAACATATAACAAATGAATTTACTACTGACAACTGTTGGTGAAACAGATAGAATTTTTAATGTAACAAAGAGCAGCATCCTCAACTGTAAGCCAAATAAACCGAAGAGGGGGAGGGGAGGGAGGGTTTATTTCATTTTTGAAATCTTCTGCTTATTATTCTTTCCACACAACAGTACAACATTCTTCAGCCAACAAACAACCAGTGTTTTAGTACAAAATTTCACACACATTTATGTCCAGATCACAACATTTACACAGACTGGAAATGATGAATTGCTCTAGCTACCAGTGCCATGTGCATGTTGAATTCCTTCTGCCACTAGTTCTTGTTGTTTCTGGAGCTCAAGCAAAGTCTGTATTGCCAATTCCAATTGCCCTCGCCGTCTGCAGTCACTTGATGAGATATATAGCTATCAACAACAATAATTTTAATTAAAGATCACTAGGCATCACTACAACATACTAATTGGAAGTAAATTAATTCTGTCCTCAGAGAACACTTCTGGTGATTTTTAAACACTTTATCAATATCACTTGACTGCCACACAATAGTCTAGGCTTTGAAATAACTAAAACAAGACTGAAACAAAAATATACTGAAACTTTTTTTTTTTTTTTTTTTTTTGTTTCTAACTTGTGACACAAAATCAGTCATCTCAACCAAATACACCGAAATATCAAAGAAAATTGATACTAAGCGCACCAAATGACATTTTAGTATGAGAAAATCTGATCATGGTTTATACTGAAAAGAAAGAAACAAAGAAAAATATCTTCCTTAGATGTGTACTGATGACGGCAGGAAGTGCACAAATACAATATCGTATTTTATGCAAGAAATATGCTGGAATGGAAACTTAGTAAGAATGCATGTTTAAAAGGAGGAATGCATGTTGAAAACATTATAGTGAGTGTGTTTTTGTGTGTGGGGGAGGGGGGCAGCCACTTGTGTTCATTTCATGACTGTGTAGAAACTGCCACCCGCATAAAAGGAATTTGAATAATTTGCCATGTACATTTAAAAAAAAATATGTAATGCAAAATGGGCTACCACACATGGTGTAGTAGAATCACACACAATCATTACTTAAAATACACTAGATACTGCAACGAATAAACAAATAAGAAGTCTGTAGATTCCTAAGAGAACAATAGCACCCTTAAATAACGACCCGCCCCCCCTCACCCCCTGTTCCTTTCATCTACAAATGCCTACGGCTCTTTAACTCTTGTTGTTATGGGTGGAACACTACACCAAAAATTTCTCCCCCATTTTCTAAATTTGCATTCAGATAATTTGTGCAGCATGGTAATATGACCATACAGCTTCATCTAGCCCACCCAAACTACTTCTAAACAATTTGTATCCTAACATATATAAAATATGTATTTCTTTCCACTGCTTCCCTTCATAGCAACATTTTATGGACACTGTGAAATCCAAAAGGAACTGGAAGACCAGACAAGTCATACCATCAACTAACTGTGCTGTCATTAGTTGTACGAGACATAGGCGTGACTACCAGTAATACATCTATAGGGAAGTGCCAATGATTCATTCACCAAGGTAGCATAAAGTACTGGTATTTGAAGGCATCATTATTATTAATATTATTAACATTATTCTTTTGCTCTCAATCTATGTGGAAGAGTCAGAATGAATGGTAACTTATGAACATGTACTATAGTCAGTCAAATCTATCTTCTCACAAAACATACTGCTTAATATTATTCTTGTGTCATTAAGTAATCTTATCTTGTATGTAGAAAAGATTATTCCCTCGAGTAATACAGGCCATTGTAACAGTGAATGATGTGTGTGTCCACTGTAAGTATTGTTTAAGTACAATACAATGAAGGAAAGTTCTGTTATTCAAAGAAACAATTTAGTACAGAAACAATAACTGCTCAAATTGTGCACACTTTTGCCTTGGCAGAATTTTTTAGTCTCTTACTTGAACAGTGGTTGCCCTGTTACTATACTAACTTCTGATGGGAAATTATATTCAATACTATGAAATACTCACAAACATTTAAACTCCTTAAGAAACAGTAATTAAAAAATAAGGTTTACTCATTCAAAGCTCCAATAAATAATAGTACATTAGTTTGACAATATGAAATGACATCATAGATGACAATTTAGTAAAAAGTTCTAATTCCTAAGTCTCAGAAACAAGGAAAAATAAAGGCATGTAATACACCAAAAACATTTAAGAAGATCACAATAACAATATATTATAGAGTGCACAAAGGATAAAAATATGTTATCCACATTATCACCTGAGGAGTTATCCATTCTTTGCACATAGTTTATAGAATACTGAATGTTTTCAATAACATAAGACTTACCCTTATCAAGCCAAGGTCATCTCCTTCATATTCAGCAGCAGCTATTGCAGACTCTGAACTTGGATTCAGTTTATGAAACAGATTAATCAAAGCTGTGGCCTCATCTAACCTGTTAAAAAGGAATGCCAATGTCAATGGAAATGAACAATTTGTATGCAAAACAAAATAGAAAACCAATCATGTAAGTAAGGCTGCAGAATTCTATTAATAATTTAACCTGCACTGAAGTCTACATTGGAAATGCCAAAGTCTTATTTCGAATTTTTTATTTAAATTAATAGACACACATTACTTTTACCACAGATAAAATAACGTACTGATACCTGAAGGTATTATTATTAAATTTATGTTTATGAATAATTCAAAATTCTGTGGCTTTTCTGATCAATGCATTACATTTATTTTCCTCCTCTTGGTCTGTACACTGCTTTTTCTATCAGATTATTTCTGTCACTGGTCTAGTTATTTGATGCCATATTTTCTTTACTGTATGAGGTACCGATCACTGATGCAGACACATTTCGAAATGTACATTAGTTCAGAAACATCTTACTTTCAATTCTTACCAGTTACATTAATGTGAATTATGTCTATGTTCAACATCAATATGTAATAACCACTTACAGACAGCAGGTAGCAGCACTAGCAGTGGAGGGTACATAAAGCATGTCGGAGGGAGGCGGAAACAGAACAGTCATTATTGTAATGCTGAAACGGACTGATTTACCTGACTTCCAAAAGGGAGTGATCATTGGCTTTTGAGTGAAGGGTGAAGCATTTCCAAAACAACTAAGTTTATAAACTGTTTGCATACGGCTGTGGTTAAAGTATACCATGGATGGCAAAACAGTGCTATCTAAAACCGGCTCTGAAGCAACTGTGGTGCACGGTGAGCCATAGATGAGGGGGTGAATGACAGCTGTGCAGATGCATATGGGCGACTAGATGTCCAATTGTTGAGCATGTCACCACCCAAATGAACCAAGGGGCTACCAACAATGTCTCTTCAATAACCATTCAGCAAACACTGTTGCCTATGGGCCTCTACAGCAGGTGCATGGTTCATGGCCGTTGGGTCTTAGAAAGGGTCCAGGCTGGAGGAGAGAGTGTTATGGTCTGTGGAATGTTTTCATGGCATACTCTGGGAAATCTCATCATTCTGGAGGGCACAATGGATCAACATACCATATTTACGCGAATCTACGCCACACTTGAATCTAATTATATATAAAAACAAAGATGAGGTGACTTACCGAACAAAAGCGCTGGCAGGTCGATAGACACACAAACGAACACAAACATACACACAAAAAAAACACACAAAATTCAAGCTTTCGCAACAAACTGTTGCCTCATCAGGAAAGAGGGAAGGAGAGGGGAAGACGAAAGGAAGTGGGTTTTAAGGGAGAGGGTAAGGAGTCATTCCAATCCCGGGAGCGGAAAGACTTACCTTAGGGGGAAAAAAGGACAGGTATACACTCGCACACACGCACATATCCATCCACACATACAGACACAAGCAGACATATTTAAAGACTGACATCTCTGTCCAAACTCTTTGTCTTTAAATATGTCTGCTTGTGTCTGTATGTGTGGATGGATATGTGCGTGTGTGCGAGTGTATACCTGTCCTTTTTTCCCCCTAAGGTAAGTCTTTCCGCTCCCGGGATTGGAATGACTCTTTACCCTCTCCCTTAAAACCCACTTCCTTTCGTCTTCCCCTCTCCTTCCCTCTTTCCTGATGAGGCAACAGTTTGTTGCGAAAGCTTGAATTTTGTGTGTATGTTTGTGTTTGTTTGTGTGTCTATCGACCTGCCAGCGCTTTTGTTCGGTAAGTCACCTCATCTTTGTTTTTATATATAATTTTTCCCACGTGGAATGTTTCCTTCCATTATATTGACACTTGAATCTAAGCCGCACCTGAAAAATGAGACTCGAAATCAAGGGAAAAAAAAAATTTCCTGAATCTAAGCCACACCTGAAATTTGAGACTCGAAACTCGAGGGGAAATAAAAGTTTTAGACCGCCCCTCCAAATAGAAACAAAGTTGGTCCATTGTAACATGAGACACAACTGAGGTCGAATGGATGAAGATACAGCTACAGTAGTTTGGTTCGAGACGTAAGCTTAACAGTTAAGCTTTAAAAAGTAGCCATTGCTATGTGTCAGGCACTCTGTCCGTATTTATATGGGTACCCTTCCTTTTACACGTGCTTCGTCTGGTTTGAATCAATTGCTTATTTTGCTATGATCTGATAAGTGACGTTCTCTTTGTTATAGGTGTTTATGTCACTCTAAGCTGAAAATGCATTATTGTACTGTGTCATGCATTGTTTGTCGCTTTCTGATAATGAGTGTTTACGACCTAGCGCCGCTCGCGGCATGGCTTGCTTTTGTGCACGCTACTGTGGCTTTTTTTTTTTTTTTTTAAAAAAAAAAAAGAGAGGAATTGTCTCATAACCAAAGCAACAGCTGTTATTTGTTGTTACTTACACTGCTGCTTTCTTTGATAATGATCAATAGACTGCGTATGATAGAATTTGTTCCGAATGAGAGTTTAGTGAAAATTTTTCTCCGTTTGAAAATCTTTGCAGACGTCTCTTTAGTACATTATATTCTGCACAGAAATTAGTCATCTTAGATTCGTGCTTCATTTCTGACTGTATCATTATTCAGCATAAGAATAATATGAATATAAACATGACATTATATGTATATTCTTCTGCATTTGCTGTTGTCTCACTCTAATTTCATAGTTTATTAGGCAGACAGGATTTAAATGAGATAGCAGTAAACACGAAAGAATACATGGCATAATTTTTACAATCTTCAACCTTTTCTTTTAATTTATTTACTGAAGCTTAGGTTTTGGCACCAGTATTTATCTTGTGCCTGCAAAGCATGCATGTGCAGTGCTACATATATTAGACGGCAGAAGTTAGCTGTGGCGGCACCTACCAACATTTTTCAGAACTTCCACTTACTTTGCACTCGATTCTAAGCCGCATGCGGTTTTTTGGATTACAAAAAGCGGGGAAAAAAGTGCGGCTTAGATTCGAATAAATACGGTAGGTATGCATCTATCCTTGGGGACAATGTCCACTCCTACATGCAGTTTGTCTTTCCTCAACATGGCGGCATCTAGTAGCAGGACAATGCAATGAGTCACACAGCTCACAGTGTATGTGCATGGTTTGATGAGCACCAGGATGAGTTTACCATACTCTCCTGGCCACCAAACCTCCCAGTTTTAAACCCAATCGAGAATCTGTGGGACAACCGCAATCAGGCTGTTCACGCCTTGGATCCTCAACTGAGAAACCTAGAGCACCTAGCCATGTCACTGGAGTCGGCATGGCACCACATCATTGTCGGTACCTTCCAGAACATCATTAACTCTCTTCCAGCTTGTCTTATAGTGGTCTGCACTGCAAAAGGTGATTATTCAGTCTTTTGACAGGTGGTCACAGTAATGAGACTGGACAGTGTATAATGTTCCAAACTTCACATGGCTTGATTTATGAGATATAATTAATTTTTATCTATTAAACTGTGCATGTTTTGTGCAATATTCTTAACTGACAATTCTTAGGCTTATTTCAAGTAAGAGTTCAGGTAACAGTCATCACAAGACAAGTAAACTCAGATGCAACAAAGCACTAGGAACAATTGTGCCCAAGTCCTTTGATGTCCTGACAATAAAAAGCTTTTTTATTTTCCTCCGAGTTCTCAACTTTAACTGAGCAAGAGACGGGAGGAAGGAAGATCGGGGTTTAAAGTCCTGTTAATATTGAGGTCATTAGAAATGGATGAGCAAGACACTACAACAAAACTGCCACATAGCAGTGAAAAGTCCTACCAATAGCACAATTATGGATAATATAAGAGCAACAAATAGTTGGAACATAATTCCCAATGTTTACCACTATTTATATGTCTCATCCAGCTATCTGAGCCCTGTTACACTAGTGTACCATTGCCAGAGATGAGACCATTGCTTCATGTCATAGGGAAAGCTCTGCTACTTTTGCACTCACACCTTGCTACACAAAGATTGGCTTAACAGACTATAATGTGGACTACTACTTCTTCTTCCTCTTGAGAAGCAATAATTTATAGGTTAAAAGGGATATTAAGTAACAACAAGTGAATTACAGTACAGGTATCAGAAATATGGGGAAAAAAGTAATGGTCAAATACAAGGCACATTTCATATTGATTTACACATTTCTATATATAAATACACGCACTAAGAACCTCTATGCCTCAGCAGATACATGCACTTTTTCAATATAATCTCCACTGAACTGTACTCACTTGCACCACCACCATGGCAACTTCTATAGACCCTCCTAGAGCCACATTTTTGTTGAAATGTATCATATCCACTGCAGAACAGCTGCTTGCCATTCCTGGAATTCTGCAAAATGATGACCACGCAGAGGTTTCTTCACATCCTGAACAGGTGATAATCAGAAGAGGCCAAGTCAGAATAATATGGTCAGTGTGGCAGTACCTGGAACCCTATGTCATCTGATGGAAGCCATGGTTGTCCTACTTATACGGGAGTGAGTGTTGTTGTGTTACAAGAACAAATCATTTTGCCCATTTAATTGGCAGTTTCTTTTGAATTGCATAGTGCAACCTCTGAATCTCCTTATATGCCGTACTATTAATGGTGGTCCCTGGTTCCACCTGGTCAATGAGGAGGATGCCATTCTTGTCCCAAAAGACTGTGGCAATGTGTTTTCCTATTAAAGGTGTGACAGAACTATTTCTGTGGGAGCTGCCTGTATGCTTCCACTGCATTGATTGGACTTTGGTTTCCGACTCTTGGTAACAGAGCCACATCTCATAGCCAGTCACAAGTTTGGACATGAAACCTACTGGGTCATGGCTGTGGCGTTGAAGGAGGTCACAGTACATGTCCTGGTGCTGTTGTGTTTGTGCTACATTCTGGGATTTGGGAATTAACCTAACAGACACCATCCCAAGCTTACAAGGTGTTCATGCACTATGTGCTGTAGGGTGCTTCTGGAAAGTTTTGTGGCCACCTCCATCTCTGTGAATGTGATGCATCTATTCTCCCAAATATGCTTTTCCACTCTTAAAATGTCAACTGGTATTACCTGTAATTTTCCTGTCAGAACTTGTTCTTTTCTCCTTTGATGTGCGTCCAATTTTCCAGCCATCCAACCAGTTGTACATGATTTTTCATGACAGTGCACATTCTTTACACACTGCCACCAATTGCATGTGAATATCCACAGTGTTTACACTGCCCTTCTACAGAAACCATGGTATACAGCACTGTCCTTGATGGTTGGAGTCCATATTGTCCACTATGACAGCAATTGGAAAAATGGGCTGCACTGTGCAACGACTACACTTCTAGTGATTGTCCTGTCACGTACAGGTATGAGTAGGCCTTGCAACTGCATGATGTGTTAGATGGCACACAATGAGAAATGAGAATAAATAAAGTGTAAATCAATATGGAACACTCCTCATAGAATTAACATCAGGATATATGCTACACTACAGAGAAACTGACCAGTGAGGAAATTAAGGTCAGCACTTCACTGCAAACAGGAAAATTATTTTAAAAAAATTGTTGTGCATATTAAATGGATCTCATCCAAAATAGCAAGACTTGTTTTAAAACCAAAGAAAAAAATGTAGAAAACAATGCTGTTCACCCCCTATCCACCAACATTCTCACAAACTGAGGAGGAGGTGGTAGAAGACACATGACTGTGAGGGACATGACTGTGAAAATGAAATGAAGACTAGAATGAGATTTTCACTCTGCAGCGGAGTGTGCACTGATATGCAACTTCCTGGCAGATTAATACTGTGCGCCAGATCGAGACCCAAACTCGGGACCATTGTCTTTCATAAGCATGTGCTCTACCAACTGAGCTACCTGTTCCCACAGCTTCAATTCTGCCAGTATCTCATCTCCTAGCTTCCAAACTTCACAGAAGCTCTTCTGCGAACCTTGCTGAACTGTCACTCGTGGAAGAAAGAATAATGCAGAGACATGCTTAGCCACAGGCGGAGGACGTTCCAAAATGAGATTTTTCACTCTGCGATGGAGTGTGAGCTGAAATAAAACCTCCTGGCAGATTAAAACTGAATGCCGGACCAACACTCGAACTCAAGACCTTTGCCTTTCACGTGCAAGTGCTCTATCGACTGGAAGTTTCGAAGGTAGGAGACGAGGTTCCAGCAGAATTAAAGCTGCAGGAATGGGTCGTGAGTCATTCTTGGGTAGCTCAGTCAGTATAACACTTGCCCCCGAAAGGCAAATGTCCTGAGTTGGAGTCTTTGTCCAGCACACAGTTTCAATCTGTCAGGAAGTTTCAAAGTTAACGATACTTCAGTAGGAAGCTTTGGGTATGACATCAGTAGTGACGGATGATTTGTTAGTAGAATTTACTGAGAGAACAAGTTTGTTGTACATATACTCATCCAGGATCATCTTAATTTTCATGGCCTCTACCGTATATCTTAGAGTTGGCATTTTAATTATTGGATTTAGCAATGTTAGTGGTAGAATGTGGCTGGATGTCCTTCCTCTCACTATCTGCCACCCTCCCCCTCCCTGCCCTCCTCCAGATAGAATTTGTGAACCCCAACTGTTTGCATCTAGTGTTATTTGTTACAAAATTATGCACATCTTTTCTAAATGTGTTACTAAGGTGCAATATCAGTATTCAGCTAGTTATATGTGGGAAAGCGCCTAAAAACCACATCCAGACTGACTGGCAGACTTGTTCTCATTGTTAATCCACCAGTGCACCTTCCCGAATCCTGGAATTGGCATGCTAATGAGCACGCATATCTGGATGGATCAGTAGAGTCCTTCAGAATAAAACTTAAACAATGAATTACCAAGGACTAAATGGAGCTAAAAATGAAGTGAATATTTATTTTGTATGAAAAGCAAAATTCACTGAGAAGATCACAACATTATGAAGACAGAACAGCAAGTTATAGTGATAGACACAAAAGTAGAAACAATTTCTGTGAAAGCAACAACTAAAAGGGAAAACACGATAAAAGACAGACTGACAGGCATAGGATTAAAAAACAGCATCATCAAATGTCCTTAGAGAGGTTTGTCAAATTGATAAAACGAAGAACACGAGCAGCTGCTCGTGGGTCATCCGCTAAAATGGCATCTAAAGTACATGGCAGGTTAAGATCTAGACGCAGTGTGTTAAAATCCGGACAGGACATTAAAATGTGGCAGACCGTCAGCAATTGCCCACATGGGCAGAACGGCGCCGGCGCAACCGTCAGCAGATGGCGATGGCTGAACCGGCAGTGTCCAATGCGTAACCGGGCCAAAACGACCTCCTCCCGCCGAGAAGGGCGGGAGGAGGACGTCCAAGCCACGGGAAGAGGTTTCAAGGCCCGAAGCTTGTTGTCTGTAAGTGCAGCCCAATCGGCATGCCACAGCGATAAAATGTGCCGACAAATGACCCTGCTACAATCTGATGAAGGGACACAACAAGAAGCTGTCCGAGGCTGGAAGACCGGAGCCTTGGCCGCGGCATCTGCAGCTTCGTTCCCAGGGATACCGACATGGCCAGGGACCCACATAAAGCTAACCGGAGAACTGACGTCCACCAGCTGCTGAAGAGAGCGTTGGATCCGGTGCACGAAAGGGTGAACCGGATACGGATCACTGAGGCTCTGGATGGCGCTCAGGGAATCGGAGCAGATGACATAAGCAGAATGTCGGTGGTGGCAGATGTAAAGAACAGCCTGGTAGAGGGCAAAGAGCTCAGCTGTAAAGACCGAACAATGGCCATGGAGCCGGTATTTGAAACTTTGTGCCCCGACAATAAAAGAACACCCGACCCCGTCATTGGTCTTTGAGCCATCTGTATAAATGAAGGTCATATTGATGAACTTCGAACGAAGTTCAACAAAACGGGAGTGGTAGACCGAACCGGGGGTAACCTCTTTTGGGAGCGAGCTGAGGTCAAGGTGAACGCGGACCTGAGCCTGGAGCCAAGGTGGCGTGTGGATCTCGCCCACTCGAAAGGTTGCAGGGAGTGAAAAATTAAGGTGTTGAAGGAGGCGACGAAAGCGAACTCCAGGGGGTAGCAGGGCAGAGACATACAACCCGTATTGACGGTCGAGAGAGTCGTCAAAAAAGGAACGATAAGACGGGTGGTCGGGCATTGACAGTAGCCGACAGGCATACCGACAAAGCAGTATATCGCGCCGGTAGGTGAGTGGCAATTCGCCAGCGTCAGCATGAAGACTCTCTACGGGACTAGTATAAAACGCTCTGATCGCAAGTCGTAAACCCCGATGTTGTATGGAGTTGAGGCGGCATAAGATGGATGGCCGTGCAGAGGAGTATACGAAGCTCCCATAATCCAGCTTGGAGCGGACGATCGACCGATATAGACGAAGCAGGATGGTTCGATCCGCTCCCCATGACATACCACTGAGAACACGGAGGACATTTAAAGAACGGGTACAACGGGCAGCCAAATATGACACATGTGGAGACCAGCTAAGTTTCCTGTCAAATGTAAGACTTAAAAATTTTGTTGTCTCCACGATTGGGAGAGCAACGGGACCGAGTCGTAAGGACAGTGGGAGAAATTCTTTGTAGCGCCAGAAGTTAATACAGACCGTCTTCTCGGCAGAAAAACGGAAGCCATTGGCGACACTCCAGAAGTAAAGACGGTCAAGAGAATGCTGAAGACAGCGCTCCAGGACACGTGTACACTGCGCGCTGCAATAGATGGTAAAATCGTCCACGAAAAGGGAGCCTGATACATCAGCTGGGAGGCAATCCATTATTGGATTGATCGCGATGGCGAAGAGAGCGACGCTCAAAACTGAGCCCTGTGGCACCCCATTCTCCTGGCGAAAGGTGTCTGATAGGACAGAACCCACACGTACCCTGAACTGTCGATCCATTAAAAAGGAACGAATAAAAAGAGGGAGGCGACCGCGAAGGCCCCATGTATGCATGGTGCGGAGAATCCCCGCCCTCCAACAGGTGTCATAAGCCTTCTCCAAATCAAAGAACACAGCCGCGGTCGGGCGCTTCCGCAAGAAGTTATTCATAATGAAGGTCGACAAAGTAACCAGATGGTCAACAGCAGAGCGGCGCCTACGAAATCCACATTGTACATTGGTAAGTAGGCGTCGAGACTCAAGCAGCCAAACCAATCGAGAGTTAACCATTCGCTCCATCACTTTACAGACAAAGCTGGTAAGCGAGATGGGTCGATAACTGGAAGGCAAGTGCTTGTCCTTCCCCGGCTTAGGAATCGGGACAACAATAGACTCGCGCCAGCATGCGGGAACATGTCCCTCAATCCAGATGCGATTGTAAGTACGAAGAAGAAAACCTTTACCCACAGGAGAAAGGTTCTTCAGCATCTGAATATGAATAGAATCAGGCCCTGGAGCGGAGGACCGTGATCGGCCAAGTGCGTTTTCGAGTTCCCGCATGGTGAATGGGGCATTATAACTTTCACGATTCGAGGAGCGGAAGTTAGGTGGCCTAGCCTCCTCTGCCTGTTTGCGGGGGAGGAAGGCAGGGTGGTAATGAGCGGAGCTCGAAACCTCGGCGAAAAAGCGGCCGAAGGCATTGGAGACATCCTCAGGGGCCACAAGGACGTCATTCGCGACCGTCAAGCCAGAAACTGGTGAGTGGACCTTAGTGCCAGATAGGCGGCGCAGGCTACCCCAGACAACAGAAGAAGGAGTAAAACTGTTGAAGGTGCTTGTGAAAGCAGCCCAGCAGGCTTTCTTGCTTTCTTTAATAATACGACGACACTGAGCACGTAATCGTTTATAATTGATACAATTCGCCACTGTAGGGTGGCGTTTAAAAGTGCGTAAAGCACGTCGACGAGCACGTAAAGCGTCTCTACATGCTGCGGTCCACCAGGGGACCGGTACGCGACGTGGAGAAGAAGTAGGGTGAGGGATGGAATATTCAGCAGCAGCGAGAATGACTTCCGTGAGGTGTGCGACCTGACGATCGCAGCTTGTGAAGGTTTGATCCTGAAAGATCGCCCTGGAAGAGAAGAGCCCCCAGTCTGCCTTGGAGATGGTCCAACTAGAGGAGCACGGAGAGGGGGTATGCTGCAGGAGATGGATAACACATGGGAAGTGGTCGCTCGAATATATATCAGAAAGTGCATACCACTCAAACCGGCATGCAAGTTGGGGAGTACATATATAGAGAGGTCTAAATGGGAATAGGTGCGAGATGTGTCCGAAAGAAAAGTAGGGGCGCCAGTATTGAGGCAGACAAGATTGAGCTGGTTGAAAAGGTCTGCTAACAGGGAGCCCCTCGGGCAGGATGCTGGAGACCCCAAAGGGGATGGTGGGCATTGAAGTCTCCAGTTAACAAAAATGGTGCAGGTAGCTGAGCAATATGTTGCATAATGTCTGCCCTGGTAACGGCAGATGACGATGGAGTGTAAACGGTACAAATGGAAAATGTAAAAGTGGGGAGAGTAATGCGGATGGCAACTGCCTGCAGGCCGGTGTGCAACGTGATGGGATCGTAGTAAATATCATCCCGGACCAGCAACATAACCCCTCCATGAGCCGGGATACCTACCACAGGGGGTAGGTCAAAATGCACAGAGGTGTAGTGTGCCAAGGCAATTTGATCGCATGGGCGTAGCTTCATTTCCTGGAGGGCTACGACGAGCGGACGGTGCAAGTGGAGCAGCAACTTCAAGTCCTCTCGGTTGGAGCGAATGCTGCGAATATTCCAGTGAATAAGTGCCATCGTAAGAAAAAAAGGAAGATGAAAGAAGGGGTCACCTCGAAGGCCGCTGAGGGCCTGGCTTCGAGCGAGCACTGCCGCCGCTATCAGTAGGTGGACAGTCATCGTCCATTGGGTCTATAGGTTCATCGGCCATCTTGGGAAGATGGCCGGGAGGGGGAGCTTCCTCCGCCGGTGAACGGCCAGATGTTCGGCTACCAGCGGTGCGGCCAGGTGAAACGGATGACGGCCTGGGGCGGCAACCGCTGGGTGGCGCAGGAGAAGAAATGCGCCGTGGCGGAGAAGGAGAACTGTGTTTCCTATGAGCCTTCTTGGAAGGACGTTTGGTGGAAGTACCAGTCGAAGGCTGGGAGGTCGAGGTACGTAGGAAGTCTGCACGGGACGGTTCCTTCTTGAAGGCCCGTGCAGCTGACTTCTGGGTCTTCGTCTTAGCAGAAGCTGATGAAGGGGCTGGTGTCTGTGGGGTGATGGGAGGAAGAGGAGACGTCGACCGCGCGATCTTAGCACTGGCCGAACGGACGACCGTGGTGCTGAAGGTCAGATCGCATGTCTGGGTTGCCACCTCCCTGGTAGTCCGAGGAGAGGCGAGGACAGTACTGTATTTCCCCGCTGGGAGCAGCGTGGGCTTCCTACTAGCTAATAGCTTGCGAGCAGCCGAGGTGGACACTTTCTCTTTGACCCGAATTTCTTGGATACAGCGTTCTTCCTTATAGACAGGACAGTCGCGGGAGGATGCGGCATGGTCACCCTGACAGTTCACACAATGAGGAGACGGAGGTGGACAGTCACCCTCATGGGCATCCCTGCCACAAGTGACACATTTAGCTGCATTGGAACAAGACTGTCGAGTGTGATTGAAACGCTGACACTGGTAGCAGCGCGTAGGTGTCGGGACATAGGGGCGAACAGAAATAACCTCGTAGCCCGCCTTGATGCGCGATGGCAGCTTAATACTATCGAAGGTCAAGAAAAGTGTCTGGGTCGGTACAAGGTCATTGTTGACCTTTTTCATGACCCTATGGACAGCCATCACGCCCTGCTCAGCGAGGAAAGATTGAATCTCCTCGTCAGTCAATCCGTCGAGGGAGCTAGTATAGACTACACCACGAGACGAATTCAAAGTTCGGTGAGCCTCCACCCAGACAGGGAACGTGTACAGGAGTGTGGCCCGAAGCAGTTTTTGTGCCTGAAAGGCGCTCTCAGTTTCTAGTAATAAGGTACCGTTACGCAACCTGGTACAAGATTTGACAGATCCAGCTATGGCATCTACGCCCTTCTGGATAACGAAAGGGTTGACAGAGGAAAAATCCTTTCCATCCTCAGATCGATAAAAGACGAGGAACTGTGGGGCAAGCAGTAGTACTTTTGTCACTGGTGGCTGGTCATATTTCCGTTTTTGGGCAGAAGTCGAGAGAGATGGAGTGAAATCCATTGCGGAGGAATCCCCCATGATTGCCAGCGTCTCCGATGGCGCGCTCCTTCCTTGTGGGGACCCTCTCAGAGGGCACTCCCGCCTTAGGTGAATGTTTACACCTCAGGTCACACCTCCCGAGAAACAGACGGAGGGACCAATCGGCATGGTCAGAAGGTATCAGCGCAGGCAATCACCCCTCCCCGGGCCTGGCCTTTACCAGGGGGTACGCGCGTGCCTTACATGTCTACCCAGGGCGGGAAATTACGCCGTCACCGGCTATGCGTGCGAAAGCGTGGGTCGGCCTTCAGACGCGCACAGGGAGGAAGGAAGATGAGGAAAAAGGAGTGAGGGGGGGGGGGGGGGGGAGAGAGAGAGAGAGAGAGAGAGAGAGAGAGAGAGAGAGAGAGAGAGAGGACAGACTGTCTCAAACGCCGAGGCGCAGACCAGAGAAGGCAAGGAGAAGAAGGCAATAAGAAAGCAAGGATATTTTGCAGGGGAAAGAGTAAGGAAGACAGTGAGGTGGAGAAGAGCAAAGAAAGGAACCAACCAAAGGAAGGAAGAAACGAGAAGTGAAAAAGCAAAATGACCGCAAATAGAGGTCGTGGAACAGTCCGTCTCCGAACGCAGGTGCTAACTACCCCCTTGAGGGGGAGGGACTCCTTTTAGTCGCCTCTTACGACAGGCAGGAATACCGCGGGCCTTTTCTAATCCCCGGACCCGCAGGGGGGCCCGTTAAGAGTGATAAATGTATTTCAGGTATACATAGCATTTCATTAGTCACAATGACAAACAGTGAAGTAACTCAACAATTTTACAAAACTTTGGACATTACCTTCCATGTTGGCGCAGCTCAAGAGATAACTCAGAAACACAGGCAATTCATAATGTCCAATGTGAAATTTTGGACCAAGTATGTAAAGTAATTCAAGATATGTAAAAAGGAATGGAAACTAGAGGTGATGGTGTTTTAATGAAAAAGATAATACATCTGAAGCCAACATGATATAAAATTACACTGTAAAACTATTTGGAGATATCTAAAATGCTTCTCTTTTGAAGATGGCATTATACTACTGCCTCTAGGTGAAATGTAAAAACTAAATAGAGCAAGTTTGAAATCAGGCTTAAAGACTAAAATAATGTATAATCAACATGTCAAAAATTGTAGAAATTAACATGAAGTTGTAAAAACAATTGATATGTTTTTGTATTTAAGAGAGTCGAAGGCATAAACTAAGAGTACAGGAAAATAAATCTACAGAAGACTAACAATAATGGATTAAGGTGCTTTTGGTGAACTGTAGGGGGCAATTAAAGTGTTTCTGTTTGAGGGTGTTGCTAAAGCATGATGAAATATAGTATGATTCTGATGCGGGTATATAAGCAGCAACTGTGGGCAAAGGATCAGTGTGGCATTTGTGTCTTTCCAATGAGCGTGTAGTAAATGCAGAAACCTGCACTATGGTGATGTTATTACCAAATGCAGCCAAACAGGACCAACATGCTGCTATTCTTTTCTCGGCTGCCGAAGAATAAACACCAGTAGACATCCATCAGAGCATGAAAAATGTGTATGAGGCAGCAAGTCGCTAGAAAACAATCATCGGGGAATGGTGTGCCAAGTTCTGTGCTGGTCACAATTCGACACAAGATGCCAGACCATTTGGGAGGCCAGCCTAATCCATTACACTGTCTCCAGAGGTAGACATTCAAGCACATACCCAACAATCCTGATCTCTCCCTATGTGGTTATCATGCCTTCGATCGCTTAAAAAAGGTCTTGAACGGTCAATGATTCCTGTCAGGCAAGCAGGTACGAATTAAGACAGTGAAAAATGTATATTTAACATAAACTTAACAGATAATTTTACTCAGTGAATGATGGTGAGATGTTAATTTGGAATTGCTAGGGGAGGTGGAGAAACAAAATAGTAAATCAGGATACAGACTGGATTGTAAGACTTAATTATGATGAAAATGAAATGAAGCAGGGTGGGACGTACAGCAAGACAAATGGATAGCAGATGGACTGTGGTGAGTTCTTTGTGGTATTTAAGGAAATAGGAAACAAATGAGACAACAAAATAGTGAAAGGAGAGTGGATACAGTGGGCATTCATAAAGTTTTGAGACTTGTCTCGCAACAAAAAATTTACTAAACATTTTTGTTCAGCGAACTAAAAGTCTTCAAAATACTTATGACCCTTGGGTATCAACACACCACTGCCAGTGTTTCTTCCATTGTTCACAGGCTCCCTGGAACCCTTCACATGGAAGGCTGTCAAAGGACTTCATCAAAGCTGCCTGGACCACTGGAATTGCGTCTAATTACTTCCCTTTCAGGTCTCTCTTAATTCAGGGAACAAAAAGAAGTTTCTGAGAGGTACGTCGGCCCTGTAGGGAGGCTGCAGCAGTGTTGCCACACGGAACTTGGCCAAAACATCACCGGCGGAGAGCAACGTGTAAGAGGGCACACTGTCATGGTGAAGAAACCAATCGTGTTTGATCTCAGGGCAGACATGGTGGACTTGGTCCTTCAAATGGCGAAGCACTTCAAGCATCATGTGACAGTGACAGTCCGTCCTGCAGGAACAAACATACTTTCACCAAATTTTCATCAGTTTGCCATACTGAGGTCTCCCAATGCAGGGATGGTCTTCAATCCTCGCAGCTATCTCTGAACCTCTTGTGCTGCACGCTAACTATTTAATGTAACATGGCTTCTTCCTTATAGGCCTCCTAAACCATATCAAAAGCCCCTCTAACAGTTTTGTTCAATTTCGCACAGAACTTTATCGAATAATGCTGCTCCAAATAAAGATGCATTTTTAACTTTACGAGGTTTACATGGAGGCACTGACATGTACTCATGCCACTATCAATCTGCTCGTTCCACCATCTCAGAGGTAACTGTTGCTAGCGTGGTCTCACTACTTCACCCTATTGGTGGAATGTGTGTGTGTGCCCTCCCCTACTCAGGAAAAAATCAGTCTTGAAGCTTTGTGAACACACTCTGTGTAGCATTTAGAAACATGCAGGAGGAACATAGATGCGTATAGCCCTGTAGAGGAATCAGTTTCCACTGTAGGTATCAAATGGCAGACAACAAACAAACTTATCAGGTAGACAGACACAAATTTTACATAATTAAAAAAAAAAGGACAGACAGACAGACAGGGGACCAAAGCATTGCTTTTTTTGTAGTTAAATACCGATTATGGTTTCTCAAAATTTCATTTTGATGAACACAACCCTAGTAAGTGTTGAAACCTAGGTCAATGTACCAAACAGTTATCTGCAACTGGTTGGCTGTACAATTCCTATGTTTGAAAATTATATATGGTTGCCAAGAAATGGCCATGTTTAACACTTAAGTATAGTGATCTACACTACATTTTCCTTCATCTTTGTCAGCTTTTCATCCGTTAATCTGGATTCTGATTGATGTCTTCACCCTCCAACTTTCCTCCAATTATTTCATCTTTTCTGTCCCAAAAGAAGAAGCTGTGGTTCTGCCATGAGTATAGCTTTTTTTTTAAATTTATTTATTCTTATATACTTCTTTTTGGTTAAATTCAGTGTTGAGCCTCCTAAAGGCAGTAATTTGGAGAAATGCAAGAAAGAAACTGTAGTGTTGTAAGTTTTACACAATCTCTCGGAAGCTGTGAATTTTATAAATTCAATAGCTGAAGCAATAATTTTACCATAATCTTTCATTGCATTATCACATTTTTATCTGCCTGTACTGTACTTCATAGCAATTATTTTTCATTGTACTTTTCAGTTTCCTTACCTGAAGTGTGTTGAACAAACTAATTATTATGTACTTACCTGCCATCAGACACAATGTCTAAGAGAAGAGAATCAATATTTCTGTGCCACGCAAGGTAGAAGGCTAACGGGCCAAAATGACGAGTTGATCTTAACTTTGAGAAATGACGTGATTTCTCCACATGGTCAAAGGTTTGATCTCTAACTCTACAAAAATCTGGAGAGTCTGGATCAAACTGCACACATGCTCGATCCAGTATGAATTCATACTCTCCAGTATCGAGCAACGGCTGTAATAATAAGAAGTAGAAATGTCAGTTAAACATACATACACAGTGATAATTTGTTGACCAAAATAACAAAAGAAGCAGAGATCTGGAAAAGGCAATGAGTAACTTATATTACATTCTATTCTCATCTCTTACCCATACTGCTTACTGATTTAATGGAATAGTGACCTCAAGTTTTCAAGAATGAAGAAATGACACAGAAGCAAGTAACATCAATCCACAAAAGGCAGAGCCTAATATTCCAGGAAACTCCAATAATCCACTACCTGAGTAAGTTTCACATCTTTCTCCCACACAAATGGGCTAAGTGTCATGGGTTTCTGGTTCTCTCGCCTGTCTTATTATTTTAATAACTTCTACCTCTGTTGATCTGTTGTGAATAAGGGACAGCAGCTGGTCAAACATTTACCAATGAAAATCGCTAAACGGCCTATCTTTTGAGAAGTTACTTTATTTAGACACTGAGTTTTGGCATCTCAATAGTGCTATCTTCATGCCACTATGCATTCCATGTACAGACAATTAGATAAATTGATACTTGCATAACTGGAGCCATCACTATTTGTATTCCGTGAATCCATTTTTGGATTGTTTACTTCGAAGGCTTGACAACAACTGACTGTTTTTAAGTCTTTGAAGTAAACACTCTAAAAACAAATTCACAGAATCCAGATATTGATGACTCCAATTATGCAAATATGAATATAGGGAGCAGGATAAATGGAATCGACTGAAGCATTTGTTAAATGCAAACAAAAATGCCTTAACTGTCTAAGGTCATCCCCAATAAAATGGTACACTGTGTGCAGAGATACATTGTTCCTTGCTTAGAACAGTGAATAATAATGAGCATAAATTCTTAATGGACATGAGTGCACGTGTGTTGGCTGTTAGTATGACATAATGGGATGACTGTGTGAATGATTTCATAAATAGGAAGATTAGGATGTTAGAAGATACTACTGGCATTGTGCAAGTGGCTATGAGTTGGTTTGATGCAGTTAAGAAAAATAGTGTAGAAGTAGCAGCTCCCTTGTGAAAATGTGGAGTCTGAAGTAATTGTAGTGCCGAACAAAGCATGTGTGACTAGTAGTGTTGTTGTTTTTGGGGGAGGACACAAGACAGCGAGGTCATCGGTCTCATCGGATTAGGGAATGAAGAGGAAAGAAGTCGGCCATGCCCTTTCAAAGGAACCATCCCAACATTTGCCTGGAGCGATTTAGGAAAATCACGGAAAACCTAAATCAGGATGGCCAGACGCGGGACTAACCGTCATCCTCCCAAATGCGAGCCCAGTGTGCTAGCCACTGTGCCACCTCGCTCGGTGACTAGTACTGTGTTTTGAGGCTGTGGAATCTGGGCCAGATGCACGGGGAAACACATGCTTGTGATTATTGTGCCATGCAGAGTGGAACTGCAGTGATTTTATTGTAGATAGTATGAAGAACGTACAAGTAGCTGCTGATGATGCTAGTTGTATTGTGTATGTCATGGATAATGGGGTAGTACAGACTCGTGTGCCCGAAGGATGCACATTCCTCACCAATTCTCATGGAGTCACTTTCTCCAAACAGGTGAAGCAAGAGAAGAGGGAAAGACATTTATAAAGCTAGTGAGTGGACCGACAAGACTTAATCCTTTTAAGAATGTGTGCCAGAGTATCAAAGTGGATTTGAGGATTTGCAAGGGTATAGGTAATGGGGGTAAGAGAAAAGGCATGAAATTTTTCTCAAAAGTATAGTCAGATTCAGGGAGTCATTGTTTCACCCGAAGGAGACAGCTGCAAGTGAGACATCATTGGAAGGGTCTATTATCATTAAAGTAGAACCATTTAAGCTGCATATGGCATCAATACAATTCAATGCAAATGGTAAAGTGCCGAAAAGCAGCAGGAAGTCAACTTTGAAAAGGAAAGCTATAATGAAGTATTGTATTGCAGGCTGAAGTTAATCTCTAAGTAACTATAAGATCAGGGAGGTACTTGGAGCTATTGACCAGTACATTGTATGTGGTAGAGCTGCAAGTAGTTTGTGTGCAAATGTACTTTTAAGAATGTGTGTTTTGAGGAAACACAAGAGAAACTTATGCTTCAAATGCAAAGACCCAGTTGATGAACCAAAACAGTAGGTTAATACACTACCTGACCGGCAAAGAAAGAAGCTGCTGGGTATGACTATGAGGAAAGTAAGAGACAGTGGAATCCTAATAAATGGTGCAGTTTGTGACGTACCTGGAACAACTTTCCCCCTCCTAGCCACGATTATATGTGCAACAATGATCCAATTGACAAACCCTTTCCTGTTCTGGCCAAATAAGCCACTGGAGATAACTACTGGCCCAGAACCTTACCTTTTTGAGCAATACCTTAAACCAATACTCATTAGATAAATTTATATCATCATAGAAGGAGTGGACTTCCACAGAACAGATGTTGTAACACACCTAGCAGTACCAAGAGAAGCAGCATAACATTATGAATATAAGCATTTTAGCTACCAGTACTGTAGCGATTCTCATCGCCATTTGTGTAATTTGTGTTTTTTGCAAGTGAAAGACTGAACCACACCTAGAATTACCTGTTGCATGGTTTAGTAATGTGACTGGAAATAACAGAGAGTAACAAGTCAAGTCACAGATCTATACATTAGTAAATAAAGGGTAAGGAGTCAT
Source organism: Schistocerca americana (assembly GCF_021461395.2). Lineage (NCBI taxonomy): Eukaryota > Metazoa > Arthropoda > Insecta > Orthoptera > Acrididae > Schistocerca > Schistocerca americana. Next base: position 665,284,366 of record NC_060120.1, read on the forward strand.
CTAGGAATTAATGTAAAATATTAAGTAAATACATGTAAAGGACCATGCTTTGTGGAATTCATTTTAATTAAAGGGAAAAAATATCCAGCAATGGATGAAATAATTATGAAGATGGATATTAGTTTGTCAGAGGGAGGATCCGAGTGCAAAAATTCAGGACAAATTTTATAAAGACTGGGAGAATATTGCACAGCAGAACAGTATTAGCATGAGGAATAAAATTTTTAAGCTGTCTCGAATGACAGCTAAGCATAGCGCACCTGCACAGTTCGAAATGGTTGAGCAACAAGTATTAACACTCGGGGGAGGGGGGAGGGTTGGGTTGCAGGAACACGAACAAGCAACAACTACATTGCCACAGACTGTGCGAGAGAGCGTCAGACACACCCGATTCAGTACATCATTTCAAAGGAGGCTTAACAATATTCTATTAACAGGCAGTGTGGAGTACAGTACTTTATCATGCAAGCACCTCTCCTCGCATATTCCTGTATCCTTCTATTTTTCATCATTAAAAAATTATTTTATTAATATCACGCATAATTCCCTCTCCTGATTCATTCTTACTGGAGTGGTCTTCAAATGACTTGACAATGGGCAAAAATGGACACAGCAGTACTTGGCACAAAAATATTTCCATTGTCACAACATATTGCAAATTTGAAAAATGGAGCTGCAGACATTGCAGTTTGTTAAAAGTCATCATTCTGTCAAAATATTCAAACTACATCGCAAAATTTAAATTAAATGTGTTATCTTACATCGATACAAATGGAGTGAAAGTTGCGGAAGGCATTTCTCCATTGATCCTAATGCAATATGGTACTGGTGGACAAAAAGATAAACTCATGGCTAGAAAGGCAAGCTCCAAATCTTTCTGTGGGCCTTAAACAGAGAAATATCCTGAAATTAATAATGGTGTACTTGCTTACATAAATGAACTTCAGAATGATAGTTGTGCTGTCTCTTATGAAACGATTCAGAACAAAGCTCGCAAGACAGCTGCCACACCCATTGTTGACAGAAAGGATTTTAAAGCAAGCACTGGTTGGGTGATTCATTTTATGAGATGGCAAAATTTCAGTCTATGAAGGAGGCTACACAGATTAGTTAATCGAGTTCCATGATTACATAATACAAGTGCAGTAGCAATATGACTGTTTGCTCTCCCAGGCTGGAAATGCTGTGTTTTTGGAAATGCCACATACTACCACCCTTGCTTGAACTGGCTTAAAAAGTTTCCTTGTGAAGGTGACTGGAGCAGAGAAACTAAGTTGCACAGTGATATTGTGCATTACAGTAGATGGCAATAAACTTCCACCTATCTTTAAAAGGAAGACATTACCAGAGGAGATTACCACACATGGCATTCACTCATGAGTTCAGGAAATGGGCTGGATAACAGTAGATTTGATGGGGTTGGTTTGAGAAAGTCTGGGGAAGATGACTAGGGGCATTATAACACAAGAAGTCCCTTCTTGTCCTAGACAGCTTCAGGGGTCACCTTGTGGAAGCTCTAAAGGAGAAAATGAAATTAAGCCCCATCCCGTCATCACCCCTGGAAGTTTAATGTCCCATCTTCAACCTTTAGCTGTCAGTGTCAACAAACCTTCCAAAAAACATCTTTGACACCTGTATTCAAAATGGATGGTTGTGAGATCTCATCAACTGACTCCAGGAGACAAGATATGGAAGCCATCAACACCGACGATGTGCAAGTGGAGGTGCATGGAGAAAGTAGTGTTGATATTGTTAAGAAGAGTTTTTAGAAAACAGGAATTTCTTGTACCACTGACAGTCCCAAGGATGACATTTTGTAGAATAATGAAAATGAAAAAGATGATGCATTATCTGAGCCTGAAAATAGTGATGAAAGTGAGGTCACAGAATAATCAGAGAAAAGAAACAGTGAAACAATGCATTGCTACTATTCATTGTAGCCATTATGAAACCAGTTCTTTTGAGCCAACAGAAAATAAATACCGGTAGGTACCACTTTTTTCACAAATTACTATAAATATAGCCTTTACCTACCAGTAAATCGTTTCCCTCCCTTTCTGAATTCCTAGACGCACTACTCTACTACTCACGTAATTCCCTCTCTAATGTTTTCAAGAAAAGAAGGGGAAATAAATACCAGTAGGTACCACTTTCTTCACAAATTACTATAAATATAACCTTTACCTACCAGTAAATTGTTCCCCCCCTTTCTGAATTCCTAGAAGCACCACTCTACTACTCACGTAATTCCCTCTATAATGTTTTCAAGAAAAAAAGGGGGAATTACACATTAAAATGTGGTAACTACATCTAAAGACTACACAATAACACCTTTCGAGCTCCGAACCATGCATAAAAGATTGCTCTGAAACTAAACATTTGTCAATCAGAGAATGATGATATGCTCAAAAAGCTGGAGCAGATTTGGTCACACATGTGAGAGGAATCGCGTCATGAACCACTATATTACCCTCTCCTTCCTTCCACTCTGGGCCAGAGTTTGGTCATTCCATCTGTATCACAGATACTGTGGAAGACCAGCTCCATTAATTGCAGGATGACATAGTGACATACAATGAAGTGCTGCCAACTGCTGCCACTTTAGAGTCTAATTCTGTGAGTCCACATCCGTCCGGCTGTGGGGTGCAACTTCGTCTCTGCAAGCTGTCACTCCTACCAGACACAATGTGACTGAAGATGAAGGCTAAGCAGATATTCTGCAGATGAAGAATGCATCTGTCTGACTGCAAGCTGTTCGACTTGAGAGTGGGGCACCTAGTGCCGCCAGCCCTGGGCAGTACGAGAACCACCTTATCGGCTGTATGCTGGGACCACCTCTTGAGCTGTCCTCTGTGCTGCTGTTGGGACTTCTGCTTTCTTACCATCACACCAACCACTAATACCTCGAAGCCAGACCTAAGCGCAGCTATACTTAACGAGGGTGCTGAGGCTTCAATGGACAACACAGACATACTGGGCTGTCAAGATGCAATTCTGTCCAATACGGGGCCGTGGAAATGACCATAAGCAACACTGGGTGCTTTGACCGCAGATTTCATGGCAGGTGCTGATGCGCCACTCAGCACATTGCTGCATTGTGGACATAGCATGGCTGCTACCAGGCCGCAACGAGGAGGAGACTGAATCACTCTAAAACTCTCATCAATAAATGAATTTTAAATGAATGCTGCCTCACTGACACACTGGATGTGACACATATCCTCATCACTGCCTCGCCGCTCAACCGTCCTGTCCCCTCACAGGGAGTCACATCCAGTGCAACCCTTATAGTATCCTTCCAATGAACTGAAGTCTGCCACCTGCATTATCCATGACTGAACCTAAGTGATCTTTCTATTTCATATCTCCACTAATTGTTACACCCAGGTATTTGTATGAAATGACTGATTAAAATTGTGATTCACTGCAACAAAGTTACACGACAGAATTGACAGCCAGCCTTTATATTTATGTGCTTACAAACAAATAAAAGTACTCTAAACTATCCCAGAATTTGGAATTATTACATCCTTTCTTGTTGAGGAAAGGAGGATAGGTTTGGGGCAGTTAAACGGAAAGACAGATCTCTCAGACTCAAGTATGAGGGGAAACCACAGGGGAGACAGATATTTTCAACTTTATTATAGTACAAGAGAAAGGTATTTAGCAAGAAATGTTACAATAAGAAAAAAAAAATCATACTGCATATTGAGGAACAAGCTAAGATCCAGTACTTCAGAAAGACAGTCTTAATTTCCCCTTTGGAACCATCATGGACAAAACCTGTTGTGTGCTCTAGATGTTAAGAGAATTGTAAAGCATTTCACAGGATGATCTCCAGACAAGTCTCAAGGCAAGGGAACTAATCAACTAAGCTAAGGATTATTTAAGACTCCATCAGTCTGGGGTGCATACTCTTCATTGTAAGCATAGACTGTAGAGAAGTGCTTTGGCCAGACACAATGTTGCAGGTTCCAGGTCAGATATGTGCATCTTGGGTACGAAGAGACTGTGATGTTATGCAAAGTGGTGACTGCTGGGACTAAGTTTTACAGAAACACATAAAATTAGAGCAAATGGCGGCCTTTATCTTGGTTTACTAGGTCACTGAAAGGATTCTACTTGAGGATCTATATTAGTGACAATACTATTAAGTGCATAATGTTGAGGCATACAGGCAGAGGGTGGGTAGGATAGGGGGACATAAGCTGGTGCCTTACTGATACTGCTTGGATTCTCACACAGCGCCTCTCAATTGTATACGTACTGTCATTGGCACACAGGAAAGGGTATACTGTTCTACATCAGAATAAAATGAGGGCTTAATGTTACTTCAGTATTTGACTGGAAAAGGAGCAGGAAAAATCATCAAAACAGTTTGTGACAACTCACTTGATTAGAAAATCAAGATATTACTACAGAAAGTTTTGAGAGCTTTTCCATAAGAGGATGTAAGTGCTTGACCATTCGGTGCATTCATAAATGCCTAGCAAACGATACTGAGATAAAACAGCCACTGATCATGCACAATTTAATTCACTATTACTGGTACCCCACATCAGAAGCAAGCATCATCACCTAATCAATGCCCTGGTGCCAAAACATTATGGATTAAAAGCACAGTTTGGTACCAAGTTTAAACACATGAAAAATTGGTAATTTTGAACTTAAATATGGGTAGTTTGTGGCTGTTTTATCAGAATACTAATTGTGATGGTCACTGTGTCCCTGGCACATGATGTCTGCATTTGCTAGCAAATGATGGAAACACTGTTTTCACTAAAGGGGCAGAAGTTTAACTCAGTGCCAGTCAGAATGCTGTTATGCATAAAAAGTAGAAGACTATTTTTAGAGGCTTCCACCAGCTCCTGAAAGTGGAAATCAATGCATTAATATATGGGATGCACATTTGTTGCTAATCTTTTCTTGTAAAAGATGATTTCACATTTAATCAATAGGTTGGGCAAAGTGAGCACCAAATACTACCCAAGACAAACATTTCTACTCAATATAACTGTTACAAAACTGGATCTGATTTTCTGGTCCTAAAATGTTCTTTGGATCAAAGGAGATTCCATTTGCCCTCATTTCTTGGAATGCCATCTCTCAAATACTAAACCTTAAAGAAATGGCCATAAAATATGTAGTCCAGTAGATTTCTTGCAAGTACCAGTGTAATATTCTACCAACATGAATTATATTATCCCTTGAAATAGTGTGGAGATGTACGGAATTCTACGATGCAACTAGTTATGATATAAAACTTTTTTTATAAACATTTCACTAACTTTCCTACAAAAAACATTGTTTTGATTGGTCTCAACAGATAAATGTCAAGTAATCTACAATAGGAATAACTTGAAAACATACCTTAAGGTGTTCTTCTTCAAACATATGAGGTGTCCTTAATTTGCGACCAGGAAGAGGAAAGTAGATTTGATTGCAACGGAAACGTTCATCTCTGTCCGCATGTCGTAAAGCACCATCTGGGTCTCGAGCAACAATCAATCTGTCCTATGGGACAAGCACACAGCATATGACAATGCACACACACAGCAAAAAAAAAAAAAAAGGGGGGGGGGGGGGGGGAGGCAGAAAATTCAGTCAGAGCTACTGACAAACAACTGACGAATTGAATCAGCATTATTAGCTCCCTGCTACAAAAGCGTTACTTTTGCTTTTGAGTTCTTTCAAAGCAAAATTTTTTTCTGATGGGTGTCTAGGCAGTACAGGGCAAAGAAGGAAATTAAAATTCATTAAGCAAAAGTTTGTCAGTTGAGCCAAAGTTCTTAGCAAATTGGTTCCAGAGAAATTGGGGAAATAAAGCCATGGTAAATTTTGTCTCATTATTTCTGAAGTGAGCTGCTTTTCCTGAATCACTGGTAAAACAAGGAAGAAGATAAAATCATTTCATTTCAGTATTGGCCTGGAAATTGCATTCAGGCTGTAAAAAGCAAATGACTTATAGGAAGAGACTTATACAGAACAGTAAACACATCAACTACTTCACCTATTTATCACCCCCCCCCCCCCCCCCAACACACACACACACACACACACACACACACACACACACACACACACACACACACAGTTGGCTGAAATGACAAGACAGAACATCTCCGAAAGAATAGAAATATTTAAGAATGTGATCTCATTTTTCACATTCTAGGTTTCTTAATATCCACTGCTGTCACACATGATCCACGCTAAGCCACCTACATCTATACTCCGCTAACCATCTTATGATGTGATGGAGGGCATGTTGCGCACCACAGTCACTTTGTCCACTTTCCTCTTTGTCGCAAATGGTCCCCTGGAAGAACAATTGTTGGTAGGCCTCCGTGTGAGCTCAGATCTCTCTAATTTCCCCTTCTTGGACTCTTCATGTGGTGAATGTATGAGAAATATATATACATTGGTTGGCTATTTTAGCTAAGTATGCTTTCATAATTTTAACCGAGATGCACAATACCTCTCTTCTACCACAAGTCACTGGACCTGGATGAGCATGTCCATGACAGTTTAGTGCTTACTAAACAAATTCTCTAGTAACTCTATCAGTTCTATATGATAAGCAGGGGTGGCACTAGGATTTTCGGACTCCAGATAAGCGTTCAGCATTCTTAGCTCCTTCCTCTATTTACTTATTTTAAACTTTGATTTTCTGGATGAAGTAAAAACAAATTAATGTTAGAGCATCAAAGAATGCCTTTCTTAAGAAACTTTTTTTAATTCTTGAAGTTTACATAAATTCCATACTTAATAAAAAAATATCTTCTTTCTAGCTTTTTTTTAGATGTAAACTCTTTCATTATCCCAGTATAATGTGCGAGCTAACTTTCACTCCACTGTGATCATAGCTATTCCAAAAAGCCACTCTTGCCACATTGTAGTTCTAAAGCAATTCTTAACTCTTGAAAGAATGGCCATTCTGCTTGGGTAACACTAACAGGCGAAGTAGAAAATCCATAAGGCTACCATTATGATTGAAATATGTTATTAAAAATGCACTTATGAAAAGCACTGAGGAGCCACAGAGGAGGAAGTGGCTCAGATACAAATTAGCTGTGTGACAATTTTTTGACTGCAAATTTCTTTTTTCAAATCTTATTTATCAACAACTACGCTCTACAAAGATGCCATATTTTCTACGTGCTTTGATAGTGTAGAATTGTATAGGCTTAGCAGTTCCATAAAAAATCAACTGTGTACATTTACAGCAACATGCCTGGAGGTAAAGTTTCCTATGATAATATTGAATACCTTTAGTTTCAAATTGTTCTCCACGGTCAGGTTTAAAGGTTGTTCTGGTTTTTCACTACAAGATATATATAATTTTAGGGTGCAAAACTGCTACATCAATGGGAGCGAAACTCCAGAAGGAGGTCAACTAAAAATGGAAGTAAATCTTTGAAAACTGCTATTGAAGGGGAGTAGGTAAAAAGTGTCTCACCGTCCATGGTTGAGAGTAGTGGGGACAAAGCATGGGAGGATCACCACTTAAAAGATGTCGAAGATTAAAGAGACAGTGCCCAATCTGGAGTCTAGTTAAAATTACCTTCTCCCGATGACGAGGCCAGGAGGAAGAAGTCCAAGCACAGGGAAGAGGTTTTAGTGTGTGTCTCTCTCTCTCTCTCTCTCTCTCTCTCTCTCTCTCTCTATATATATATATATATATATATATATATATATATATATATATATATATATATATATATATATATATATTATCCGCTTATGGCATCAGATGTATTGGACAGCCTGGAGAACAGCATAAAGCTCCACAGTAAAAACTGAACACTGATCAGGAAACTGAAACCTAATAGGGTTATTGCCAACAATACAGGCACTTCCAACACCAGAGGTGGTCTTTGAGCCGTAAGTGTAAATAACTGTGGCATCTTCCATTTGTGCATAGAGCAGCAAATGCCCAACGATAAACAGGGGGGGGGGGGGGGTGGTACTATACTATCCTTGGGAAGGTGGTGGCACACATTATTTGCAAATCTCAGACAACATATTCTTCTTCCTCCAATTTTTACTCCCTTGTCATCTAGTGGGCATTCGTCATTCATATTTTATTGTAATTGCAGAATGAAAAGTTTAGGAGTCAGGTAGCAGCCTTTCCTTATGCCTTTTCCTAGTCCTGCCCAATTAGTATTTACTGCTCTGACTTTCACTGATATTTTTTTATTTAAATAAACTGAGGTTATAAGCTGTCTGTTTTTCCAATCCACTGTTTTTCGCCTCATTATAGTTGCAAATTTATCCCAAGTCACATGATCTAGCGCCATTTCCTGCTCTGCAAAACACAAATGTACATTCTTTCCTTTTCAATAAACCACTCTCCCAAAATTTGCAAGAGTCCAAATGCATCTTTTGAAACTCTACACCATCTAAAACAAAATTGCTTCTCACCCAAGCCAAATTCCCCTCTATCTCCTTTTACAGTCTTTTATTATTAACAATATGCAATCAAATAAACACACCAGCTGCACATTTTGTTTCTCTCCAAAAGTGGTCGAAACTGGCTGTGGCATTTAAAATAAAAATGTAAGTATGACTTGAGTTTATTCGAGTGTATATCAACATTATAGCTGCAGAGCTTGCACCCACATTGCCCCCAAGATGGACAAAAAATAAATGTTATTAATGATTCTTAACATGACTTTGCTGCATGTGAATTAAAGTTAACTTCCCTGTACCACTGCATTTCTTGGTTCCTTGTTTCTTTGATACTGGACTCGTTACCATTACCAGAAAGTCTTCTGGCCATTCACCACTATCATATAATTTGTTACATAACCTCAATATTTCTCTTACTCTTTCTTGACTTAAAACATTTCAGTGTTTCACCTGGTATTGTATCTGTATACCTACAGCTTACCCATTTTCATTGCATCTAGTGCACTCTCCACTTCTTCTATTACATTTGGTGATCTTTTCTCCTCCTCAATGTCATCATTATTATCGTCATCATAATATACAGTGTTTTACATTTCAAGTAATAGAGTTGTTGGCTTGTAATGTGTGTTACAGCTGTTTTACATACTCTTTAAATCTCTGAGGAATGCCTTCATGATCTTTGTACACTATGTTCTTGTTTTCACTGAAAATTTCTATAACAACACTTCCTTGTCTGTTTTCGTACCATGTTGTATTCTTTACTCCACTGTGCAGTAAATCGTATTATCCCTTCTTTAATTTTCAACTGCACTTCAATCATCTTTTAGCCATTATTTACTTTTTTTATACCCTGATATGTTTATCTTTTCTCTATGCATGTCATTATTCATCAAGTGGTTCATCTTTTCTTTCTTGCATCTTCATTGTTCTGGTTTTTGGATTTTCTTCTCTCCTCTTGTCTTCGGTGTGATGCCTGGTTTTTTCCTCTTTTCTAGTTTACATATCGTATACTTCTCTACCCTGCTTTTATGATTCCTTCTTTCAGCACAGTCCAACAATCACTAACATTTTTTGATGGTTCTTTGTCTTGTAATGAGTTACTAAGCTAAAGTGATAGCATTTCCTTAACTCTTTATTTTCTTGATCTTATCTTCTCCAGGTCACACTTCTTCACCACGACAGTCTTCTTCAGTTTTTTCTTACCTCTGCTGTAAGGAAATTGTGGTCCCTGTTTAATATCTGCACCTGATAGAGTCCCACTTCTGCTTTCTTCCACCTGTCTTAAATCCATTTGGTTTCTATATTTATCTCATGGTGATTCCCAGTCTTGATCCTCCTCCTGTGATTTTTGAACCACATATCTATCTCTACTAGCTGTCTTTCCCTGCAAAAGTCAACAAGCCATTAGCCTCTGTCATCCCCCTTCTGAAACCATGAATGCCAACTATGGTTCCTTCCTTCCCTTCTCCCACCGTGACATTCCAGTTGCCCATTGCTATTTTGCATCGTCCTTGATTATTTCCCATTATTTTCTTTATTATGGTTCCTTTATGAGCTGATGATCATGCTCTGAAGCTGGTCTGTATACCACGATAATAAATATGCCTTTTTGTACTCCTTTCAGCCTCATCAATAATCCTATCTCACATTTTCCATGTACTTAGCCATTTCCTTTTGTCATAATCACTACTACTCCATACTTCCTCTTATTTATACTTTTCCATCTCTCTTTTAAGGTTTTCCATTATGTAGCAGTGTCCTGACATTCCAGATAATGATTCTTGTTTTGATATTGAATCTCCTGTCACACTGTGCAATACAAAAAAAGTCAGAATTCCAAGAACAAGGTGAGGGCAACTTGGAGCATTACTAGGTTGTGTTGTTGTCATCACTCCAGAGACTGGTTTGATGCAGCTCTCCATGTTACTCTATCCTGTGCAAGCTTCTCCATCTCCCAGTACCTACTGCAACCTACATCCTTCTGAATCTGCTTAGTGTATTCATCTCTTGGTCTCCCTCTACAATTTTTACACTCCACACTGCCCTCCAATACTAAATTGGTGATCCCTTTATGCCTCAGAACATGTCCTACCAACTGATCCCTTCTTCTAGTCAAGTTGTGCCACAAATTTCTCTTCTCCCCAATTCTATTCAATACCTCCTCATTAGTTGTGTGATCTATCCATCTAATCTTCAGCATTATTCTGTAGCACTGCATTCTGAAAGCTTCTATTCTCTTCTTGTCTAAACTACGTATCGTCCATGTTTCACTTCCATACAGTGCTACATTCCATACAAATACTTTCAGAAAAGACTTCCTGACACTTAAACCTATACTCGATGTTAACAAATTTATCTTCTTCAGAAACGCTTTTCTTGTCATTGCCAGCCTACATTTTATATCCTCTCTACTTCGATCATCATGTTATTTTGTTTCTATAATAGGAAACTCATTTACTACTTTAAGTGTCTCATTTCCTAACCTAATTCCCTCAGCATCACCTGATTTACTTTGACTACATTCCACTATTCTTGTTTTGCTTTTGTTGATGTTCATCTTATATTCCTTTTAAGACACTGTCTATTCCATTCAACTGTTCTTCCAGGTCCTTTGCTGTCCCCGACAGAATTACAATGTCATCAGCAAACCTTAAAGTTTTTATTTCTTCTCCATGGATTTTAATTCCTACTCCAAATTTTTCTTTCATTTCCTTTAGTGCTTGCTCAACATGCAGGTTGAATAACATCAGGGATAGGCTACAACCCTGTCTCACTCCCTTCCCAACCACTGCTTCCCTTTCATGCCCCTTGACTCTCATAACTGCCATCTGGTTTCTGTACAAATTTTAACTGGCCTTTTCCTCCCTGTATTTTACACCTGCCACCTTCAGAATTTTAAAGACAGTACTCTAGTCAACATTGTCAAAAGCTTTCTCTAAGTGTACAAATGCTAGAAACATAAGTTTGCTTTTCCTTAATCTATCTTCTAAGGTAACCTGTAGGGTCAGTAATGCCTCAAACGTTCCAACGTTTCTATGGAGCCCAAACTGCTCTTCCCTGAGGTCGGCTTCCACCAGTTTTTCCTTTCATCTGTAAAGAATTCATGTTAGTATTTTGCAGCCGAGACTAATTAAACTGATAGTTTGGTAATTTTCACACTTGTCAACACCTGCTTTCTTTGGAATTGGAAATATTATATTCTGCTTGAAGTCCGAGGGTATTTCACCTGTCTCATACATCTTGCTCACCATATGGTAGAGTTTTGTCAGGGCTAGCTCTCCCAAGGCTATCAGTAGTTCTAATGGAATGTTGTCTACTCCCGGGCCTTGTTTTGACTTAGGTCTTTCAATGTTCTGTCAAACTCGTCATGCAGTATCGTATCTCCCATTTCATCTTCATCTACATCTTCTTCCATTTCCATAATATTGCCCTCAAGTACATCGCCCTTGTATAGACCCCTCTATACACTACTTCCACCTTTCTGCTTTCCCTTCTTTGCTTGGAACTGGTTTTCCATCTGAGCTCTTGATATTCATACAAGTGGTTCTCTTTTGTCCAAAGGTCTCTCTAATCTTCCTGTATGCAGTATCTATCTCACCGCTTAGTGATATATGCCTCTACATCCTTAAATTTGTTCCCTAGCCATCCCTGTGTAGCCATTTTGCACTTCCTGTCAATCTCATTTTTGAGACTTTTGTATTCCTCTTTGCCTGCTTCCTTTACTGCATTTTTATATTTTCTCCTTTCATCAATTAAATTCAATGCACCTTCTGTTACCCAAGGATTTCTAGTAGGCCTTGTCTTTTTACTTACTTGATCCTCTGCTGCCTTCACAATTTCATCTCTCAAAGCTACCCATTCTTCTACTGTATTTCTTTCCCCCCATTCTTGTCAATCATTCCCTAATGCTCTCTCTGAAACTCTCTACAACCTCTGTTTCTTTCAGTTTCTCCAGGTCCTATTTCCTTAATTTCCCACCTTTTTGCAGTTTCTTCAGATTTAATCTACAGTTCATAACCAACACATTGTGGTCGGAGTCCACATCTGCTCCTGGAAATGTCTTGCAATTTAAAACCCGGTTCCTAAATCTCTGTCTTACCATTACATACTCTATCTGAAACCTTCCAGTGTCTCCAGGCCTCTTCCATGTATACAACCTCCTTTCACGATTCTTAAACCAAGTGCTAGCTTGATTAAGTTATTCTCTGTGCAAAATTCTACCAAGCATCTTCCTCTTTCATTTCTTATCCCCATTCCATATTCACCTAATACTTTTCCTTCTCTTCCTTTTCCGATTATTGAGTTCCAGTCACCCATGCTATTAAATTTCCATCTCCCTTCACTATCAGAATAATTTTTTTCTCTCTTCATACATTTCTTCAATCTCTTCATCATCTGCGAAGCTAGTTGGCATATGAACTTTAACTACTGTGGTAGGCGTGGGCTTCATGGCTATTTTGGCTACAGTAATGTGTTCACTATGCTGTTCGTAGTAGCTTACCCGCACTCCTTTTTTGTTTTTTTTTAGAGGTCTTGTTCCTACCGCCACCGAGCTTCACTAATTCCCACTATATCTAACTTTAACCTATCCATTTCCATTTTTAAATTTTCTAACCTACCTTCCCAAGTAAGGGATCTGACATTCCACACTCCGATCTGTAAAACGCCAGTTTTCTCTCTCCTGATAACAATGTCCTCCTGAGTAGTCCCCGCCCAGAGATTCCAATGGAGGACTACTTTACCTCTGGAATATTTTACCCAAGAGGACGCCATCATCATTTAACCATACAGTACAGCTGAATGCCCTCAGGAGAATTAGAACTGTAGTTTTCCCTAGCTGTCAGCCATTTGCAGTACCAGTACACCAAGGCTATTTTGGTTAATGTTACAAGGCCAGATCAGTCAATCATCCAGGCTGTTGCCCCTGCAACTACTGAAAAGGCTGCTGCTCCTCTTCAGGAACCATGCGTTTGTCTGGCCTCTCAACAGATTCCCCTCCATTGTGGTCGCACCTACAGTACGGCTACCTGTATCGCTGATGCACGCAAGCCTCCCCACCAATGGCAAGGTTGTTCATTGGCAGGGGGGGAGGGGGAGGAGGGGGTGGGAGGGAGGGAGGGAGGCATGAGACAAATATAATCACTACCATTAATGATATTGAACTCCCAGAGGGCAGTAGAATCAAGACAGATGGTACAAAATTAAAGTCATTGGCTACTATATTCAATGAATTCTTCCTAACAGTAGCTGAAAACACAGACAAAAACTCGTTGATCCAAAGCAGATACAGTAACTTACCTAGACCGGCAGAGCATACTAAATCACCAGACATCAGCCTTGCCATTTCGTATGTTAGAGACATCACAAAAATCATTAGGCCAGTAACATGTAGTAACTACTGACTATGATAGTATCTCAGCCAAAGTACTAACTAAATTCTTATGCCGACTTTGTAGTGCCAGCCTTGAGTTACCTTTGTAACCAGTCAATGAGCCAAAACGAAAGACTGAAATATGCAGTAGTAATATCAATGCACAAAAGTGTAGATAAGCAACTCACCTCTATGACCAATCTCACTCCATCCTGTGTCTTCAAAGTTATTTGAGTAAGTAGCTTACAATAGAATAATGAACAACCTTTCCGAGAATAAATTTTCAACAGGTCAGTTTGACTTCTTTACTGATAAAGTAATATATATATATATGATCTCTCAGAGTCAATTGTAGCAGAACTGAACACCAAAAATATCCTGTTGACATTTTCTGTGATCTTGCCAAGGCCTTTCGCTATGTAGATAATAAAATTCTGTTAAGCAAACTAAAAAAGGCATGGCATAGCACCCTCCCCTTGCATGGAAAAGGTCATATCTTGAAAACAGAAAACGGATGGTCACATTAGCAAAAGGCAAACAGGAACAGGACACAATAGTGATTTACTGGGGGCACTGGAATACTCTTAAAAAACTTTAATGTTTGCTAATGATACAAGTATACCCACAAAAGGTCTGATAACATCCATACCAGACACAGCCCAGGGGACTAATGGAAAAGGCTCACAATGGTTCACAGCCAACACTTAATCTTGCAAATTCTCATATTATCAATTACAAACATATAAAACTAACTTACAGTCACCAGAAGTGCAGTTAAATGGACATACACTGGATGAGGCTCTGTGTGTGTTCTTGGATATCCAGATGGCTAATAAACTAAGGTAGCACCAGCATGTGGATATGTCAACTGAAAAGCCAACTTCTGCCTGATTTCAATGAGAAGTCTCCCTCACTGGTACTTCCAGTTAACATAAAATGATAATTATTCCATAGAAGCATGCAGTAAGAATACTGTATACAACTGATAACTGAAAATCTTGCAGAAACATAAAAGTTTTCTGGGTATGGTACTGTGTCTTAATGTATAAAATTACTGCTGCTGGAGACAAACCAACATTTTGGCCATGGTTGCAGCAGCCTTCTTCTGGGTTTACTGGTGTGTTCTAGCTATGTAGTGTAAATTATATTTTGTTGTCACTGTTCACTGCACATAAAATTACGTCATAATTAAAAAAAAAAATTCGTTTCATTGGTCGCATAAGGAAGAAGGAGAGGGAACTTTATTTACTGACTGAATAGGCAAACATCTTTGCCAGGTTGGGGTACAGCCTGTCCTCTATAGTGGTGCAGGATCCGGGACATGCTAGGCTCCACTAACGTCATGGTGGATGCATTACACACTGCATGTGTGTGCAAGGTAGAATGCGAATGTGGAGAGGCACACATCATGGAGACTGGCAGGCCAATAGCAACGAGCATTTGGGAAAACGAGCGCCATATTCGTCTAGGGCAACACAACAAATCTACAGTGGCAGAACATGAGCAAGACAACAGAAAGAAATAAAAATTCAGCGAAGCCTATGTGTTGGCTGAGCAGCTGGTTATGACGAAATGCAAAAATCAGAGAGGCCATCGAAATACTAATACACCCTAATAACATGAATAGAGAGAATGGACTCAGGCTTGCCCCATCTTTGCTGCCAGCAATCAGAGGCCAACAGACCGCACTGTCAACACGAGGCACAAGCACTACTGGCGAGTAACTGCCGCCGCATGGCCGACGTCCAGCATTTGGTAAACAGCAGCCAACTTCTCATTCGACAGTGACCACCATCATGGCACATAACACAAGAGCCAATAGACAACAGAGGTTACGTTCTCCCTCCATCGCAATAAACTATTAAAATAAAGTTCCTCTCCTTCTTCCTTAAGTGACCAATGTAACAAACTATCTTTTTAAAATTATCACATAGTGGCATGCACAGTGAACAGTAACAACAAAATATAAGGGACGCTGCATAGCTAGAATGCACCAGTAGACCCAGAAGAAGGTCGCTCCAACCATGGCCAAAACATTGGTAATTCTCCAGCAGCAGTAGTTTTCCACATTATGACGCAGTACCATACCCAGAAAACTTTTATGTCAGCTGACTCTGGTTGCGGAAGCCTAAGCAATTATATCCTGCAGAAGCCTTTCACAGGACCTAAGGATCCTCACACTTATATGCCGGTACATGTACTCCTTAATAACACACACACACACACACACACACACACACACACACACACACACACACACACAAAGTAATCAAGAAGTAATTATCTTTATCATCAATCTGATTAGACTGATTATAGTCATAACATCTTGTTACTCATAATACACTTTACTGAAGTAGCTGACACTTGTTGCCTGGGCCTGCTAAAGTACAACTTAACGCATTCCAAATCCCTGAAGGCACTTCTACACACACACTCCACAAACCACTGTGAACTGCATAGCAGAGGTTATGTCCCATTGTACCATAGCAGAGGGTATGTCCCATTGTACCAGTTATTAGGGTTTTCTTCTGTTATGTTGACAGATGAATTGTGGGAAGAATGATTTTACACGCCTCTGTACTTGTTGTAATTAGTTTAATCTTGCTTTCACAATCCCTAAGGGAATGATAGATAGTGTGTTGTAATATATTCCTAGATTCATCAGTTGAAGTTAGCTCTCAAAACTTTCTTAGCAGGTTTTAATGGGACAGTTTCCGTCTATTTTTGAAGAGTTTGACAGTTACTGCTAAAACATCATGCATGAGTTTATAAGAGTCAAAAGCTAATTGCACTGTACATAACAGAGGTGGGAGTGGGGATGGTGAAAAACATACAGGTCAAAAAATGAAAGGCGTACAAAACTAAAATGGAGTGAAGAAAGGAGTAGTTACTGTGAAAAAATGCTGAGATGGAAGGAATTACAGTAAATGAAGGTCAGGTGGGCGGTGAGAACCAAGGACATGTTCTACCGCTTGATCCCACCTGCAGAGTTTGGAGAAACTGGTGTCTGGGGGAAGAATCCAGATAGCTCATGTGGTGAAACAGGCACTATGTCGCAACTGTCGTGTTGTAGAGCATGACCTGCAAGAGGATATTGTGTGTTGCCAATATACACCCTCTGCCTATGTCCATTCATCTTAACTAATAACTTTGTGGCAGTCTTGCTGATGTAACAGGTCAAACACTTTTTACATAACAGCTGGCACATGACGTGTGATTTCACAAGTGGCTCTCCCCATGATAGTATATGTTTTGCCAGCTACACGGCTGGTATAGGTGTTGGTAGGAGGTCCTTTTCCTTCACTCCCCTTCTGGAAGAAGGAGCCACTGGCTCCGAAAGCTTGCATACTTAAACCTTTATGTGTGTTCTCCTGCCACTGCTTGGTGAGTAGATTTTTTTTATCTATCTAGTCTCATTATATTGTCAAAAACTGATTATTTTCATTGTTAAAAAGTGTAACTTTCAATGCACATTTAAACTTTCATTTTAAATGTCTTACTTACTTTAGAAGTAACACTTGAGTGTTGATTTCCTTTTCTTTTCATGCAGTTATTGTCTTCAACTGAACTACAACTAGTTCTCTGACTTCTATTATTGACTCTTTGGTGGGTTTATTATGGGATATGTTAGTACTTTTATAATTTGGGAAAGGAATACAATATGACTTTATTTTATTCAATGGCCCATTCTGTACAAATGAGTGTCCATGTAAATTCATATATCAAGATTCAAGGTGAGAGAGTAATTTAAGTATTGCACATTGTAATTTTCATACACAGGAATATTTTTCACATATGAAATTATAGTTCAAAACTAGTAGCTACCAAATGACATAACTTGCTGACTGTAATCCATATTTTCTAGTGTGAATGCATTATTTGTTTGAAAACCAGACAAAATGCCATAATCAGACATAATTCCATATCACAAACAGAATGGCCTCCTCAATGAAAACCAGCAGGATTCTGGATACCAGGCACACAAAACCCAACTCAGACTTTTCTCTCATAATATCCTGAAAGCCATCTATCAAGCCAATTAGATGCGGTATTTCTTGACATCCAAAAAGCATAAAAGGTGGGTGTTTTATTAATGATATCTCTCCTACTGGTGATAATAGAGATCCTGAGTAGGGACGTCAAAACAAAGGTGTGAATTGAGTTGTAGTTAAGAAAATAAATGCCCATTTAACGGTGATTTGCTCTGCCCATGTTAATTTTGCTAGGTGGTTAGGGGACTGCTTTATTTCATTTCTAATTGTCGTCCACTACTGAAGTAATCTAGTGCGAACCCATTTACATTCCCTTTTGTTAGGCCCAGATACTAATTAATACCTTTTATCAAAATGTGCAACCAATACGTGGTAGCTGGTTTTGCATTGATAATGTAGAGATGATTCACTCTCTTTTAGTAATCGACTTTAGAAACAGTTATTAAATTAAAATATTTTTTTCTTTCAGAGATAATTTGGAGGAGGAGCACAAGAAGAGGCAGCACATGTTTAGGGGCAGATTAAACAGAAGATTTCTCATGAGTAGAGTGGCTATTTAATCCCAATAAGGTATATTGGCCACTCCACAAAACACTATAATTATTCCACTAAGTAAATATTAATTAAAACAGATCCCTTAACATACATAAGGTAGTGAATAGTATTCTTTCATCTGTGTATCAGCACAAATGCCTCCTGGGGTGAGGGGCGGGTGGGGGGGGGGGCTTAGGGTGCAGATGCTGGTGGTCTCCTGAAACTGAATAATTCTGCATCGTAATTGGTTGACCAGTTGATCAGAGGGAGGGGACCAAATAACGAGGTCATCCGTCTCATCAGATTAGGGAAGGATGGGGAGGAAGTTGGTCGTGCTCTTTCAAAGGAACTACCCCAGCATTTGCCTGACGGGGTTTAAGGAAACCATAGAAAACCTAAATCAGGATGGCTGGATGTGGGTTTGAACTGACGTCCTCCTGAATGTGAGTCCAGTGAGCTAACCACTGCACCACTGTGCTCGGTGCATCATAATTCAATTAATCATAGAGACAGGAAAACCCACAGGAATTTCTAGCCCTCTAGGAGAAAGAGACTAGAACCAGGGAGAACACAGAATGTTACACCCATCCCCATAACCTGCAAGTTGAAACCAGAACTACCAGTGGGACTCAGTTCATCTGTTGAGAAAACTGCTGAGTTCCGTATCAAGGAGAAGCAAACACAGAAGTGTAGGAGTGCATTAAAAACAGTTCAAACATACAGTGAATAATGGTACCCCTTAGGGAAATTGCAGCAAGGGATCAGAATGAATACCATTTCCACTCAGTTTGTATGTGTAGCATACTTATTCAACATGTTGAAAAGCTATTCTGGCTTCTGTTGAGGAAACAGGGTATAATCAACTGCAGATTGTGGTGCACACTGGGAAGGACAATGCCTATTGTCTGGGGTTCGAGGTCATACTTGGATAATTCCAGCAACTGGCAAAAAAGGTTGCGAATGACAGCCTTGCTCAATGAATTTCAAGGAAGTTCATACTCTGCAAAATTTCCCCACTCTGGTTCTGAGGCGATTGAAAGGTTTGAACCTGAGACTGAAGATTCCACGACAGGCTTGGCTGTCTCTTCCTAGACTTGTGCCATAGAGTTGAGAACTATACGGTGCCCCTAAATGGGTCCGGTGTACCCTAAACATCAGAGGCTGCTGCCCAGGTAGCTGACTGTGTGTGGGACACATAAGGGACTATTAGATTAGGTGACTCTTCATCTACTCCAGAAAATGATAGCTGTAGGAGACCCAGAAGTAGCAGTGTAGGATCCAAAGAAATTGTTCAAACTGAACTCTGCTCCAGGGCCGAGTAGAGCCCTATTAGATTCTATACTCAATTTACTGATCAGTTAGCCCTTCTGTTGACTATAATCTATCACAGATCCCTTGAAGAAAAAACTACGTCCAGTTCTTGGAATAAAGTAAAGCTCAAACCCATTTATAATAAGGGTAGCAGAAGCAATCCATAGAACTACCATCTGGTATCTTATCATCTATTTCTTGTAGGACCTTAGAATGTACTCTGAGCTCAAACATAATGAGCTACCTTGAAAAGAATGGCCTCCTCCATGCCACCCATAGAGCAAGTGAAACCCAACTTAAACATTTGTCACACAACATACTGAAAGCTATGGGTCAAAGTGATCTGACAGATGCATTTGATTCACTATTGCATCTACGCTTATTACCAAAAGTACACAATTGTATCGCTTAACAAGTGAAATTTGTGACTGGATTGATGATGTTTTGGTAGGGAGGACACAGTAAGTTATCTTTGATAGAGAGTCATCAGTAGCTGAAGAAGTAGCTTCAGGCATGCCCAAGAGAAGTATGATAAGACACCAGCTAGTCAGGCTGTTTTGATTCTTGGTAGTGAGACATATTTTTAAAACCTATTACAAAACTGAATGTTCAACAAGTAATGGAGATACAAGGTGTACATAAAGTCCGGGAACACTTTCAATTATTTATTGCACAAGAACCGAACATTGTATAGATATCATACATACGTCATTTTGAAGAGAAACCCTGAAAGTTTACGTACACTGCCACAGCATAGTTTGGTAATTTGCCGATTGTCAGCTCTAGTCGCAAACATGGCAACCGTGCTGCAGAAGGGGACAGCTGTTCCATGAAATTTCCTCCCCAATTACCAGATCTCACTCCATGTGACATATTTTCTGTGGGGACACACAAAAGATCTGGTGTATGTACCGCCTCTACCACGTGATGTAGTTTAGCTCCGGGAGAGAACACCTGGCAGCAACTGCCACAGTCGACGATGCAAAGCTGGGACGGGTATGGCAAGAATTTGATTAACGTTTTGACATCTGCCACGTCACTCATGGTTTGCATATCAAATGTTTGTAAAAAAAAAGAACTTTCAGAGTTTCTCTTCAAAATGCAATATGCATGACATCTGTACAATGTTTAGTTCTTGTGCAATAAATAACTGAAAGTGTTCCCAGACTTTATGTACATCCTACACACAATATGGTAGTCACTAGGAGAGATGCTGCTGCTGCTGTTGTTGTTGTCTTCAGTCCAGAGACTGGTTTGATGCAGCTCTCCATGCTACTCTATCCTGTGCAAGCTTCTTCATCTATCAGTACCTACTGCAACCTACATCCTTCTGAATCTGCTTAGTGTATTCATCTCTTGGTCTCCCTCTATGATTTTCATCCTCCACACTGCCCTCCAATACTAAATTGGTGATCCCTTTATGCCTCAGAACATGTCCTTCCAACCAATTCCTTCTTCTAGTAAGTTGTGCCACAAATTCCTCTTCTCCCCAGTTATATTCAGTACCTCCTCATTAGTTACGTGATCTACCCATGTAATCTTCAGCATTCTTCTATAGCACCACATTTTGAAAGCTTCTATTCTCTTCTCGTCCAAACTATTTATCATCCATGTTTCACTTCTATACAAATACTTTCAGAAATGACTTCCTGACACTTAAATGTATACTCAGTGTTAAATTTCTCTTCTTCAGAAATGCTTTCCTTGCCATTGCCAGTCTACATTTTATATCCTCTTTACTTCGACCCTCATTAGTTATTTTGCTTCCCAAATAGCAAAATTCATTTACTACTTTGAGTGTCTCATTTCGAATCTAATTCCCTCAGCATCACCCGAGTTAACTTTACTACATTCAATTATCCTCGCTTTGCTTTTGTTGATATTCATCTTATATCCTCCTTTCAAGACAAGGGGTAAAATACAGGCAGCAAAAGGCTATTTACAATTTGTACAGAACCCAGATGGCAGTTATATGAGTCGAAGGGCATGAAAGGGAAGCAGTGGTTGGGAAGGGAGTGAGACAGGGTTGTAGCTTATCCCCAACGTTTTCAATCTGTATATTGAACAAGCAGTAAAGAAAACAAAAGAAAAATCTGGAGTAGGAATTAAAATCCATGGAGAAGAAATAAAAACTTTGAGGTTCGCCGATGACATTGTAATTCTGTCAGAGACAGCAAAGGAGAGATGATATATCAAACAAATTAATCTGGGGACAGAGAGGAGTGTGAAAGATTATTCTGACTAATATAAATGAAGCGCAGGTGGAAAGAGGTGGCAGCAGCAGCATGGATGCATATCAGTCATGCACAGAGAAGGCTAATGGAGATCTTAAGCCAGCAGTGGATGTACAATGACCAACAGTTGTTTAGGAAATGAAATTGTTAATATACAACAAGTTGGATTAAGTTAAAAGCAGACTAGAGGAAGAATGAGAACTAATCTTAGTTTCGAGCAGTCAGGAAATGAAGAGTTTACCATTTTCAGTATGACATTAAATAATGTTATCTTGACCAGTTACAAGTAAATGTATACATAATTTTGCGCATTTACCAGTAGTTTACGTTTATCATAATCTTATTTGCAATGAATGTTACCAAGTATGAATTTCTAATTATAGATAAATATCAGAAGTGCTATAAGCTATTTTGTTCCATTACTTGCCTCATTGCAAACACCAAATGTGATATCCGTAAACAGGAATTTTGAATCACAATAGCCTTGTAATTCTGGATCCTTACAAATCTCTCGACGGACGTCTGGAGTTGGTAAAAGGAAAGGTGGCATCTGCAATCGTTCTTCAGCCCGCTGCCATGCTTCCTCTACTGCCTGTTATTGAAGAATGGGGTGACAATTTACATTTAAACTTAATAAAGATTCACAGAAAAGTTACGTAGAGACCCCCACCCCTCACGAAATCTTAGTTGTGGTAACACACTGACCAGTAGTGCAGCTCAAGGTCTAGATTAGCTGTGAACATGACAATTTGGTTATGAGATGGCGAAGCCAACAAATGTTAAAGCAGAAAATCTGATTGTGGTAATAAATTGCAGGGTAGCAAAGACTATTGTTTAAGTTTGTGTTGTACTGAAAAATGCAAGGTGGGTCCAATACGTAACTTTTACCTATATTTGTTGTCACACACAAGAAACTATTTTTCAAATATTTTCTGCAGTGTATACATAGAAGAACATATTTGGCTCTACATGTTAATATATTATTTCCCTAATTTCGATATACATTACAACTGGATTGCCATTATGCTATTTGATCGATAATCTACAACATAGTCTCCAACATAAACTGGCAAATAATATGGGGATAAATTGGGGGGGATTTACAAACATGTTGCGCATACACCTTAATTGTTTATAATTATACAAAAGAAAGGGTGACAAACAAAAAACTGCCTCTCAAGGTATTTTCGTTCTGCTTTAAAAACCTATGAAATGGTGCCTATACATAAGCACTACTGTCGCTGGTTGGAAAGTTGTTTCACAGATGCCAATCTTGAGTTTTCTAGATTCTGACGAATAAGGCATCTTGCTGATTTATATCATTAGAACACATAGTGTAATTAAAGCCAAAGCCTGTTACGCCGAAACAATGTACATTTGACTTACCTTGTTTACTTCTTCCGTTGACATAAATTTGTATTCTGGTTCTTTTAGATCCTTTCCTTCTTTTCTCGCTCTGAAAACTTTATGTAAATCAACCCTTGTCAATTTCTTAAGCAAATTTTGCACATCTTTGTTAAAGAAGAACGGTGCTGGATCTCTATCTGCAAAGAAATGAAAAGCATTAATTTTCTCTTATGGAGCACTGCGAATTACTAAAATAATTACTTTCAGTCAAATAACGAATTCGCTGCTATTAATCGTAGAAATGAGGCATAGAACAAGAAACCAATTAACATAGTTACTCACCAGCATCAGTTCTCGCTTCCGCGGAGAAACGTCTGGCAATGCTCAATCTACAAAAATGCGATTCCCGTAAGTTTGCTTGCACTAGCCTGTACGTGAATGATTTAAACAACAGTCTAAAGTTGCCGGCCATGGTTTGTTTTTGTTTACACCTCCATGGTCTTTCAAAGCAGCCAGATAATACCGATGAACCACTTCGTATGTAAAGATATACGGAAGCTTCACAAGGACGATCGCGACTTAGGTGTCTGACAGCACATTAGCGCAATAGCACCAGCAATGGCGAGAAAGCAACTGTAAGATTAACGTCCGTTTTTAATCACTTTTCTAGTTAATTATCGAAATATTTATTACATTTTTGCGTTTCAAGCGCTAGTAAATTTTCAAACGACGTGAATGATCATGAAATAAATGTAAAAACCGATGAATCTCACTGATTAAATGGCATAAGCTATAACTTATTCGTGAAGAAACACTTTCATCTATGTGTGCAATTTCATCTTTCTCGCTGAAAGCGTTAGAAGATAAACACGCATTCCATGCATGAGAAGCATGTATTTATTTTCTCTGTTCTTATTATGATAGACACTTACCTTGACATGTAAGAACTTTGTATGGAGACTAATGATTCTCGCATTCGGGAGGACGACGGTTCAATCCCGTCTCCAGCCATCTTGATTTAGGTTTTCCGTGATTTCCCTAAATCGTTTCAGGCAAATGCCGGGATGGTTCCTTTGAAAGGGCACGGCCGATTTCCTTCCCAATCCTTCCCTAAAGGCCCGTCCACACGCAACGATCTGTCTGCGCAAATGTCTGCGCACATCACATCTGCGCAGACAGATCGTTGCGTGTGAACAGAAGATTTGCACCAACCTGAGGTGTGTGCAAACCTGGAAGTTGGAGTTGGAGGTTTGAGCGAAACCACTCAAATCTGTCGGTTCAAACCACATCTGCGCAGACAAGTTGGAACGTGTGGACAGGAGATCGTCGCAAATCTGGCGCGAAACAGCTGTTTGCTCAGTCTAGTGTTTGTATTTGTGTGCACAGGGCATTAAAATGGCTGATACTCGTCAGTGTTCTAGAGAGTTTGTAAGTGAATTCATTGAAATATACAGAAACCACCCATGTTTGTGGAAGATTAAAAGTAAAGAATATAGTGACCGAGACAAAAAGACAGCAGCATACAATGCTCTAATTGAAAAATTGCGGGCAGTTGGCGCCTCGGCAAACAGAGAAACGGTAATAAAAAAATAATTTCGTTGCGAACTGGCGAAATTATTTGCGGATGGATGTCGAAACTTATAATTATCTCTTAAAGCATGTAACCCCTCATATTATGAGAAAAATACTTGTATGAGAAGGGAAATTTCTCCTCATGAACGCCTGGCAGTAACATTAAGATCCCTAGCAACAGGAAGGAGCTACAATGATTTGGAATTTTCATCTGCAATATCGAAACAAGCATTGAGTGAAATAATACCCAACACATGTGAAGCTATTTACGCTTTCCTGAAAGATGAGTTCATGAAGGCAAGTCAAGTAAATTAGTCTGTCAGCGAACTGTTTACCGAAAAGAGTTATCCAAAGTTCAGAAATCTAGAAGGTCTGGTGTAGGAGTAGATCAAGTATACCAGCCAACGTTATGGTATTTTGATCTACTTGGCTTTCTTAGTGATCAAGAAACGCCAAGACCAAGCAGGAGTACAATTGAAGATGAAATTGGAGTGCCAATGTGCGAGGAAATGGAACACGAGGTTATGTAAAACAAAACAGGTTCGCCCTGCAACTCTCGCAGTAAATTTACGTGACAAAACTGCTTTCGCTTTAGCAGCCACTGTCTGCACCATTTTGACCGCTTTCTCTGTTTCCTGCGGTTGGTCTGAATGTTTTTTGCAACACAAGTTGTGAACACAGACCACAACAGAACTTCCTCCATTTCTATTTTTCAAAATAACTGAATTAAATTTTGACGTTTTCGGGGAGCGTAGTCGCTTGCCACTGATATTTCTTTTCTACACCGACAGATGGCGGGCGAGTAGTAGATTGGGGTTTGTGTCGTGTGAACACACCACATTTGCAGCGATCTTATGCATGTACAGACATCTGCGCCGATGTCTGCGCAGACAGATCGTTGCGTGTGGACCGGGCTTAACCCGAGCTTGCGCTCCGTCTCTAATGACCTCGTTGTCGACGGGACGTTAAACACTACCCACCACCACCACCACTAATGATTCGCTCGGTCTTACACTCCACTCAGGTTTCGAATACACGGATATTTTTGTTAACGTCATTACTTTTGCTTCAACAGCGAATGTGTTAAATATTTTTGACGTTTGTGGCTCAGATGCTGCAACAAGCGTGAAATTGGTTTCCTTCTATGTTAGGAAACAGTTTTATTGCTTTTGACAAGTTTCTTCTGCTGGCCATTTTCGCAGCAGCTGTATACTAATTACGCTAGCTCAAAAGAAAAACTCCTTTTGCATGGTTTTTTTAGTTGATGCACGACGTCTTTCTGCAAAAGGTTAGGTCTTCTGCTGTTTACCAGCAGATTTTCGTTCTTAAATATATGTGTGTTGCACGAAAACCATGAATGAACTGTT
This sequence comes from Schistocerca americana, assembly GCF_021461395.2. NCBI lineage: Eukaryota > Metazoa > Arthropoda > Insecta > Orthoptera > Acrididae > Schistocerca > Schistocerca americana. Next base: position 665,310,503 of record NC_060120.1, read on the forward strand.
ATGTAATATGGTGGTTCACACCTCCCAGGGTCCTTAGAAGGCATTAAAAAAAAAGCGAATGCGGTGTCTTGTTGTTGCAGCTGTTAATTGCGCTACAAAAATCGTTCTACCAGGCAATCTAAACATTATGATTCGCTTTCGCAAGATTACACCAAGCTCGGCACACTGATACTACAGTGGATAATAAGAAAGAGGCAGAGTTTCTTTATTTATTTATTGAATTTTTTGCATGGAACCTCCAACTGATGACTTTTGCAAACGACTTTGCAATTTTTTACACACACACACACACACACACACACACCCACACACACACACACACACACACACACATATATATATATATATATATATATATATATATATATATATATATATATATATATATATGCACTTATTAAGTTTTGTACAAACAGAGAACACACACATTATATGCTTCAGTAATATCATATGCATGGTATCAATATTACTTATAAAAGACAAAGGACTCAGATATTAGATCATAATTACTACAAATGTCCAGTGTTTACACAACAAAATATACAGAGATTCCTAATTAGTTTAGTATTACCATTCACTCAAAGAGTACAAGCACTTAACTGTGTAAATGTTCTCAGTTTCACTTTGAATAAGTTCCCTTTGTGATGCATTATAGAGTTTAGCAGTTTATTACACCATACCTGGCCATTAATGCATGAACCATTGTCTGTTGTATTTAGCTTAGTGTTTTGTCTGCAGTAGCAGCCTGTCTCTTTCTTGTATTATAGATATGAATATCAGAGAACTCGGTTGATTTTTTTTTATGTGTCACAAAAAATGTAATTAATTAGTAAAGATACAAGATGTTGAGGTATTTATGATTTCACTGAAGGAATCTTTGTATCCTATTCCTTGGATTATCCTGATTGTACTTTTCTGCAGGGTCAATATTCTGTTGATATGTATGTTAGCAGCACTGCCCACATCTCTATCCCATAATTAATAGTTGTTCCATAATAAATTATTTTTATTGTCTGATGAGAAACTACTTTTGATAGCAGACTAAGTAGATTTAGTGAACTACCGATTTTATTGCAAGTGAAATTGATAAATTAACCATCATAGATTTTCATCTAGGTAAATACTGCTCAATTCCACCTATATTACTGACACAGCTTGACTTGTTCACACAACATAAATTCCAATCTATTGTTTGAGTGCTCACTTGCCATCTATCAATGTAGCAAAGAAATTGTAGTGGCAGCGACTATGCTCTCATAACCTCAAAGTGTATTCATTTATTCAGAAATGGAGGAAATTCTATTATGGCATTTGTTTGTAACTTATGTTACTAAAAAAAAGTAAACACAATGTGAGACACAGGAAGACCAGTCAAAATTATCTAGACATTGGCTGCTTAAGCGAAGGTGGCTTTACAACATAAATTTACTTTATGAGTTGCAGGGTGAACCCGACTATTGGCGGATTTATTTGAGGACGGAGTTGGAATTTTATAATTAACTTTTCACAGTCATAACTTCTCATATAATTTGAAAAACTACTTGTATGAGGATATCAATTTCTCCACATGAGCAGCTGATGATGATGATAACACTCCTGTCAACAGGAGTTGCAGGATCTAGAATTTACTACTATAGTTTTGAAAGAAGCATTGAGTGAAATTATATTCCAACAAATTAAATTTTGTTGTTGAATTAAGTACCATGCAGAGAGACGTGCGTATCTTTCAGCTTGGTGTCTTAAGGTGGATGGAATAATTTTATTATTCTTTTATATGAAACAAAGGAAGCTCCTTGGAGTCCTACTTACTTCACAATCATTCTTCTGTCTCAATACATTTAAGATGGCTATGTTTGTAGCTCTAAGTTAATTGTGAATAACAATCTTGCCACTGAGGTAAAATGACTTACTATTTATTGAATATGTATGTTAAAATCACTAATTATCTGTACAAGTTTCTTGCATTTTTCAGCGGTTTAATTGCGCTGAGAACCGAAAATTTGGTGATATAAAGACTGCGTGCATTGGCATGCTGTCATATGCATATTTGCATGCTTTCTTGTTGAAACTGCAGTGTAAATTGTTTGTTATATGAAGTTCGATTATTCTTGCTGTAGGCTGTGACATATTACATGGCACTATGCTGTATTCTAATAGGGTCAACCATCATCCAATGTATCATCTCTCATAGCAATCTATGCACCTGGTTTCATCATAATGGGAAAAATAATGGTAACAATGCACAGAGTCAGCTTCAATGATGAGTTTGTTCAAATTATATCTTAACTGCAAATTAAACATGATCATTCACTCTCCCACTGCAGCCTTTTGTGATTTATCTTACATCAGAGCAGATGGTATTCTGGGACGCAATGCAGTCTATCATTTCGTCTTTATGTTTATATGATTTACAGGATGAAAAATCACAATACCCAACATGTGAGAAACTATTTATGCTGTCCTAAAGGATGATTTCATGAAGTCAAGAAAGTACTGCACCTTAATCCTTACAAGTTAAGGATAATATTTTTACAGTTCTAGACATATTTCAGATACAGAGTATTCTTAGAATACATATATGTGGCCAATGAACTATATTTTAGTTTGTTTCAGAGTCAAGATTTTTCAGTTTCCTGCCTGAAGTGTACTAGCAACTTTTGTGGCAGAAAATAAAACTCCATTCTAAGCCTAAACAGGAAGTCACAATATATCTAGAAAGTTTTACTTCTAGCATTGTGATAGTGAATTCCACAGTTACCACTAAATCAATCTTGTTATGAATCACATATTATAGCCTGTTAGGAAGTAAAACAAGTGTAATAATTGCTATGTCTCCGAAGGCACTGCTTCAAGATCTTACATTAATAGCTTAAAACAATACTCATCTTTAGAACTACAGGACGACATTTTATTTGCTATTCTGTCACGTAAGATTATGACATACAAAAGTACCCGTTTGCTTTTGTTCTATTGTAGAACAAAAGCAAACTGGTGCTTTTCATTTATTATTATAATGTTGTTCTACCAAGAACCGATGGAAGATTCTGTTAATACATACAAAAGTACTTAGTGAAAGTGTTCTAGTAACCCCTGGCCCCAGATTGAATAGATTTCAATACTTTACTTAGATCTTTATAGTAAACAGTCTTTAAAGAATTTTTATAAATAATGTGCCGCTTCCCTGTTTCCTGTACGGTCAACCACTCGTAATTTCTCTGTTAAAGTATAACTAGTAGCTGCTTTCTTATCTCTGTCACTGTATTCGCTGCTTTTAATTTAACACAAACATGTATGACTCCTATACATTTCGATGAATTTTGAGATGAACTACCTAGAAAACTGACGTGTATCTACTATTTTAAAATTCACTATGTGCACACAGACAAGCAGCATCTGACCAAGCGCCAGATTTGTAGCGATCTCCTGTCCACACTTTCCAACTAGTCTGCGCCAGTGTTATTTGACCCACAGATTTGAGTAATTTTACTCAAACTACAACTCCAACTTCCAGTTTTGTGCACATCTTATATCTGCACAAATCTACTGTTCGCACAAGAGGATCCATCTATTCATATGTGACGCGTTCAGACATTTGTGCAGACAGATCGTTGTATGGGGATAGTCCTGTTGTGCATTGATTTCGTAGATTTGCACAGATATGAGATGTGTGCAATACTGGAAGGTAGAGTTGGAGGTTTGAGCAAAACTGTTTAAATCTGTGGGATCAAATACCATCTGTGTGGACAAACTGGGGCATATGGACAAGAGATTGCTGCAAATATATGGCTTGAAACTTGCCTGAGTCAGATTTTTGTTCAGTCTAGCGTTTATCATCTTTATGTACACAGTGAATTCTAAAATGGTTTACACATGTCATAGCTTTAGGGAGTTTATTGTTGACTGCTGAATTTATGGAAACAGATAGCAGCATAATGTGTTTGTGGAAAGTTAAGATCAAGAAATACAGCGTTTTGTTAAGAAGGCAGGTGCTTTTAATTCCTTAATAGAAAGAATAAGAGCGGTTGCCCTATGGAAAGCATAGAATTAGAATCCTTTCATACTTACTGTTCCTAAAATGGCCAGTTATGCCTGCTTTGTGCTTAGAAATCTCTCTCATTATGTTGACCAGCGTAAGGGACTGATAACATACTTCCATTCAATATTGTCATGTGCCATGGCTTTTGTGTTAGTGTAACTAAAATGAAAAGGTATTTATTCTACAGAAGCGTGCAGTCAGAATAATGTGTTAAGTTGATAATCAAACATCTTACAGCAATGTCTTCAAGTACTCAAGTATTGTCATACTTGAGGTACTTCAACAGATTTTTTTCCATATTGGAATACATGGTTGATAACAAGAGTGAATTAAAGGCAAATGGTACAGTTAACTACATCAGAATTAAGAATAAAACATTTCAAATAGACTAACAAATCCTGTCTAGAGTTCAGAACAGAGTTTTAATTTTGGAGGAAACTTTTATAAGAAGCTATGGATAGACATAAGACTAGAGGTGGGTCGAACTCGTTCATTCCCATGAACTACTTCATTCATTTCACTCTTTGCCGTGAAGCGTTCAAATGAAGTAGTTCATTCGTGAAGTACGGAAGCCTAGCGAAGTTGCCCAGTTCGCCGCTCAGCCGCTGCTACGCTCGCTTCGCCTCGCTCGTACAATAAAGCTCCGTAATACTTCACAATTTTACCAACAGATGGCGGAACTATGGAGTAACGTAAACGCAACGTTTTACGCTCTTACAGCGTCTGAGTTATCTTAAATACAGTGTGGTCGAAGGGGACAAAGGGCGTTTCTGTCTGTGTCCAAGTGTCTGAACAATTTTATCTTGGACTTTACGCCCGTGAACGGCACCTTGTATTTTAAAAAGTGTTTGGCTCCGTTTATATGTCCACCATCTTTTTTCTCTAATTGTCTTCATTTCTATCTTTTGTGTTTCTCTGCGGCCAAAGAGCGGCGTAGTATGCTGCTGCAGGCCTGCCTGTATACAGGTTTCAAAATGACAATAAAGAAAAAAAAAAGGGGGGACAAAGGAAAGATAAACAGAGAAGGCTGTCACATATAAAGAAGGTACTACATTTAATCTTGCTCGACATTTTCTCATGAAGCGCCCAAAAAAGTCTTTATCTGCCAAATGAAACATTATTTGTTGTATTCATGAACTGAAAAATAGGGCTACCAACGAAATGCAGTCCAATTTTATGTTCCTTTTAAAATTTAATCCAAAATAGAATGAGTATGTTTAACACTGTCACAAAGTCTATATACCTACGTTAAGTAATTATTCAGAAGTTTTCCTGTAGATTTTATTTTTGTTGACAATAATAACCCACTAGATTCAAAACGTAAACTGTCACCTGTAGTCACTGGTACGATTTCAGGTAAAATCCCTCTTTCAGTGTTATTAACAAACCTTTTATTTTCATGTTTGCTGTGCATGCTCACACAGATAGCCACTTCGTTTCTATCTTTAATATTCATTTGTCTGCAAGCGCTGCCAACGGTAGGCTACCCGTAGACGCGAAGTTTAACTGCACAAGTAGTCACGGGTAATGATGTCAGCACTGCAGGTAGCAGCTGACGCTGCCTTCTCCCCACCCCTCGCCTCCTCCGCCCGTCCTAAACCTATCGTTCCCCACAAACACCGCGTGATTCGTCGACAGGCAGGACAGGGAGGAGTTAAGTGATGGGAGGAGGAGTGAAGAGGGAGAGGGGAAGAGAGTGAGTGAACGAGAAAAAAGTGTGGAGTGTGCTATCTGTGAAGAGTTTGAAGTACCAGTTCATTGAAATTGAATGGTTAGTTCACACTTCACAGGAGTGAAGCGTTCATTTGAACGACTCATTCACGAGCACCCCATCACTACATAAGACAGGGAATTCAAAATCCCCAGATACTCGAAGCACTCCTATAACCTATTAGAAAATACTGACATGCCTAAAATGTAAGTACTGTCTATAACTTGTCACAATTGTGATCTTAAATAATTGAGATACTTTAGTTAACTTCATTAAATCCTCATTAAGGACAGTGTGTCTAGCTGGACATGTGTTTGGTATTATTTCTCTTCGTTTGTTTGGAAATCAGTGTCGAAAATTCTAAAACTTTGTTACTACTTCCAGTTGCCAGTAATTACAGTGCCACCATTGGTCGTTCATCTGAAACTACTCTCCTCCCATGAGTATTTTGACATGTTATATGAGGAGTTAGTGCACCAATATATGTTTATGTGTCTCCATGTCTGTTCACATGTAAAACACGAAGTAAATTAATATGTAACAACTGTCATCACTTGAGGAGCCACAGTCTTGACCATTTAGGTCGTTCTTTCCACCTCTTACACTTTCTTAGCATATCTTAAAAGCCTAATGTAAACACAGTTACAGAAAAATTCCTACAGTACGAGTTAATATCATGAACTAAAATACCCTATGTTTGAGAGTAGCTGCTTGCAGCTGAAAATTCTTTTCTACACTTGCTGATGGTGTGTCAGCAGTAGATTTAAACTACAGTATTCAAAAGTGTACCATACTAGCCACATGGAGAACTGTTGTCACAGAGTGTAACAAAAATGAAGAGGAGTGATGTAACTGTATATGTTAACTGTTTTTGAGACTGTGCTATATGGATGCACCAAACTGGTATTTGTGCAGAGAGACCATTATGTGTGGATTGGCGTCAACTTTATGAATCTATTATAGTAATAAGTGTATTACATTAACATTTTTTTGTGTTTAACTACTTTAAAACGAAAATTGCTTCGTATTTGCGTATCATTATCAGGCAAGATGAGTCAATTAAAAGATGGTGCACACCAACATTGAATTATTTGGTCTTTTCTACTATTTGTTGGAGAGTAAATATCTAGTTTACAGTTGACTTTCCTGGTTGTGAAGTGGCATTGATAGCTTCCAATAATGTCTTCTGCTATAGGTGAAAGTCTACTAAACAGGATATTTGATAGTACTTTACATATAATATTTAAGTGTGTTATGCCTCTGTTGTTGCTGCATTCAAATAGATCTCCTTTATTATGCATCAGATACACTATCCCTGCACTATCCCATTCTTCTGACAACTCTTCCTTTTCCTAGATAAGGCACACAATCTTGTAGATCCTACAATTTAATTCAACTCCTCCAGCTTTCAATAGTTCAGATGTTATATCGTCAGTCCCTGGTGCTTTATTGTTCTTCAATCTGCAACTGCTTTATTCACTTCTCCTTGGGAAGGAGCAAGTACTATGGTATCATCTTCTGGAGTGACTGGGATATCTTCAATAGGCGATTCTCAAGCATCCAACAGTTCACTGAAATACTCTACCCAATGCTCCAATGCCTCTTGATCATCGGTTAATAGTGTCCCATTTTTACTTTTACACAGAGTGATGTGCAGCTTAAATACTGTTCTTTCACTATTAATTTTCTGATAAAATTTTCTAACATAATTTGTTTTCCAATTGTCTCCAGTTCTTCAAACTGCTTTCTTTCCCATTCCCTTTTCTTTCTCCGATGCACTTCCTTCTCTTCTTTCCTTTTATCTTGATAATTTCTTACTGCTAGATGAGTATATGCCAATGGCCTTGCCACAGTGGTGACTCCGGTTCCCAAAAGATCACTGAAGTAAAGTGCTACCAGGCTGGACTAGCACTTGGATGGATGACCATCCAGTCTGCCGAGCACTGTTGGCAAGTGGGGTGCACTCAACCCTTGTGAGGCAAACTGAGGAGCTACATGATTGAGAAGTAGCGGCTCCAGTCTCAGAAACTGACATCTGGCTGGGAGAGCAGTGTGCTGACCATATGCCCCTCCATATCTGCCTTCACAGCCTGTCGGGAGGAGTTCAGTTTAGTTTAGTTTAGGCAAGTACATGATTTCTCAAGCATTTTCCTGTAGGCCAGATTTTTCTCCTGTTTCATCAAACCAGGAATTCCTTGGTGGTTTTCCTTCTTTCCCTAGCACTTCTTCAGTTGCCTTAATGACTGCATCCCCGCAAGCAGTCCATTCTTGACTTAGGTTATCACTTGCACTAGGGGTGCATAATGCAAGATCCTCAGCAACCTCCTCAGATTATGTTTTGGAGATGTCTTCATTTTTTAGCTTCGATACCATATACTTACTTTGAGGTGTTCCTTTGACTTTTGTTGCATTGGATATCCGAGCTCTTAGTTTCGCAATTACAAGGTTGTGGTCTGAATCTACATTACTCCCCTGTATGTATGTACATCTAGTAAGTTTGAGGAATGCCTGTTGTCAATAATTACATGATCAACTTGGTTGAAGGTAAGCTGATCAGGGTTACATGATGTTGTTGTATGAATCCTTTTGTGTGGGAACATAGTGCTACCTACAGCCGTGTTATGTAACAGTGCAAACTGAATGACTGTGGCCATTGTCATTTGTGTATTCATGGAAGCTGTGCTTTTCTACTGCTGTGAGGAAAAGGTCTTCTTTACCACAATCTGTGCATTGAGGTTTCCAATAATTATTTTAGTGTCATACACAGGGCATTCAATTTTGGTGTGCACCATCTTTTCATTGACTTTAAATCTGTATATGACACAATAAACCAGGCCGAACTTCATGAGGCAATGTGGCAATTTCAAGTGACTGGAAAATTGGTGCGTTTAATAGAGGTCACCCTAGAGTACCCCCAGTGCACCACGTGAGTGCAGTCCAGGCTATCACCTCAGTTTCCCACTCGAACTGGGCTAAGGCAAGGAGATGGCTTTCCTACCTACTTTTCAAAGTGGACCTTGAAAAAGTGGTATGCGAATCGGGTATTCAGACAAGAGGTACTATCTACTTTACAGTTGCTGGGATATGCAGATGACTTGGATTTAACGAGCAGGACACTTAAGAGATCTTCAGAGTGTATTTTTAGGTCTAAGACTGAGTGCAGAGAAGATGGGCCTGAGAATTAATGAAGGAAAGACGAAGTAAATTTGTAATGGAACTAATTAACCCTTACAGCCCACAGTAACCCTTGATGGATTGACATTTGAATGAGTGGAATGTTTCATGTATCTGGGCTCAAAGATAGAAACAAATGGCACCACCTTTACTGAAATTACGGCTCGTATAAGTGCTTCTAACCGATGCTACTGTGGAATGTTGCGACATTTTAAATCTAAGCTTCTATCACGAGGGACTAAGCGCCAACTTTACAAAACGCTGATACGCCCAGTACTTACTTATACTTACTTATGGCACAGGAACACGGACAATTAAAAAGCAGGGTGAAAACAAAGTGAGATTACATGAAAGAAGTATACTGAAGAGGATTTTTGGACCTGTATTTGAAAGTGGGACCTGGAGAAGGCGAAGGAATGATGAAGTTTATGACTGCTATAAGGAGAACGATGTGATCAAGTTCAGAAAGATGGGTTGGACATGTAATGTGACTCGATGAGACAGATCACGCAAGGAAAGCCTGCTGCAGTGAACCTGGAGGAAGAAGAGCAAGAGGACGGCCTAGGTTGAGATGGAGCTATGAGATTGGAGAGGACGCTGCCTGAGTCAGTTGCCGTATCTGGAGGTCCACGGCAAAGTCCAGAGAGGAATGGCAGAAAATTGTTGAGGAGGCCAAGTCCCACTTCAATATGTAGGGCCAATGGAAGAAGAATACGAATAAGAAGAAGAGCAAAAAGGCAAAATGAGTGGAGCACGATTGCATTTCCTTTCTTCATCTCAGAGACGATCCAATATCTATAATCGATAATCTCTTCTTGTCCTGCATTTTGTTGAGCATGTAGTTGTCTCACTTAGTTGTAGACATAGTCAAACCACATTCAGGTTATTTTGCACTAAAATTTCATCCTGTTTCGCTTCTTTTTCGAATGTATGCATGTACCTCTCACATATCAGTTTGAAAATCCATTAATTGAAAAGTTTTTTTCCTTGACAAGTTATTGAAGATGCGAATTATTAGTCTGTGTACAAAGCACTATATTACCTCACAGGGTTGGGGTTAATAACAGTCTGGTGAGGTAATCTATATAAAACAGAGTGTTTCGTGAATTCTTGAGTGATTTTATTGCAGCAGGCTCTCAGTTACGCGAAGAACAATTTATTTTACTTAAATTATAACATTTATCTTCTGTCAGCCACAGTTATAAACTTGATATTTGATGAGGCCAAAAGTTATTTGTCACTGTGTGCGCGAAACTTTTTCTAATAAATGTTGCACCATAGACTTTTTCAGAGGTTGGAGAAATTATGATGGAAACCCTTTTATACCCATACGAGACTATGTTCTTATTGGGCTCAATGGATACTCAGCCTGGAGTTTGCTGAAAAATATTCATACCATTGATCGTAAAGAACCTGTTCCAATTCTGGATTATGACAGCTATTTTTCCAACGCAAGCCACAGGCCGTCGATAATACTGAAATCTGACAGTTGAGGAGGCCACAGAAGAACTAATTTTTATCGCCGTCTTAACAAAATGTCTCATATGATCACAATGCAGTGGTACTGTAGAAAACAGAGTAATCAGTGAACAGGCAACACCAAGTTTGAAGGCAGTGTTACAGCTGATTGGAAGAATGTGTATAACCTGACAGGTGTCAGTTTTAAATTTAATGAATTTATTTATAGATGAGTTTCTATCAGTCTTTAATAGCTGTTGTCCCAAGAAAACAACAATGTTTGGTGCTAATAAGATTTCGAAAAAGCACAGGATTACAAAAGAAATCAAAGCATCATTTTCAAGAAAAAGAACATTGTCCGAAATAGTTTGGACAAAGAATAAAGTAGGACTGATTTCATCTTACAAGATATACTGCGCTGCATTGAGGAATGTTATCAAAACATCCAAATATCTTTGTAAAATGTCTTACATAGCAAATCAATAACTCAGGAAATAAAAATTAAATCTGTCTGGGCAGTGGTTAAAAGGTAAACCAGGAAAAACAGTTAAGGATCGCAAGGACTTGGTTATTAAAGAAAACTACTGAATAAGGAGTGAAGGCAGCCAGGTAGACAATGCATTTAATAATCACTTCCTTGAAGTAGTTCAGAAGACTGGTATGGACAGCTCAAGAGATAACAATACAATGTAAGCAAGAATCATTGTCTATACACACAGGCAAATTACAATACTCCATATTCCATCAAACAAATTAAGAATGTAATTAACTCTCTAAAACCAAAAACTCTCACAGAGGTGATACTATCTCGAGTAAAATACTAAAATATTATTCTTCATATATATGCAATGTTTTCTGTCATATATGCAATACATCAATACCAAAGAGGATATTTCTTGACAGACTGAAATATGGTATTGTCAGAACATTTTACAAGAAAGCTAATAAGAAAGATATTAATAAGTACCATCTGAGCTCCCTATGTACCTGGTTATCGAAGGTACTGAAGAAAACTATGTATGGAAGGACCATAACACACCTCTTTGAAGGTGAATACTAAGTCAGTCTCAGTTTCGACTTCAAAAGGGTCTCTCTACAGAACATCCTATTTTCAGATTCACAAACAAGATTATGCAAAATTTGAATAACAAACTAGAATTTTCTGTGGCTTGTCGAAAGCATTTGATTGTGCAGTTCACAGTATTCTCCAGAGAAGCACAAATATTATGGTACCTGCCAAAAAATTCTCCTGTCAGAGCACAAAAAAGTCGAACATGCTTCTCTTTAAAAGACTGACAGAAAACTGGGGAACAAGATGCCTCACTCCTCATACCATCTTCCTCATCAAAAGTTTTGAAATGCAAACATATTTGTGCTGTTTTAACACAGAAAATGGTAAATCCTTTTACCCAGTTTCTCTTTATACTTAAGCCTGCATACTCAGCACATCCTTCTCACTGTCACTGTATGCATCTCTCTTCCATTGTCTCCTTTTTCTTCCACTGTCACTCTGGTACCACACTCCACGGAATTTGAATCCGCGCCAGACGTCATGGACGTCGAAGACCCCTAGAGGTTTCTGCACCATCGCGCCATAGATGTGGCGGCGGGTGCCTCCTTGCCCACTTTTAGTGTGAGGGCGCCACAGTGGAACACGTGGTTCCAGTGGCCAATAGCGGCGCCCCCGATAGCGTACTTAAGCGCCTGCCTCTCGCTCAGCCAGTGCTACCCTACCTATCAACTCGTCCAAGTTCTGGTCAGCCTTCCGTCGCCTTACCGGAACTAAACCCTTCCCCTACTATCCTCTTCTCCATGATGATCACCCCTTCTCTGACACCCTTAGTAAGGCTAATCGCTTTGCCTCCTACCTCTCTGATGTGTTTTACATCGCCGATGATCCCCAGTTCGATTACTCCCTCTTCCCGGATGTCCGCGATTGAACTGACACCTCTGTCCCTCCCCTCGCACCTGGTTTCCAGTACTTGGACAACTTTGCACACACGGAACTCAATGCCCCTATCACTACACAGGATCTCATTGCTATGCTCCGCACTAAACGGAACACCGCTCCTGGTCCCGATCGTGTCACCTACCGTCATCTTCGTGAAGCTCCTGTCTCTTTCCTCTTCACTCTGGCCAGGCTCTACAATGTAGTCCTGTCCACCGGTTACTACCCCGACCTGTGGAAAACCTCCCATATCCTGATGTTCCTTAAACCTGGGAAACCGCTGTCCGCCATCTCCTCCTACCGTCCCATCAGCCTTACCTCGGTCTTCAGCAAGGTCCTGGAATCTATCCTCACCTGACGCATCCACCAGCATCTCCGCCAGCACCGCCTCCTTCTCGTTACCCAGTGTGGCTTTCAGCCGTCCTTCTCTTCCGACGACCTTCTCCTTCACCTCACTCATCTCCTTTCTGACCAGCTTAATTCCCATCGCTCCTCAATCTTCCTCTCACTGGACCTCGAACGTGGTTATGACCGCGTATGGCATTCCGGTCTCCTCTTCAAGCTCCAAACCTTCGCCCTTCCCATTAACTACGTCTGTCTGATGGGCTCCTTTCTCTCCCACCGTCCTTCCTACATCACCATCCATAACACAGATTCCTACACCTCTTTCCCCTCCGCCGGTGTGCCCAAAGGCTCTGTCCTCTCCCCCCTTCTGTACCTTTTGTACACGGCGGACATGCCACTGCCATCACCCCCCGTCCACCTTCCCCAGTTTGCCGATGACACCGCCTTCCTAGCCCTTTGTCCCACCCTGCAGCGCTCCCAACACCTTCTCCAATCTTGACTGGTTCACTGCTTGGTGCAACCAGTGGTTGCTCCAGGTCAATCCCTCCAAAACCAGGCGATCATCATAGGCAAAACCACCCCTTCCTTCCGCCTCCTTGCTTTCTATCTCACCATCTATGGCCGTCCTATCGCCCTCACTCCCACCCTTAAATACCTTGGCGTCACCCTCGACCGTCGCTTCTCTTGGACTCCCCATCTCCGTACAATCCAAGCCAAGGCACGCTCCCGACTCCGTCTCCTCAAGCTCCTTTCCGGTCGTATGTGGGGTCTGGACCCCTCCATCATCCTCCACACCTATAAATCCCTCATCCGCCCTATCCTTTGTTACGCCCATCCAGCCTGGATCTCTGCCCCCCTACCTTTTATAAATCCCTCCAAATCCTTGAACGCCATGCTCTCTGCCTCACCTATCGCATCTGTCTCCCCTCCCCCACGTGGATCCTGTATGATCTCATCCCCTTCCCCCACCTCCTCCTTTTCCTTGAAAGGATACGGATCCTGTACACCTCCCGCAAACTCGATCCTCCTCACCCGCTTGTCTCACCCATCCTCTCCCACCCCCGCCCGCTGCCGCGCCTGTGTTCCCACGTCCCACCCGGTCTCCATCTCTCCACCCTCCTTACCCTCTCCCAAGGTGGCTTCCGCCAGCTCCCCCTCCCTGATGATGTCCATCTCCCCTCCATCTACCCCTCCTATCAACTTTGATCCTCACCCACCCACTTCCTGTGTCCTTTCCTTTAGGCACCCTCCCTCCCTTCTCTTTCCTTTTCCCCCTGTCCCCTTCCTCCATCCCTCTTCCCCCGGGCTTCCCCTCCCCCTTCCTCCCTTCCCCCTATCTCCCCTGCCCATGGCATCTGCTCTCCCCTCTCCCTCTCCCACCCCCCTCCTCCTTTCTTAGCAGGTCCCCAGACTCGTACACAGTTAGTGAACTTTCGCGCGCCGGAGATCAATGCCTCGTGTTTCTGTGTGTACCGTCGTTTTGTGCAGTGGTTCACTGTTATTCGTTTTGTGTACCTACGTTCACGTGCGACAATCTTCGTCTATGTATGTGTCCAGGTGTCTGAACAAATTTTATCTTGGACTCTATGCTCGTGAACGGCTCCATGTATTTTAAAAAGTGTTTGTCTCCGTTTCTATGTCCACCATGTTTTTTTCTCTAAATATCTTCATTTGTATCTTTTGTGTTTCACTGAGGCCAAAGAACGGCGTAGTATGCTGCTGCTGGCCTGCCTGTAAACGGGTTTAAAAATAACAATAAAGAAAAAACAAAAAGCTCAGCCAGCCAGTCTAATCTCGCTTACGTCTGTTGACACATCGCCTCGCATTAGACAGCTTACTTACTTGTTCTGTGTACGAGTGGACGTGTTTGTTAGGTTTCCTTGTGACTCCGTTGTTTGATCTTGATGTTGTTCGTGCTGTCCTTTGTTGGTCGTGTCCGTCCCCTCCCGTTGTGTTGTTGTTCATGGGCCTCTTCACGGGTCCCACTGCGCTTTCCTTCATTTCAACCCCACGACCGTCCCGGTCGCAGTTACAACAGTCACTTTCTCCTGTCTGTCTCTCCCTCTCTCTTGTCTTCATCCCTTCCTCTCACTCTTGTCTGTCACAGCCTCCTACTCTGCCAGTTTCACTGTCTCTCTGTTCCAATACAATTCTCTTTGTACCATTCTTTTTTCCTTCCATTGCCACTGTCTCTTTCTTTCTCACTTACAGCTTACTGTCTTTCCCTTCAGCCACCATTGTCTCTTCACCACACATGCCTTTGTGGATAGTTTGCTCGGATTCTGAACTCTCACTGGGAAACGTTAATAGGTGGGTGCAGGGGATGGGGAAATTTTTCTATCTTCATCCATCTCTCTTTCTTTTCCACCATCACTGGCTCTCTGCTACTCCCTTTCAGCACAAAAAAAGCGCGAATTTGTTTGCCTGCAAAATCTTTGGTTAGGAAGGCGACGTGAGGATTGAATTGAGGCTGCTAATTCCCCAATTTTCCCCCAGAGTCTTGTGAAGAGGAGGATATTGTTTTTTTTTCTGTTGTCAGAGCATGTTTCATCTGGTTCCCTTCTTTTCCCTGTTACACCAGAATGTGCTGCTTCTGTAAAAAGGAATTCTGTAGATCAGTAAAGTAATGACAGTTTATTTTTATACTTCGACACATTTATATATGCTGACACATACAGTATACACAACAAATAACTATGCGTAATGTAAGGTCAATACAACTCCATCTTCCATCCATCAACAGTTCACTTTACAGTACTTTACACAACAAAGCATAACATTTGAGGCTACACCAACAGTGTACCAAAATTTGCGGTGTTTGATTTTCAGGTACAAAGAATGTCGTATAAGGAAATAATTTTTTGTAACGTGCTTACGGTGCCAGGTGGCACCAGCGAATAATTCCCAGGTGAAGACAGCCTGTATAGCCGTGAAGTGCCCATTCTATAGAGACAACGTGTCGTAAAGTTTTACTGCTGAATAATTGGCGACTGCAAACATAATCTGATGACCTCAACACCCTTGCGCTGACCCCAGAACCCTTACCATGTGTTCACCACATCAGTTAAAACAACATTTACGTCTTGGTCTGGAAATTAGGTACATACTTTATATGCATAAGAACCTCCGGATCTAGACAGTGGATAATGATATCGGAAAAAAGTTCCCCCAGAATATTATCTTAAGAACATGTTGTAAAAGTTTCGACGACTTGCCACGAACAGAAACTATAGAAATGGCCACCCCCAAAACTAGTTCTTTTGGTAGCCAAAAATCAATGTTTTTTGAGGTTTTCACAGGAACCACCCATGAACAAGGATGTTTTTATAAGCTGCCTAAGGCCCTCCCTAGAGCACACGTAATGTAAGGGAACCAACCAATTTGATCAATGTGCCTGGACTGGAGGAACTGTGTAATGTTTAAATTTTACCCCATACTGTAGGATAACTAAAGCATACCCGTTCTTGCAATAGGCATACAAATGGTCGCTGTATTCGAGATGGCGCAAGAAGATCCCTGACAATTCGCAGCACTGTCACTAGCTTTCAACTTCGAAGCGCTAACGACTGCAGGCGAAAACAGTAGCTGTCTACAGAACTGTGACAACACAAAGGCGTTGCCATAAAGACGTTTACAATAAACGTTACTTCAAACTGGCTGAGGTAGCCACGCGAAGCTGCCGGGCTCAACCCACTGCAACTGAAAACGATCAACTTACAGCCGCCGCAACTACAGTCCAAGTATTATACAAAACACTTGACACCTTATCGCTGTGATCAATAGAAACCGAAATATGACCTCCGCAGCTTTTTGGAACATATTGGTATCATGCTCCGTCGCGCAAGGACCAATTGAAAGTCTTGCTTGTCACTGGACTGCATCATACTTAACAAAAATAATGTTGCATTCAGAACCTCAGGGAGTGTAAACAATGAAAAATGAATGGGGAATAACCAATACAAGTGTACGACAGGGATCAATATTCAGTCCACTCTTGTTCTTGTTGCATATCCTGCTTGACAAAAGAGGCGAAGCACCCAGGAGGGGAGGAGGAAACGAACTGTTTATTGGCTGAGAGGCTAGATGATCAAATGGAATCTTCTTAGTTTACAAGCCACCTCACTTGCGCGTCACACCTCGCAAACGGAGAGTATTTTATTGAAACATGCTACCGCGAAATACTCAGAGGACACACGCTGTACGATGTTGCTTCAGTAATTACAAAATCGAGATAAATTTGCAATGAACGTGGCAGTATGAGTCCACTTGTCAGCACGACGTTGTATCCATTCTAGCGTGGATAGATGCACTAATTCGCTTGGGAAGAGCGTCTAACCGTTACGTCCTCTTCTTTGTCAAGGTGACCCACAACTGTTGTAAGTAACCTTGATATGCTGGATACTGGCACCAGAACGAAGTTGACGTCCAAGCTGGCTCCACACATGTTCTATCAGGGGCAGACTGGGAATCTTTCTGCCTATGGTAGAACCTCAATATTACACAAACAGTTCGCAGAGACACGTGCCATGTGTGTACAAGCACTGTCTGTTGAAAAATGACATCACAATACTGTTGCATCAGGGGTAACACAAGAAGATTCAGGATGTCTGTGTAGTAGAGTTACACCATCAAAGTTCATTTCAATCACTGCCAGCTGTGACCTGACTGTTCGCAGACGGTAGGCCTGTTCAAGTTGTCATCAATGTGAACACCCAAAAATTTGGAGAAATCTACCCTGTTAACTGAGCTCTGTTCATATGCTACATCAATCGTCGTTATGACTATATTCAGAGTACAGAACTGGACATAGTGAGTTTTTTCAAAATTAAGGGAGAGACCATTTTCTGAAAACCACTTAATAATTCTTTGAAAGACATCCTTAACAATATCTTCAGTTGCTTTTTCTGGAATGGGATTTATTATAACACTCGTGTCATCTGCAAAAAGTACTAGTTCCGCTTGCTGAACGTTAAGTGAGAGGTCATTCACATGAATAAGGAACAGCAGAGGACCTAAAATTGAACCCTGTGGGACTCCCTTTGTGATAACTCCCCATTCACTAGAATTTACCACCCTGACAACATTGTTTGTGATATTCAGCACAACTTTTTGCTATCTGTTCATTAAGTATGATACAAACCAGTTCTGTGTAAAGCCTTCAGTCTCATAAAATCTGAGTTTTTCTAAGATTGTGACATGATCCACATAGTCAAATGCCTTGGAGAGATCACAAAAAATACCAAATGGCGATAATTTGTTATTTAAGGCTTGTACTACTTGATGGGTAAATGTGTAGATAGCATTCTCGGTCGAGTAACCCTTCCAGAATCCGAACTGTGACATGCTGAGTAAATTATTTTCACTTAAATGTGAGACTACTCTTGAATACATAACTTTTTAGAATATTTTAGAAAATGAAGTCAGCAATGAGATTTGTCTATAATTATTTAAGTCATTCTTGTCCCCTTTCTTATGAAGATGTTTGACAACTTATTTCAATCTGTCTGGAAAAATTCCCTGTACCAGTGAAGCATTACATATATCGCTAACGACTCCACTTATTAAATTGGAACAATGCTTCAAAATTCTGTTAGAGACTCCATCAGCACCACATGAGTTCTCGTTTTTCATTATATTTATAATTCCCTTAATTTCAGTGGGGGATGTTGGTGCTACTTCTAAAGGCCTAAAGTCCTGGGGAATGACATTTTTAACATATTTTTTTGCTTCTTCAACTGAATCCTTTAACCCTATTTTTGCTGCCACATTCAGAAAGTGATTGTTAAAAATTCTTGCAACTTGTGAATTATCACTCACAACATCATCATTAGCTTTTTTGCTTTGGTATGATGTGCACTGTCAGGCTGCCCCATCTCTTGTTTCACAATATTCCATATAGTTTTAATCTTATTATCTGCATTATTAATTTCTGTCAGAACACATAAGCTTCTCAACTTCTTAATGACTTCCCTTAAAATATTACAGTATCTTTTGTAGTAAGCAAGTAATGTCAGATCTTGACTTATTCTGGCCTGTCCATATATTTCCCTCTTTCTCTTACACAATATCTTAATTCCCTTAGGAATCTATGGCTTATTTGACTTTGTAATGGCTTTTTTGGATTACGTTTCAACAAAGCAATACTCAAATATTGAGACAAATGCATGGTGTGATAAATTGAATTTGGCATCAGCATCATTTTCTGTGTATACTTCATCCCATTCTACTTCTTCTAGGTTGCACTTAAAGCTCCGTATCCTGTTCGAATTAATAAGCTTCCCTGCCTTGTATGAACCTGCCTGAATCCTTTAAAGTGCTATATGTTTTATTTCCATTAACTGTGCATCATGATCAGATAACCCATTAACAACTGGGTACAAATTAATTCTCTGCCTGAGCACTGTTTATGAAAATGTTATCGATAAGTGACCTACTATCCTGCTGCACACGAGTTGGAAAATTTACAACAGATACTAGATTGAAACAACCAAACAAAGATTCTAGCTCATTTTCCTATCTGTATCTTTTAAAAAATCTACATTAAAATCACCACAAAACACTAACTGCTTCTTTTTGTCTGACAGGTAGCTTAATAATGCCTCAATATATTTCATGAATAGTTGAATGTTACCTTGAGGGGATCTGTAGATTGTAACAATTACTATAGAAGTATATTGCAGTAGCAACTCACAAGCACATGCTTCAAGGATCTGATCTACACAAAAACTATTTGTTTCAATATTTTTGACTTTGTGTCCAGTTTTTATATAAGTAGCAACTCCTCCTTTTTCCATGTTGACTCTCCTTTTTCCATGTTGACTCTACATGAATAAGATGCTAATCTGTAATCACTTAAATTTAACTTGTCCATCCCTGCGGTTACATGGTGTTCAGAGAGACATAAAACATCTATATCTTCAGAATTTACCCCATTTTCTAGGCATACAAAAAGCTCATCTATCTTATTTTTCAGTCCTCTAATGTTCTGATGAAACACACAAATTTTATTTCTTTGCATACTGCTACAGACATTATGACACTGTTATGTTTTAATCTCTTTCAATACTCTCTCTCTGTAACCTGACTCTAACCTAAAATATGTGTCCTTTGACTCCAGTAATCACAGGTATTTTGTCTTGTGTGCATGTGGTCCCCCTTACATTTTCTGCAAGAAAATCAACTAATTTTTCGTTCCCCTCCCATTCAGGTGCAGGCCATGACTAGTGTAACCCCACCTCCTAATTGCATCAACAGGCAAAGCACAGATATGAGATTTAATTTCTGCCAACAGTAACCCCACCCCCTCCAGCCCTCTGTTAACGTGGTTGACAGGCGTATTAACCCAGAGCTGGGCATGGCGCTGCAAAACATCCACAAACCCCACACAAGTGTGAGCTGTTGCTGCACCTATTACATCCAGGTCACACCTACTACTATAGTCTGAATTGCTAGCCAGGCTCTTTCCTGCTCCTCCTACTATAAGAACATGGTCCTCGGCATCAAAATCTTTGCACAAGGCCCATAGGTTTTCTGTAGCCTGGCTAAGCTTATCACTAGGTTTCACAATGCTTGTGACCTGATAATCGACTCCAAGCCTATCCAGCAGCAACTAGCCTACACCTCTCCCGTGACTGCTACCTAATAGCAGGACTCTTTTCTTTCTGCTTGACTTTACTCCCGACCTAGCATTCCAATTGTTACCATGAGTCTGCTGCACACTGCTTTGCCCAAAAACTGTTTGAGGCTCTTCTACTTCAGGTAACAAATCAAAGTGATTGCTCACTGGAATATGAAAAGTGATTTCTGAGGTTTTCTCCTTCTGACTACGACTTGTTACCTGTTCCCAGCTCCCATTGTCTCTTTCCCCCTCCAACCTGTCTAATTCAAAGTACACTATTACTAGTTCAGCCTGAAGCGCACAAATCTTTTTTCCCTGTTCCACGATTTTCTTGTCACAGCTACGTAATTTACAACTCCATTGGCGAGCCTCATCTGGCACTATAACAGCTTCCCCGTTACAATCTCCCCAGTGAAACACCAACCCACAATCCCAACATTTTACTCCTGTGCTCACTAATCTACGACAACATCCACATTTGTCACACATGACGACAGATTAATTAATACAAATTACACTACAAAGTAACAGCACAAATGCAAACAATACAAATTACACCACAAACAATTCCCCTACACCAATTAATAATTAGCAGAAAGTAACTTAGCTTGTGGTGAGATGAGCAGAGAACTTCTGGACGTCAGGCGAATGTAGCAGCAGTGATACCGTATGTCATTATCCTGAATACTTCATCTATGCACATATGTTTGTTTAATACCGTTGCTGTCATGTTGATATAGCTAAGTCAAGCGATCGGTCTTGTTTTTCCTCATATTCATGACTCATTGACGAAAATTTCTGGTGCTGAAACCTGGGAAGGGGGCTTGTGGGCCACTATTGGATGAAGCACTGTCGCCTTCTTGTCACTAATGGAAGACGGAGCTCCTGCAACACCACAAAAATATGAAGCCCAATTACATGCTGTAGAGCAGGCATTATAAGGAAAATTATTACATGGCCCACTACTCTCATGGCTGAGAAGACAATTATTATGGACCGCAGTGCTTACTGTTGTCGTTAGAGAACCATTGGGAAGTGCCTTGTCTAATCCAAAAGAATCACATAATTGAGCGCACATAGTTCAAAACTTTGCTTGTCATTTGTTCGCATGCCATAGGCATTAATATCTCTGACTGTCAGCGAGTCACTTTGTTACGATCTTCACGCAGCCAACCTTTGCTCAGTTGAAGCAGTGTCTTGTTTCGCAACGCGCATAGTGAAGTATTTGAAAACTAATAACAACAACGGCTGTCAAAGAGTTACGTGGTTTGAAAAGAAAACGATCTCAGCAGAGAGGTCTTATCACGCGCATAGTATTTGTGATTGAAGATGGATGTTAAATATCGTAAGAAGTGCCTGGAGGAAGAACTGTCGTTTCTCACGCAGCATGACGATACTTTAAACAAACATCTCCTGGATGAGAAGTATAACAGGGGTTTAGTTCTTTGCGAGAAGTATCTTGGAAAAGGTGAAACACGCAATTTTTGTGGCTCAAAAGGATATCGAGAAAAAATAACCTGATTCTATCGCGACATTACGTTCGGATAGTCCAGTCTCGTCTGTGGTTCAGATTCATACGACTATTAAGTTGCTGCCTTTTAAGCTTGAATCCTTCTCTGCAGACAGTGAGAGGTGGCCCACGTTTCGGGAACATTTTTAAAGATGTATCGATAGTAATCCTTTCGCGTCAACTTTCGAAAAACACCTGTCCTTAAGAGCAAATCTCGAAGGCGAGCCCAGACGAATGGTCGATGGCACTTCATTAATTACTTCGACTTACGAAGACATTAAGCACATTCTTCAGCAAGGTATGGTGACTGTAACCGCATAATAAAATCTCACTAGGACTACTTAGAAGAACTGCGACCCATTCGAGTTGAATGTCCTAAAACTATTAATAAAACATTCATACAATGCAATAGATGTGTTCCAGCTCTGAAATCTTTGGGTGAGACTGTAAACGCCGATGGCAAGGTTCTCACGCAAAAAATTTTCACGCTTTCCCCACAGACATTTGTCGGGGCTCAATAATCTACGTCAAGAAGGACAAATTATCTGAAGGGAACGTACTACGTTTAATGCAATTTTTAGGTGAAGAGGTCGATGGTGCGCTCACTGTGGAAAAGACACATCAGAACATACCGTACCAAGCATATTACCTCCTGCTGCAGCCACTCTTCACGTTAATCCCAAGCAAGGCTGTTCGAAGCACAACATCACACGTACTGTGAAGTCTTATTGCGTTTTTTTTGCTGAACATAGCGAACGCTGGACACAAGACTGCCAGATAGTAAAGGAAATTCCAGAGCTCTTCAAGATATTCAGCTAAGAAATCGGTGTATTCTTTATCTCAATCAAGGCCAACTGTCAGAGACTGTTTGAAGAAAGGAAGAGCCGCCTGCTCTTACTGCAAAGGCGGTCAACAGCGATCAGTTTGTGAAGATTAACCTCAGTCCCGCCAACTGTGTGATTCCCTCAGCGTCCCCTTTAATAGTTCAATCGGCAATATTGTCACGGGACGCTCAAGGTTCATGGACCCTTAGACGGCATGCGTGTTTGTAATACGGCCCACAGGTGAGAGCAGACTCACACACTGTATTTTAACTGTAGGCAGCCAGTCCACATTCGTTTGTCGAAATGAGGAAGATAATCTAAATCTAAGGTTATCGAAAGTCAGCTTTTGTCAGTAGATGCACTGGAATCTTCTTTGACACCCATACCTCGCAGATTTGAGCGTTTCAAGATAAGTAGCACATGCAAGGACATACTTGTTAGGCTCAATGTTTTCGAGAGACTTTCTTCATTCAGGCTCCACAGCTGATCACAGATGAACCTAGATTCAGCTCCTACTTGAAACCGTTACGAACCACTGCTTACGCTCTTCGTTTCAAAAGGAAACTCCGTGAGGAAACAGAAACGTGCGAATAATTAACTGTAAGAGAGATATCAGAGGATCGTTTCCACTGGTTTAAGACAGTGCAACAAGAATGCTTCTCCTCGGAAATCGTCGCTTTGGGCAAAAGTCTTCCACTTTCTAGCACAGCAAAGACAAACCGCATCCACCTATATTTAGATGGTGGTCTATTACGTTTAGGAAGCCGTCTGTAACACGCCGTGACTTCTAACGAAGAACGGCATACCCTTATTCTAGAAGTAAACCATCACTTAATCGAGCTTCTTATCGTGTACCAATATCTCGACCTACACCATCTTGGATTAAGTGTGGTTCTTTAATAACCAAGAAAGTCCTTCTGGATACTACACGCCCGCTGTGTGATCAAAATGTAGTTGTCTTCCCTGTAAAATTGCACATACCGCTGCTGGCCGACAGACAGAAGCGTCACTACCAACCGAGAGAGTGAAACCTCACAAACCGTTTGAAGTTTCTGGAATTGTTTGCACCGAGCACCTATGTTCATAAACAGCCATTGCTATACATAACTGTTACATTCCTTTAATCACCTTTGCCCATCTGGAACTAACCACCAACTCAACAACGGATCGGCTCTTATTAACCCTTCAAAGGTTTATAGGTCGGCGTGATACAGTGATAACGGCCAAATTTTCCAAGCAGCTAACCGAGAGATGACAGAAATATCTCCGTTGACAAGTCACGCCAGTTCGTCGCACAATAGGCCATCACACGGATATTTATAGCACCATGATCTGCTTGGTGGGGAGGATGGTGGTAATGCTAGGTTGGCTCGACTAAACGGCGACTCTGGAAGTTCTAATTTGTTGCAGCATGGATGAGGAAGGGCTACAAACAATATTCGTGAACATAGAAGCCACCCTTAATTCAAGAGGACGAAGTGCTTACTCCAACTCACTTTCTCGTTGGAGGGAGACTTACTACCCCGTCTCACAGGCCATGAGCCACCAAAAACAACAGCTTTGATAAGGTAATTTAAGCTTCAACAGAATATAAACGACGACTTTTGGAAGCGGTGGAGCAAAGGGTACTTATTCCTCCTTCAGACTTCCCATCAAGTCAAGAGCCCTGACAAACCACTGAAGATCCATTCTGAAGATACTGTACTTCTACAAGAGGATGTCCTTCTCCGCCATATGTGGAGGAGGGCAAGAGTAAATGAACTATGAACAGGTCGAGATGGACTACCTCGAACTGTCAGTTCAGCTGTCCAGTCCAGCTGGTCATCCCACTGGATGTCGACCAAGTAAGGAGGACGTGGGAGATCAGCAACACCATACATCGTTGTCCTGAGTACTTTACCTTTGCACTTATGTTTATGTAATACCGCTGCTGTCATGTAATATAGCTAAGTCAATAAACACTTTGGTTTAATTGATCAGTCTTGTACTGCCTTGTATTCATGACTTGTCAACAACAATATTAAACACAGTCAACACTAATGTCCTCCGGTGGCACTCTATCCACTCAGGGTGTGTACGAAGTCACACTGAAACTGTATCTTCTGGCTGGTCACTTTTTTCTGTCACACAGTGTGCAAATGGTCTTCCCATATACCAAAAAAAAAAAAAAAAAAAAAAATAGAAACAGTTCTCTTTGCTGATGATGCAGGTGTTATAATCAAGCGTTATGGAGTAATTTTATAACCTGAAAATATAAATAATACTTTCATGAAAATTAGTAATTGGTTCTCCGCAAATGCACTGTCATTGAATTTACTTGATAGGTGAAAAACAATACATAAAACTAAGTACTGCACACAACCTAACTGTTCCACTACATATAATTCCTGATGGTAAATCAATAAATGAAACCGAGTATTCTAAATTGTTAGTTGTTTATTTTTATTAGAAACTGAACCGGAAGTCACAGAGATCTTCTTAAATGTGTTAGCTCTGCAACATTTGAGTTATAGGTAACACCAGATTTTTACAGTTGAACACGTAAAAAAGTTGTCTTACATGTACTTTTCCTATTTTCGTTCACCAATGTTCTCTAGCATGATATTCGGGACTAACTCATCACTAAGGAAAAAAAGTGCTGCACAGAAATTTGTGAAAAAGATAATGGGTGGTGTCCGCTCTAGAATCACTTATAGACAGTTTAAGTAGTTGAACATAAATCAAGTCTGCTTAACAACTTCTTCTGCTCTGGAGAAGAATTTCTGAGTGTTTAGTTGCTGCGTCCTTTTCTGTCACCTGCACCACGGCCAACGCCTACGCTTCGAGATGGTTTCGCCATCTACCACCGAAAGGAAGAGGAATGCCTTGTATCTCTGATGCCTGATGTTCCGGCACACCCGCTACACAGCAATGCCCTTCGGGTTGCTGTCGAGCCAGATGCCTGCAGCTGTCTGTTCGACTTCACTGCGCCATCCCATGCAGTATGGAGGGATCCAGGAACACTGGACACAGCTGGCACTATTTCGCATCCGCGAAGCCAAGTGACACCGGCCTAGCATCCCTAAGCCGCGCGGCCTATAAAGGACTGGTGCCTGCAGCTCTCCAGAAGTGTGTGCCGCCAAGTAAACTGCCGAGTAAACAACTTGTCACCGGTACAGCACTACCGCACGAAGAAAATGCCACTGCACCACTGATCATGACCACTATCGATTCCGATCTTGGAGAGTGATCGATGGTGACAGACTGTGTACTTTCTCTTGAACCTTCGTAGAACTGTATGCATAAAAAATGGTTCAAATGGCTCTGAGCACTATGGGACTTAACATCTATGGTCACCAGTCCCCTAGAACTTAGCACTACTTAAACCTAACTAACCTAAGGACAACACACAACACCCAGTCATCACGAGGCAGGGAAAATCCCTGACCCCGCCGGGAATCGAACCCGGGAACCCGGGCGTGGGAAGCGAGAACGCTACCGCACGACCACGAGCTGCGGACGCTCTATTCATACAGTGACAATTATTCTTATCAGATCAGAATGACATCTTGCATTCTTCGTAGATATTCAATTTCTCTTGTTCATGTTTTCTTGTTGCTTCCGTAGAGGAAGAAATTCTGTAGTTCATGGCTACCTGAGAACTGTCTCTTCGTGCGTGCACCATCAAGCAACGGGTCACTTCAGTAGAAGTATAATTTTATGTGTGTTTAAGAAAGTGGGAAGAGAGAGAGGGAGGGAGAGAGAGAGAGAGAGAGAGAGAGAGAGAGAGAGATGTTGAACGTTGTGAAGACGTATAAATCACTGTATGCACGGAAAAATCCTAACATATCATGCAAATAGTTGGTATTTTGCCACATTTACCACTTACAACTGAAAACACATATGGAAATTGTAAAACCGACTCGTTTCATATCATAGCGAAAGGTCTTAATTATGAGCCACAGCACATGCAAATAACTAATTAATACAACCTAATGTTGTGTGTACCCATATCGTATAATTTGAATGTTATCCATATCTTATTTTTAAAATCGGCTTTAATGACTGAAAAAAGAAAACAACAATAATAGTTAATACAGAAAACTCTCTAGTTTCTTGGTTATTGCAGGCTCCACACTGCACGAACAACTGATAGGTATGGATAATAATAAATACACGTTTTGCCTCATAAAGCTATTCAATATATTTACAAAATCTGCTACATGTCACATTCGAAAGTCAGCGTATTGCTCATGCATTTCTCTCCAGAAGCTGACAACTTTAGGAAATTACACTTAAAACACACTGGATTTCGTATCAAATACCCTTTCCAAAAGGACAAAACATTAATACGGTCTAACAAATTTTGCCAGCTACTCCAATCCAGGTTGATACACATTTAACCTCGTCATCTGTGTCTTCGCGATCGGTAATTTATATTTTGTAAGAAAATATGGTTCTAGTTATAACGGAATATTTCTGACTTACTTTTTTATTTTTACAAAAATCGCCTAAGGCTTATTTCTCACTAACTGACCGGCAGCTGTCTATACACGACCGTAATATGGCGAGCCATATGGCGCCTTTTGAATCTACGCAGCACGGACCGTTGCCGTCTGAACGGCACACGGCAGGCGTGGTGCAGCCGGACACTCCCACTGCAGTGCCGTTAGTACTGTAATGTATGGGGTACTGGGGGCTCACTAAACATAGGAAGGAGCCTCCACGTCTGTCAGGGATGGCACGGTGGAGGTATTCGAGGCAACAACAGCGTGTGCATCAGTTACTTCGTTGTACTAGTTGCCTTTTGTTTTTGTTTTCGTAATTTCTTCTCGTTGGGATATGCGTGGCTTGGAAATACACATTGAACGATTAATTTCTTTAGTGGAAGAACGGCCAGTTTTGTGGGACTGCACTCTAGAAAATTACAAGAACAGGATTCAAACAGAAAATGCGTAGATCGATGTATTGAAGGAAGTGAGTGGATCATTTCGAAACATGAACGAAAAGGAAAAATAATTAATATGTTAAGTGAGTTGTTTAAACACAAAGATATTTTATTGTACCATTTTCAAAAATGTTTACACTGAAGGGAGCAATAACAATCTTTCCCGAAATTATGTTTTAAGAAACGCCAGTTTACAGACCCAGTTGGAGACAAAAAAACAAACAATCATTATATTCCTGCTGAAATTCCTAAATTACGTCTAGCTGTCTGCACTCATTCAAGGCTAGTTATCGATACTGTGTCTTCAATTTCGTAGCCATCTCTGTCAAGCACAAAATTATACAAAACTACACACGCTTTTACAATGACTAGGGAAATATCAAGAACCAAGTCGCTCAATATTTTGAATGCACATTCTTTGTGCCTTTGATATCTAGAAGCAAAATTCTTTTGGCAACTGCCTATATGTTCCCACCATATTGTCGAACAAGGTGTCTGTGCACTTTAAAAGCCTCGTCCCCCATGAAAAAGCAAGCTTCCTTTGGAGTGTTTTCCATGGAAATATAGTGATCGATAAAACTATAGTAAAATTATTTCAAGAAAATCTTTCTTGATCGCTTGAAAGTTATGTATTTCATTCTGTGACGGATTTAAATCTTTTATAGAATCATCACGAAACCATTTTACTGTGTGAAAAAGAGTAATA
Source organism: Schistocerca americana (assembly GCF_021461395.2). Classification (NCBI taxonomy): domain Eukaryota; kingdom Metazoa; phylum Arthropoda; class Insecta; order Orthoptera; family Acrididae; genus Schistocerca; species Schistocerca americana. The sequence continues at coordinate 665,338,760 of NC_060120.1, forward strand.
AAATTTCTTAGAAGACAAAGAACTTGAATACAATCATAAAAGTAAAATAACAAAAGAAGTATGGTTGATATGCTCTTGGTGACAGCTGTAGATGGTGGCTTGGAACAGTTCACTCAGTAGTCCCATTCTGCATCGTTCGGTCGCTCTGCCGATCGTTTCGGTAGGGGAATGCACTGAGCAGTAAGGTTACTGTAACTGATCGTACGTGCAATTCCACAAGCTATTCGGTACCGAGTCTGTACAGCTCCTGAGGAACAGAGGTTAACCCGTGCTGTGTTGCCGTCTCTTCTCAAGCCAAACAATCAAAGACAAGTGACCACAGCTGTGGCCATACACACCCAACAACAGTACACCCAGCGCAGTGCACCGCGACCCGCACAGTGCCTCACACCCAAAGCAGCCAGCCGATACAACTATCGTATATTCTCAATATTGTTTTCGAAACGTGTGTTTACAGCGAATAGCGTTCGTCGTATAAGACATCAGTGGGAACTGTGGAAAAAAATGAGAAATTTGATACATTCACATCCCAATGACACTGAAATGACTTCGCATATTGCCATTGTATGTCTGTTATTTGCGTGTGCTGTATCTGAAACAAAACCAGTAACGAGGATTCAACAAGGCATTTTATTATTGGCCAGTTTCGATCATTATGTCTGGTCTTTCTCAGAATAACAACCAGTATAGAAAATTGTAGCCATTAGGCCACAGCTGAGATCTGTAATTCGTAAACAGCATGTGACGCCTAGCGCTTTCGTTCACTTGCTTCCAAAATCTACTAAACGGTGGCGCAACCAGCTAATACCTGAACAGGCCATACTAAATCTGTTATCGACTGTTTTAAAAATTTTTAGCCATTTACACCAGTGTTTTAAGTTTTTCTGTTTATTATTTAAGCCACGTGTGCACTTGATGTTTTGGGCCTGCAATGACATTTATGCGTAATTGCATCAGATACCTAACACCTGAGCAAAATGTTATTGGTGATACTAAGTGAATACATGTTAGTCTTCCATAAAAAGTTGTATAGCAAGCAGTGCAACAAGTTTTTTTATTAGTGATGTGAAGGATTGCACTATACAAGAGAAGATATTAAGGTTTTTCTGGAGATTCAACCAAGTTGCTCTCTAGCATTTCAAATGAGTTCGTCTCATCCCACAGATTACGTTGTCATATCACATGGCGTTGCATTTCATTGAGCACCCTTGCCCGCCCTTATCGCTTTTTACTTCTTCTTAACATTAGTATGTTCACCGTGTCCAGTTTCGTTATGCTTGCCCGAAATGCATGAAACGTTTATAATTTCCTGACCTCTGGGGAACTCATGTTTCCGTGCATGCATAACATGTTTTATGAGCTCACTTTCTACTTGATGTGTTCCAGCGACTCTTCAGTAGAACCTAATCACTAAACCCAAAACTAAAAATTACTGAATATTTCTAAAATAAATTATTTCTGCAATCAAAGCGCACGAAACCGAATGTGTGGCCTTACTGACATCTCACCACCTCTCAGACCAACAGGCGAATAACAAAAACGTAGACCGATCGTTAACAGGCCTCACTACTGTACACAATAGTAGCTTCGGCTACCGAACCAAAAATTACGTAATTACTGAGGCTAATCTATGGAACCGAATGGTATGGACAATACAGAATAGGGCTACTGGGGAGGCAAGAGAAACGTTGCTGAATAAGGTACAGTCGCTACTAGCCTCTGGCATAACATCACTATTACCCAATGGTTGTGAGACATGACTAGATTCCACGGAATCCACTTATAAAAATGTATCATTATTAGAAGTTTGGTCATAGAATAAACAGCTGAGCATGTTTTAAATATTATGTAAAATAAATGCATTGCAGAGTTCAAAAACGGACGAAAAATCATTACTCAATGACCTTGGCTCATTTAAACACAAGGTGCCCTCTACAGGGACCAAGATAGATATAAGTGTAGCAAAGGTGGTTGGTTGGAGGGCAACTTATAAAGGCACATTTGCATGCCGAGCGTGAGTTTCCTCGGAAACGCGAAATACTAATTAAATAAATGATCAGTGACAAATAAATAAAGCCTATGGCACACAACTGCAGCGCTGTGTCGCTGATAAAACAAAAGCACAATTACGTTACTCTTATGTTTGATTAAAAAAGGAGAGCTCTGGTTGAAGTGGTGCGAGAAGCACGTATTTTTTTTATTGTCTGGCACACCGCCATATTTCATGTTATAGAAGAATACTGCGAGTTGCAACCACACTAGGCACTCGATTCTGTAAAGAATTTATATTTATAAAAGTAAGTAGGATTATGAACTGTAGGCTTATTCATTGAATATATCTGATTTAACTAACTGTGTAACTTGTTTATGTTTAGTAGACAAACACCTCTGTACGACGTATTGGCATGGCTGGCAAATTATTGTAATATTGAGATTTAGATTATGAGTCCGCACCTACCGCAGCAGTCTTTGGAAACGATTTAATTACGAAGTCCGATTATTCAGTTTTATTTCACGGTCAACTACGAGTAACATTGCCTTTATGAAAAAGCCATTGTCAAGCGTCTGATACCGAATAATTAAACGTCCACGTTCCAGATAAGCAAAATATTAATTACAATTGCAATCACAATCACCATCATACAGATAGAATAATTAACATATTTAAAATAACATTTTCTTTATTTATTTTATTTATTTTATATTGGCGACTGCGTGTCGGACTTGTTATTTTGTCATTTGTTACATTGTTCTCTTTGTTTCATGTAAAAAATCAACTTTCTGGACCTGGACGTCAATGTATGAGAGATAACAAAATCTGAAGATATTTTCCAATTCTGAAATTTTGCGGGAAGACGCAATGAAACTTCCAGCAAAATAAGGTAAGACGCAGCATCTTTGCATTGGTAGGCTTGACCAGACGTATAATTCAGTGTATTAGCTTTTCAGTAAATTCTGTAGTGTTTCTTTTCTGCATAACAGTTTCAGTGATAAATTTCATTCTCAGTACTTTTCCCTAAACAATAACGTATGCAACAATACCAATACACGAGTGTACAATATGGCCGACTTCTGTACGATATCATGTAACATGGCCAGCAGCCATTACCAATAATCTCAAATTCAGTTTATATTTTTAAATTAACAGACAGCCATTGTTGCTACGAGCGATTCATGCTCAACTACATTTTATTTTAAAATCAGTGTCAAAAATTTTCTTGAAACATATATCACGTGTGGCATGGTAATAACTAGAAAACAATACGCAAAAATGGAACAGCAAGGACGTACTATTCAGACGCAATCCGACACGGACGTGAGACAAGTGTTAGAAAATGACTTTACGACAGCAACCGGTAGTGACGATTCATCAACCATTGACGCAAGTGTTGACGAAAATTTTGACAATAGGCCGTCCACTACAACAATTTCAAAATCTCAATCAGAGCCCATGTTAATGCATGACGTCACGTCTAATGACGCGGCGGGGGCAGAGACCTTGCAAACGGTAAACATTGCCGACATGTTACAAATGCTAATGAAACAAAACGCAGAAAACATGGCAACCTTAAAGGAACAATTAGAGACACAAAATGAACAGTTAAAAACACAAAATGACGAAATCAAATCTGATCTCATAGCAATCAAGATAGGTAATGACACTTTATGTAAGCGTGTGGAACTTATAGACGCCACACTGACCAAACAGATGACCGAACTCAGTACTAAATTTTCCCAGCTCAATACGAGACAAGAAAAGACTACAACTGACGTAGCACTTTTACAGACACAAGTAAAAAACCTTAATGTCACGTGTGAAGTTCTTACTGAACAAATTCAAACATATCCTTCAGTACATGACAATCTTGAAAAACGAATTACTGACGTACAGAATAAATTTGACAATGTTGAACAACACCTGACTGACATCTTACAATCAGATGCCACAGCTCATTTTCAAAATATTAATAAAGAATTTCATGATTGGGTTGAGAACAAAGACAAACATTTTGATAGATGCTTACGTGAAAATTTACCAACAATTGTGCACGACTCCGTAGCGCAATACATTACTAATAGCAAACAGCTGATCAGTGACGCAGTACAATCCGTCACTGCACCCATGAGACAATTCACCGATCAACTACAGTCTGAATGTAACGAAAATATCAGTCAAAATGTACAGTTCAGAAACCAATATACATTCGAGTATGATACACACATTCCGCACACGACAAATACACAAGAACAAAACACACCACGATTACAACACATACCACGATGTGGAAACACAAACACAAGCTATTATCATGGTAAACCACAGCAACATTATCGTAATTACTCGCCAGCTGAACATACCAGTAATTACAGTGGAATAAATCCATATCACAATGCGAAGGAAGATGAAAGCTTAATGAAACACAGGCAATTTCAGATTTTTATCCCAGAAAAACGAACCATTCATCCGGTGATTTTTCTTAAATCTTTTAGTAACGCATTTCCACGCACTTGGAGTGACCGGAAAAAGATTTCATATATTGTCGGTTACATCCAAGGCGATGCAGCTGTCTGGGCATACAGTCAAGCTGACGTATGTACCACGTACAGTGAGTTTGAGCGTGCTTTTCTGAACAAATTCTGGTCGCAATCCGTCCAGGAGCGACTCAGAAGACAAATTTTAGAACCTGAAACTTTTAACAGTAAAAATGGTAACTTACGCAGATATTTTGAAAAATACTTGAACATGGGACATTTTTTAGACGAACCAGTCGCAACGCGTGATATACTCCGTGCGTTGAAGGCCAAATTGCCTTTCAACATTAAAGAAAAACTCCTACATATCCCGGATGACGATTCAGATTATTTTTTAACAGCCTTAGATTCGGTTGACATGTTACTTGAAGATCAGCGCTTCGCGCGGCAAAACAGCAGCCACAATGTTTACACTAGTGGTATGCAAAACATGCAGGCTTGCCAACTCAATTCTAGCGCGCCCACAGTTGGATACGCGGTACAACAAAAACAGCAAACTCACATGCCGTCTCAGTACGGAAATCAAAATCAACACGCGTATTCCAATACAAACAATAGTTACAACAGTAATAACATTTCATGCGGCAATCCATACAAAAGGCACCGCGGTAATAACTACAACGGTAACAACGGATACAAAGGTAATAACAAAAACACAAACAGAAATAGAAATAATAATAACTACGAGCCAAGACAGCATCAAGGTTGGACTCGTAACGATCAGTACTTTCATTCAAACTCTGCTTTACCACAGCAGCCACCAGGACAAAATTGGAGCATACCTTACGACCGACAGGTAAGTTATAATGCGCAACAGCAACAACAACCGCAAAAGTTTGGAGATCATAATAGGCAATATCCGAATGTGAATATAGTAGAAATGACACCTGATGCACAACCTCAATCTGTGTCAGTACCTAGTACAAATGATAATCCAACAAACTAGAAACAGTCACTACTTTGCCCCAGGTCGTGGCTGAAGAATTCTTGGGGGGCGACTTCAATGTTAATCAGTTATTTGACACCACACTTGAACAACAGAATAATGATATGCCGAGTAATTCTAAACAAAAACTACCTGTTTTATTTATAAGATACAACCACAATAACAATATATCAGATGAACTTTTACAAGACAGTACACAATGTCGTTTAAACACAAATGAAATTGTTTTAGCATCTACTACTGGTGTAGTAGGTGGGATTCCAACTACTATTATCCTAGATACAGGTGCAGCTGTGAGCGTTTTGTCTTTTAATTTCTATAAAAAGATGTGTGAATTGGAACCTGTGCCTGAGTTTCCTGCCCAAAACTGTAAAATAACTACTGCACTAGGTAATAAGTCATGTAGGGTTACGAAGCAAGTTTTTGTAAACGTTAAAATAGGTAATGGAACCGTACAATGGCCATTCCTGGTTGTACAAAACCTTGTGACAAATTGCATATTAGGAATAGATATTAAGAGCGAGAAGGACTGCATTATAGACTTCTCCAAAGGTAAATGTATTTTAAATGATAAAGGCAGTGTAATTATTATTGATTTGGACAGGAGAACTCTAAAGCATGACAAACACTGTACAGGGTACAAGGTTCAGTTAGTACTTCACAATGACATTCAAGACATGCAAACACTCATCTGACACAGAGCTAATGGACTTGAAAACATTGCTTGATCATAAGATATGTGAAGCTACAGCTCTCAGTGTACATGAACGTATAAAACTACAGGAAGTGTTATCCAAATATTTACAAGTTTTTACCAAACGATTAGGTGTTATCAACACGTATGTGTACAAGATTGAAGTTAAGCCTCACAAGATCTTCTACCATAAGACATATAACGTACCGTTATCTCAACGACCTGCTGTGTGGCAAGAATTAAAACAAATGTTAGACTGGAAGGTCATTGAACCATCCACCTCACCTTATTGTAGTCCTCTACTTGTTGTCAAAAAATCAAATGGAAGCATTAGGTTAGTGTTAGACGCACGAGCTATTAATGAAATAATTTTACCGGTTCACACAAAACCTGAAAATTTAGAAGAGCAATTACAGAAATTTCTAGATGCAAAATATTTTTCCACAATAGATCTCGCTAATTCGTTTTGGCAGGTGGGTATCACTCCTGATTCTCGGAAATATACTGCATTTATGTTCGGGGGGCGAACCTATCAGTTTTGTGTTCTACCCTTCGGACTGAATGTCAGCTCTGGGGTATTCATTACAGCCCTGGATACCGTGCTTGGCGACGATTTAGTTGAGACAGTCACACACTATGTAGATGATATACTGATAGCTACAAAATCTTGGAATGAACACGTTGACACTCTTCAAAGAATTTTAGAAAAATTTGCACAAGCTGGAGTCACAGCCAACCTAAGAAAATCAAAATTTGGTTGCAGTGAGATAAAGTATTTAGGACATATCATTAATTCACAGGGCATACGTCCGGATCCCAGTAAATTATATGCTATCAGAAACTTTCCTAGCCCTCGAACTAAAAAGCAGTTAAAATCATTCATTGGGCTATGTTCATTTTTCAGACGTTTTTTGCCACAACCACTTTTGAACAGTAAACATCTGCTAAATCTACTCAGAAAGAATCAAGTCTGGATCTGGTCGGAACAGTGCCAGAATGACTTTAATACAATTAAACATGCTTTAGTGAATGCTAACATATTGAGCCATCCAGATTTCAATTTAGATTTTTTGTATGACTTGTGACGCTTCACGTACTGGCTTGGGCTGTTGCTTATTTCAAGTTGTAAAGAATAAAGAGGAGGAACAGATAAGAATTATTGGGTTTGCGAGTCGCACTCTAACTGAATGTGAGCGTACATACTCCACTACTGAGTTAGAAACACTTTCCATAGTATGGGCATTCAAGAAATTCAATTATTATTTATTTGGAAAACATACGGTAATTTACACCGATCACCAGGCCCTGACATTTTTGTTAACTTGTAAACTTGTACATCCTAGACTATCACGATGGGCAGTTACACTCCAGAACTACTCTTTTGAAATTAAGTACATAAGAGGTAAGGACAACACCATTGCAGACACTTTGTCTAGACTTCCACAAGGTATGAATGATACCAACAGTGACTTAGAAAATATAAATGACTACAGGATTCTCTTAATGCAAGACAAGCAGTATCACCAATATTATATTGATATGTGCAGAAACATGGCTGAATTACAAAAATCTGATACTCACTGTTTCGCGTTTTTTAATATCGCATATACGAAAAGTGCCGCGAAATATCTGTTAGTAATGCCGTGCTTTGCTTTTCTTTATCATCATTACCTTTTAGCGGAATAAAATGTATATATGGAAGTCTTATTGTTCTGTATCTGGCCTACAATTTAAGGAACGATTTTTCATAACTGCAACTCATGCTAAGAATCAATATATCTTCCCTACTTCATAGTGATTAAAAGTTGAAATTACTTTGTTATGAACACTGATGTTACAGTTCGTGTGATCGTTCAAAAACACAAGTTCGCAGTGGATTTTATTTCTCGTTAAAATGCTATTTCATACCACGACTAGCCCAAGAACATGAGACTCTCATTAAAAAATACGTTGTCACTATAAAGTTTGCCAGATCAGAACGGAGCACAGCAAGATTCCTATCAGATTCTGAAGGTACATTAAATTATTTGCACTGTAAATTATATCCTATCAGCAGCCCGCGTCAATCTGCAACACATCATAAAATCTGCTGATCTTCACTGCCAGTCTGGGAGCTAAAAGAAATAATATTATTTTTACTATTATTTTACCGCTTCCTTGCGGTATGCTCGACTATATTGTAAGTCGTTTAAATACGCCGCGGCAGCGGCTCTTCGTTCTCCACGCAGCTCAGCACCACAGATAATATTTATATAACTGAAAAATGTCTCAACAGGATGGGATAATATGCAAGCAAGCTTAACAATAAATAATACAAGTTTTCATTTAAACACCTCTATTAAAACCTTTAAATATCTCAGTGATTACAGACCTTTGTGAATTCACACGTAATGGCGTACATTGCTTAGTCTCGACAAAAGAATGCTACATTGGCGTTCTCTACGACAACAACAGGAGATCTTACTCGCACAACTTCCAAATTAAGACGACAAAGACATTCATATTCAACACGTATTATATACTAGTTCCTTTTTTAATCTCTGTTTAACATTTATCTTCTGTGTCGGTTTTATTACTCACCGACGCAGACGTTTTCAGAAATAAATAATAAAAAAATACATAATTTTATACAATGACACAATATGATACATCTAATTCTCTTATTACTACATAATATATTGTTTTTGTTTCTCTAGACGTTACAATGCCCCCTGGCAGCAATTGACTAACGTTGGAAATGTTCGGCAATATGCTGCCACTAACGTCTGTTTGGTTATTGTCTGTTACCTTGGTTGGATCATTCACTTTACACTTTTTAGTTCTTTTACACTGTAGGTTTAATTACACTTTTTATACTGTTCTTTCACTTTGCGAGGTGACCGTCAACCTAGTCCCAGGGTCATTACATTTATTTGGCTCCCCCATTCGGGCTACGTGCGATCAGAAAACCTGGGAAAACTGCGCCGGAGCCATGGTCATCTCGTCTGGTTTGTTTTAATACCCAGTTTGATCACAAAAAGTTCAGATTCTATCCAATGTTCACATATAACAAAGGCTATTTGTGAGAGCATGTTAAACCTTTAGTCTCTTTGTTACCCATATAATATTTGTGTTTTGGATTGTAATGAAAGTCACTTGTTACACATTTTTACAGTAGTATCATGAATCGTCCTTGCATTTACTCGCGACAATTGGTTTAAAATGTCCAGCATTCATGCGAGTATACTTCATTAACATGACGAAAACATATTATATCTATATATCACTGAACCAATGAATACTTTGAGTCCGTATTGAATAACTCAAGAAAAAACAAATGTTTGCACGTCATTTCGTGTCCACTAAACCCTATTCATGTTAGTGCATTAAACACATCTTTGATAGTTCATTTGAATGACAACAATGTTGTACGGAGCTGGCGGCGCGAAGCAATTGTTGAGTAGCGTCGTCTGGAACGCCGCGTGCCGACGGCCGCTGGGTTCGACGACCGGCTCTCAGTAACAGCGACGTCGTGCTGACGTGGCGCCCAAGCAGTCGCGCACCGCGGCGAACCATTCGCCGATGTCGGCGAGTGGCAGTGGTTTACCGCGACCGGCTGGCTGGCGGCACGGCACTCGTCTCGGCTTCTCCGCATGGCTCCCCGTTGTAGCGCATGAAACAAACATTCCACAACGGTGTACTGTCTTTAAGGACACAGATTACTAGCTGTGGAAGAAGATGCAACTTGTTAAAAGCGTTTATTGTTCAGTAAGCCGTCGCTTCACTGGTATGCACAGGATGGTTTGGCGTGATAACAGGTTTCTTGTGGCATTGTGACACTGGTATTCAAGGTTCGTCACACGCACATTGTACTACACATTTTCACTCACTCCACGGTTGGTACACTGCCAGAGCGTCTTTCAACACGTGAAAATGTTTCGTAACACACATACTAAATGTCCCCGTCGATCGATGTTCGTTTAACTCGACTCCGAACGAATCAATAACTACTGTTTTTATACACTGTCTATTGTTCGTTGAGCACTGCACTAGGACAGTCTGTCACTCAACACTAGACTTATCGACTTATATATTGGTGCAGATACAACAGTCATTTTCTGTCCCTGCTACACACAATATTCCGTCCTTTCCTCCATTGTTTATGCACACAGTTTATTTTTTAATACCTTTTAACTGTTCTTCGCATACTCACTCTCATCTACATGGCGTCTATTTGTTTTTACCTTATCACAACACACTTTTCATATTGTTACTAGGCGTATACAGCCCTTTTGTAAAAACTTTTTAATTTTCTTATCAGTGTAGCTTGCCTGGTTATCACCCATCTATCAAACAGATTTTACCATGTGCATGACAGCTTGACTTGGGCATATTGATCAATAAATACTTCATTTGGCACTAGCATTATTTTTAATAATTTTTCCTATATGACCACAGTGTAGGTTCCACATTGGTTGACTTAATTCGCGTATCGCGTAATGAATATTCAAGGGCGTGTACCAAGTACACAGGCTTCAATTGAAGCATTGTTATATACAAAGCGGATTTTCCACGGAACGGGCTTGTTTTTTGATTAGCTTATGCTCCAGTGTCGTTCTCATATCACTACTGACAGCAAACATCACATAATTGTTGCATATTACAGAGTCCATGTTTGGCTAGTCAAGACTCTCTCTCTCAGGGTTCCTTATCCTAATACAATTGCAACAGTTACCTTACTATATTAGATTGCATCATTAATTGCACTTACATACTACACATAGAAAATGGTTCAAGAAATTAATCCTTTGTATAATGATTCGAGAAATTAATCCTCACTTTATCAACAAGAAGATTGTTCGTTGCTTAATGAGCCTATAATTTTTAAATGGCTCTAATTGTCTGTAAACAAAATCTTTCCCGTGTAAGCTATTGCCTACTTTCTGAATCCACTTCCTCCAAGTTTCATTACACACAAATTTCTTTCTTAATACTAACATACTTATATTCTAAAACACAATTAAAATCTTCTTACAACTATTACTCTTTATATGTGATATGTCACTGAATAAATAACTTCACATCTTTACGTGGATACAATCCTTTGATCTTCCCCGTATGGGGATGTGCTAACAAGTAGCTACATTCGTGTGGCACGCTTATTACTTCAAAAGGCCCTGAATATAGCAATTGCCACTTACTATTCTGTTTTAAGGTGGCTGAGGATTTAGCGCGGTTACGAATAAGTACTAGATCCCCTACATTATATTTCTGTTCGTTAGTTACACCTCGGTCGTACTTCCTTTTCCTCTTTGCCGCACAGCTGGTTAGTCTGTTCCATATCTTTTTCATCTTTTCCTCCCTTGTTTCTGCCTTGACTGGTAGTCTCGGCAAAGGCATGAGCCATTCATTCGGTGTCTCACTAAATCCCTTCAATATCTCTACCGGTGGATAGCCTGTACTTGAATGGGGTGTTAAATTGTGTATTTCTACAAATTTCGGTATTATCCCTGGCCATTTTGTATGTTGGTTCCCTATGTAGATTCTAAGGAACTTATTCAATTCTCTGAATATTCTTTCAACTAGACTGGCTTCGGGATGGAACCGGGATACCAGAATATGCTGTATATTTTGTTCCCGTAGGTAATTTTTCCAAGTTCGACCCGTGAAATAAGAAGCATTATCAGTCGTTATGGCTTCGGGTTTTCCCACTTGAGGCAAGTATTCTTGACTGATCCGCCTGACCATGGTTTTGGCAGTAGCTGATTTTATGCAATAAATTACCAAGTATTTGGAAAAAATATCGTACATGGCCAGTATATATTTCATACCTCCTCTGGCCATGGGATAAGGACCGGCTACATCCACAGATACTATTTGAAGCGGCCTGAGTGGAACTATGGGATGTAGCTCAAACTTAGTGGATCTATTATAATGTTTTGCTTTTTGACATATCACGCAAGTTCTAACTGTTGCCTGAATCTGGTGTTTCATACGGGGAAAGTAGCAGTATCTCGCCAGGATCTCTGCACACTTTCCAATCCCTGCATGGCCCCATGCCAAGTGCGTGTGCCATATCATAACTTTTACCGACTGGTTAGGTATACATACTGCCCAGCAGTCTTCTTTCGTACTAAGTTTATGATACAAAATATGGTTCACTATTTTAAAACCTTGCTCACCTCTATTGTTAACACTATCTTCAATATTATTAATGATTTTTTTCCACATCGGATCTGTCCTTTGTAATTCGCACATGTTTTTACATATATATAAAAAATCCTTCATGTAAGTATTGTCACGCACTAACAGCACTTTATACTCCGCGGATTGCTCTAACATTTCTGCTAAATCCGGTAATCCTACCGGCAGTCGCGACAGAGCATCCGCTATTACGTTATCTTGGCCTTTTATGTACATAATCTTTATCCGGTATTCTTGTAAGACAAGCATCCATCTCCTCAGTCTGGTATGGAATAGTTTGCATGACATCAAAAAACTTAACGCCTGGTGGTCACTATACACTTTAATCTCCTTCCCTTGTAAATAATAATTAAACTTTTTCACAGCCCAGACTACTGCAAGTGCTTCCAGTTCGGTTGCCGAATAGGCTCTCTCGCAGCTAGTTAAAGTCCTACTGGCGAAGCCGATAATCTTTATTGTTGTCGGGTCGTTTCCTTCCTCCCACTGAAATAAGCACGCTCCCAGGCCATAGGAACATGAATCCGTCGCAAGACAAAAATCTTTTGACAGATCTGGGTGCTGCAAAATATTTGCATTCAGTAGGGCGGTTTTAATCGCTTCAAAAGCTTGTTGACATTTGTCAGTCCAAACCCACTGCACACTTTTTCGTAGCAGATTTAGTAGCGACGCGTCATTTAACAACTGATTGGGCACGAACCTTCTGAAAAAAGACGTGAGCCCAAGAAACGCTTTCAATTGCCTCTTAGTGCGGGGGCTTGGAAATTCTCGGATCGCCTCTAGTTTTTTGTTGTCTGGGCGTATACCAAGTGGTGTAATAAGATGGCCTAAAAATTTAATTTTATTTCGTCCAAATTTTGACTTTTCTAGGTTTGCTGTCACACCTGCTTGCTTAAATCTCTCTAGTACTCTACGTAACAATTCCATATGTTCGTCCCAAGTAGCAGTAGCGATTACCAGATCATCAACATATACAGTGATTTTTTCTAATAAATCTGGACCCAGTACCGTATCTAGTGCAGTAATAAACACTCCAGCACTCACATTCAATCCGAAGGGAAGTACCTTGAATCGGTAACTCCGCCCTCCGAATATGAAAGCTGTGTACTTCCTGGATTCCGGTGTAAGGGGAATTTGCCAATATGAACTTTTCAGATCGACCGATGTCAAGTACTGTGCTCCATGAAATCGTTGTATCTGCTCATCTAAATTCTCAGGGCGAGTCCGGACAGGTATGATAATTTTGTTAATGTCCCTCGCATCTAACACTAGCCTGATTTTTCCATTGGCTTTCGCCACTGCTACAAGAGGACTACTGTATGGAGAGAAGGAGGGCTCAATGATATCCCAATCTAACATCTTCCGAATCTCTTTAGCTACTAATTCCCTCCTCGACCAAGGGATGGAGTAAGTCGCGCGACAGTATGTTTTGTGGGGCATCACCTCTATGTGATAGTGGTACCCTTTGACTATTCCTGGTCGGTCGGTAAATACCATAGTGTATTCCGATAGCAGCTGCGTCAACTGTTGCTTTTGTTTATCGCTTAAACCTTCAGATTCCTGCACTTTGGTTTGAAATGCCTCAATATTTGTTTCAAAATTTCGATCCTCTAAATTCGGGTAATAGAGGTCTGCTGCATGTGACAAATCATCAAGGTGTAGTACCCAAGGGTTCCTACCCTTGATATTGATTCGATTACAACACGGCACAAGTACCTCCTTCGATTTCATCATAGATAACTCAATCCTCCTACCCCTATTAACTATGCTTAATTTCCCCAAGGAGAGGTCGACCAATGCATCCCTCTCACGGAGAAAATCTACTCCCAGAATGCAGGCCACCTTCAATCCTTTAACAACGAGGAACGAGCTCACTATGGCTTCGCCCTCCTTACAAATCTCCACCTGCACCTGGTACTTAACTGATTGGCTCTGTGCACCAATGGCTCCAGACACCTTACAATTATTAACCGGGAAAGTCGGAATGCTATGTCCTTTTCCCAGTGCCTTAAATAACTCCATACTCATTACACTTACTGAGGCACCTGTGTCGATGATTATATTCACTGCAACATCATTGATTTTCGCTTCGATAATAGCTTGCACATTTTCGTTATTATCTTTCTTACATTCGTGTGGTTCGTTCAGTAGATCTTTATCCATACTGACACCATCGTTGTATCGCAGCATACGTATCCCAGGTATATTATTATCACTCGTGTTGCTCTCACTCCATCCCTCGGCCATCGATGGAGAGCATATCGAGGCCGATTCTAGTTTGTTGAATTAGTTACTTGTGAAGTACTTGGAAGGCTATTGCCCGCGACCTCCACTATATGTACACTCTGATTTGTCGGCCGCCACGGCTGCGCAATAGGCGCGTTTTGCGGCGGTGGTCTATTGTTGTCATACCGGTCATTACCCTGTCGCTCTGGGCTTCTTCGCTGATTTTGCTGCCAATTTCGATTACTATCACTATAATTGCTCTGCCACTGACCTCGCGCATTTTTCCCGCGGTTGGTCCCTGACATTCCAGATTCGTACCGGTCGTCAAATCGACGCCTTTTGTTATAGGTTGTTTGTCCATACCCGTTCTGGCCTCTACCATTACTACCATTTTGCGAATGTTCTCGCCGCTTGTTACCACCCCCACCATTTCCATGGTTGTGGTTTTGTGCACTACTATTTCTGTCATGTTTACATTCTGACCCATTATTCCGCGAGTGATCACACGCTGATTTTGCGTCTTCCTGTATCAAGTCTATAGAATCTAGAACAGACAGGAAGTTTTCCATATCGCTTTCTGGTACGTGTATTAATTTCTCTTTGATATGAATGGGTAAATGTGATTTTAGTAGTCTTATTACGTCTCTTGGTGATATAGGCTCGTCCCAGTAGCGTGTTTTGTTTATATATTTTTCAAAATACCGTCTCAAATTCCCCAGACGAGGTGAGTACGGTTCGGGATTATATACTTCTTTTCTTAGCCGCTCTTGTATACAAGGCGACCAATATTTCGATAGAAATGCCCTTTCGAACTGTTCATATGTCATGCAGCTGTCTGCTACTTCTGTAGCCCACAACGCTGCGTCACCTTGAATGTACGACATTACGTATTGAATTTTCTGTGTTTCGTTCCACACACTGGGCAAGATATTTTTAAAGCTTTTTATGAATACTACTGGGTGTACTGATTTCCGTTCAGTAGTAAACGTTTGAAATTGTCTATTTTTGATTAAACTTTCTTCCACTAATATTTTTGAACTACATGGTTTTGCTCCTTGGACATATGCTGTGTGCTCCGAACCGAAGCTACAGCTCTTCGCATTATCGACTACAGATTCCCCATTGTTGTATCGCGTATAAGTTTGTGCGTTGCCAAAACCATGGGCTGTTGGCGACAGAGGTTCCTGTTCCAAATGTTTTCTGCTTTGTGCTAAACCCTTCTCCAGGTCGGATATCCGTTTGTTCATATTCACTTGCCACTGCGGAATATCCTCACTGAGTATTTGTTTGATGGTTTGCACGTCGTTCTGTACCTGACTATTCACTGCGGTACTGAACGATTCGGATCCTCTATTTGCTATGGCTGCTTGTACTTTGGAATTAATGTTCTTGTCAATCTCACACTCCTTCACTTCTAGCCATGAGTTGAATTCTGTTTCAATTTTAGTTGCTTGTTCGTTCCACTTCTGCTCTACAAGCTGCGTGGAATCTGTTTCTAGCTTTTCTACTCGATTGGCTAATACACCTATTTCGTCTACCCTGTTAGTGTTTGCTACTTGCAGGTTGTTGACCTGTTCAGTCAGCTCCTGCACGGCCTTAGGTATCGACTCATAATTCTGTTTCATATCTGCAATCTCTTTTTTCATGTTTTCTAACGATTGCACAAGTTGCTGGTCCCGCTCAGCTTGCCGGCGATCTCGCTCAGCTTGCTGGGCAAGGAAACTTTCTGTTAACTGGCGATCTCGCTCAGCTTGCTGGGCAAGCAAATTTTCTGCTAGCCTACGATCTCGCTCAGCTTGCTGGCGGTCTCGCTCGACTTGCTGTTGCGCAAATTCTGCCTGGTAATTCAGCACGCGCTCTAATATAGCCTGAAGCGAATACCCACCAGGCAGATTACCACTCTCTGGTTCCTGCTTTTCTGGTGGTGGTACAACTTCTTTCTCTACATCCCCTTGAGGACTAATGGGCGGTGGCACCACTTCCTGTGCCCCTGCCCCCACATTCTCACATGTTATATCCTCAAAGAGAGTACTAGTACTACTTGAGGTACCCGGTTCCACATTTCCTGCACTAACTAATTGTTGTTCCTCAGTATCCATATTGCTCGGACGTTGACTACGCAACTTAACCATATTCATAAATTGCTTACTAAACCACAAAGTCTGACAGTTTTGCCCCTTGCACACAAAATACGTTAATTTATCTACACTAACTGCACACTAAAATTTACTATCTACCATCAACTTTGTCCTGTCACAAACACTAACATCAAACTACGCACAATATGCACACCACTAGCGAAATGAGATCACTTCACTGGAGCTCGACTTCTACAAACAGGACAACTACACTGTAGTCTTACCTTTAGTTTATCTTATCTCGGGGTTCGGCTGCCCCCGGATTACGTAGTCGTTACAGCTTCTCAGTACTATCAGGATCGTCTTCTCAGACTCGTTTGCAGTAGTACGGTTTGTCATGAAAGAGTATTTACACATTCATTAAAACATAGCATTGATCATGATATACATACATACATTTATCACTAAATACATATATATCTACACATTCATAACAATCAACACTGAAAGAAAAATACATAAAATTTTATATTTGTGGCCACTGCAAATTCGGGCCCCGCGTTTTTGGGCGACAGTTTCACGTCCAACTCTCTCGCGGATTGTAAAATTGTTGCTCTTTGGTTTATTTATTCTCTTTGTAACAACACATTTACGAAAAGAGTTACGTGAAATACTTTTAGCAATGCCGTGCTTTGCTTTTCTTTATCATCATTACCTTTTAGCGGAATAAAATGTATATATGGAAGTCTTATTGTTCTGTATCTGGCCTACAATTTAAGGAACGATTTTTCATAACTGCAACTCATGCTAAGAATCAATATGTCTTCCCTACTTCATAGTGATTAAAAGTTGAAATTACTTTGTTATGAACACTGATGTTACAGTTCGTGTGATCGTTCAAAAACACAAGTTCGCAGTGGATTTTATTTCTCGTTAAAATGCTATTTCATACCACGACTAGCCCAAGAACATGAGACTCTCATTAAAAAATACGTTGTCACTATAAAGTTTGCCAGATCAGAACGGAGCACAGCAAGATTCCTATCAGATTCTGAAGGTACATTAAATTATTTGCACTGTAAATTATATCCTATCAGCAGCCCGCGTCAATCTGCAACACATCATAAAATCTGCTGATCTTCACTGCCAGTCTGGGAGCTAAAAGAAATAATATTATTTTTACTATTATTTTACCGCTTCCTTGCGGTATGCTCGACTATATTGTAAGTCGTTTAAATACGCCGCGGCAGCGGCTCTTCGTTCTCCACGCAGCTCAGCACCACAGATAATATTTATATAACTGAAAAATGTCTCAACAGGATGGGATAATATGCAAGCAAGCTTAACAATAAATAATACAAGTTTTCATTTAAACACCTCTATTAAAACCTTTAAATATCTCAGTGATTACAGACCTTTGTGAATTCACACGTAATGGCGTACATTGCTTAGTCTCGACAAAAGAATGCTACATTGGCGTTCTCTACGACAACAACAGGAGATCTTACTCGCACAACTTCCAAATTAAGACGACAAAGACATTCATATTCAACACGTATTATATACTAGTTCCTTTTTTAATCTCTGTTTAACATTTATCTTCTGTGTCGGTTTTATTACTCGCCGACGCAGACGTTTTCAGAAATAAATAATAAAAAAAAATACATAATTTTATACAATGACACAATATGATACATCTAATTCTCTTATTACTACATAATATATTGTTTTTGTTTCTCTAGACGTTACAACTGGTATAAGATAATAACATTACTGGTAGAAAAACACAATCATCCTTTGACTAAGTATTACAAGTTACACAATGATGTGTTATTTTACCGCCGACATCCAAATGCTACTAACTGGTGTGTATGCATTCCCAAAGAGTCTGAACGTAATCTAATTTGGCACACACACTTAGTTTGGGGTGATTATGGGACGAAAAAGTGTTTGGCAAAGCTCAGTACATACTGTTATTTTAACAATATGAGAAGAAAAATTTACAGGGAACTAAAAACATGTGTCATATGTCAAAAATCAAAACCTCAGAATTTATCCACAAAAACAGATTTACATTCTATTTTACCTAGTAAACCCCTGGAAATTCTGTGTACTGACATCAGTGGACCGCATCCAGCAAGCTCTGGAGGCGTCAAATATATCTTAGCTTTTTACGATATATTTTCTAAACATGTAAAACTTTATGCTTTAAAATCCGCCACTGCAAATGCTATAATACGAAGATTCTCAAGTGATTACCTGACGCACGTGGGAAAACCTAAAGCAATTCTATCAGATAATGCAGCATACTACTCTGGGTGCAAATGGAGAAATTTCTTGAAGGACAATAACATCAAAAGTATATTTATTTCGAGGTTTAGTCCACAATGTAACGCGACTGAGAGACTTTTCCGAGAATTAAACCGTTTCATGAGGACCTATATTTCATCAAAACATACTAATTGGGTGTCCTACCTAAGTCTTTTCGAAGACGTACACAATAACTTAAATATTTACGATACGAATTACACACCTAACGAGATCATGTTCAATTGCAAACAGAACGATCAGTGGATAGAACCATTACCTAAGTTGTCAGACAAGGAAATCACACCTGAACAGAAAATAAAAGAAGTATTGACTACATTGACACATCACGCACAAATACGAAACAAACATCACAGAAACATAATAAAAAGAAAACAAAAATTCGAGGTAGGAATGCTTGTACTACTTCGTACTCATCATAAATCTGTAGCACTCAAACGACGCAACGCTAAGTGGCGTCTGCTATATGAAGGACCTTATATAATTGTTAACATACCGCATCCTGGTGCGTATCTGTTACAACATCCTAGAACTAACAAAATTATTGGGCTATACGCACACCGAGATCTTAGAGCATTTCATGCTGAATAATGTCAAAGTCATACCCAACAAAATATTGCTAAGCAACTCGAAAAACTCTGTTGTTACAACACAGATAATAAGTAGTATAGAAATTTTCATTTCAGCGGTTCCAGTGACGCAGTTGAAGACAGAAGAACTCTTCTTTCAGCGCGCGCCTCCACCTGAAAGACGGAATATTAAAGTAAAATTTATGATTACGTAGCAGTGGATGACATATTAATTTTTCACGGAACATTTGTTACTGAAGGTACCACTGACTTGGTGTGACACCTGACGAACTGACAGACGTCATCTGTGAAGCGATCTTTTACTTTGAGAAATAGATTAGACGCACATCTCTCAACACGAAAAGCATCTATCAGTAGTCAAGGCCACACAGACACTCTACACACACGCACAAAACGCGAGGAATCGAACATTTTCTCTCTCTTACTATTTTGAATATTTATTGAGTAGTAAAAACGCCTGGTCTTGCCTACTGATGTAATGAATGTTGTGTCTAACCTATCTTAATTTCAGATGACATCAAAAAAAAAAAAACATCGATAATATCCCAACAAAACCGCTAAAGAGGATGTCAATATCTGCAATTCATGTAATCAAATGTGACACAATGTAATAACCTATAGCGATGTAATGATG
This sequence comes from Schistocerca americana, assembly GCF_021461395.2. NCBI lineage: Eukaryota > Metazoa > Arthropoda > Insecta > Orthoptera > Acrididae > Schistocerca > Schistocerca americana. Next base: position 665,358,969 of record NC_060120.1, read on the forward strand.
ACGTAAACATGTTTATGTGCAACTATATTATGTTTATGCTAAGAAAATATGTGACATGTGTATGTATAATTACTTATTTTTTTAACTGATGTATAGTGCAACTGTTACTATGTAAAAATTTGAACAAAACAAGTGCCAAAAAGACATTGCATAGTGAACCACTGTTCACGGACATTAACGAACATTACTAACTCTGCAACTACGCGGAAACCTATGTGAAAGAAACTGTTAATGCCATTCATTATGCAGCGTATCTATGTGAACGCGATGAACGATTTCCTTGATTAATAACTACGAACATTTAGGTGAGCTATATTCAGCAAAAAACTGAAAATGTGAAGTGCATAATTCGTGCATCGTCTAGTGACATTACTACAGTACCCAACTTCAAGATGTTAACTGGATTAAATGGACACAAAGTGCCTGTCCAGAAAACAACACGACGGGTGGAAGAATTTTGGTTGGAACTTCAGGGAATGAAATGTTCTCGAAATGTGACGGACACTCTTACCTGGACTGTCCAAGGATCGACGCCAGCTCTGTGCCGTCCGAGGTTCTGCAACCAAGCTTCCACGGAAGGTAAAAAACGAACTGCACGTGGACCAATTACTCGACGGGTCACGTCTGATCTGTAATAAGCAATGCTTTTAGTCACAACGAACTGCATCACTACGACTATAATGGAAATGAGAAATGGACACGCTTATGTATTAATCACGTTGTTATACAACGATGTTACTGTGATCAAAAAACTTTACCACGACGATACTAACCTGTAAAAAATTATTGTGCAGCGGATGAATATGAACTGTAATAACGACACGATGTGTATAGGTCAACGCACCTGAAAAATACGGACATTTTTCTTTGAAGTATTTCAAAACAATACTATGTAACTAAGAACATTCAACAATCTAAGTTGTATTGTGTTATAACAAATATTGTAAATTTAAAACTAAGTTACCTGTCATAGAATGTAGTCTTCATATGTAATCCTGGTTGAATATTTTCTTTGTGCAACGACTGAAAAACGCGCGCACACGAACAATATGATCTGCAATAGTGTGCCGCGTGATCTAACTGTACGATATAACGGCAGTGCTGCAGTTACACAGACGCTTCTGCACATGCGCGCACTCTATCTGCCAACATAAGAACTTTTACGGCGCACCCGCGTCATTCAAATTTTGTATATAATGTGTATAATGTGTAATGTAAGTCATGTAAATAGTTGTAGATAACTTAGATTTTCTTGTGCCTTTAGGTGAATTGCTCGCCTGCAGGTGTGTCCTTTCGCCTCGCAATTCAGGGGGCAATATAAAGGCACAATTGCATGCCGAGCGTGAGTTTCCTCGGAAACGCGAAATACTAATTAAATAAATGATCAGTGACAAATAAATAAAGCCTATGGCACACAACTGCAGCGCTGTGTCGCTGATAAAACAAAAGCACAATTACGTTACTCTTATGTTTGATTAAAAAAGGAGAGCTCTGGTTGAAGTGGTGCGAGAAGCACGTATTTTTTTTATTGTCTGGCACACCGCCATATTTCATGTTATAGAAGAATACTGCGAGTTGCAACCACACTAGGCACTCGATTCTGTAAAGAATTTATATTTATAAAAGTAAGTAGGATTATGAACTGTAGGCTTATTCATTGAATATATCTGATTTAACTAACTGTGTAACTTTTTTATATTTAGTAGACAAACACCTCTGTACGACGTATTGGCATGGCTGGCAAATTATTGTAATATTGAGATTTAGATTATGAGTCCGCACCTACCGCAGCAGTCTTTGGAAATGATTTAATTACGAAGTCCGATTATTCAGTTTTATTTCACGGTCAACTACGAGTAACATTGCCTTTATGAAAAAGCCATTGTCAAGCGTCTGATACCGAATAATTAAACGTCCACGTTCCAGATAAGCAAAATATTAATTACAATTGCAATCACAATCACCATCATACAGATAGAATAATTAACATATTTAAAATAACATTTTTTATTTATTTTATTTATTTTATAAACTGGTAATCAAGAAAACGAAATACTGTAAATCTATCACATTACTAATTAATTGTTCGGCACAAGCTGGTTAGTGGTAGTAGTTTATTTCACTGTACTATTTTTAGATGTTACCCACCATCATGGGTACCACTATTACACACAAGACGCAAATTACTTATAATTAATTTCTTACACTGTATGTTGTTGTGGTCTGTGTGTATGTGATTTTTCAAATCATTGTAATTCGACTTGCATTATACGTACAATTATGTGATTTATATATATCGGGTGATCAAAAAGTCAGTATAAATTTGAAAACTTAATAAACCATGGGATAATGTAGATAGAGAGGTAAAAATTGACACACGTGCTTGGAATGACATGGGGTTTTATTGCAAACAAAAAAAAACAAAGTTCACAAAATGTCCGACAGATACGCGTCGTTTGGTGATGATCGTGTGCTCAGCCGCCACTTTCCTCATGCTTGGCCTCCCAGGTCCCCAGACCTCGGTCAGTGCGATTATTGGTTTTGGGGTTACCTGAAGTCGCAAGTGTATCGTGATCGACCGACATCTTTAGGGATGCAGGAAGACGACATCCGACGCCAATTCCTCACCATAGCTCCGGACGTGCTTTACAGTGCTGTTCACAACATTATTCCCCGACTACAGCTATTGTTGAGGAATTATGGTGGGCATATTGAGCATTTCTTGTAAAGAACATAATCTTTACTTTGTCTTACTTTGTTATGCTAATTATTGCTATTCTGATCAGATGAAGCGCCATCTGTCTGAGATTTTTTGAACTTTTGTATCTATCTACATTATTCCGTGGTTTATTCAGTTTTCAAATTTATACTGACTTTTTGATCACCCGGTATATACGTGTAATCAGCATAATAACTTTTTTTACGAAATATATTCAGTCTCATTGGCAATTACTGTAAATGCAAAGATTACTTTTGGTATACATCATAGAATAATATAACCTTATTTCTGATTTGTGTTATCTCTGTTAGCAGGAGAAAGAAATGTGTTTACATTAAAATATACTAGCGAAATCTTCAATGAATTTTTTTCTTTTTTTAGTTTGGTCTGTTTGTTTAAAATAATGTCAATATGTTTTGCAGCGTGACAGTATGAGTATATGTGAAAATTTCCATTTCTACCTAAATATTTAGTAAGCTTCCTTTTTTGGCAATGTGTAGTGCTGACAGGCATTGTGACATGTCACTAGCTGTGTGGTTTTTTCTTTTAAGTGCTTGTTAAGGGAAGATAGATTCACACCAGTGAGGTTCAGATGTTCTTTAAATCTTGTTTTGAAATTTAATCCAGCTTAATAAAACATTCTCGGGTTTCAAGCCGAGCCCACGAGCTTTCGGCAGAGATCTCCACTGCCATTGTCAAGTGGGTGACTGTCGTGTGGTTGTCATTGCCGTGCTTATATAGCCGCGCTCTCGCTCGTGACGTCACTGGTGCTCCGTCCCGCACCATATATAATAATGTTTTAGCTGCGCGACCGCCAGGGTCGCTTCAACTCCCTCAACACCGGATCCCACGCTGTACCCAGCTGCAATCCACCGTCTCTATTGAAGGTGTTGTCAGAAATTCTAATCTCTATGGCCTCGTTTATCACGCTACCTCAGAAGCCATTGTTGTTGTTGTTGTGGTCTTCAGTCCTGAGACTGGTTTGATGCAGCTCTCCATGCTACTCTATCCTGTGCAAGCTTCTTCATCTCCCAGTACCTACCGCAACCTACATCCTTCTGAATCTGCTTAGTGTATTCATCTCTTGGTCTCCCTCTACGATTTTTACCCTCCACGGTGCCCTCCAATGCTAAATTTGTGATCCTTTGATGCCTCAAAACATGTCCTACCAACCGATCCCTTCTTCTAGCCAAGTTGTGCCACAAACTTCTCTTCTCCCCAATCCTATTCAATACCTCCTCATTAGTTGCGTGATCTACCCACCGTATCTTCAGAAGCCATTAGTACGTTTAATAATAGAGTCTCATGGAATGCAATTCGGTGTCCGTTTTCCAGAGCATGTTCTGCTACGGCTGACTTTTCGGGATAGCGCAGACGGTAACACCTTTCATGTTCTATGCGGCGTTGTTCAATAGTGCGATCAGTCTGGCTGACATAGAACTGCCCACATCCACACGGTATCTTGTAAATACCTGGCGCTCTGAGGCCTACATCGTCTTTCACAGATTTCATTAGTTTCCGGATCTTTGCCGGAGGCCTGAAGATTGTGTCTGTTTTGTGCCTCTTCAGGAGTCGACTAATCTTCCCTGTTGTCGAACCACAAAACGGTAAGAATGCAACCTGCTTGGTGTCTTCTTCAGAGGTCTTCTTCCTTTGAGCCTTGGATGACACTGCTTGTGAGATCTGTTTGTTGTTGTAACCGTTTTCCTCAAAAAATTTGCGTAAGTGGCTCAATTCTCCCGGCAAGTTTTCAGTGTCTGAGACGGCTTCAGCTCGATGCACTAAGGTCCTCAGAACTGACTGTTTCTGTGCTGGGTGATGGAAGCTGTGGCGTACAGATACCGATCCGTGTGGGTGGACTTGCGGTAAACGCCATGACCTAGAGACCCATTGGTTTACGGCGGACAAGCGCGTCCAAGAACGGCAGCGAACCCTCCTTCTCTACTTCCATTGTGAAGTTGATGTTGTCGTGGATGCTGTTGAGGTGCTCCAGGAATTCTTCTAACTTTTCTTGTCCATCTGGCCAAATGACGAAGGTATCGTCGACGTAGCGATAAAAACAGCTCGGCTTTGCAGGAGCCGTGTCCAAGGCGATGACTTCGAAATGCTCCATAAAGAGGTTGGCTACTACTGCAGCTAATGGACTTCCCATCGCCACGCCGTCAGTTTGGTTAAAATATTCTCCATCATGCAAGAAATATGACGACGTCAGAGTGTGATTAAATAAACCCACGATGGTGTCGTCAAAGAGCTGGGCAGCAAGTTAATAGAGTCTGTGATGGGGACACACGTGACTAAAGAAACCACATCGAAGCTAACCATAATATCCCCCTAAGCAAATCGCAGACCATTAATCCGATTGATAAAGTCCGCCGTATTCTTTATATGGTGTCCACAGCGTCCAAAGTATGTAGAGAGGAGGCTGGCCATATGTTTAGCAAGTTTATAGGTCGGCGATCCGATGGTACTCACTATCGGCCTCAGCGGTGTGTCCTTCTTATGCACCTTCGGCGTACCATAGATCGTGGGCGGTCTTGGTGTCTTGGGGAGGAGGTTCTTAATAGTATTCTCTTCCAGCGATGACCGTCTGAGGAGCTCTGACGTCTTTCTCACTATTCTGAATGTTGGGTCCCGAGGTAATTTTTGGTGAGTGTATTCCTCCAACATCCGTCTGATTTTTGCGTCATAGTCGGCTCGTTCCATTAAGATGGCAGCATTTCCCTTGTCAGCTAGTAGGACGACGGTGAGAGGATCATTCCGGAGAGCACGGAGGCCAGTGCATTCAGCTCTAGTCATCCTTGAAGCTCGTGGTTTGGATTTTAAAAGAATACGGCTCGTGTCTCTAAGAATTTCCTCACCACATCACTTGGAAACTTACGAACCGCTTGTTCAACACCACTCAATATGTCAGCGAAGGGGATGCTTGGTGGCGAAGGAGCAAAGTTAAGTCCCTTCTTAACTGCTGAGATGGCACCTGCGTCGATGCTTCTTGCTGTCACTTTGATCACAGAATGTTCCGTAACTTTATGTTCTGCTCCATGTTGTTATAGCGAAAGCCTACTGAATTTCCCTTTCTGCTTCTCCGTTGTTGTCTCGACCATGATTTCTGTGCAACTGTTGCTGCATCGATCCAGTCCCAATTCAAAGCTGAAAGTGACCTTGTCAGTTTGCAGCTGAACGGCCAAAAGCTACCGACCGTTTGTATCCAGCTGCTTTCTGGTGAAATGTATCCTCTCCCGCAGCAGGGCAAAGAGTAGCACAGCGGAAGAAGGCGCATTAAGAAAGCTAATTTACTAAGCTCGTTCGTCTTCCTACTACGCTGCCGTGATGAGAAAACGGTTCCACGTTTTGCCTTTGTTAACCATCTCATCGACACCATAGCAGCCAGAAGAATTTTTCGCCACGCTAGCTTCGCTCTGCTGCGCCACTTACGCAAAGTTTTTAAGGAAAATGGTTACAACAAGAAACAGACCTCACATGGAGTGTCATCCAAGCCTCAAAGGAAGAAGACATCTGAAGAAGACACCAAGCAGGTTGCATTCTTACCGTTTTGTGGTTCGACAACAGGGAAGATTAGTCGGCTCCAGAAGAGGCACAAAACAGACACAATCTTCAGGCCTCCGGCAAAGATCCGGAAACTAAAGAAATCTGTGAAAGACGATGTAGGCCTCAGAACGCCAGATATTTACACGATACCGTGTGGATGTGGGCAGTTCTATGTCGGCTAGACTGTTCGCACTACTGAACAGCGCCGCATATAACATGAAAGATGTTACCGTCTGCGCTATCCCGAAAAGTCAGCTATAGCAGAACAAGCTCTGGAAAACGGACGCCGAACTGTATTCGATGAGACGTCTATTATTCTGGGATAGCGTGATAAACGAGGCCATAGAGATTAGAATTTCTGACAACACCTTCAATAGAGACGGTGGATGGCAGCTGAGTACAGCGTGGGATCCGGTGTTGAGGGAGTTGAAGCGGGCCCGGCGGTCGGGCGGCCAAAACATTACCATATAAGGTGTGGGACCGAGCACCAGTGACGTCACGAGCGATGTCTCGAGCGACGGCGCGGCTGTATTACAATTCGGAACATAAAGTTCTCTAAGATTTTGGGACCATTTAACTAACTTTTTTTCTGTGAATTTAATTTGGCTAGATTTGTTAGATCAGTTTATTCCAGACAGCCATTGAATATATTTATCCGTTGGTCTATGACTCATTTTATGTTTTTGGATGTTGATTTAATCAAATTTAATCTAATTATAGACAGATGGAATATATATAGTTAATTTTAAAAAAATTAACCTTAAAATTACGCATCTCGTTACTATCATACGTTACCTGTTAACAAACAAGAACATACTTACTTCTGAAACTTCCTGGCAGATTAAAACTGTGTGTCCGGCCGAGACTCGAACTCGGGACCTTTGCCTGTCGCGGGCAAGTGCTCTACCATCCTTTTTTTTCCCCAAAATTTGCTTGTCAGCAGCGGAAAGAGGCGTTACCTGTTGTGCAGCATAGTAAGTTTTTCACCATGAGCCGAAAGTATTTTCTTGGTATTTCCTTAGCGATGTTTGATCTTACTGCTTGCAGCTCTTTCACAGAAGGGATAAAAACGCTGCACTCAGTGAGACTGGAACTGCAAACCAAAACAGACTCTTTTTCATAGGTCAGCACGTTACCACAGAGCTGTTTTCTTTTTTTTTTTTTTACCAGACCATAAGTATATGAACCTATTATCAATCCAACTTTCTTTTTTATGTATTTGAACTCGCGACATGTTTTTTTTATTTTTTTATAGGTTTTTTACTTTTTTTTAAATTATTATTATTTTCCTGGACCTCTTCCACTTCAGGCGTTGGCCCCTATCATCCATATCACCCCCAAAATCCTATCTAACCTAAAAAAATTTTTAAAAAAAGAAAATAATAATAATAAAAAAAATCTGTTGCCACCGCCACTTTCACCCTAACTTAACCTACTTTTTTATTTATTTTTTCATTATTTTTTTCTAAATAATATATAAAGGAACTGAACAAATCTTCTTGCCGTGACAATCTGTCCAATACCCGTGAAACAGAAGAACACGAAATCAATCAAGCACTTCTGATTTGTTTTATGTTACAGCTTCTGGCAAAATGAGTTTTCCTGAGACACTTTCACCTGCTGTACCATAAAAATAAATAAATGAATAAATGCCAACTTAATTATAATGAAGCACAATTAGTATCGACTCGCTGTAGCGTTGTGCACCAACCAAAAAAAATTACCGCTTCATTATGGCAAAGTGTGAAGTAAGAAATTTTGAAACAAAGCTTTGTATTTCCGACTCGTTTTAAGCTTGTGGTGCTCTTCCATTATATACTGTGTGTACTCGTCTATACTCGTGTGTGTATTCGTAACTGCAAAATATGCAAACTGGCCGATAATCCAAGCATAGCTATTGTGCTTTGTTGCAGGAAAGAAATGCCAGTCTGGTTGAAGTACATCTTTAAGTATTATAGCAGAGTCTGTGGTTCTAGTAATTATTGCGAGTTTTTTTCTAGTCCAGTTCCATATGTGGTATTGGTCGCGGCAGATGAGAATGTGTGCCAAGGTATCTACAGTATGGCAATGATCGCAGTACGGACTATGCTTCGTTTTGATATTGTGCAGCTTTTCACCTGTGGGGACCTTCTCGTTCACAATGTCATAGCACGTGGACACTACATTGGAGTGGAGGATGGGATTGTTAATGTTTTTCCAGACGTTACTCCAGTTGACCGCTGGATATTTCGCTTCAATTGGGTTTTGCCTATGGTGTCTCGTGAGGTGGTAATAGGTCCTTCTGGTGTTAAGCAGTTGTGAAGTATCTTGAATATAGCTCATTTCCAGATAGTAAGTGCGGACGTGATCGAGTTGAGCGCTGATGCGACCAACATCGACTGGGCCTTTTTGCTCGTTGGGGCTAACCTGTTGAATAACGTTTTCGTAATTGTCGGATGGGGTGACTGCAGTATTTTGCGGATTCGGTCCATATATACGGCAGTGCATTGGTTCTTGATGTCTTTGACGCCCAAACCACCAGCGGCGCGGGTTAACACTATGGTTGGCATGGCGACTTTAAAGATGTTTCCGCTCCATATGAACCAATACGCTGCAGCTTAAAGCTTTTGAGCTGTATCCTTGGGTACTGGTAACACTGCTGCGATGTGATATATTTTGCTTAGCGCATAGCTGTTAATCAATAGAGCTCTCTGTATCCGATTGAGCGTTCTAGTTTTGTGTTCACGGATAGTAGCCCTGAATATATGTAGTTTATGGTCCCAGTTGGCTACTGTCATCTCTCTTGGGTTGGCCATTAGAATCATACCTAAGTGGTTCGTCTTCTCCGTTATTTATAGCCATGTTCTTTGAATGGTCTGCAGATGGGGTCCGACAGGTAAAATTTTCGATTTTTGTTCATTGAGTTTGGCTCCGGAAGAAGTGGCGTAAGCGTGGATTATTTGTTGAACGACTTCCATTTCTGAGTGCGTGTTAACTACTACACTGACGTCATCAGCATAAGCGTGACACACGGTTTTTGTACCCAACACCTGTAGACCTTGTAACCTGTGATGCAGGTTTAACAGTAACGGTTCTACGGCGATTGCGTATAGTGCCATAGAAAGGGGGCAGCCTTGTCTCACTGATTGCTTGATCGGGACTGGTGAACTTAGCTGACCATTAATTTTGATTCGAGAGGAAGTGCCGACTATACATTTGCGCATGATCTGAATAAAATGAGCACTGAATCCCATCCGTTGCATTACAATTAGTAGAAAGTGGTGGTTGATGCGGTCAAAAGCCTTATCGAAGTCTAAAAACATGAGACCAACATTTCATTTGCATAGCCACGACAAATATATTATGTCTCTATATTCACATAATGCATTCGACATTGATCTCCCTGGGACAGCACTCATTTGATAGGGGCCAAGTACTTTCGGCAGTACCGTCTTCAGTCTACAGTTTATGAGTCGGGTGAAGATTTTATAGTCGGAATTGAGGAGTGTTAGTGGTCGAAAATCCTTCAGTGTAGCGCTACGTGGTTTTTTGGGGATCAGTACAATCATTCCTTCGGTAAACTGAGATGGCATCTGCACGTCTCCCAATAATTCATTGCATATTTTGGTGAATTCCGGTCCTATGATGTGCCAAAAACAAGCATAAAATTCTATGGGTAGGCCATCTAAACTAGCAGATTTCTTTGTAGGCGAGTCTTTGATTATGGCACATACTTCTTCCTCAGTTATGTGGGCTACAAGGTCGGCGTTGTCAGTCGGATGGACCGTGGATTGAATGTTGGATAAAAGCGGCTCACTTGCCGTCGCGTCAGTCGCCGATGCGGAGTAAAAATCTGTATAATGTTGCACCACGCAGTTTTTTTACTGTGACTTGTTGATCGTATTCGTTCCCCTGTTCATCACTGAGAGTGTGGATTAACTTTTGTTTACCTCTCTTGGCTTCCCGTATCACGTGATATACGGACGTATTCTCCTGCGTCAGTTCAATCGGAGGACGCGATCGAACTTTTTTCCCCCCTAGTGATTGTCCTACCAACGCCGTTATTCTTGCTTTAGTGCTTTTTATTCTAGAGCTGTTTGCTACTAATCCCATGGGGTCATCATATAGTTCGCAGAGGCAAAGAAAGTGATACTCCAAGGTGCGTTTTCGCCAGTTCGCTTTCATGCGACCATATCGTGCGATGCATTTTTTTATCTGCGGTTTCGCAGACTGTAGCCACCACATGATGCGTGTTGGATATCTGGATTGCATCCGAAGACAACGCTGCCATGTAGCATGGACCTCCTGTTTCAGTACTGCGTCCTCCAAAAGTGACACGTTTAGCTGCCATACGCCCCTTCCCAGGAATGTTTTTTGTTTAGTATGCATCGCGGTTATATGAAATGCGCAGTGATCCGAGAAGTTAAGAGGCCAAATTTCACAGTCAGTTACATTATGGATAAAACCTTTCGTTACATGCAGCCTGTCTAGTCTGCTTGCCGAAGTACTGGATACGTACGTGTATCCTCGGGTGTGCGGGCGAAGGTGGCACCAAGCATCTATCACATCTAGCCCGTTAATTAACAGCAACAGCTCCTCACAAAAGTTGAAGTTCGGGATTTGATCTTCGGGACGCAATACGCAGTTAAAATCTCCACCCAAAATGATGTGCAGTTGAGGATCCGTTATTAATGGGACAATTTCGTCCCGGAACAGGTTGCCCCATGCTCGTTTTCCACTGGATCCAGAGGGAGCATATATATTAACAAGAAGCAGATCATATATTTGTGCAGTTATGCCTCGTCCAGATTCAAGTATTGCTTTTGCTGTACATGGTATGCCGCGTTTGAACAGTATTCCTGTTCCACATTCATTGCCTATGTTTAAGATCGCCTCATACCCGTACACATCCGCTATTTTGGTCGTAACTACCTCTTGTAACATCGCTATGTCAATGTTGGCGGCATATAAGTAGTCCTTCACAGATTGTAACTTTACGTCCGAAACTATTCTGTTTACATTGAGCGTGGCGATTTTATACGCCTGCGTCATTCGGTAGTCCAACTAAGCGCATTCAGTGTCGTCAGATCATGCTGTCCCCATATCAGTTTCGCAGCGGTCAACAGTGTCCATTGGTTCTTCAATTGGGGGGGCGAGGTTCATCTGTACGTCCTCATTCGGGTTGGGGATGTCTGGTTTTCCGATGTCTACCACGCCTTGCTTTCCGCTTCGATCTGTTTTAAGAATTTTTTTGGTTCGGGAGAGTTTTTTTTCCAGCTCTTGAATCTCTTCAGGGCTCTGTTTTCGTGTTTGCCGTTTAGGTTTCACCGGCTGCTGTCTGATGTTGTCCTTCTCAGCATTCTTCAAATCTTCTAAGCGGGTGGTGTTTCGAGCTAAATTGTCGACCGTGCTCTTGGTGGATGATGGTGTCAATAGAGAAATCGGTTCACTATGAGGTTGCTCATTCCGGGATGGTTCTTGCATGTCATTCTCAACAGCGGAGGAATCGGAGAATTTGCTGTGGCTCCCAATATTGTAACAACTATAACGGCTTTTGACACCAAATGTAACAGTTGTGTTACTAAATGTGACACTTCTGTCACTCAGTTGTCAGGATGAGCATTCTAAAGCATTCTGTCAGGGTGAAAATATTAAATAAATTAACTTTTCTCTCTTAACAACATGTGGGCAGGGTGGGTTCTTCCTCGGCTCGGGTATGAGGTCGAATGAAACATCATTTTACATAAGATAACTTTTATTGAAGATTTGTACAACTGTATCTTACGGGATGTTCTGGTTCGGAGAGCGGCAGCTGTGTCGTTTGTGAAGTCTTCTGCTGCGGCAGCGGCGGCGGCGGCGGAGGCGGCGTCTGATTACGCGTAGCGGTGTGAATCTCGTGTCGCCGTCTCGCCCAGCTGACGGAAGACGCGCAGCGCGAGGTGGCCGGTTTAATTATTGCGAGCGAAGTCGTGCATCGGATGATACCTTGGGTGTGGCGTCCCAGTGTTTCTCTTCTCTAAGCGGCCGCGTGTGTTGTGCGTCGGCCAGCGGAGCGGTGCGGCGGGGGAAGGCCGGTGTCGCGGACTCGAACCACGGACTCCCGCTTGCCAGTCTTCGGCTGTCAGATCTTCATCCCAGCTCACAGGTGACTGCTGATGTGAGGCCGTCTCCTTCCCGTCCTCACAAGTCACCCGGGTCCGTAAAAATCAGACTTCCAATACCTTTTAACTTCTGTCTTCTGGCGCCGCGGCTGCTGCTTGCTATTCCATTACAGCGGCGGACTTGGTGCGTCTGTGCATGATGCAGTCTCTTCTTGCATGACGCTCTTCAGCACCGAAACTGACTGAAAACTACTGCTACTCTTCTTTTCTTCCTTCGTCTCTCGTCTTCGTCTCCGTTCCCGTCTCCATCTTCGTCTTCGTCCCCGTCTTCATCTGTCTTCATCTGTCTTCATCTGTCGGGCCCACCGCGTCTCGCGTATTTATTCACTTCAGTTCACTGGAGGTTAACGACTTCACGGCCATTGCCTCTTCTGTCACGTTGAAAAGCTTCTCGAAGAATCTTCTTGACCTCGGTCATTGGCTCTTGGAATGTAGGCGGGGGCCTCTGATCGCATGTGACGACTGAGAAACACGTGAGCCGGTCATTGCCTCTTCCGTCACGTTGAAAAGCTTCTCGAAGAATCTTCTTGACGTCGGTCATTGGCTCTTGGAATGTAGGCGAGGGCCTTTGCTCACATGCGACAACTGAGAAACACGTGAGCCGGTCGGGCGATGCCCTGACGGCTGAATCGACAGCGCCCGCTTATGTGGAACTCGCTGACTTCACGGTCATTGTCTCTTCTGTTCTACTGTTCTGCCCACTGAATGCGAGTATGTAACTCTCTAAACTAAACCAAGTTTTCCATTTATATTCTAATTTCTAGTTCACTTTGATTTCACTAATTTATTTACTTAAGTACCACTCAACAATATCTTTCGGTGTCGTGTTGAAACCGTTACAGCTGTCACGATTTCCTTAGGTTCGGGTGGTCTAGCTTCTGTTGTGTCGGTGGTGGCAATCTGGGCTTCTTCTCGGGTTGGATGGTTCTCCGAATTCACATCAGGGCTTGGGGTCAAGACTTGGCCGCGGGCAGCCGTAGCGTAAGTCGCTGGCAGCGCAGTCATAGCCGGCGGTCGCGACGTCTCGCCAGCCGGCAGCTGCTCCACTCGCCGCTGTAAACACTCCGCGCGGACGTGGCCGGGAGAGTTGCACGCCGCGCACGTCCTCGGCTGGCCGTCGTATATAACGATACCTCGGTATCCACAGACGCTGATGTATGACGGTACATGTTTGTGCAAATCGACCTTTAATTGCCTCACTCCGTTTAGAACTTGGAATTTGCGCGCGTTGGACCACCGTTCGGCAACATTGCTGAGAACTTTACCGTACGGCGCTATCACTGCGTTTATTTGTTCTGCCGGTACTTCGAATGGTAGTTCGAATATCCTGATGGTTCGTATTCCAAACCCTGCATGCGTTACGGTGACTTCGCCTACGTTTCCATCACAATGTTTAAATTTCATAATTCCTCCGCAAGACTCTACTATTTTGTCACATAAGTTAGCATTCCTCAATTTCACAAATACAACGCTGCTCACTATCGAAAGATGCATTCCAATGACATCCTCTGAATCAACTTTCACTTCGTATTCCAACCAATCTTCGATTTCGTGTAGTTTAGGTCGGGCGTAATTACAATCAAACGAGAATTTCAAAGTATCTTGTCTGTTCAAGTGGGCCATCAGGGATTCATATTTCAAATTTCAATATGCGTAGAAGTTCTGCAACGATGCAAGAAGCACTGCGACTTACCACGCCGAAGCACAGCAGACCGCGGCGCACGAAACTCAGCACACGTCCGCACAGCACGGCTGACGCGGCGAGACTGGTGTTACCGTCTGCGCTATTCCGAAAAGTCAGCTATAGCAGAACATGCTCTGGAAAATGGACGCCGAACTGTATTCGATGAGACGTCTATTATTCTGGGATAGCGTGATAAACGAGGCCATAGAGATTAGAATTTCTGACAACACCTTCAATAGAGACGGTGGATGGCAGCTAAGTACAGCGTGGGATCCGGTGTTGAGGGAGTTGAAGCGGGCCCGGCGGTCGCGCGGCCAAAACATTACCATATAAGGTGCGGGACCGAGCACCAGTGACGTCACGAGCGATGTCTCGAGCGACGGCGCGGCTGTATTACAATTCGGAACATAAAGTTCTCTAAGATTTTGGGACCACTTTACTAATTTTTTTTTCTGTGAATTTAATTTGGCTAGATTTATTAGATCAGTTTATTCCAGACAGCCATTGAATATATTTATCTGTTGGTCTATGACTCATTTTATGTTTTTGGATATTGATTTAATCAAATTTAATCTAATTATAGACAGATGGAATATATATAGTTAATTTAAAAAAAATTAACCTTAAAATTACGCATCTAGTTACTATCATACGTTACCTGTTAATAAACAAGAACATACATACTTCTGAAACTTCCTGGCAGATTAAAACTGTGTGTCCGGCCGAGACTCGAACTCGGGACCTTTGCCTTTCGCGGGCAAGTGCTCTACCATCTGAGCTACCGAAGGACGACTCAGGGCCGGTCCTCACAGCTTTACTTCTGCCAGTATCTCGTCTCCTACCTTCCAAACTTTACAGAAGCTCTCCTGCGAACCTTGCAGAACTAGCACTCCTGAAAGAAAGGATACTGCGGAGACATGGCTTAGCCACAGCCTGGGGGATGTTTCCAGAATGAGATTTTCACTCTGCAGCGGAGTGTGGGCTGATATGAAACTTCTTGGCGGATTAAAACTGTGTGCCCGACCGAGACTCGAACTCGGGACCTTTGCCTTTCGCGGGCAAGTGCTCTACCATCTGACCTACCGAAGGTAGGAGACGAGATACTGGCAGAAGTAAAGCTGTGAGGACCGGGTGTGAGTCGTGCTTCGGTAGCTCAGATGGTAGAGCACTTGCCCGCGAAAGGCAAAGTTCCCGAGTTCGAGTCTCGGTCGGTTACACAGTTTTAACCTGCCAGGAAGTTTCATATCAGCGCACACTCCGCTGCAGAGTGAAAATCTCATTCTGGATACTTACTTCTGTTATTTAACTTAGGTTTCCACTCTCGTAGCATCTTTACATATATTGATGTATAATCACATCCAAATAAAAAGTGCTGCTTTTTGCCGCAAGATGTTTTATTACATTTATTGCTGAAAATCGGAAAGTAATTACACGGACATAACAAATAGATCAGGAATTTCACTTGAAACGTCGTTTCTGTACACATGTATCCCTCAAGACAACAGACACCTAAGTGCGGGAAGGAGGACTGCATTGAACACGAAGTATGCCCCTTGGTGAGGTCTCACCACGAGGTGAAGAGATGACGCTCTCCGGTTGCAGGGAACTTTTCACTGACTTCTTCCGTTGTTGTCGCTCTTTCTTGTGTTCGGCTTTGGCAGAACTTTTCTTGCATTTCTTCGTCAGTGTGGTTAGTAAACTCCTGCGTAGAAAAGAATTCGACATTGGATTGAGATGAAAGAAAATTCCCTCTCTGCAAGAATAAGCGATGAAATATTTTCAAGGCTTGCACCGACGTCAGTAAGACTGCAAATTCTGAAAAAATTTCACATCGAACAGTTTCTCGTGAAATCATCTGATGAGACGAGTCCGTACTAATAGATTGTTACTTGGGTAATCAACAAAGAAGATTCAATACCTTCTTTCATTTTTTCGACAATAATGCAAAAGAAGTACGCAATCGTTGTTGAAAACTGAATCAGTCATAAAGATCTGCAAAAAGACAGCCCTTACAATCGTAAGTAATCATAATAAAATTTTATTGTGTCTATTTATGTGTTTAGTTGGTGTGATATAAGCCATAAATATCAAAATGAACGTCATCTAGCACTAACTGGATACAGAAATGTCAGGGGAAAAAGTGTAACTTTCTGAAGCAATGATTCTGTTTAGAAAACTGAAGTGTAACAAAGACAGGGTGTATCGAAAAGAATGGAAATACTTGCAGATAGGATTCCTCATGTAAAATTAAGAATAGCTGAGATCAGAATTTGTCTACAATAGGTTAGTTTCTGCAAGCCGCATCGTTAAATACCGAACTTGGTATATTATTTACTGTTTCACAGTCTTCTGCACTTCACGCAAGAAGAGATACTTAATCAGTATAATGTCTAAACGGATTTCTTAAATGAGGACCGGTTTGATTTGTGTAGGGTACGGTAACAGAGAAAAAATTCCGATGTTATGCTTGATAATGAAAGCAAGATTTAAGAGGGCAAGGCTCTCGTCAACTTGTGTCAGGTCTGTCAAGGATTTAATTATGTTGTAGTGCTCTGCTGCCCACATCATTGAAATGTGTAAGAGAGGTATTGTTTATGGTCAGTCTGACTTATCATGTGACGTTGATGGTTCACCAATTTAAGCAAGTCTGAATATGTGTGGAATCCCAAAACTGATGTCTCTTTACCTCGGAAACTATTTACATGTCCATGTTGATACGACTTGTTCTTATTTTCATGTGTGGAATCGTACATCTGAGTATTATTCGTTTATTTATTGTTGACCAATGTAACATGTAAGCATGGTAACAAAATCAGAGCAAATCTAACAGGTGGTTGATGTTGGTGTCCGAACAGTGGCACCATTACACAGCGTTACTCGCACAGGAGGAAATGGAGGCAAAATTCCCACTTGTAGGCGTAGGCACAGGTGTCGATGTCATCCTGCAGTTATTACCGGCCTTAATATCTTGCACCTATTGTTATGGTTCTGTGATGGTTGAGTTAGTTGCTACCCTAACCATGCTATATAAGTTTATTGGGGAAGAGGTGAGCGGTATCTCCTTGGTCAGAGCATTTCATGAAAAGGATACACAGCATGTTGTGTTGTAGCAGCTGTTTGTGAACGAGCGTAATCGCATTGCTGTCAAAGGAATTAGGATTAACTTAACAGCTGAAATTTTTCTTTCCTCCATAAAAGCCAAAGGCGAACTCAAGATGTGACTAATGCCCCCCCCCCCCCCCTTCCAAAAAAGACTAATCGTATGGAGCCAAGTGTGTGTGTGTGTGTGTGTGTGTGTGTGTGTGTGTGTGTGTGTGTGTGTGCGTGTGTATGTGTGTGTGTGTGTGTGTGTGTGTGTGTGTGCGCGCGCGCGAGGGGGGGGGGGGGGAAGGCAGCGGGGGATGCATTTATGATGCCGACGTCCTTCATTTATTCTCTCCAAATGACTCTGTTATGATTCCAGAGGAGATGAGCAAGGTGGTGATGTGGTTAAGGTCTTGCAACAGACGCATTTGCACAGTTACCTGCAGTCCGTGTTGAGGCCTAGAGTGTCACTCATAAAACCCAAAGGCAGTGTGGACGGCTGCCACTTTTCAAACAATCTGTGGATCGTGACTTGCATTTGTATGTCATGGTCATCCAGAACAAGGTCAACGATCTTGGGTGTCTGCAGTTTTTTATCCGAGGGGCTGGGAGGGGGTGAGGGAGAAGGGGGTAGAAAGTTTCTAAAATTCCGTTTTTTTTTATTTAACTGAACCGATGAGTTTGAAGACGTGCTACCTCTAGAAATTAAATTTTAAGCGACACACACAAAACTAATTGTATCTCTAGGGATTAATGGTTATCCGCTTAATATTCTTTTGAAATCATGCAACTTTTAAAAATAATTTATAATCAAAACATCGCGAAGAAAATAGCAAAAATTACCAATGAAGTCATAGGATCAGTTGATGCGTTTTACATTTAGGGCTACTGAAGACAACGATCGGTAAAAAGTAACGGAGAAGTAAAAATACCTTTGGTAAAATGAAAACTATGCTTCTGATGTGTGTAAAACGTGCAGTTTACAATCACTGTACATTAACACTTTCGGCTTGTAACAATTAAACATGGACTTTGAATACAAAAACGGTTGGGCTCTCAGCGAACATGGAGAGTTCCATAACTCAAAATAAAGTAGCCATCCAGAGCAGGCTGCTTAGTTAATAAACTTAAGGACGAAAGTAATTTTCGCATGATCTGTCATTACCAAGCAACATAGCACAATGAAACTGGGACCATATACAGAAAGGACTACTACAGTAGAGTACAGAAGACAATTGCAAGAAACACGTAGTGAAACGAACAAAAATGTCGCTTCTATTCAAAGACAATGGTTACAGTGATGTCCTAGCGTTTTTGATGTTCACTAGGCATTAAAATGGAACATGGTTGCCAGTATGGTGTGTGATCACCAAAAGCGGCAATGCATGCTCTACAACGTGCCCCCATGCTGGTCACAAGGTTGTAAGGAGTTTTTGTGGTAGGGCGTTCCATTCCTCCACCGATGCGGTTGATAACTGCTGGATGGTCGTTGGTGGATGTGGACGTGCTGCAATGCGTCTCCCCAAAGCGTCCCACACGTTCTCGATGGCACTGAAATCGAGGAATGGGACAGGGCAGTCTATTCGCCGAATATGCTCTCGTTCCAAGAGCTCCTCTACCTGCACAGCCCGATGTGGACACGCATTTTCATCTACACTCACGCTCATAAATTAAGGATAATTGCAGACTGTGGTGCCACACGACGTGGCCCTACACAAATCTGACGCTAATAGCATAGGCACATAGGGAACACACACGACACAGATCTGTAAGTCCACGGTATTGGTGATAAGTTGAGAAAACCGTCCCGAAACACATGTGCTACAAAACGCCATTGTTTCCTGCGCATGTACCCCGACATCAATATGGGATATGAACACCATGCACACGTACACTGGCCGCACAACGGGTTGGCATTACTCTGGATCAGGTAGTCGAGCAGCTGCTGGGGTATAGCCTTCCATTCTTGCACTAGTGCCTGTCGGAGCTCTTGAAGTGTCGTAGGGGTTTGAAGGCGTGCAGCGATATGTCAACCGAGAGCGTCCCAGACATGCTCGATGGGGTTTAGGTCTGGAGAACAGGCAGGCCACTCTTTTCGCCTGGTATATTCTGTTTCAAGCTACTCCTCCACGATGGCAACTCGGTGGGGCCGTGCGTTATCATCCACCAGGAGGAAGGTGGGACCCACTGCACCCCTCAAAAGACGGACATACTAGTGCAAAATGACGTCCCGATACACCTAACCTGTTACAGTTCCTCTGTCAAAGACATGCAGGGGTGTACGTGCACCAATCATAATCCCACTCCACACCATCAAACCACGACCTCCATACAGGTCCCTTTCAAGGACATTAAGGGATTGGTATCTGGTTCCTGGTTCACGCCAGATGAAAACTCGGCGAGAATCACTGTTCAGCCTGTACCTGGACTCGTCTGTGAACATAACCTTGGACCACTGTTCCAATGACCATGTACTGTGTTCTTGACACCAGGCTCTCCTGTGACCAGGGGTCAGTGGAATGCACCTTGCAGGTCTCCAGGTAATCAAACCAAGTCGGTTCAGTCGTCTGTAGACTGTGCGTCTGGAGACAACTGTTCCAGTGGCTGCGGTAAGTTCCCGAGCAAGGATTCCTGCGGTACTCCGTGGCCGTCTGCAGGCACTGATGGTGAGATATGGGTCTCCTTGTGGTGTTGTACGCTGTGGACGTCCCGTGCTGTAGCGCCTGGACACGTTTCCTGTCTGCTGGAATCGTTGCCATAATCTTGAGATCATACTTTGTGGCACACGGAGGGCCCGTGCTACGACCTGCTGTGTTCGACCAGCCTCCAGTCGCCCTAGTATTCTACCCCTCATAACGTCATCAATATGTGTTCTTTGAGCCATTTTCAACACACAGTCACCATTATCATGTCTGAAAACGCCTAACACTTACTCGCTGCACCATACTCTGACATGCACCAACACACCTCTGCGTATGTGGACTGCTGCCAGCGCCACCGTGCGACGACCACAGATCAAATGCACCGCATGGTTATACCCCGACGTGATTTAAACCCGCAAACCGCTCACCAGAGCGTTGTTTCATCATGTATCAAATGGTTCAAATGGCTCTGAGCACTATGGGACTCAACTGCTGAGGTCATTAGTCCCCTAGAACTTAGAACTAGTTAAACCTAACTAACCTAAGGACATCACAAACATCCATGCCCGAGGCAGGATTCGAACCTGCGACCGTAGCAGTCTTGCGGTTCCAGACTGCAGCGCCTTTAACCGCACGGCCACTTCGGCCGGCATCATGTATCAGCATTATCCTTAATTTATGAGCGTGAGTGTATAAAAATGAAGTTACGGCTTAATGCATCCCTGAAAAGACGCGCAGGGCGAAGGAGCACAGTGTCACAATAACGTTGAAAGGTAAGCGAAACGTGGAAGTCAGTGCACCCACATTATGCCTCCCGACACCATAACTCCAACCCCACCAAAACGTGTGAATTACGACTTCTCACGTCTTGACATGTGAGAGAACGTCCAGCATCGTCGATCATGATCATTTCGGTGGTCCAGGTAATATGGTGTGAGGAGGCATAATGTGGGTTGCTATTGTTGTTGTTAGAAAAATCTTTATTCAGTCGGTCGTCGATATTTTGAAATAAAAGTTATAGTGGATGTCGCGTAATAAATATTTAGCGTGAAGCGCTGTTGCGACACAGGCAAAGATCAATTGTGGAAACTAAGCCACTGAATATTACAAATAATGTTATTAAAGAATACGTCCGACGGTGAGTAGCCAAAAAAAAGCGTTAATACTGTGTAGGAAATATAGTTACGCTTGTACACACTCAGATGTATGCGAACATACGAACGGTATAGAGGCACGTACATTCTGAGTGTAATCATCCCCCGTGGCCTGGATAAAAAGAATTACAGTTAAATGCATTTATTCATCCTAGAACGTAAATGCGTGGACTTCGAAATTAAATGAAAAGGAAGACTGCAGGTTGTGAATGTCGCGGCAAATATATTGAAATTGACGGTAGCGGCCACGAAAGGAGAAAGATGAACACATTCACATACCTCTATTGTTGAGCAGCGTTGCCGTGAAGATCGTCGCCTCCATGTAAATTCACTGCATGAAATTAAAGTAATAGCAATAATTTTCCAGAATTTCAGGAGCTGGGACCCACGGTATCACAAAAGACGTCAAAATCACTTTCATTATTTAACCCGATTTTATCAGTAAGAAATGGCACAACACGTCTTAACACTAGGACAGGATAACAGCGAAAGATAACTTACCCTAAAACTAATAAACGAAGAGCGTAAAGCTTCTTTTGTTCAGCAAATGCTTTACGCATTAATCTCTCGTAGTTGAACTAGTGTCTATATATTCATAATTTTTTTAATATAATTCCTTTACAACTCCTTCGCCATGCGCGTCTTTTCGGGGGCGCATTCGGCCCTGACTTCATTTTTATGGATGACAATGCACGTCGACATCGAGCAGCGCGGGTGGAGGAACCTTTGGAACGTGAAGATATGGACTGGCCTGTCCGTTCACCCGAGTTAAATCCAATAGAGCACGTGCGGGATGCGATGGGGAGACGTGCTAGAGTAAGTACACATGCATCAACGATCATCCAGAAGTTAACCTCGCTGGTTGAGGAATGGAACGTCCTACTACAACACCTCCTTGTGGCCAGCATGGGACCCCACATCCCATTAAGAATCCTGTCCTGCCTTTTGTAACTTCTACGGGACCATCATAAATCACGGTGTCTTAAGTATAATCGTACAGATCTATCAGTTTATACTTTACAATATTTTTCTTAATCATTTCAGGTAATTATACCGTTTTTTGATGTCCTAAATTCAGAAATGCTAAGGGTTTCCCTCTGTCACGTAAGTTTTTCTCAAAGTAATGATAAAGATCAAGATAATACAAAACACATATTTTTTAAAAAAAACATTAAGAAACTTATAAAATAAGGAACTCGTGACATTATAATGAACTATTATGTTCTTCAGGACTAATACAAATGCATAATTCTCAGTGCCACTTCTTTTTTCCCCTCGAATCTCTAGTGCGGTTTCTTCTTCGCGCTGACTGAGGGTACTTCCTGTGCAGCATTCAACAGTCGTCAGCTTCATGCTAACACTCCACCGTTTGGTACTTGTAACGTGTCAAAATTAATTTTGATGTTTCGTGTCGCTATGTAAGTAATGTAGTCGGTTTAGTCTATTTTGATGGAAGCATAACGTCGTAAAGCAGATAAAGGGTATAAAAATGCTTTATTTCTTGTAACTAAAGTCGGTATACAGGGCGAGTCACTAAATATTTCCACCTAGAATTACTCTGAAAGTGTTACGTCTGCCACAGACGGCCCCTGCCAGGAAGACTACACCCAAGACACCCCTGTGTACCTTATAACATACAGAAGCATTTGCAGGCGCAACCATGAGGAAAAAATTCTCCAAAATAAACAGAACTTGCTAGAGACTAATGCGAACCTTTTTCTGCAGAGGTCGACTCACAGACACAAGTTGGAAGTACTCCGCCGACCTCCGCCGGCTTTATAAGGCCAGTGCAGCAGCAGTACAGCCAGTTCCTCGCCGAGCTAGGACGAGCTCCGACTGACCTGACCGGCGCTCTTGATGAATAGTCGTCTCCATGTTATTTGTTTTCTTTGTGTGTATATAGTGATTGTTCGAGAAGTGTAGTTCAGTTTCAATAAACGACATTACACTGAGTGTTCTACAATACTGAGTATTCTTCAGAAAGTATGGTAGTAGTTGAAAAGCTTGTGGGACCAATTTTGCATGGGACCATGGGGGCCATAATATGACGTTGGTTTTTTGTTGCAAGGTGGGATCGTATCGGAGATATGAAGGTCAACTTTTTTTTTTTTAAATGGGTTGCTATAGTTTAATACTTGTTGTCTGATAGCGGCTATCGACACGAATCCAATGATGTGTGACAGTAAGGTCTTTGAAGCTCAACGAGGTCAAAAAGATGGGATGAACTTCCATTTACGGAAGGTGTTCGAAGTGATGACTATTGGTATCAGTGCAGTGCTGCAATCTTCTTAACATGGACTGAGTGGTGTTCTCTATCACTTCAGCACTTATCGAAGCACATGCTCTAACAGTTCTCTCTCGTAAATCTTGAAATAGTAAATATTCGCCGAATACGGCGCATCCATTTAACGTGCCATTGACATGTAAACACCGTTCGACGGTTCCGCAATACAACACTAATAGGAACGGTAAGAGTAGTATCGTCGATTCAAGCGAATGTGAATGATGTGTTCCTTCGAAGAACAAGTCGATAGGCTTGTCATTTACAGAGAATGCCAATGAAATTCAGTGACAGCGAGAGACTTATATGTTGAAAGGTATCCTCAACGTACTAACCCTACATGTCGTACATTTAAATATATGTATGATAAACCGAGAACAACTGGATCTTTAACGTATCGGAAACATATCCGGCAAAGTTACTAACGAGGAAACGGAAACTGGTACCCTTGCCACTGTGGTTCGTGATCCTTGTTTGTTCGCGTCAAATCGCAAGAGAATCTGGCATGAGCCAGAATAGTATTGTTCGTGTTCTGCATCGCCATATATATCATCCTTACCATTTCAGTCTCCACCAAGAATTAACTGGGACGGATTGCATGCGTCGCATTGAATTCTCCCGAGGGCTCAACTTCACATTCAGAGAGATGACGCATTTATTAATTTCATCTTATTTACTGTAGAAGCTACATTCACGAGCCATGGAAATGTTAATTTGCATAACATGCATTACTGGGCAACTGAAAATCCATGTTGGCTGCTGCAAGTCGCACGCGAAAAACAGTGGTCGGTGAATGAATGGTGTGGGATTCTGGAGGACAGAATTATAGGCCAATATTTCATCGAAGGAAATCTTAATGGTAGGAAGTACACCACATTCCTGCAAGAAGCATTAGGTCTGCTATCGGAAGAAATACCTTTATGAGCAAGGAACAGAGTGTGATATCAACATGATGGGTGTCTGGCACATCTTTCGCTGATGGCTAGAAATGAGTTGCAGAGACAATTCCCAAATTGTTGGATTGAACACGTGGGAGATGTGTAGTGGCCAGCTCGTTCGCCAGACATGACGCCTCTTGATCTTTTCTAGTGGGGATTCGTTAACAACATCGTTTATGAAGAAGTTCCAACTACACCTGAAGAAATATGAGAGAGAATTGTCAGAGCATGTACCTTAGTGATAAGGAATACCACTCAATCCATGATAAGAAGATTGCAGCACTGCATTGATACCAATTGTAATCACTTCAAACTCCTTCTGTAAATGGACGTTCATGCCAGCTTTGTGACCTTCGTTGACCTTCAAAGACCTTACTGTTACACATCATTAGATTCGTCTCGGTAGCCGCTATCAGAAAATAAGTACCAAACTATAGCATCCCATTAAAAAACAAACAAAGTTGACCTCTATATCTCTGAAGCGACCCCACCTAGCAACAAAAAACCAACGTCGTGTTATGGCCCCCGTTGTCCCATGCAACTGTTTTCCCACAAACTTTTCAGCTCCTATCTTACTTTCGGAGTTAATCTTGTTGTAGACAGGTGTACAAATGTTCGCCCAGAAGCGGCGAAGGACTTTATGCAGCAGTGGATGACAGCAGAAACGCGCGCTGGAGATAATCCTGGGCGAGCTGGCCGCTATACAACGAAAAGACGGCCACAAGAAATTATATATTGGCTGTTAAAAATAATGGTAACACCCTGCGTTTGTCTAGATTAATGGTTCGGTTGTGGTTTTGTGGAAAGAAGCAATGAGTCACTATCGAGGAGCCGAAGAGTTGGTGAGCTGCAGTCGGCACGACGACTGTTCTGTTACTACATGAGAATCGAGACACGTTTACACGTGTCACTGTCGATACTTTGCTATGAGAATTCTGTATCAACTATCAAGACAGTGGTTTTCCGTGAATTTTTGTTGTAAAGGTTTCGGAAGCTTGTAATGAGTAGATTTAGATTTTTAAAGGCCTGATTACATGGTTCAGTAACGCTATTAGGGTACAATCAGTGGAACCGTTTGATGAATTTTATTGGAATGTAGCTCCTCGTAATTTTGTACTTAACCTGTGGTCAAGCGACCTTTGAGCTTCGGGCTTAGTGTAGCATTGCTGGTAACCTGTGTTACTTTTAAGATTGGTATCTGTGTGTCGTAGATACGAGCGTAAATGAAAGTTTTAATGTCAGCCACTGCGTCTCACTAGGTCTTGTTTTGTTGCCTGTAATAGTTTGTTGCACACGCCAAAGGATTTGGGTGTTGCGTATAGTTTGAAGATTTCAGGATAAGCACACTCTAAGGTAGTTGAGAGTTAGCTATTTGTGTAGGATAGTGTTACTACGAGGAAGAAACTTGTTATACACTGTGGATTATTTAATAATCGAGCGTCGTTCTCGAGTTTTTCCTTGTTCGTAGGATCAAGTACAGGAACAAACGGACCGAAAGTGAATTGTGATTGCCAGTTTATTTAGCCCGTACTCACTGTTAGTGACGCAATTATAGAGATTCCCTTGCCCTAGCTGAACCATCTGAAGACGGAAAATCCAACTGCTACCATTATTATAGTAGTAAGTGACGAGTGACATTCAATTAGATTGGTAGTGGGTACGCGAGAACCCAACATCTGGAGCGGTTGAGTTTGAAAATCTGACTAAATTGAGCTTGGGAGTGGTGGGAGCACGTAATGTTTTTTTTCCTTGTTCAGCTTGGGGATTAGATTTGTGGTCACTCTCTCACTTCAACATTTGCCGATATAAAAATTTGATTTCTTTTTAAATAAACTCTGATTCGTTAAAATTATAGCCAAGTCCCCGTATTATCATTTCACCCAGCATTTTAAATAAAGTGAAATCCAATTTTTAACTTATAAAGGAAAAAAATAATAGTGACTGAAAGTTTAGTGATCAGACGTACAACAAGTAGAGCAAGCACGCTCAAGTCGGCGATATAATACGAATAAATGAATGACGATGCTTTAAAAAGAGAGCAGAGAAGTATTATATCAAAGTTTAACGACGCAACGTTTACTATTTATGTAATGTCTTGAAAGGTAACACTGGAGTTACAGTTAAAAAATACTTCCAATCATAAACCAATACGAAAAGATTTACTTACAAAAGAATTCTGATTTAGTGCAAAAGACTACATTTAAACTTTATTAGCAGAGGTATCGCTAATCAGAGGATGTAAATAAATTGTTTGACTCCATAGTAACCAATACATCTTTGGCCTGTGACGACAACTTCTTTATAAAAATAATTAACTGCAGAGCCTTTTATACATTTTGGAATGCGTAAGTGCTCAATGAACTAAATAAGTTAATGTCAAGTACAACGTTGTTATTATCTGAGTAAAGAGTTAAGTGGTGTCAAGAATACGTGGTTGAGTGCGACTGTCCCGTATAAATTTCATTAGTAGCAATTTGTACGGTACCCACGTTTGTGAGTTTTGATGACCTCTGTAATTATTTATGAGCTTAACTCAAAAAGATCCGAGGGATCGTTATAACATTATAGTTTGGAAGGCTTACCTACCAATTCGATCAGGTGCACGATTGCTGATTGTTTTATGAATTGCTCATACAGTCTTTTCAAGAACCTGTTATCTTCTGAGAGGCTGGACTGAGATCTATTACTGCTCTGCACGAATTATTAGTAATTTGTTGCATTTATATTTAATTTTTTTCTCGGTTTCCACATGTACTGGGTTGTGGTAAAGCCTGAACGTTTCATCAGGGCTAGGTACGTGGATACTCGTAGGCGGCAATCCCAGCATAGTGTATATTCTAGTTCCGTTTGTTTAATGACTTGATGAAACCTTTCTCCCTGCCCTAAGTAACAGCCTCTAGACTGTCTAGAAAATAGTTGACACGGTAATACAGGAAGTGCAGCTTCAAGCTCAATGAGGCATTCAGTATTTTGAAGCTATTAAGCATGACTCCTGTTAACTCTCGTAATTAAGGTTTCTGCAGTTGCCAATAAACGTATTGACAACTTGTTTAAAAGATATCCAAGATGATGTTTATATTTCATTAATTTCTCGTTCAGAAGGTCCGTCTTCCATTAGTTTCCGAACGTCAGGGCTGACGAAAGCCCCTTCTTTCATCTTATCTTCTAATAGCCGCAGTAACGTACTTGTCACATAGCTGAAAGTGTCAGTGTCTTCTAGTATCTTCCGTAATGCTTTAATAAATTGTTTCATAATGCGAAGTTTTATATGAACTGGTGGCCTAAGTTTCTTTTGGCTCCACCTTTGAATCGAATTGTGTGTTTTTTCCCACAACTTACGGTGCTTTAACTGGCCAGGTTTTTTGATAGCAGTGCTTGTCCTACTTGTATCGGAAGCAGGGGTCCTTTCTCACTAATTGTTAATTGACAACACTGGAAGTGGGGCCCATGACTTGTCTTCGGCACCTTTACGTCAATCTACGTAAAACACACTTCTTTGACAAAGTATGAGATTGTCCGCCTCTGATTTTTCACTACACGTTTCACGGATGTATCATAAGTGCTCAAGAGAATTAATGTAACTTCTTGAAGCCATGAAACTGACAAAGGCAGGCACCAGTGGATTATTCACCTATTGCTGAAGTTTGCATGGAAAACGATATGTAAAACAAACATGTAGGCCCCAGCGTTACAAAATCACCGAAACTTGTAGCTAGCAGAATTATAGCCTATGAAATTAAGCAAGTTTTTGCAGCAGGTTAAATTGCAGACTTTCACAAAACAATGCTGACATTATTATAACGATTAAGTTGCTGCATTCTGCATACCTCAGAAAATACTACGTTTGTGTCAAATCTGCATGTGATTTAACATTGAAAGTACTTTACCTGAAATCAGCAGCCAAAAACTCGCCAGAAAAGCCCAATACCTTTAAAACAAAATTTCATTTTCAATCTGTTTAATCGTCTTTGAATAAAAAAGTCATTTTTGTTCGCTCATTGCGTACTTCTTTCAATTGCCGTCTGTACTGTGGACCTACTGCTCTGCACTATACTGTAGCAGTTTCTCCTACGTGTGGTCCACGTTCCATCGAGCTTCGTTACTTGGCTGTGACATATCGTGCTAAAGTTATTTTCGTCTTTAAGTTTTGCACACCAGTGCTACATTGCGAATATTCTGTAAGTGTCATTTTATTACTATACTTTCATCATGTCTTTGCAACTGTCACAGAGGAATAAAACGACATAGCGAATTTTCAGAAGGTTTAAATGTACATGGTTATTTCCAGTACCTTGAAGTGGCTAAAAATTAATGCAGGTTCATGAAGACCTTATTACTGTGCGTCTGAATGGCGAATCACAGTAAACGAACAGTTCACTGGAGACCAGCATTAAATGGACGTATATAACGTAACACAAGCGAAACGTAATTTCACCAAAGGTGACAACTGCAACAGTGGTAGAGTTAGTGGTTTAGATGTAATTGTAATGAACGTAAGTTTGTTCTATACGACATCCATTTAACGTATGTTTTTTGTGAACTCGACAAGGTATGGGACTTCATATTAGTATGTGGTAACCAAAATTGACTAAAAACGTAATTCAAGAATGACCAAGTAACAAAAAACCACGTAAAACTGGAAACTGTCTCATAAAGAGGAACTGCAATTATGCAAGGATATCAAAGAGGAAGGTACTACCTGTGCATCTCATATTCAGCAACTTACCTTTCACGATTTCTTAGTCGCACAACATTGTTTCGAAGTTTGTCGTTCTCCACTTTGTGTTTCTTGAGCTCCAACAGGGCCTCCTGTATAAGGAAATATGTTTTCATGAGCGAAAGAATCATAAGACTCTAACATTTATGTAAAAAAAATACGAAAAAGCTTTTCCTTTCATCACTCAGTTTGTTTTTCAGTTCACCAGATATTAACCAATAACAGCAGTTCTTTCTCTCACTTTTTACGTTCCGGTGGCCAACATGAAACTTGAATCGGTTTTCAAATTGTGGTGTAGTTGACAGTCAACCACATCACAAGTCATATACGGCACATAAATGAAAGACAAGTACACGTTAAACGAAACTTAGTGGTTTTGTTCTTTTTTTATGTTTTTTCAAATCATATATATTTGAATACAAGTTGATATGTTTCACTGAGAATAACTGCATTCCTGGGGATCATTGGAGTAATGTAGAAGTGATAACAGACATTGGTTTAAGAAGTTAAGAGCATTTCAAAATTCTGCGTTGTATGCGTCCTGGTCTTCATTTACCTGAGCTGATACCGATTTCCTTCCACACTTCGGGGACAGCAGCGGCAGTAGTAGCGACAGAAGTACCAGAAATAGTCAGTTGCTTACAAGGGTATTTGGGAATTTTTATTGAATCATGCCCTAGATACTTTAATTACTTGTCAAATCGTTGTGATCCGAAAGTTGTGAATCCTCAGCTAATAGCATCCCACTTGACAGAAAAATGGTTCAAATGGCTCTGAGCACTATGGGACTTAACTTCTGAGGTCATCAGTCCCCTAGAACTTAGAACCACTTAAACCTAACTAATCTAAGGACATAACACACATCCATGCCCGAGGCAGGATTCGAACCTGCGACCATAGCAGTCTCGCGGTTCCAGACTGTAGCTCCTAGAACAGCTCGGCCATTCCGGCTGGCTCCCACTTGACAGCAATGGTAATCAGTAGGCAAATTTTCCTTAACTGATGTGATAATTTTGAGTTACATGCCTTCGTGATCGATGGAAAAATGTTTTTAGATGGTTGGACATTGTCTAAATGTTATCCCATCGTCTGAACACAGCTATCTCGCCAAGCGAATATACGATCCAGTGCACGTTAATGGGTACCCAGGGGCTTCCTTTCAAATATTGCTGTTTTCGGTATTAACTGAAAGTGATTACTAATCACTGAAAGTAAGACAGAAATTTAATCATAATGCCAATACCGTTGTAAATGAAATGACAGATTTTTCCAGAATAAACTATTCAGAGGCTGAGACACAGCGTCTTATCAACAACATTATTCTTGAAGACTTAAGTTTGCCAAGATCGCTAGTGATTCTTTTTATTACTATAACCGGTGTCGACAGATCTAGTATCATCGTCAGATATTATAACATATTTAAATGTACATGTTAAAAATATATGTCATATAAACAAACTTATGTAATTGCCAGATTGCTGAACCACTGCGTTTGTCAATGATGCATGAATAAAGACAGAGACTACGTTTCTTGAAAACATATCGGCATATATCTGCCTTCTTACAGGTAAATTATCGACTTTACGTTCTCGAACTACTTACGTTACAACGATGCATAGGAGCTCTTATTTGACTGAGAGAACAGTAGAGTTGAGGAAACTATAGGGAACATTGCAGTTTCGTCCCTGCACATTTGTGACTGAGCTTCGTCTTGACGATACAGCAGCTTCATAATGTGATCGTCTCTCTCGATTTTAACAATTCTGAGTTTCTCTGCAGTTGTTGTTGTTGTGGTCTTCAGTCCTGAGACTGGTTTGATGCAGCTCTCCATGCTACTCTATCCTGTGCAAGCTTCTTCATCTCCCAGTACCTACTGCAACCTACATCCTTCTGAATCTGCTTAGTGTATTGATCTCTTGGTCTCCCTCTACGATTTTTACCCTCCACGCTGCCCTCCAATGCTAAATTTGTGATCCCTTGATGCCTCAAAACATGTCCTACCAACCGATCCCTTCTTCTAGTCAAGTTGTGCCACAAACTTCTCTTCTCCCCAATCCTATTCAATACCTCCTCATTAGTTACGTGATCTACCCACCTTATCTTCAGCATTCTTCTGTAGCACCACATTTCGAAAGCTTCTATTCTCTTCTTGTCCAAACTGGTTATCGTCCATGTTTCACTTCCATACATGGCTACACTCCATACAAATACTTTCAGAAACGACTTCCTGACACTTAAATCTATACTCGATGTTAACAAATTTCTCTTCTTCAGAAACGATTTCCTGGCCATTGCCAGTCTACATTTTATATCCTCTCTACTTCGACCATCATCAGTTATTTTACTCCCTAAATAGCAAAACTCCTTTACTACCTTAAGTGTCTCATTACCTAATCTAATCCCCTCAGCATCACCCGATTTAATTTGACTACATTCCATTATCCTCGTTTTGCTTTTCTTGATGTTCATCTTATATCCTCCTTTCAAGACACTGTCCATTCCGTTCAACTGCTCTTCCAAGTCCTTTGCTGTCTCTGACAGAATTACAATGTCATCGGCAAACCTCAAAGTTTTTACTTCTTCTCCATGAATTTTAATACCTACTCCGAATTTTTCTTTTGTTTCCTTTACTGCTTGCTCAATATACAGATTGAATAACATCGGGGAGAGGCTACAACCCTGTTTCACTCCTTTCCCAACCACTGCTTCCCTTTCATGCCCCTCGACTCTTATAAATGCCATCTGGTTTCTGTACAAATTGTAAATAGCCTTTCGCTCCCTGTATGTTACCCCTGCCACCTTCAGAATTTGAAAGAGAGTATTCCAGTTAACGTTGTCAAAAGCTTTCTCTAAGTCTACAAATGCTAGAAACGTAGGTTTGCCTTTTCTTAATCTTTCTTCTAAGATAAGTCGTAAGGTTAGTATTGCCTCACGTGTTCCAACATTTCTACGGAATCCAAACTGATCTTCCCCGAGGTCCGCTTCTACTAGTTTTTCCATTCGTCTGTAAAGAATTCGCGTTAGTATTTTGCAGCTGTGACTTATTAAACTGATAGTTCGGTAATTTTCACATCTGTCAACACCTGCTTTCTTTCGGATTGGAATTATTATATTCTTCTTGAAGTCTGTGGGTATTTCGCCTGTCTCATACATCCTTCTCACCAGATGGTAGAGTTTTGTCATGACTGGCTCTCCCAAGGCCATCAGTAGTTCTAATGGAATGTTGTCTACTCCCGGGGCCTTGTTTTGACTCAGGTCTTTCAGTGCTCTGTCAAACTCTTCACGCAGTATCTTATCTCCCATTTCATCTTCATCTACATCCTCTTCCATTTCCATAATACTGTCCTTAAGTACATCGCCCTTGTATAAACCCTCTATATACTCCTTCCACCTTTCTGTCTTCCCTTCTTTGCTTAGAACTGGGTTGCCATCTGAGCTCTTGATATTCATACAAGTGGTTCTCTTCTCTCCAAAGGTCTCTTTAATTTTCCTGTAGGCAGTATCTATCTTACCTCTAGTGAGACAAGCCTCTACATCCTTACATTTGTCCTCTAGCCATCCCTGCTTTGCCATTTTGCACTTCCTGTCGATCTCATTTTTGAGACGTTTGTATTCCTTTTTTCCTGCTTCATTTACTGCATTTTTATATTTTCTCCTTTCATCAATTAAATTCAATATTTCTTCTGTTACCCAAGGATTTCTATTAGCCCTCGTCTTTTTACCTACTTGATCCTCTGCTGCCTTCACTACTTCATCCCTCAGACCTACCCATTCTTATTCTACTGTGTTTCTTTCCCTCATTCCTGTCAATTGTTCCCTTATGCTCTCCCTGAAACTCTCTACAACCTCTGATTCTTTCAGTTTATCCAGGTCCCATCTCCTTAAATTCCCACCTTTTTGCAGTTTCTTCAGTTTCAATCTACAGTTCATAACCAATATATTGTGGTCAGAATCCACATCTGCCCCTGGAAATGTCTTACAGTTTAAAACCTGGTTCCTAAATCTCTGTCTTACCATTATACAATCTATCTGATACCTTTTACTATCTCCAGGATTCTTCCAGGTATAAAACCTTCTTTTATGATTCTTGAACCAAGTGTTAGCTATGATTAAGTTATGCTCTGTGCAAAATTCTACAAGGCGGCTTCCTCTTTCATTTCTTCCCCCCCAATCCATATTCACCTACTGTGTTTCCTTCTCTCCCTTTTCCTACTGACGAATTCCAGTCACCCATGACTATTAAATTTTCGTCTCCCTTCACTGCCTGAATAATTTCTTTTATCTCGTCATACATTTCATCAATTTCTTCATCATCTGCAGAGCTAGTTGGCATATAAACTTGTACTACTGTAGTAGGCATGGGCTTTGTATCTCTCTTGGCCACAATAATGCATTCACTATGCTGTTTGTAGTAGCTAACCCGCACTCCTATTTTTTTATTCATTATTAAACCTACTCCTGCATTACCCCTATTTGATTTTGTATCTATAACCCTGTAATCACCTGACCAAAAGTCTTGTTCCTCCTGCCACCGAACTTCACTAATTCCCACTATATCTAACTTTAACCTATCCATTTCCCTTTTTAAATTTTCTGACCTACCTGACCGATTAAGGGATCTGACATTCCACGCTCCGATCCGTAGAACGCCAGTTTTCTTTCTCCTGATAACGACGTCCTCTTGAGTAGTCCCCGCCCGGAGATCCGAATGGGGGACTATTTTACCTCCGGAATATTTTACCCAAGAGGACGCCATCATCATTTAATCAATAAATTTTCTCTTGCTTCCAAGTGCGTCAAATATTTATAATGCCATGAGCTTTCGACGAAGTATTCCTTAGCCATTGTCAATTGAATTAAGTGCTGATGGGCTGCTAGTACGCCTTTATATACTCTAGCTGCCGCCTGTGACGTCACTTGTACACATGTTATCGTCATATTTGGTCGTACGGTGACTGCGCTTTCGATGCGCCCGCTTCAACCTTGCGACCGCCGGATCCCACACCGAGCTGAGGTGTAGGCTGCGTTGTCGGTGATTTTTATTTTAATAGCTTCCTCAGTTACAATGTCCCTGAAAACGTTAGTCGCTAAATTTGATACAGTGACGGTTTTCAGAGCAATGTCAGCTAAAGCAGATTTTTCGGGGTAGCGTAGGAGATAAAACTTCTCATACTGCTTTCCGCTTTGTTTACAGTGCGCACAATTTTTACGATGTAAGAGTGGTCACACTCGTAGGATAATTTGTAAACCCCAGATGTCTGAGACCTGCCGCATCTTGAACTGGTCTCAGTAATTGCCGGATTTTCAGCAGGTGGCTTATCTTACGCGACATTGGACGACAGATTGGTAGAAATGCAAACATTTTTGCCTGCTCCTCGTACATGCGATTCTTACTTTAGATTGGTTCGTTTATTTGGTGATTGTTGTAGCCGTTGTTCCTGAAGCCTTGAGCAAATGGCTGGCTCATGGGAGAGAGTGTTGACGTCTGATTTCGTTCTTACGCGACGTTCCAAAGTTTGTATCACAGTGCGCTCGTAAAAATGTGCACTGTGGAGCATCAAGACAGTTGTGATAAAGTTAATTTCATACGAATGAAACACGAAAAGAAGTAACACACCGACGGAACAAAGTCGCAGCACCAAAAAATAATTAATGTAGGATAACGAAACTTCGGGAATACATTTTTCTAGGTAACTATTAAGTGATTAACATTGAAAGACCACGGGTTGATGTAAGCGCGAGACAAGCCATTGCAGATGTGAAATTCTGGCATGTTAATAACCGGTGTAACCGCCAGAATGTTGAATGCAAGCATGCAAACGCGCATATATTGTGTCGTACGTGCACCGCATGTCAGTGTGTGGGATGGAATTCCGTGCCTGTTGTACTTGGTCGGTCAATACACGGACAGTTAATGCTGGTTGTGGATAATGCTGGAGATGTCGTCCGATGGTGCCCAGATCTGGTGATCGAGCAGGCCAAGGCAACATGTCGACGCTCTTTAGAGTACGTTGGGTTACAACAGCGGTATGTGGGTGGGCGTTATCCAGCTGGAAAGCACCCCCTAGAATTCTGTTCACCAATGGTAGCAGGTTGGATGGTTGGTTGATTTGGGAGAAGGGACCAAACAGCGAGGTCGTCGGTCCAGTCGTATTAGGGAAGGATGGGGAAAGAAGTCGGCCGTGCCCCTTCGAAGGAACCATTCCGGCATTTGCCTGTAGCGATTTGGGGAAATTACGGAAAACCTAAATCAGGTTTGCCGGAGGCGGGATTGAAGCGAGTCCAGCGTGTTGACCACTGCGCCACCTTGCTCTGTGAATGGTAGTACAACAGGTTGATTCACCAGACTGCTGTACAATTTGTAGTCAGGGTGCGTGGGATAACAAAGCGATTGTTCCTGCTGTCAAAGGAAATTGTACCACAGACCGTAACTCCAGATGTGTAGGTAGAGTGTGTCTGGCACGCAGACAGGTCGGTTGCAAGCCCTCAACTGGCCTTCTGCACGGACACTAGGGCACCGAAGCAGATCCCTCGCTTGTCCTTGAAATATCCGATTTGTAAGAGTTCGTTAGGTCACCGTGGTGCCAACTTCTGCTCAAATTGCTGCTGGGATGCAGTATAATGCGCTAGAGCAATACGCCGAACATGGTATTGCCACGTGGCCGTGTGGAGCCCGGTCTTATTGCGACTATACCTTCCCATGATCACCGCTGCCAGCAGTCACCTACAGTGGCTACATCTTTACCAACTTCGCATTATTAAGTCTATGTGTGGTTACTAAACGACTTAATGTCTTTCCCTGTCCGAAAACATCTACGAATCCTTTTTGGGGAGTCAGCTATCCCGGCCGATATTGTGGGACGAGTGGAGCATTGCAATCTGGTACGGTGTGTGGACACGTTTTGACGTTGAAGACATCCCGAAACCTCGTGGAAATCTCCTGAATACAGATGAATGTCACAAAGGCTCTAAGCACTATGGGACTTAAAATCAGAGGTCATCAGTCCTCTCGACTTAGAACTACTTAAACCTAACTAACCTAAGGACATCACACACATCAATGCCCGAGGCAGGATTCAAATCTGCGACAGAACCAACCGCGTGGTTCCTGTGGTGTCGACGCCAGACACCACACTTGCTAGGTAGTAGCCTTTAAATCGGCCGCGGTCCATTAGTATACGTCGGACCCGCGTGTCGCCACTGTCAGTGATTGCAGACCGAGCGCCGCCACACGGCAGGTCTAGAGAGACGTCCTAGCACTCGCCCCAGTTGTACAGCCGACTTTGCTAGCGAAGCTACACTGACAAATACGCTCTCATTTGCCGAGACGATAGTTAGCATAGCCCTCAGCTACGTCATTTGCTACGACCTAGCAAGGCGCCATTACCAGTTTATATTGAGATTGTTATTAATGTATCAACAAGAGCGATGTTCTCCAATTATGGATTAAAGTTAAGTATTACATCAACTACGTACTTTATTTGCTACTATAAATTCCCTTAACTGTTCCAGACCTCACGCCAGTCTGCGTGAGCTTAACGCGTGCCTTTCGGCATCCTCGCATAGTGACTTGGCTGTCTTGCCAAGTCACAACAAGTTTGGCGACGAGGATGGGATATTCTGACCGGATTTTATCGCTTGCAGAATCAGCAGACGCAGGCCTTATTGGATGCCCTTGGACAGCTCGTACAGGGTCAACATGCAATGCAAAACGATGCGGCCGCCGCCGCTCCACCGCTACCGCAGCCACAACATGCTGTTGCACCACCTTTTCGTCCTTTTGATGCGGCACTGGAAAGCTGGACGGAGTGGTCACGCCAATTTGGATTCCATCTCGCCGCCTACAGAATTCAAGGTATTGAGCAGCAGCCTTTTTTGCTTTCTTGTGTAGGCGTCCAGACGTACCGAGTGATAATGAAATTGTTTCCCTGACGCGACGTAGCAACTCTGTCCTTCGAAGAAATTTTGTCTGCATTAGATGCATATTTCAAAGACTCAGTCAATGTAGTTGCAAAAAGGTATACTTTCTTTTGTACAAAACGTACGGCTGGTCAAACTAATCGGGAGTGGGTTGCAACCTTGCAAGGTCTTATTAGGGATTGTGCTTTTGAGTGTGAATGTGGAATCCCTTATTCAGATACTATGGTACGTGATGCAATTGCACAGAACGTTTCTGATGTTCGTATGAGGGAACAGATTTTGAAACTAGTCAGTCCCTCCCTTCCACAAGTGATGGACATCTTGGATAGGCAGGACACACTTTACTTTGCTCAGGAATCATTTGAAACTTTGCCGGCCGTGTGTCACGTTAACCGGGCGGCCGGGCGGGTTGCACGGAACAGTAAACAGCCCTCGCGCCCGTCCGCGCAGCTGCCGCCAAGCTCTCCGCTACGTGTGCTGTGCAAGCACGCAAATGCAGTGCTAAAATCATGTCTGCGGTGTGCAAATAGACATTCGTGTGAGATTTGCCTGTCACACCAAGC
Organism: Schistocerca americana; assembly: GCF_021461395.2. Lineage (NCBI taxonomy): Eukaryota > Metazoa > Arthropoda > Insecta > Orthoptera > Acrididae > Schistocerca > Schistocerca americana. The sequence continues at coordinate 665,396,357 of NC_060120.1, forward strand.
TATTTGCTTTTTCTGTAATAAAAAAGGACATGTTCAAAGTGTTTGCCAGAAAAAGCTCAGAACGGACACTCACAACCATTCCAGGCCCTTTGCTTCGCGCCGGAAATGGAATCGAACCAAGGATACTCAGGCTCGTGAACCTTTGCCCATGGAAATTCATGCAGTTCATTCCACTCCACCCAGAGCCACTCTCTCTAACAGTGACTGTGTTCGTCCCACACATAGTGTGCGTCGACGTCGACGGAAATCCCGTCAAGTCGCAAGTGCTTCTGTACCAGTGTCTGTTCACGTTGCACGAGACAGTCGCTCTTGTCGTCAGCAGGACAATAAACTTTTTGTAGATTTGGACATTCATGGCAACGTGATCCCATTCCAGCTCGATACGGGAGCTGCAGTTTCATTGATCAATAAGGACACGTACAAACAACTGGGCACACCTCTGTTGCGTGCCGCAAATGTTAAGTTAAATAGTTATTTCAGGACAAGCTATCCCTGTGTTAGGACAGTGCAGCCTTCTTGCAACATACAAGGGACAAACAAAACTTGTGTCATTTTACGTACTTCGTTCTTCTTCTGCAGTGAACTTGTTTGGTTTAGATTTATTTCAGTTGTTTAACTTGTCTATAGTAAATCAGGTCATCTCAGTGAACCAGACTGTGCCTTCAGCCAGTGTTTCTCGTCTACGTGAAGAGTTTGCAGACATTTTTGCACCAGGCCTTGGTTGCGCTAAGAACTATAAAGCACATTTGGAACTGAAAGTAAATGCGCAACCGAAATTTTTCAGAGCACGCAATGTCCCCCACGCATTGCGTGATGAGGTCGCAAGAACATTACACGATTTGGAATCACAAGGTGTAATTGAACGTGTGAAGGCTTCTCTCTGGGCCTCACCCTTAGTAATTTTGCCAAAACCTTCCGGAAAATTGAGACTTTGTGTGGACTTCAAGGCCACAGTGAATCCACAACTAGTGATTGCAACTTTTTCTTTACCCCGCCCGGAAGATCTTTTTGACAAACTGTGCCCGGGTAAATATTTTTCGAAGTTGGACCTCGCAGATGCGTACTTGCAAATACCGGTTGATGAAGAATCCCAGCGCGTTTTGGTGGTTAACACGCATCTTGGTTTGTATCGATTCAAAAGACTGCCATTCGGGTGTGCATCTACCCCTGCATTGTTTCAGCAATATCTGCAAACTGTTTGTGTCTCGGTCCCTTCTGCAGCAAACTATCTGGACGATATTGTGATCTCCGGAAAGACGGAAGAAGAACATTTAGCCAATCTCAGAACATTATTTCAGGTCTTGCGACAAAATGGTCTTCGCTTGCCGAAGGACAAATGTGTGTTTTTTGCTCGTGACTTACCCTATCTGGGACATGTAATCAATGCCCAAGGCATACATCCGAGTTCAGAGCACCTCCGTGCCATACAGGACTTGCCTTCGCCGCAGAATTTGAAGCAGCTACAGAGTGTGCTGGAAAAAATAAATTACTGTAATAAATATGTGCGCCACGCCTCTTCCATTTCAGCTCTGCTTCATCGCTTACCCCGTAAAGGTGTTCCGTTCGTCTGGACGACGGAATGCGAACGCGCCTTTCGCCAGTTGACATTGGTGTTGCTTTCCACCACTTGCCTTACGCCCTTCGATCCCCAGAAACCCCTTTTGTTGATGGTAGATGCATCGGATTTCGCGATCGGTGCTGTGCTTGCGCACAAAGATGGTTCGCACGATCGCCCTATTGCCTTTGCGTCCAAATTGCTCTCGTCTGCGCAAAGAAATTATTCACAGATCGAGAAAGAAGCTTTGGCTCCCGTATTTGGTGTTACTAAGTTTCATGATTTCTTGTATGGTCGTCACTTTACCATCATCACAGACCACAAACCTTTGATGTCGCTTTTTCATCCGACCAAGCTTGTACCTCCACGTACAGCGCAGAAATTCATTCGCTGGTCTATTTTCCTCTCGCAGTACCGCTACGATATCTTGTATCGGTCCACTGCTAAGTACGGAAACGCCGATGCGTTGTCCCGTTTGCCTGTTGCTGAGGATAGAGGATTCGATTCTTCCGAACTTGCTTGCATGTTCATTGATGCGGAAACTGATGACGTGGTCGAATCGTTTCCGATTGATTTTCGTCGTGTAGCTACAGCCACAGCTGCTGACCCTGTCCTTGCTACCGTTCTGCGTTTTGTTGCCACGCAATGGCCCTTGTCAAAGTCACGGATCGAGGATCCGTTGGTTCGCCGATTTTTTGCTCACAAGGAGACTCTTTTTGTACGACGTGGTGTTTTGCTGTTGCGTTCCGATAATGATCAGTCCAGGGTCGTGGTCCCACGTTGGTTACAGTCCTCTGTCTTACGGCTTCTCCACCAAGGACATTGGGGTATAGTGCGAACGAAACAACTTGCTCGTCAGCACTGTACTTGGTGCATAACATATGTGCTTTTCTTGCATGGCGTGTGCCGAACAACAATCCGCCCCACCGCGGAAATTCTTTGCATGGCCGAAAGCCACTTCCCCTTGGCAACGCTTAGACATCGATTTTGCTGGTTCATTCTGGAATGCTCGATGGTTGGTTGTGGTCGATTCTTTCAGTAATTTTCCTTTTGTTGTCCGGATGTCTTCCACGACGTCATCTGCCACCATCCAAGCGTTATCCGCTATCTTTTGCATTGAAGGTGTTCCACAGACTATTGTTTCCGACAATGGCTCACAATTCATGTCTGCAGAATTTCAGTCATTCTGCAAGGCCAATGGTATTCAACATCTGACGTCCGCGCCGCTTTCGCCTCAGTCAAACGGTGCCGCTGAACGATTGGTCCGTACTTTCAAGTCACAGATGTTGAAGTTGAAAGAGTCTCATTCTCGGGAGGACGCGTTATTGCTCTTTTTGTCTTCGTATCGCTCTCAGCCCCGAGATGGTCGCTCGCCGGCTGAGTTGCTCCATGGTCGTCCTCATCGAACCTTGATGTCTTTGCTACATCCGCCGCATCAGGTTCCTGTGCAGCGGCAGACGCCTGCTTTTGCTCCAGGCGACGTTGTCTACTATCGCAACTATCGAGGTTCACGGCGTTGGCTCGCAGGGCGCATTCATCGCTGCCTCGGCCGCGCCATGTATTTGGTTTTGGGGGCCTCTGGTGAGGTGCGTCGGCATCTCAATCAGCTGCGCCTCTGTCGTCGCCTGGGTTCTGCCGCTCCCCGTCTGCTTTCAGCGACGGTGCCGTCCGGTCAGCGCCCTGGGGACCCATATACTGGCTCGCCTCATCTCCAGGTGTTACCGACGCCGCCTTCCATTTTGCCCCATGGCGACGCGCCGCCGCCGCCTGTTCTCCCGCCGTCGCCGCCCGCAGTGGACGCTTCGCTGCAGCCGCCAAGCGCCTCCCTGGGTCACGCGCCGCCGATCGCTTCCCGTGACCAGCTGTCCTCCGCCATGGAACTCTTGCCCGTCTTCGCCCGTCGGCTGCCCCTCCCCGATGGAGGTCGACCCTTCGGCCCCTCCTGTCTCTCTACGGGCGCATACACCGCATGTTGGCGTGCACCCTGGACTAGGTTTTCAGGCGTTTCCTAGATCCCCTCGGGCCGAATGGCAGGGTGCGGGTGGCGCAGCCTCGCCTGTTGTTAGACTCCCCACCTCGTCGCATACGTCAACATGGGGTCCTCCCCACGGCGGGCGGAAGCATTATAACACAACCGTACGCCGATTTGCGGGGGAGGAATGTGGTGTCACCGCCAGACACCACACTTGGTAGGTGGTAGCCTTTAAATCGGCAGCGGTCCATTAGTATACGTCGGACCCGCGTGTCGCCACTGTCAGTGATTGCAGACCGAGCGCCGCCACACGGCAGGTCTAGAGAGACGTCCTAACACTCGCCCCAGATGTACAGCCGACTTTGCTAGCGAAGCTACACTGACAAATACGCTCTCATTTGCCGAGACGATAGTTAGCATAGCCTTCAGCTACGTCATTTGCTACGACCTAGCAAGGCGCCATTACCAGTTTATATTGAGATTGTTATTAATGTATCAACAAGAGCGATGTTCTCCAATTATGGATTAAAGTTAAGTATTACATCAACTACGTACTTTATTTGCTACTATAAATTCCCTTAACTGTTCCAGACCTCACGCCAGTCTGCGTGAGCTTAACGCGTGCCTTTCGGCGTCCTCGCATAGTGACTTGGCTGTCTTGCCAAGTCACAACAGTTCCGTACTGAAACGCCTAGAACCGCTCGACCACAGTGGGCGGCTGAATGTCACAACTAACCTATTGTATTTGCTTAAGGGTTGTTGCGGGAAAGGTGCGTATCTTTGTTTTGTTGGCCCAGTACTGGTCAGAACAGCTCGATTACATCGATGTTTATTGTTTGCGGCACACCGAAACGAGGTAATCGTGCTCAACAAATAAGTCTTCGACTTTCCAGCCATGTCAGTGGAGTATTATCATCTTGAATGATACAGTTCTCTGTCGGGAATGTTGACTGCACCATGGAATAAATTTGGTCATCGGAACCCTTTTCAGTTACCTTGTATTTCATTGTGAAGGGAACATCCATTGGAGAACATGGAAGGACCGCTCAAACCAATAAAGAAGGTCCATCAGGCTTCACAATGAGTGTTTGTTTCTCACCGTGTTTTCCATTCGAGAGCTTGCGAAGGTAAACAGTGCAACAGCAGACTGTTTGGTCCACATTGCAGTTTCCATTTCTGGCAAGTTTGATGCTCCTTGGACCAGTGAAGTATCTTCTTTGCTTTCAACTTGTTTCCCTGAGTCGACATGGCGTTAAAGCCACCTTCCTTCTTTTCCTTGTTTACATGAGATTTGATAATTATGGGTCTACCTGTTCTCATTCCACGTTGTATTCTCTAGATGCGTATTAAGTTCTGTAGTCACCTCACTTTCTATCGCCATCTGCAAGTTTAGGTATGGTTCCACTATCGTTACATCAGTGTCATGATACTAGGAGTACGATAGCTGTTGTCTCTAGTAGTACTGTGGACTATTATCAAGAGCAAATTAGTAAAGCATGCATTAATAATTTTCCTAATTAAAAGTCTGTAAGGTGCGGCATAATAATCAAAGAGCACAGCTATCACAGATATACTAATGACTCAGAGATCCTGTACGAAGGGAAAACAAAAGATGTGATCGTTGCATTACAGGTGTCGAGTAGTTGGCTTGTTTGGGGATTAAGTTTCATTTGGCTCATTGTTACTGCTGATTACAAGTTTAAAGAGACTAAACCTCTAAGGTCTTCAGTTTCCTACTCACCCCCTAGAACAGAATCAGTGTACCCCATATTTGCAAATGTGAGAAAGTTTACCAAAGATTTGCTTAGCGTGTACCTGAGGTGAGACATGTGTTAGAGCCTGGTGTTCACCTGAAGTCGAGACAGCATAAGAAGATCTCTGGCAGATCGCACGCTGTTGCCAGGTTTCAACTGTGAAGAGCAATCGGCTACAGGCAACAAAGATATACGTCTACAGAGCTGTGACAACACTCCCCGGGTTACATGCGTCAAGGTGTAGAATGAGTCAGTTTGAAAATGGTTGCACACTGACCATTTGCTTGTAAGAAGATTACATAACAATACAAAAATGTTTTTATAACACAAATACATAACTATTGTGCAATGCAAGAAACAGCAACTTTTTATATGAAAATTCTTCTATGGCGTAAAAGTTGTCTTGAAGGATACTTTTAACTTGCTCTCAAACTTGGATATTTTATCTACCTGGAATTTTATATCAGTTGGTAAGTGACCAAACATTGTGGTGGCATCATTATTCACTTCTTTTTAGGCTACAGTCACTTCTAAAGAAGAATAATAAAGGTTATTATTGGGTTGGCCCATAAATTCGTAGCGTTTTCCCATAAGTTTAATAAACACAACAAATACACATAACAGAGACTTTAGTCATCAGTAATATATTCTCGCTCACTATTTACGACAGTAAACTGGGGTAACTTTTCGAGTCCACGACTGTATAAACCACGAAGTTTTGAGGCGAATAACTTGTCGAGGCATGTTCGGAGCGAATTTTCGTCCGGAAAGGAAGTTCCTTAAAGGTTGTTCGACAGAGAGCGGAAATGGTAAAAGTCTGAGGGCGCAAGATCAGGTGAATAAGGTGGGTTCGCAATGACTTCGCAACCCAAATCCTATATAGCGTTTTTTGTCAGACTAGTAGAACGCGAACGGGCGTTATCTTGGAGTAGCATCATTTCACGCAGTCCTCCTGGTTGTTGTTCTTGGAATGTGTCTGCAAGACGTCTCAGTTGTTAGCAATAAATGTCAGCAGTGATGGGTGCACATCGGGAAGCAATTCGTAGTACACCACACTGTCGCAGTGCCACCAAGTGCATAACATTATCTTTTGAGGATTGGCGCAGGTCTTCGTACGAGGAGTTGGTGCTTTGTTTGGGGTTAACCATTCCTTTCTTTTGCTTATGTTAGCAAAAAGATACGATTTCTCGTCACCAGTAACGATATATTACGGGAATGGTCGGAGTTGTTCATGAGCTAATTGCGGATGAGCAACCAGAATACAAATATGAAAAACAAAAACGCTATAAGCGTAGCAGTAACTCAACTCAATACTTCTTCTAGTTTTGTAATACGGACATCATTATCCCCTCTGAAAATTCAATCGACCATTCAAAAACAATTTAATGGAAAATATGTGCGTGCAAGTCTATAATGAAAATACTTATTTCCTCACAATTGTCGCACATGGGTTAGTATCATATATTTTCTTATGACTCGTATTTGTGCTCTAACATTTTTCTGTAAAAATGTATTTCACAAAATAACTGAATAGTTTACTACCTATTGAAAGTAAGCTCAGTATGGTACCTTTCGTGATAGGTTTATATCCTAAACGTAAAATGGTATCAAGTGCAAACATGCCTGAACTTTGTTCTTTAAGAGTGTCTAAAATATGCTAAAAACCTCATTAGGTTATAGAGAGAAAAATTTCAAAATTCTGTGTCGCTTATTAATTTTGGTAAATGGCATTGTATCGTGTGGTGCCCACAATGATATATTAAAGAACATAAATCAACAAACTTTTAAACAAATTTTGTGTAATGTCACTTGTTTTGTACCTGCATTGAGAGTGATCAAAATATTTTTATCTAAAGGAGGACCTTTTTTGCTGCCGCCCGTTTATAATGTAGAAGATAATTTGCCTCTAGAAGAAACAAAAGTAGACCTAATATTAAACCTTGTGGAGCATCAAAAATACTTATTCTTGTCCCCAGCCATTCATTCTGTCACCTGTATGATACTGTTCATTTACGACACCTGATGTGTAAGCAGTCTAACTGATGTCAACTATTCACTGAGGTGACAAAAGTCATGGGATACCTCCTAATAACGTGTCGGACCTCCTTTTTCCCGGCGTAGTACAGCAGCTGTACGTGGCATGAACAGAAAAAATCGTTGGAAGTCCCCTGTAGAAAAACTGAGCGCTGCTGCTTCTACAACCGCCCGTAACTGCGAAAGTGTTGCCGGTGCAAAATTTCGTACACGAACTGGCATCTCGATTTTGTCATATAAATGTTTGTTGGGATTCATGTCAAGCCATCTGGGTGGCCAAACCACTTGCTCGAAATGTCCAGAATGTGCTTTAAACCAGTCGTGATGACCTGTGACCCAGTGACATGACGCATACTCATCCATAAAAATTCCATCGCTGTTTGGGAATATGAAGTCCATGAGTGGCCGCAAAATGGTCTCCAAATAGCTCGAACCCTACCATCAGCTCTTACCAGCTTAAATCTGGACCTCATCTGATCAGGCCACGGTTTTCCAGTCGTCTAGGATGCAACCGATGTGGTCACGATCCCAGGAGAGGCGCTGCAGGAGATGTCGTTCTGTCAGCAAGGGCATTCGCGTCAGTCGTTCGCTGCCGTACCCATTAACGCCAAATTTCGCAGCACTGTCTTAATGGGTACGTTCACTGTGCGTCCCACATTGATTTCTGTGGTTATTTCAAGCAGTGTTGCTTGTCTGTTAGCACTGACAACTCTACGCAAACGCCGCTGCTCTCGGTCGTTAACTGAAGGCCGTCCGCCATTTCGTTGTCCGTTGTGAGAAGTAATGGTTGAAATTTGGTATTCTCGGCACTCTCTTGACACTGCGGATCTCGGACTACTGAATTCCCTAACGATTTTAGGAATGGAACGTCCGATGCGTCTAGCTCGATTTATCATTCCCCGTTCAAAGTCTGTTAATTCCCGTCTCGTGCGACCATAATCACGTTGGAAACCTTTCCACATGAAGAACCTCAACAGAAATGCTTCGCCAATGCACCGCCCTGTTATATCTACATCTACATCTACATCCATACTCCGCAAGCCACCTTACGGTGTGTGGCGGAGGATACCTTGAGTACCTCTATCGGTTCTCCCTTCTATTCCAGTCTCGTATTGTTCGTGGAAAGAAGGATTGTCGGTATGCCTCTGTGTGGGCTCTAATCTCTCTGATTTTATCCTCATGGTCTCTTCGCGAGATATACGTAGGAGGGAGCAATACACTGCTTGAGTCCTCGGTGAAGGTATGTTCTCAAAACTTCAACAAAAGTCGGTACGAGCTACTGAGCGTCTCTCCTGCAGGGTCTTGCACTGGAGTTTATCTATCATCTCCGTAACGCTTTCGCGATTACTAAATGATCCTGTAACGAAGCGCGCTGCTCTCCGTTGGATTTTCTCTATATCTTCTATCAACCCTATCTGGTACGGATCCCACACTGCTGAGCAGTATTCAAGCAGTGGGCGAACAAGCGTACTGTAACCTACTTCCTTTGTTTTCGGATTGCATTTCCTTAGGATTCTTCCAATGAATCTCAGTCTGGCATCTGCTTTACCGATGATCAACTTAATATGATCATTCCATTTTAAATCACTCCTAATGCGTACTCCCATATAATTTATGGAATTAACTGCTTCCAGTTGCTGACCTGCTATTTTGTAGCTAAATGATAAAGGATCTATCTTTCTGTGTATTCGCAGCACATTACACTTGTCTACATTGAGATTCAATTGCCATTCCCTGCACCATGCGTCAATTCGCTGCAGATCCTCCTGCATTTCAGTACAATTTTCCATTGTTACAACCTCTCGATACACCACAGCATCATCCGCAAAAAGCCTCAGTGAATTTCCGGTGTTATCCAGGTCATTTATGTATATTGTGAATAGCAACGGTCCTACGACACTCCCCTGCGGCACACATGAAATCAATTTTACTTCGGAAGACTTCTCTCCATTGAGAATGACATGCTGCGTTCTGTTATCTAGGAACTCTTCAATCCAATCACACAATTGGTGTGATAGTCCATATGCTCTTACTTTGTTCATTAAACGACTGTGGGGAACTGTATCGAACGCCTTGCGGAAATCAAGAAACACGGCATCTACCTGAGAACCCGTGTCTGTGGCCCTCTGAGTCTCGTGGACGAATAGCGCCAGCTGGGGTTCACACGATCGTCTTTTTCGAAACCCATCCTGATTCCTACAGAGTAGATTTCTAGGTTCCAGAAAAGTCATTATACTCGATCATAATACGTGTTCCAAAATTCTACAACTGATCGACGTTAGAGATATAGGTCTATATTTCTGCAAATCTGTTCGACGTCCCTTCTTGAAAACGGGGATGACCTGTGCCCTTTTCCAATCCTTTGGAACACTACGCTCTTCTAGATACCTACGGTACACCGCTGCAAGAAGGTGGGCAAGTTCCTTCGCATACTGTGTGTAAAATCGAACTGGGATCCCTTCAGGTCCAGCGGTCTTTCCTCTACTGAGCGATTTTAATTGTTTCTCTATCCCTATTTCGATATCTACCATTTTGTCATCTGTGCGACAGTCTAGAGAAGGAACTACAGTGCAGTCTTCCTCTGTGAAACAGCTTTGGAAAAAGACATTTAGTACTTCGGCCTGTAGTCTGTCATCCTCTGTTTCAGTACCATTTTGGTCACAGAGTGCCTGGACATTTTGTTTTGATCCACCTACCGCTTATACACTGTGTAAGCGATACTAGTGTCGTCTGTATACGTGCGTACCGCTGTCCCATGACTTTTTGTCACCTCAGTGTAAAGGCCTCCCCACCGGGCCAGCCGTGAGCCTCACAAGTAAAGAGGTGAGGCTACCTGCAGGCGGTGCGCCAGCTCGTCGGACTGGTTGCGGCGCATCTGCGCCAGCTGCCGCACCGTGGCCAGCTCGGTGCTGAGCGAGGCGATCTTCTTGCGCGCCTCCAGCTCGCGCGCCTTGGCGCGGCGCCAGCTCTCCTCGCGCCGAGACAGCAGGTCGCGCAGGCCCAGAACGTCCTGCTCCAGGCGGCACACCTCAGACCTGGCGAGTGGCCTCATTTAGTACTGTGCACGCGATAATGCCCTCTTTAACATCACCACTCCAACAACATAGCAAATAATTACTCTGAAAATTAAGTACAACAATACAATAATATAGATTTCGGAAATTAAACGCAATAACCGTTAAGTACAGCATTAACAAGAAGAATATATAAATGCTTGAAAAAAGGAAAGATAGAGGGCAGGAAGATGAAGAAAAATATGTTAAAAATAGCAACTGGGTTGAGAATGGCGAATATAGAGTGTGTATCAAAAACAGTCATCCGATTTGGCACGTCAGCATTTCAGAAACTTATAAATATATACAATGAATTTTGGTTTTTGATGTAAGGAAAACTCGAAAAGTTTGTTTCATACTTTTTCATAGGTTTTCAATATGCCCCCCCTGAGATGCACACTAAAAAATGTGAAGAGCACCGGACCATCAGTCTAATTTCTCATGCAGAAAAAGTCTTGCTGAGAGTGTTGAATAGAAGGTTATATGGCAAGCTGGACAGAGGGATTGCAGAGGAGCAGTTCGGATTTAGAAGAGGAAAAGGAACAAGAGATGCTATAGGCCTGCTAAGAACTATAGGGGATAGATATATGGAAAAGGGTAGAGAAATCTTTGCTGTTTTTATAGATTCAGAAAAGGCTTTTGACAGAGTTCAGTGGAACAAGCTGATGGATATCTTGAAGAGGAAAGGAGTAGATTGGAGAGAGAGACGACTGATACAGAATCTATATTTACACCAGAAAGTAAGGATAAGGATTAGAAATAAAATGTCAGAAGGAAGCAGCTTTCGATGAGGTGTTAGACTAGGTTGTTTTGTCTGGAGTGTGGCACTATATGTGGCAGAAACATGGACACTGAGACGAGAGGATGAAAAAAGGTTAGAAGCATTTGAGATGTGGATGTGGAGGAGAATGGAGAGAATAAGCTGGATGGAAAGAGTGAATAATCAAAGAGTATTGGAAAGGGTTGGTGAGAGAAGATGTCTGCTGAAGGTTGTAAGAGAAAGGAGAAAGAACTGGTTGGGACATTCATTGAGAAGGGAGTGCTTGCTAGTAGATGCTATGGAAGGATTGGTTTGTGGGAGAAGACTGAGAGGAAGAAGGAGATACAAGGTGATAGATGACATAAAGGAAAGAGGAAATTATGCAGATCTGAAGGGGATGGCAGAAGACCGGACAGCCTGGAGAACTACCATGTGAAAACCTACCTTTAGGCAGAACACTAATGATGATGATGATGATGATGAGATGCACGGCACATGTCAATGCGGTATTCAGATTGTTCTCACATTGCAGCGACCTTGTCCAGACAGCTTGCACAGCTGCTGTTATGCGTTGTCCCAGTTCATTCCTTGTTGATGGTAACAGAGGCACATACAGAGAGACTTTTATAAACACCCACTAGAAATAATCATATACAGTCGAATCCGGTGACCTTGGAGGCCAGTAATGTAAGGCTGAATAATCTGGTCCAGTGCGACCGATCCATTGTTCAGTAATCCTTTGATTCAAAAATTCCCGCACTTCCAGACGCCAGAGTGGCGATGCCCCATCCTGTTGCTAAATGAAGTCGTTCGAATCAGTCTCCAACTGTGGAAAAAAAAGTTCTCAAGCATATCGAGATATGCGCTTCCTGTAACAGTGTTCTCGGCAAATAAAAATGGACCATACACCTTTTCCCGTGAAGCTGCACAAAACACATTACATTTCAGAGAGTTCCTCTCTTGTTGTACAACTTCATGTGGTTGTTCCGTACCCCATATTCTCATATTAAGACGGTTCAGCTTTCTATTTAAATAGAACGTCGCCATGTCACTAAACACTAAGCGCGGAAGAAATAGTCATCCACCATCTTGCCAAGAACGAAATTACAGAACTCCACACATTGTTGTTTGTCACCTTCACGGAGAGCTTGCAGTGGAAGAATTTTGCATGGTTTCATGTTCTGGTCAGATGAGTATCGGGTAATATCAACAGCAGCAGAAAATGGTATAACAGGTGTAGGATTCGTTATGAATAGGAAGGTAGGGCAGATGGTGTGTTACTGTGAACAGTTCAGTGACCGGGTTGTTCTAATCAGAATCGACAGCAGACCAACACCGACAACGATAGTTCAGGTATACATGCCGACGTCGCAAGCTGAAGATGAACAGACAGAGAAAGTGTACGAGGATATTGAAAGGGTAATGTAGTATGTAAAGGGGGACGAAAATCTAATAGTCATGGGCGACTGGAATGCAGTTGTAGGGGAAGGAGTAGAAGAAAAGGTTACAGGAGAATATGGACTTGGGACAAGGAATGAAAGAGGAGAAAGACTAATTGAGTTCTGTAACAAGTTTCAGCTAGTAATAGCGAATACCCTGTTCAAGAATCACAAGAGGAGGAGGTATACTTGGAAAAGGCCGGCAGATACGGGAAGATCTCAATTAGATTACATCATGGTCAGACAGAGATTCCGAAATTAGATACTGGATTGTAAGGCGTACCCAGGAGCAGATATAGACTCAGATCACAATATAGTAGTGATGAAGAGTAGGCTGAAGTTCAAGACATTAGTCAGGAAGAATCAATACGCAAAGAAGTGGGATACGGAAGTACTAAGGAATGACAGATACGTTTGAAGTTCTCTAACGCTATAGATACAGCAATAAGGAATAGCGCAGTAGGCAGTACAGTTGAAGAGGAATGGACATCTCTAAAAAGGGCCATCACAGAAGTTGGGAAGGAAGACATAGGTACAAAGAAGGTAGCTGCGACGAAACCATGGGTAACAGAAGAAATACTTCAGTTGATTGATGAAAGGAGGAAGTACAAACATGTTCCGGGAAAATCAGGAATACAGAAATACAAGTCGCTGAGGAATGAAATAAATAGGAAGTGCAGGGAAGCTAAGACGAAATGGCTGCAGGAAAAATGTGAAGACATCGAAAAAGATATGATTGTCGGAAGGACAGACTCAGCATACAGGAAAGTCAAAACAACCTTTGGTGACATTAAAAGCAACGGTGGTAACGGTGGCAACATTAAGAGTGCAACGGGAATTCCACTGTTAAATGCAGAGGAGAGAGCAGATAGGTGGAAAGAATACATTGAAAGCCTCTATGAGGGTGAAGATTTGTCTGATGTGATAGAAGAAGAAACAGGAGTCGATTTAGAAGAGATAGGGGATACAATATTAGAATTGGAATTTAAAAGAGCTTTGGAGGACTTACGGTCAAATAAGGCAGAAGGGATAGATAACATTCCATCAGAATTTCTAAAATCATTGGGGCAAGTGGCAACAAAACGGCTATTCACGTTGGTGTGTAGAATATATGAGTCTGGCGATATACCATCTGACTTTCGGAAAAGCATTATCCACACAATTCCGAAGACGGCAAGAGCTGACAAGTGTGAGAATTATCGCACAATCAGCTTAACAGCTCATGCATCGAAGCTGCTTACAAGAATAATATACAGAAGAATGGAAAAGAAAATTGAGAATGCGCTAGGTGACGATCAGTTTGGCTTTAGGAAAAGTAAAGGGACGAGGGAGGCAATTCTGACGTTACGGCTAGTAATGGAAGCAAGGCTAAAGAAAAATCAAGACACTTTCATAGGATTTGTCGACCTGGAAAAAGCGTTCGACAATATAAAATGGTGCAAGCTGTTCGAGATTCTGAAAAAAGTAGGGGTAAGCTATAGGGAGAGACGGGTCATATACAATATGTACAACAACCAAGAGGGAATAATAACGGTGGATGATCAAGAACGAAGTGCTCGTATTAAGAAGGGTGTAAGCCAAGGCTGTAGCCTTTCGCCCCTACTCTTCAATCTGTACATCGAGAAAGCAATGATGGAAATAAAAGAAAGGTTCAGGGGTGGAATTAAAATACAAGGTGAAGGGATATCAATGATACGATTCGCTGGTGACATTGCTATCCTGAGTGAAAGTGAAGAAGAATTAAATGATCTGCTGAACGGAACGAACAGTCTAATGAGTGCACAGTATGGTTTGAGAGTAAATCGGAGAAACACGGAGGTAATGAGAAGTAGCAGAAATGAGAACAGCGAGAAACTTAACATCAGGACTGATGGTCACGAAGTCATTGAAGTTAAGGAATTCTGCTAACTAGGCAGTAAAATAACCAATGACGGACGGAGCAAGGAGGACATCAAAAGCAGACTCGCTATGGCAAAAAAGGTTTTTTTGGCCAAGAGAAGTCTACTAATATCAAATAATGGCCTTAATTTGAGGAAGAAATTTCTGAGGATGTACGTCTGGAGTACAGCATTGTATGGTAGTGAAACATGGACTGTGGGAAAGCCGGAACAGAAGAGAATCGAAGCATTTGAGATGTGGTGCTATAGACGAATGTTGAAAATTAGGTGGACTGATAAGGTAAGGAATGAGGAGGTTCTACGCAGAATCGGAGTGGAAAGGAATATGTGGAAAACACTGATAAGGAGAAGGGACAGGATGATAGGACATCTGCTAAGACATGAGGGAATGACTTCCACGGTACTAGAGGGAGATGTAGAGGGCAAAAACTGTAGAGGAAGACAGAGATTGGAATACGTCAAGCAAATAATTGAGGACGTAGGTTGCAAGTGCTACTCTGAGATGAAGAGGTTAGCACAGGAAAGGAATTCATGGCGGGCAGCATCAAACCAGTCAGTAGACTGATGACCAAAAAAAATTCATGTGTAAAGCCGGCCGCTGTGACCGAGCGGTTTTAGGCGCTCCAGTCCGGAACCGCGCTGCTGCTACGGTCGCAGGTTCTAAAATATGATTCAAATGGCTCTGAACACTATGGGATTTAACATCTGAGGTCATCAGTCCCCTAGAACTTAGAACTACTTAAACCTAACTACCCCACATGAACCATAGACCTTGCCGTTTGTGGGGAGGCTTGCGTGCCTCAGCGACACAGATAGCCGTACCGTAGGTGCAACCAAAACGGAGGGGTATCTGTTGAGAGGCCAGACAAACGTATGATTCCTGAAGAGGGGCAGCAGCCTTTTCAGTAGTTGCAGGGGCAACAGTCTGGATGACTGACTGATCTGACCTTGTAACATTAACCAAAACGGCCTTGCTGTGCTGGTACTGCGAGCGGCTGAAAGCAATGGCAAACTATGGCCGTAATTTTTCCCGAGGGCATGCAGCTTTACTGTATGGATAAATGATGATGGCGTCCTCTTGGGTAAAATGTTCCGGAGGTAAAATAGTCCCACATTCGGATCTCCGGGCAGGGACTAGTCAGGAGGATGTCGTTATCAGGAGAAAGAAAACTGGCGTTCTACGAATCGGAGCGTGGAATGTCAGATCCCTTAATCGGGCAGGTAGATTAGAAAATTTAAAAAGGGAAATGGATAGGTTAAAGTTAGATATAGTGGGAATTAGTGAAGTTCGGTGGCTGGAGGAACAAGACTTTTGGTCAGGTGAATACAGGGTTATAAATACAAAATCAAATAGGGGTAATGCAGGAGTAGGTTTAATAATGAATAAAAAAATAGGAGTTCGGGTAGGCTACTACAAAAAACATAGTGAACGCATTATTGTGGCCAAGATAGACACGAAGCCCACGCCTACAACATTAGTACAAGTTTATATGCCAACTAGCTCTACAGATGACGAAGAAATTGAAGAAATGTATGATGAGATAAAAGAAATTATTCAGATAGTGAAGTGAGGCGAAAATTTGATAGTCATGGGTGACTGGAATTCGGTAGTAGGAAAAGGGAGAGAAGGAAACGTAGTAGGTGAATATGGATTGGGGGTAAGAATTGAAAGAGGAAGCCGCCTGGTAGAATTTTGCACAGAGCACAACTTAATCACAGCTAACACTTGGTTCAAGAATCCATAAAAGGAGGTTGTATACATGGAAGAAGCCTGGAGATACTGACAGGTTTCAGATAGATTATATAATGGTAAGACAGAGATTTAGGAACCAGGTTTGAAATTGTAAGACATTTCCAGGGGCAGATGTGGACTCTGACCACAATCTATTAGTTATGAACTGTAGATTAAAACTGAAGAAACTGCAAAAAGGTGGGAATTTAAGAAGATGGGACCTGGATAAACTGAAAGAATCAGAGGTTGTAGGGAGCTTCAGGAAGAGCATAAAGGAACAATTGACAAGAATGGGGGAAAGAAATACAGTAAAAGAAGAATGGATAGCTTTGAGGGATGAAGTGGTGAAGGCAGCAGAGGATCAAGTAGGTAAAAAGACGAGGGCTAGTAGAAATGCTTGGGTGACAGAAGAAATTCTGAATTTAATTGATGAAAGGAGAAAATATAAAAACGCAGTAAATGAAGCAGGCAAAAAGGAATACAAACGTCTCAAAAATGAGATCGACAGGAAGTGCAAAATGGCTAAGCAGGCATGGCTAGAGGACAAATGTAAGGATGGAGAGGCTTATCTCACTAGGGGTAAGTTAGATACTGCCTACAGGAAAATTAAAGAGACCTTTGGAGAAAAGAGTACCACTTGTATGAATATCAAGGGCTCAGATGGAAACCTAGTTCTAAGGAAAGACGGGAAAGCAGATGGGTGGAAGGAGTATATTGAGGGACTATACAAGGGCGATGTTCTTGAGGACAATATTATGGAAATGGAAGAGGATGTAGATGAAATGGGAGACATGATACTGCGTGAAGAATTTGATAGAGCACTGAAAGACCTAAGTCGAAACAAGGCCCCGGGAGTAGACAACATTCCATTAGAACTACTGACAGCCTTAGGAGAGCCAGTCCTGACAAAACTCTAACATCTGGTGAATATAATGTATGAGACAGGCGAAATACCCTCAGACTTCAAGAAGAATATAATAATTCCAATCCCAAAGAAAGCAGGCGTTGACAAATGTGAAAATTACCGAACTATCAGTTTAATAAGTCACGGCTGCAAAATACTAACGCGAATTCTGTACAGACGAATGGAAAAACTGATAGAAGCCGACCTCGGGGAAGATCAGTTTTGATCCCGTAGAAATATGGGTACACGTGAGGCAATACTGACCCTACGACTTATCTTAGAAGCTAGAATAAGAAAAGGCAAACCTACGTTTCTAGCATTTGTAGAGTTGGAGAAAGCTTTTGACATTGTTGACTGGAATAATCTCTTTGAAATTCTGAAGGTGGCGGAGGTAAAATACAGGGAGCGAAAAGCTATTTACAATTTGTACAGAAACCAGATGGCAGTTATAAGAGTCGAGGGACATGAAAGGGAAGCAGTGGTTGGGAAGGGAGTGAGACATGGTTGTAGCCTCTCCCCGATGTTATTCAATCTGTATATTGAGCAAGCAGTAAAGGAAACAAAAACAAAAAAAAAATTCGGAGTAGGTATTAAAATCCATGGAGAAGAAATAAAAACTTTAAGGTTCGCTGATGACATTGTAATTCTGTCAGAGACAGCAAAGGACTTGGAAGAGCAGTTGAACGGAATGGACAGTGTCTTGAAGGGAGGATATAAGATGAACATCAACAAAAGCAAAACGAGGATAACGGAATGTAGTCGAATTATGTCGGGCGATGGTGAGGGAATTAAATTAGGAAATGAGACACTTAAAGTAGTAAAGGAGTTTTGCTATTTGGGGAGCAAAGTAACTGATGATGGTCGAAGAAGAGAAATTTGCTAACATCGAGTATGGAGTTAAATGTCAGGAAGTCGTTTCTGAAAGTATTTGTATGGAGTGTAGCCATGTATGGAAGTCAAACATGGACGATAAATAGTTTGGAGAAGAAGAGAATAGAAGCCTTTGAAATGTGGTGCTACAGAAGAATGCTGAAGATTAGATAGGTAGATCACGTAACTAATGAAGTATTGAATAGGATTGGGGAGAAGAGGAGTTTGTGGCACAACTTGACAAGAAGAAGGGATCGGTTGGTAGGACATGTTATGAGGCATCAAGGGATCAATTTAGTTTTGGAGGGCAGCGTGGAGGGTAAAAATATTAGAAGGAGACCAAGAGATGAATACACTAAACAGATTCAGAAGGATGTAGGCTGCAGTACGTAGTGGGAGATGAAGAAGCGTTCACAGGATAGAGTAGCATGGAGATCTGCATCAAACCAGTCTCAGGACTGAAGGCCACAACGTCAACAAACCTAACTAACCCAAGGACATCACACACATCCATGCCCGAGGGAGGATTCGAACCTGCGATCGTAGCGGTCGCGCGGTTCCAGGCTGAAGCGCCTAGAAATGCTCGGCCACAGCGTCTGGCTCGCAGATCTGAATCCTGCCTCGGGCGTGGATGTGTGTGATGTCCTTAGGTTAGTTAGGTTTAAGTAGTTCTAAGTCTAGTGGACTGATGACCTCACATGTTAAGTCCGATAGTGTTTAGACTCATTTGAACCATTTTTCACGTGTAAACGTCGACGCAACACACGTCAGACGGACGTCGGGTGCATGTTGAGCTGTCGATTTGCACGGCGAATCGATTTCTGCGGACTCCTTGTGAAACTATGGCGGATGCGTTCGACGCCTGTGTTAGAAAATCGAGGATGGCCCGGTGATTTGCCTTTACACAAACAACCTGTTTCTCGCAGTTTTTCATGCCATCGTCTAATTCTATATGCTGTAGCAGGATCCACACCATACCTACTTCGAAAGCCACGCTGAACAGTTATTGCTTCACTTGTAAGGTTTTCATAGGATTTCTGCCACTGTAAATAATTCACCTTTACTGTACCCAGACAAAGATGCATAAGCGCGGCGCGCTTGATCGCCAGTCAGTTTGTGCGGCGTTGGGGCATTGTTATTAGAGGCATAGTAGCGGGCTATTGAGTTTTAAAGGAGGATAAATGATATTTGCGAACCTGGGAAAAAATTATCTGGAATACTTTATTATGAAGATGAAAACTTGTTTCTAAAGATATTTTATTGATCATATTGATTGATAAGCATTACGGAGGCCTATTTCAAGGTAACACATGTAAGTGTAAGGATGAAATGTTTGTTTGTCAGAACTATCAATTGAAGGAAATCTTCGTCTTTTCATCACCATCATCATCTCAGCCTTTTCCTGCGCCATGTGGGGTCGGCGTTGCTTTGCTGGATCCTTCTCTTCCATAAATGCCTATCCAGTGCTTCTTCTCTGAGCCATCCTTTCTCCTGTAGGTCCCCTGCTACCTTGTCTTTCCATCCTAGTTTCGGTCTTCCTCTTCTCCTTAATCCTTCGATTTCTAGGTCTTCAACTTTTCTCCCCACGTAGTATTCACCTCTTCTCTGGACATGTCCATACCATCTTAGCCTACTTTCTTGGATCTTCTTCCCTATGGGCCCCACATTCATTGTTCCCCTGATGTACTCATTCCTTGGTCTATCCTTTCGTGTCACCCCACTCATCCACCTTAACATTCTCATTTCTGCAACTTCCATCTTTTTCTCTTGGGCTTTGGTAATTGGCCAAGTTTCTTCACTATCAGCATCGCAAGCATCACCACAGACTTGTAAAGCTTTTCTTTCATTCTGCAGCTAACCTTCTTATCACACAGTACTCCGCTCAGTTTCCTCCAGTTCATCCACCCACTATATACCCAGAGCTGTATTTCGGCCTCCAGTTCTCCATCACTTTGCATGAAAGAGCTTAGGCATTTAAATTTCTTGACCGGCGTCAGCTGTTCTCTTTGTCTTTTACATAACTAATAATATTCATAATTTATATTAATGTGATCTCGTTCTTTCCATTATGTCACAAATTACGCAGTTGGTCGAAACGTCTGCAATTTTTGTAACGAGAGAACGCTGACAATAACCAGAGTTTAATTTTTCAAGAAAACTTTTCTTTAAAGTAAAACCCTCTTCCATCAATCTTCGTAAAGTTAAAATATTTTCATGTGTGGAGAGCGCCTTACTCCACACGCAGCCACAGTTATTTCTGACAAGCAAAGAAAACTTTAGAGTAGAGTATTTGTCTTTAGCTGCCGCATTTGATAATTTCAAACTGCTTTCGAGAACGTCAGTGCACCAGATACAAAACGGTATGCTGACCATGTGGTATGTTACTTTTATTTCAGGGCAGATCTCACTTTGCATTCTTGTGAGTAGATAGTCAGAACTTCCAGATGTCGTTCTAAGTACGCAGACTAATTTACAGTCAACAGTGTATGTTATCTAAAACGGCTATTTTTTTAACGCGTTAAGTAGCATTTTATTTTGTAAATATTTCAAATCAGATATTGCATTTTATGCTACGTAATTTTCGATGCTTCAACAATGAGTGTCAGTTTTCACTGAGGACATATTTAGCTTCTTTCGGTATTTAATTAGATTCATTTTCGTTATTTCAAATTCAGTATTTCATAAGATTAAGTTTTGTTTCACGACTCTGTTCACTTGCGTAGCACAGGGCCAACCAGTACTCCGATTTGCTCAGCAGTTGAATAAGCACACGTTAAACGAGGAGAAAGTTTTTGAAAAAAGAATATTCAGTATTTCACATACAGGTACATTACATACAAAGCTTATATCCTTAATATAGACTCCTAACTCATTAGCAAACAAGTTTAATTCCAGCAATATGGGAAATACTGAACTTCATAAGCCGCGAGCACCACACACTGGTGGATCTACTCGTAAGACATCCATGTATTACAGGGCAGTGATGAGTGTTAAGAGCATTTTATCTCGTTGCAGTGGCTACAAGAACTATTCTACGGTTGTTTTAACGATTCACCTACTGTAGCTTCTCGTCTGTTACGGTTAGTCACTCCTCTTACTGTGCCTCAACAGTAAGGATACAGTATGAAGAGGAACAAAGCATAATTATTTTGGGGTGAAACGAATGGAAAGGAAAGTAGATGGGAAACAGAAAGAAAGCAAATAATGACTTCCAGCCGCACAGGGCATTGCTGCAATGCAATGGCGAGAGTTGAAAATTTGTGCCAGACTGGAACTCGAAAGTGGATGCTCCGCTTCTCTAGTATGGTTGCCTTAACTTACTTTTTTCCATTTTGTTTGTCTTTGTTCTCGGCGATTGGTCTGGATGGACATCACATGACCCATCTCCAAGTTCACCGTTGAATTCGTCACTCGGTTTTTTTTTTTTTCATTACAAAGAGCAACCAGCCCTCTCATCGAACATGCTGACCACCATCCCGGCGTCCACCTTGGCAATCCGGACACTCTTTCCGTCAGACCCAAATTCATAACTTCCCACTCGCCGCACCGCAACGACCCTCGCCCATTAAACCCCTACTTGCAGATTTCTCGTTTCCGTGGGAGTTCTGGCGTTGGTTTGCATCCGCACTGGAACTTTTCGTGAAACAGCCGTTGCGCCAATAGGATTATAGACATGGGTGCTGTGTGTTCTACTGGACAAGTCCATTACACATAATTTTGTAATAGAGTGAAATTGGGTGACATTCAGAAATAGTTCAATCAGTTTTTACTATTATTAAAAGTATACACAAAATCCTGATTGTTTCTGTGCCACAAGAAAAAAGAAAATATACTTACGTATTCTAGACCATCTTCCTTTTGTTGAGAATACTTTAATTTCCGCGGAGAAAAATACAACTCCTTTTGGATGCAGCCACAGTCATACACAGTGAGAAACATGAGCGATTTTCTGCATAAGAGCGCAGCACACATGTTCCTACTGGACTGTAAGTACCTTTTAAACCTCTGAACTATCTACTAAGTCACATCTCTAGCGATTTGGTTAATTTAGTTAATTATTAACAGTATAAGTCGCAAGCTAATATCTTGACAACCTCATACGCTCTGCAAGAAATCGCCGATACTTGCCAGTAGAAACAGCTATATAAAAGATGCCTTCAACCTTATGATGATGCGTGACAGCCGAAATGCATAGAAGGCGATTTGACTGATGTACCATTAACGCAACATAGTCTGCGATGAATGAAATTTTATTGCAGTCCAAATTATCAGAAGCCTTCTGCAGATCTGCCAACAGCCTTGCCGCAGTGGTGGCACATGTTCCTTTCAGATCACGGAAGTTCATCGCTGTCGGCCTAGTCTAGTACTGGATGGGTGACAGTCCGTGTCTGCCGTGAGCTGTTGACAAGCGGGGTGCAGTCGGCCCTCATGAGGCCAATTGAGGAGATACTTGACTGAGTAGTGGCGGCTCCGGATAAGAAAACTAACAACGGCCGGGAGAGCAGTTTCTGACCACATGGCCCTCCAAGTCGCATTCAGTGACGCCTATCGTCTCAGGATCGCATGGTGGTCGTTCAGTACCGTTGACCTTTCCGAGGCGAGTTCAGACACAGTGTAGGGTCCATTTCTTAGTTGTTCCTACGTCTGCCTTCTGTTAACTGTAGCGCTAAAATTGTTTCTCAAGTACACCTGCTTCTCTAAAACTCAAACTGTTTCTCTCCTAATCCAAATCAGTTTTCCTTCAATCTTTCTGTTGAGTTATCTCAAGACATATTTCTTCCATCCATTCTTCAGCTCTTCAGAATTAGTAGACAATTTGATGTTTAAGTGATATGTATTGTTGCAGTTCACGTTCAATATGTTTTACATTTTCGTCATTTCTTTATTAATTTCGGCATTTTTATGTCGTCCATGACTGTTACTTGTCTGCATTTTGTAATCCTAATATTTTTTCCTGGTGCATTGTCTACGCCGTTTGTTTCTTTTGCCATGTGTACTTCCAAGGTAATCTGAGTTCGTAGTTTCTTCAGATTGAGTCAGTTGCAACATTTCGGCTACTTTCTCTTCTTCAATCTTAACTGCCATTTCATTAAAACTGAGCTCGCCAGATTAAATATTAGCTACTCCCTTCAAAGACAAGCCGGTCGCTCTGGGGTGTTGTAGATGGCGTAGAATTGTCCAGGTCATCTGACCCTCCACTGCTGAAATATACCTGCACCGGCAAAACATTGCACTTGACTGTTCGCATTACATCAAGTTAGGTTGGCTATACTGCAACAGCGATGTCGCAACAGCAGCCTATACACGATACGGTTTTCTGTTCCATCTCGTAAATGTAGGCTAT
This sequence comes from Schistocerca americana, assembly GCF_021461395.2. NCBI lineage: Eukaryota > Metazoa > Arthropoda > Insecta > Orthoptera > Acrididae > Schistocerca > Schistocerca americana. The sequence goes on from NC_060120.1 coordinate 665,419,672, forward strand.
TGTGCAATAACAGTATAAATAAGGATACTTTTTTGACTTGCTACCGCAATGACAGGAAATAAGCAAGTACATAACAATGTACGAGGCGTGTTTTTTTTAAGAAAGATCCGTTTGAACGTAAGTACACAACGAAAGTTTATTTCAAAAAAGTAAATTTATTTTCAGAAAGTACATATTTCACTCTATTTTTTGACATAGTTGCCAAGTTTGTTCAAACACTTATCATACCTCTCACCCAATTTTAAAATACCCTCTTCATAAAAACTTGCCGCCTGCTCCGATAACCAAGGTTTCACTGCCGTTCTCACGTCGACGTCATCATTGTAACGGGTGCCACTGCGCTGTTGTCTGAGGTGGAGGAACAGACGGTAATCGCTCGGCTTAAGATCAGGACCGTAGGGTGGGTGGTCAAAAACTTCCCAGCCAAAACTGTCCAATAAATCGCGGGTCTGACCTGCAGTGTGAGGTCTTGCATTGTCATGGAGAAGGACAATTTCCTTTGTCAGTATGCCGCGTCTTTTGTTTTGAATCGCTCTGCGTAGCTTTCTCAGGGTTTGGCAGTATGCTTCTGCATTGATAGTGGTTCCTCGTTGCCTGAAGTCGACCAACGAAACACCATGCCTCTCCCAAAGCACCGACGCCATGATTTTGCGCTGGGACAGAGTCTGTTTGGCCTTCAGCTTTACAGGGGAGTGTATGTGTCTCCATTCCATGCTCTGTTGCTTCTATTCGGGCGTGATATGCGAAACCCATGTTTTGTCTCCAGTTACGATCTGACTCAAGAAGCCGTCACCTTCGTGATAACGAGTCAAGAACTTTATCGCACACTCAAATCTTTGGTTTTTGTGGTCCTCTGTTAGGAGTTTCGGGACCCAACGGGAGCACAGTTTCCTAAACTTTAGGTGTTCAGAAACAATGTTGTAAAGCACTGTTCTCGACACGTAAGGAAATTCGTTTGAGGGAGCTGTTATTGTGAAGCGCCTGTTCTCACGAATCCTCGCTTCAACTGAAGCCACCAAATCGTCTGTAATCAAAGAAGGGCGACCGGAGCGGTCCTCATCATGGACGTTGTCACGGCCATCTTCGAATTCTCGTACCCACTTACTCACTTTGCTTTCAATCTTAGCAGTATCACCGTACACTTCGCAAATCTGTCGATGAATTTCTGCAGCAGGTAGGTTCCTTGCTACAAAAACCGTATCACTGAGCGAACCTCACACGCGGCGGGCGAGTTGATAGTCTTAAACATTTTGAAAGCACAGGTTTTGAAAGCACAGAACAGAATCGTACAGGTTAGCTACAGAGCTGAAGCTGAGCACAGTTGTTCCCGACGCACGCGCTCGTTGAGGTATGCACGCGAACTACTAGTGTCTGCAACAAAACGGACCTTACTTAAAAAACACGCGTCGTATATGGCCCTCTGTAAAATTTTAACTTATATATAATCATAATGAAGGACACGCTTTCGATAATGGAACAAAGAACTACAGAAAATAAGCATTTGATGATCACCAATATCTTGAAAACAATGCAGAAAAGAGTTTACAAAATAAGTAATAACCGAGATTGTAACTTCTCGCTCTACGTCTTATAATGACAATGATGCAATAAATAACAGATATTTGTTGCTCTTCACTCAACATTTTATGGAGACTATGGAGCAGTTCCATCCAGTTCCTCATCGTCACTGTAGTCGGAATTTACCGCCAAAACCGTCTTCACGGACGTCACCACAAATACATATCGAATGAATGTCCTTGCCCACAAATTTTTTCAAGAATATGCTTTGAGCTTTTCAGTATGCACCTTTTCTAACAGGACTTTGCGTTCGTCTAGCGCTTTCTAACGGAAATCCGTACTTTTCAGCACAGTTTTAGTGACTTTTTCCACCCCTGAAAAGTCCAGTTTCTTTTAATGACAGTAGTGACTTTGCTACCGTATGATGCTCGCTCCTGCTACAGTAAGCACAAATACGCCTGCGAGTTCCACCAGTCTGAAAGACTCTACGACGGTGACAGGATGAGGCTGCTTTTTCTTCTTAGCTGATACAGACGGCTCCGAATCGTTAGGGCTCATGTCTGCATCTCTCAGATTCTGCACAGGAACTGATGGTTGTCCATCAATACTTAAGTATTCTTTCTCTTGCTCGTAAAACTCACGAGTTCTCTGTAGTAACTTCAGTGTCTCGCGGTCCAGTGGCACGCCTTGAAGCAGGGGATTGTCTTTAGGCGAAAGAAGTTTTTTTCGAGTATCAGAATTTTCTAAACCACATTGGAGCAAAGCACAGTCCAACGCAAGCACTCTGTAGAAACGATAAGAAATGTACGTCGTTTACGTTCACACCGAACAAAGCCGGTAACGTGGGGGTATGAAGTCACGACCGGCAGCGACAGCGATTACCACCGTGGGATTGGTTCAGGTCCCAAGCCTAGTGCCTGGCGTTTCTCGTTCTACACTTGTTAACCTGTTAAGCTGCCAATTTGAAACGCATACGTCAAGTGCAAAGTTTCAGCGGCTTTGGTATAGGTTATGTCGCTGTAGTGGTGCGTACATTCCAGCCGGTTGTATGGAATCAACGCAATAAGATCGGTCGACATGGAGACGTGACAGAATGGCACAAAGGACCCATCGCTGGACATGCCCATGACCACACCTTGAATGAAGTTGCCCAATTTGTTGTGTAGTGTCGTCTGAAGAGTGAGGTTCGGTAGTAAAGTTGGTATCTCACGACGAAACCCTGAACTAAAGACAGTGGCTGCCACCCGTAGCCACGTATGAGACATGTCGACGAGGACATGCCCTCAAAAGGTTCGTACGCCGTTGCTGTTGGGACTCTACTTACGTCAGAGCGCATCACCGCTCCCTCCATTCTTTGACAGCCCACTCTGATAGCCGATTCTGATAGGAACCTCATCGCAGTTCAGATCCAGGAGCGAGATACTGTAACTACTCAGAACAGTGTACCAATGTTCGTAGTTAAAGTTAACTGATATTTGACTGTAAGTCTGTACAAGACTAAAAGTAATTGCTACAGTGCAGCAATATTATTGAAGTAAAGAACAGATCATCTGGGTGTTTTGCAGTTGTATCAAATGTGTATCATCCTTCATATTGACATGGATGTCTAGTAACATTAAATATTCTGTATTAACCCACGCAATATTTTCAAAATATTGTAATCCAGCCAGTTACTTTTAAAATTTTGGAAAAAATATTTAATGTTTTTAATGAATTCTTTAACCAGATTCTGTAAATGTTTAAAATTTTCAGTTAAACTGAACCCAAAAGTTTAACACTAAAGTAGCAGATGTCACTTTCCACAATGAACGTTATTCAATACTTTCAAGTTGGGGACCTTACTTACAAATCAAAATCTCATTAAGGAGCGTGTCGTAAGTAAAAGTCAACAAAATGAACGAAATTTCCCTCTTTAAAATTTTTTGTCATAGTCATAAAATACCTCCAGGTTGGTAATACACGTTATTGAAAATGCATTGGTATTGCTAAGAGCATGGGAAAAGATGTTTTCTGGTTCTAGACTCTATTTACACACTAGCACTTCTTTAAAATGAATGTTGCTAATATAAGTCCGCAACAAGTAACGATTTTTTATTTTTTTTAGGATGGGCGTAAAGTAGCCCCCTTGCAATGCACTTTATGGAAAATATGTTGGTACTCCTAGGGTTCAAGTATTTTACTGAAACTGATCTAACATTTATTATAAGTTGTAGCATCTACTCGACCTCCTCTAGAGGTTAAATATTTAGAACTGTGGTCTGCGCTTGTTATGATATACAAAATGTTGGTATATCAACGTGGCCTTTCCAGCATGTCTACAAGCAATGATGCACTACTCGCAGCCATGTAAGATTGAGTAAAAGTATTGATCGTAAAAAGATGGTACCGGATAACAAGATCACCTTTTACTCTATTGCTAGTTTCTCTATTCATTATTATGCCTAATCTTGTTCTACTTTTAATGGATCCATTGTAAATAATACTGTGATCCTCACTCAATATATATTAAACTTTTGGTCATTGCATTTTACTTTTACCTAAAATATTTGGGCACATCATTTCAGTTTATACCTTTTGATTTTCTAATTTCATGCAGTGCCTTAGTTCCTGTCATTCAATAAAAAGCATCCTCGTTTTGTCTAGTAGCTTCTCCCGAGTAGTTTCCTCTCAGATATCAGAATGGGAGACTACAGAAATCTTTTAACCAGGTGGAAGCCATCATGAAATTTTCAATGGAGGTTTGCTTCTACTGGGGAATGTTAAGTGACGGTTTCACGTTTTTACAATGCAATCCTGTAACCATATAAGGCAATCCGACCACAACTGCAGGAGGCATTATAGTTGACGTAGCAATATCCTTGGTTTCCGCCAACTACGACTGCCAGAGACAAAGCAACAATCGTCGCAGTGGAAGAGCCCGAGCACTCCAACAACCAAAATGCGAGACAGGTGAAGGGCAATGTGAAGAGCATGATCATCATTTTCTTTGATACCAAGGGAATTGTGCACAAAGAATTCGTCCCACCCAACGAAACAGTGAATTCTGCGCATTACTGTGACGTTTTGCGACGGCTCCGTGAAACCGTGCGGCGACAATGGCCTGAACTTTGGCGTCAAGGAATCTGGCTGCTGCATCACGACAAAGCGCCCTGTCACACGTCCTTGCTCACCAGGTCCTTTTTGGCAGGCAAGATGGCGGTTGTACCCCACCCACTGTACTCGCCAGATTTGGCACCTTGCGACCTCACGCTATTCCCAATTTAGAAACTCAAGTTGAAAGGCCGTCGATTCGACACTCTATAGAGGATTCAAGAAGCATTGCTGGCGGTGAGAAACACCCTCAAACAACAGGACCTTCAGAAAATGTTTGACCAATGTCAGAAGCGCTGGGAGCAGTGTGTACGTGCGGATGGGAACTACTTCGAGGGTGATGGTGACCACTAGTCCAAAGGTACGGTTTTCAACAGATGGCAGCACCAGTCCCAAAATTTTTGGATAGCACCTGATATGCCTTCGGCTTTCCTATAATTGAACGGCATGTACCCTAACCTCAACCATGTCGCATGTATTGCACATGATCTACACCACAATTAGAAAAATATTAGGGAAAATTACCGCACTGTAAATGTCTTCACTACTGCTCTGAAAAAGATTCTGGTAAAGGCTCCCAATTGTCAAGTTTTACGTCAAGAATTAATAGAGCTCCGCCTTTCACAGTTCCCTGACATCACAAGGTCGGGTTCTTGAATAAGAGGCGCAGTTTTCTTGTGCGAAAACTTTGACAAAATCAGACACTTTATATGTGTCCTAGACTCAGTGGAGGCAGCAGCCATCAAGCAGGACCAATAATTAGTCAACTCCTTTTGGTATGAAAGGTCAGCCACCTGGTCATTCTGAGTTGGACTCTGACATTGCCCAGTGTATGTCCGATTGCAATTCATATCTCTATACTTATCATCAAACGTTGCAATCTTTGGGGAGGCTCCTTTCATGTACACAACAAGATGCAAGACCAGTATGCAGCCCTGGGGTTTCTCTGTGGACTCACTTCTTTGCTAGTGTGGCGTTGAGCAGACTAACAGCCATTTCCTTCAGTGTTCCTCATCACCAACCACCTGCAGCATGCAAGACCTTATGAGAGCTACACCAAATGCACTTGAAGTGTCCAATTTTTGGTCGTCTTCTTTTGTGTAAAATTATGTCAACACTTATGTATACATATTTCTGTACTTATGACCTGATAAATAAATAAATTAGTGAACAACAAAGCCCGAGACTTGGAACTTTTAGCAGCTTATGGCTGCAAATATTTGCCCAATATGATTGAAAGTTTCTGAGAAGAAGGAATGGAGGAGGCGGAACAGTGGAAGAAGTTGACGAGTGTTAGGGAAATCTTTGCTCGATATACTGAAGACAAATTCGAATTAAATTTGAACCTTTTGAAACCTTTGCAACTTTGAACTTCCCTTACAGTTGCTGAAAAAGACATGCCCCATGGTTTTTGTGAATTTCGAGCGAAGTATCTCTGTAGTAGAAGGAGTTATTGAATGCAAAGAGGGCTGCGCGGGGTAGCCTCACGGTCTGGGGCGTCTTGTCATGGTCCGCGCAGCTCCCCCGTCGGGGGTTCGAGTCCTTCCTCGGGCATGGTTGTGTGTGCTGTCCTTAGCGTAAGTCAGACTAAGTTAGATTAAGTAGTGTGTAAGCTTTGGGACCGATGACCTCAGCAGTTTGGTCCCATAAGATCTTACCACAAATTTCAAATCTTCCAGTTCAAAGTGACGGTTACATAGCGTGTAATCCAGTATAACAGAACTCTGTAAATGAGACAAATCAAGTTAGTGTAGCTGATTTATATCCAAATTAAGTAATTTTGATCAGCACATTTTTTGCATCTTTTGCATATATTTTGAGAACCTTCTCCCTCTTTTCTGACCGTAATTTGCACCTTAAAATCCTTTCACTACACCTTGGAATTCAGTGCAAGCTCTGCAACGAGCTCCCATGATGGTCACAAGGTACGTAAGGAATTCTTGTGGTGAGCGTCCTATTTCTATACCAGCGCGATTGATAACTGCTAAATGCTCGTCGATGCATGTGAGCGTTCTGCAGTACGTCTCTCCAACACATTCCAAACGTGCTTGATGGGATATCAGTTGGGGGATCAGGCAATCTGGTCCATTCACCGAATATCCTCTCGTTCAAAGAGCTCCTCCACCTGCGCTGTTCGACGTGGATGCGCGTTGACATCAGTAAAAATATAGTCAGGACCGACTTAAACATTGAAAAAAAGCACAAGCAGAAGGAGCACAGTGTCACAATAATGTTGACAGGTGAGTGTACAGTGTATTGTGATTTGGTCAGTACGCTCATGCAATATTACACCTCCTGACACCATAATATCTGGGCCACCAAAACGATAATGTTCTACAATGCAGGGCTTACTCTCATATGGCGTAAGGTGGGAACACTTTATACACCCAGGAACATTGTGGAACATGATCGTTTTGGTGGTCCGTGTGCTATGTTCTGAGGAGGCATAATGTAGTACAGTGTCCTGAGCTCCGAATCTTTGGACACAGTACACTCGCTGCACAATGTTATTGTGACACTGTACACCATGTGCATCTTTTGAAGGGTGCATTCGGCTCTTCATCTGTGTGGATGACAATGCACAGCCTCATCAAAAAGCGCAGGTGGAGCAGCTCTTGGAACAAGAGGATATTCGGCGGATGGACTGGCCTGCTCATTCCCCCTACTTAAGGCCATCGAGTACGCGTGGGATTCGTTGGGGGGGGGGGGGGGGCGTACTGTAGCACGCCTATATCCATGAACGACCATCCAGCAATTGTCAACCGCGCTGGTGGAGGAATGGAGCACCTTCCCACAAGAACTCCTTACTGGCATTGTGTCCAGCATGTGAACAAGTTGCAGAGTATGCGTTGCCCTCCATGGTGATCACATACCCTATTAAGAAACATGTCCCAGCTTCTGTAATGTCCAGGAGACCATCATAAATCATGGTGACTTCAGCATAGTTATTGCCTTGAAGTAAAGGGTGGCTTTTTTTCTTTATTATGATTTCATTCCCCTGCCCCATATGGACAGGGGAGGCCTTGCAGCGGCACAATCCACCGCTCTTCAGCCGAGTGACATGACAGTGAATAAAAGGAGAAAACTATACACAAAAAGGCGATAAAAATGGGGACATGACAACAGAATAAGTGGAGACAATGGGGGTTAAAATATAAACTGACATAGAGATGTTTATGGTGGGACAGTTAAAAAAGTCGACACAAAGTTAAAAAAACAGTTGGCGATTCGTGGAGCACATAAAATCCTCTGAAGTGACACGCATTAAAAGAGGGGCTCAGTAATAAAACACACACTTGTAAAACCACTCTAAGAGACGAAGCACAGACGACGAAGAATAAAAACTGCCAGGAGGGACCTGTCGAAGGAGAGGCTTGAGAGGAGGGAAAAAGAGGGGTGAGCAAGGTGCAGCGGGGTGGGTGCGGGATGAAAAGAATAGGAGAATCAGGGGGCGCACCAAGAGGCAGGAGACGGGCGGGGCGGGAGATGGACAGGGAAGGACAAGGCAGGAGGGAGCGCAGAGACACAGAAGGGGGGCGCAAGAAAGGTAGGGATATAGGAGAGAGGAAAACAGCGCAGAGGAAGGGAAGGGGAAGGGAAGGGGAAGGGAGAGGGAGTCCTGAGGAAGGGGGGGGGGGAAGATGGGGTTAGAGTTGGTAGGAGGTTTTTGTTTGTGATGTGTATTTCTTTAAGTTACTGTAGAATTTCTTCCTATGTATGGCCCAATATTGATCGAGCTATGTTACCTAGCAGAGATACACTGTGGGAAGGTTGGTTTCATCCATACGTTTTGTACACAAGTGTACGCAACATGCAACCTCATGTCTAACAACAGAAACTGAAAAAATTTCGAAACTGCTTGTGGCGGCCTCTAGTGGACATTTTTTCACGTGATTCTAAAATTAGTCACTAGACTGAAGAGCGTACCAAAGAACATCGTGTATTCCTAGGTACACAATTCTCGAGATACATCAGTCTCTCCTACAGTTATACATTTTCAGCCCACATCAACTCATTTAGAAAATACATTGTTTTTAGTGTCAATATTCTTAATACTGCTGTTACTAATACTTTTATTAACGTCATTACTGACAGTCTTACGAGACTGCTTGTGTTGTGAATATCTTGGGCCTTAGTTAATTAAGTAGGGAGGTGAGTCTGAGGGGATCGAATTGACATATAAGATAATCAAATTTTGGCCAGATACACACAGTAGACAGAACACTTTTTTTAAAGAGGTACCGACATCCTTAAAGGCAACTTCACCTCAGAAAAACAATGTGCAGACGACTACAAACACGAAAACATGCATTTCAGAGTTTACGGTATTCGTAAATTGATGGCGAATACGCGCCATTTTTCCTATTTTAGCTTAAGTGACAATGTGGTGACAGGTACGAAATCCGGCTACAAAAATAAAATAGCATGCTGGATAAAGAGTGGTCTCTGCACCATTGCCAGCCTAAAGCAACGAAGGAAGTAGGGACATTAATAACTCAGGATTGTACTTTAATCTAAGTGTTACATTCACAATTTGTGTTCACTGGGTCTTCATCGTACATTTCATGTACGACTGACAGAAGCATAGTTATATATAAAAAAGTGTCTTGTGGCCCAAATTTTGTCAGGCATAACTGATGCATAAAGGTACGTAAAATCTTACATTAACAGATACGGGCTGAGACAGGAACTGAGTACCTGGTTAGCGTGAGGCAGGGTTCCCCCCGGATGGCGTGTCGTTTTATGGAGACAGGCTCCACGGTTTGCTGTGGGGGCGACTCCTGCTGTGGAGGTGGCGGGGGCGCCGGCGGTGGCTGTGACTGCGGCTGCGACTCCGGCTGTGGCGCCTCCTGCTGCTCCATTTTGGCTTTGGCGGCCTCGACCTCTTCCTTGTGAGCCTGTGGCAAACGGCAGGTGAGCCACTAAGTTTGCTTTCGCTAACAAAGCATTTTTCTGAAAATTTGTAAGCTTCCAGACTAAACACTAATCATACCGTTAAAAGAGCACGCTGGTTGCTTTGGAGCACTGTCGGGTGTGTCGAATAATTGCCTATTTTCTAACGATGTAAGGCGACCAGAACAACGAAGGTCGAATGGTTCAAATGGCTCTGAGCACTATGGGACTTAACATCTCAGGTCATCAGTCCCCTAGATCTTAGAACTACTTAAACCTAACTAACCTAAGGACATCACACACATCCATGCCCGAGGCAGGATTCGAACCTGCGACCGTAGCGGTCGCGCGGTTCCAGACTGAAGCGCCTAGAACCGCTCGGCCACCAGCGGCTGGCACAACGAAGGTCGGATGAGACCTTTACACCTCAGTGTGTAGAGGGTGTAGTTCAGGCTGGAGGAGTTTCTTGATACCTTTGGGGTGTTTATCATATCACAACATGGACTCACTCGGGAAGAGATGGTTCAAATCCACGTTCGACCATCCTGATTTAGGTTTTCCCGGATCTTTCTAAATAATTCGAGGCAAATGCTGGAATGGTTCCTTTGAAAGGACACCTCTGATTTCCTTCGCTATCCTAGATAAAACCCGAGCCTGTGCTGCGTCTCCAATGACCTTGATGTCGACGGAACCTCGACGCCATTAGACCCTTATCGGCGCCATTAGACCTTTTCCTTCATGGATCCAATCATTCAGGTTATCGTGGTCATGAGCCTAGAAGTTTATTGCAACTCTTACAACATTCTAGATAGTCACTCTCTCTTCTATAGGGGCGATTAAAAAAAGTTTTCGTTCGGGAACCGTAAACCGTAAAATGCAAAATCGCTATGCCAATCAGAAAAAATCGCCGTGAACGTTGAGGCAATCATTCCACCTACGCACTAGGTTGAAGATACACGGTTGGTAGGACAACTTGCCCTGCAAGAAGAAGTCTGTAACTGCCTGTTGCACATCCTCGTGCGACAGGAATCGTCAACCCTTCACGACCCTTTTTAAGGGACGGAAGTCGCGATAATCGCATGAGGAGAGATCAGAGCCTTAGGGCGGGTGCTCGAGTGTCTCCCATTTGAGTTGGTGTAATTTCTGCGTTATGACATTCGCGATATGGGGACATGTTTTATGATGAAATAGCAGCACCCCTGCGCGCACCACTCTACAACGGTGATTTTCGACAGATGTGCTGCTCCACACATATTCCTCATTCTTCGATGGATGTGTTTGTCCTCTGACAGCGAAGAAAAGAGTAACAGCACGTTGGTCCTGTTTGGACGGATTTGGTAATAACCTCGCCATAGTTCGCGTTACGTCTTTCACCTCACGCAGGTCGGAAAGACACGAATACAACGCTAATCCCTTTCCTACACGTCCATGCTTCTATATCCGCATCGCAGTCGCGCTACTTGCGTATTAGCTACAGCAACGCAGTCAATCTGATAAATGGCTGTTGAAGAAAACGACGTTTGAAAAGTAAGTGTGCAACTACACCATCGATGACGTAATTGCAGTATTGACTGGAATATGAGCAGCTATTTAGAATGCCTACAAACTTAGACAAAACAAAAGACATTAAATGAGAACTGAACAACTACTCGATGACGAACGTGCTGTTGTCAGTAAGAGGATGACCGTAGCCAAAGCTGTTTTGTTTTAGCTACACTGGACAGCGAAGACAGTACAGACAATCACTGAAGCAATCAACATTACTAAAAGGCTAACTCGTGACAGAGTCCCAGTTCCAGGTTGCCTATCTAACGGCTTTTAATGTACATAAATTTAATGTGCAGTATTTCATACACTTATTGATCGAATTTAAAAAAATACTGTAATAATTTACTCATTAAGAGCTTGAATCTTACGTTAAAGTTTTAATAAGTCGAGTGTTACAGAAAGAAACTGTGTACACAGGGTGAATGTAATTAAATTCAAGTTACCAAACGCTGTAAAAAAAAAAAAGAACTGCTGCTCAGAATAACGTCAAATTTGGACGTAATATTATCGAAGAAGGGGGAAACGTCATGGAAATAAAAAACTGTAACGAAGAGTTTTCCACTAAGTGTCCCTATAGCATCACGACGTAAATGGTTTCGGCTACAATTGACAGATGAATCGCAATACGACAGCAATGGTGTTAGTTGCACGTTGTACTGTGCAATGTGCATGGCCGCCCAAGTTCGGCAGTCTACAGTTGTGGCAGTCTTAGTTAGGTAAGTTCAACCACCGCAGCAAGGTCGTATCGCAATGGATGGGAGAAATGGGTTTTTAACTGTCCCAAGGCCAAAAACCGCATAATACGTAACAACTAATCGGTATTTTAACTGTAGCGAAACTTTCGCAAGATTTGTTCAGTATGCTGTCCGCCGCTTCATACCACAAGCTGAAATCGAGATATATGTCCCACCACAGATCGGAGTCTCAGGGGTCACTTTCAGAATGCGTGCCTCCAATTCCGCAAAGTTTGTAGACGTCACAAAAATTATGACGGCTGATAATTCTAGCATTTCCACAATGTTTCTACAGCGGCTGCTTCACTGGCTGTGCAATGTGAGAAGGAGCGCCATCTTAGGTCAAAGTGGTCAAACCAAAACATCCACGCTGTTGAAAGGTTGGAACGACGTTGGTGTGCAAATGACTCTCATAGTGTTTACCAGAGACGGCACAGGTAACAGGACCCGCACGACCCATTTCCTCTAAAAAATACGACCATACGGTAACGGATTCTGTCAACCTGCACTACATTGTTACCTTTGCAGAAATAAGCTGTACCTGTGGATGAGCGAGCAGATTTTCTGTCGCCCACATTCCGCAGTTCTGCGTATTGACAAAGAGGGTTCCATGGCCATTCACTGCCCACTTTCACGCGAGCAAGAAATTCTAGAGCAAACGTTTGTCTTACTGGCGGGTCAGCATGAAGAAACTCCTGAACGTAGCAATGCAGGATGTTTCGTAGAATTCTATCTACCGTGTTGATAGGCATGTCCAAACGTCGGGCAGTTACCCAAGCACTGCAAGTTTGCACACCACTGCTCGACCCCTCCTGCAGTGCTGTGGTCACATCTTCTAACAACGTCGGATCAATTGCTTGCACGATCTGCTACAGTGCACATCAAAAGAATCTGTCGTTTCGCATTTCGTAATCAATTTCTCGGCGTGGTATCAACGTTCGATACCACACTTGTTAGGGGTTGCAGTTACCGACTGCAGTCCGTACTAGTTTCGCTGGACCGGCGAGTCGAGACTGGCGCCGCTAGTGCCGTTCCGCGGCTTGCAGCAAGTCTCTACCTTGCGCTCGGCGACTCTTGCTCGGGACGTCAAGTACGAAAGCCTTCAGCTGATAGGAAGCAACCTCTAACAAGGCGCTTAGTTAAAGTATGGCCTATGTGATGCCTCTATAGCTCTCTGTTTGTAATTATATTCATCCTGACTATGAAGACTACTGTACCACCAGTTAAGTACAATATATTATTTTTTACCAACGACTTCTAATTATTTTGGTCGTTGTAGCCCAGACGATCCAGCCATCTCCTTATCGACTTCACTGACAAACCTGCTGTATGTGCAAAGAAGAGATTTGTATGAAACTTCCTGGCAAATTAAAACTGTGTGCCGGACCGAGACTCCAACTCGGGACCTTTGCCTTTCGCGAGTAAGTGCTCTACCATCTGAGCTACCCAAGCACAACTCAAGACCCGTCCTCACAGCTTTACTTCTGCCAGTATCTCGTCTCCTACCTTCCAAACTTTACAGAAACTCTACTGCGAACCATGCAGAACAAGCACTCCTGAAAGAAAGGATATTGCGGAGACATGGCTTAGCCACAGCCTGCGGGATGTTTCCAGAATGAGATTTTCACTCTGCAGCGGAGTGTGCGCTGATAAGATAGAGCACTTGCCCGCGAAAGGCAAAGGTCCCGAGTTCGAGTCTCGGTCCGGCACACAGTTTTAATCCGCCAGAAAGTTTCATATCAGCGCACAGTCCGCTGCAGAGCGAAAATCTCATTCAAGAGATTTGTATGTTTCTATTTAGCATTGGCCACCAGTCATTCACATTGGCGACGATTCGTTCGTCGTCATCATAACACTCCAGACCCTTGGCAGACGTCAGACTATCATCAGACATCAGACTGTTTTCGTACGCTGGAGCGTCCGAAACTTCTGCAAAGATATTGGTGCTCGATCCCCGTTTTTATAAAAGAGCTTTACCAGCAGCACGCTATCGGGCACTGAGACTATCTTGTCAATGGTCTCAGACGCAAACTGAGGAACAGCTGTGTATTCGACTTCTTTTATTTTCTATATTCTGCCACTTACAGAGCCCCCAAGTAGAAATCTTTCCATAACGTTTCCCTCTTCTTCGATAACGTTCTGTTCAAATTTGACTTCATTCTGAACGGTGGTTCTTCTTTTACATAAACTGGAATTATATTTTAATCACCCTGTATGTCTTGAGGCACCTTAACTCATGGTGCGCAATATAACCAGACTAAATTCACCCAGAATTTGAGAATGAGAACACTTAGCGACTTCCAGCAAACTTAACATACAACTTCACGCCTTTCGAATTTTTTTCGCGACACCCTCCACAAAATGATGAAAGGAAAAAAGACTCTCGTTTACTACGTTTTCCCTGTTTCTGTAGCAAAACTGCAGCATCAGACACGACGTACTCTTCTGTTACTTCGTTGCTAATGAATCTTATCGTAACACATTTTTCGGACAATCTTCATATTACCAACGAATGAACCTGAAAAAGGCCCGGCTCCTCATCTCGCACGGGATGAGGAAGGAGGAGAAGAGGGAGTAACACCTCAGAAAAAAAACCTGGGTCCATCTGGTTCCGGATGGTAGCACCCTATGAGGACCCCATTACAGATGAAACGCGGTAACGGCCTCAAAGATGGAAGAAGAATTCTAGCTCCCAACGGCAGAGAGCGGAGGAACCTAATGGAGAAAACTATGAAAAATAATCATTTCGGACTAACAATCCGATCTTATATTCGAATTTATTTCCTACAAAGTACAATTTCAGCTGCACAAAAAGTCCGCTAAAAGTAAGCACTACCGCAGATGGTAACTCGAAAGAGGAATGAGCATTGCTTCATGCAATGCATCGGGACCTGGGGTTCTGGGGAGTCTCAACATGTGCAATAAGGATGAGTCGGAGAATCCTTGGTATCCCTCCAATCTCAAATTCAAAAGGAAACTCTACGCAGGCACCTTGAACATAAACTCATTACTAAAGATTAGTAAACTGAAAGAACTTGAATTTCTCTTACATAAGCATGAAATACAAATTTTAGCAGTAGAAGAAACAATATTTTTTAAATGAAATGTTACGAAACTGAAAACTATCGAATTTTTAAGTGTTGACCAGCATTAAAAATTATAAAAGGCATGCCTATACTTGCTACCGTCTTCTATATTCATAAAAATTTAGAAGTTAACTTTACAGAATTCAAATCAAGTTCAGAAAGATACTGTTTTCCCACAGAGAAATTAAAAAATAAACAGTATACCTTTGTTAACTGCCACTCTCCAATTAATGATGACAAGAAAAACCGGAGTAAAGTAGAAGCATTCAGGGAACATCTGGAAGACAAAATATCAAAACTTCCAAAATAAAATATTGTGACACTTTACCGCACAAATAGGGAGGAAAAAACTTTTCGAAAAATAGTAGGAATATCCAGGTCATAAAAGAACGAACAAAAATGGCACATGACTAATTAATCTATGTAAAGCATTTCAGTTGAAGTTAATGTCAACGTCCTTCAAAAAATCAAGAAAAGTAAAAACATGTTTATCTCCAAATATAATATCAAAGGAGTTCCAGTTAAATAACGCAGGTTTTTCTCAAAGCAATATTAAAGAAATCATGGATGTAACAGGAAACAGAGAATTTGACTCTGACCATTACCTGACTAAAATTAAAACTGAATCTCCTCCCTAACAAAAACCAAAACAGACAGCAAAAATTGGTTAAATATAACACAGACGGGTTCAAAGTCACAAAAGAGGCAACGAAACATTTTCAAGAAGAAATTAAAATATCTAAATCAGGGAAATGGGAAGAATTTCCAAAGGAATCAACAGGGCAACGAAGAATGTATGTGGATCAACAAAAATGAAGAAGAAAGTCTGGTGGAATGAAACCTATGAAAAAACACTTGCAGAAAGAACAAAACAGTGGAAAAATTGGAAATGTTCTGGGAAGACAGAGCACCATTGTGAAATTAAAACGCAAAGGAAAGAAACAGCGTGGATAATAATGGATGCTAAACGATCTTTTGAGAAACTACAACTTCTTGACATACAAAACAGAACACATTCGTTAAAAAAAACTCCCGAAATTTCTATCAGATGTTTAAAAATCATCTAAAAGGTTACCGAGCTCCAAGTATTTTCTGCAGGGATGAAAATGGTAAAACAGGCCTAAGCAATATCCAGAACTGTGAATATTAAGAAAGTACTTTGAACAACTGTTGAACTGTGAAGAACCGAACTGTAAGCTAGAATTTCCAGACCCTCATGAAAACACAGCAGCAGACCCACCGCCTACAACTGAAGAAATTAAAAAAACAATAAATAACCTGGAAAACAACAGTCATTGGAGGAGACAATGTTACAGCTGAACTTATAAAATGATCTCAACCAAAAACTATAACTAACCTTAAGATCATCTTTGAAGACATATAGGAAACTGAACGGAGTCCTAAAGACTGAAAAATGATTCTTATCCATCCTTTGCACAATAAATGTGATAAGCATGGTGTAACTAACTACAGAGGAGTATCTCTGTTGCCAGTGGGTTATAAAATATTTACGACAATTTTACTAAACGAGGTAGAAGCAACACTTGATAGCCATTTGGGAGAATATCAGAGTGGATTTAGAAAGACCAGATCTTGCTCAGAACAGATTTTCAACCTAAAGTCCATAGTCCGTCACAGACTTACAGACTCTAAAGACATTGTTGTAACATTTATAGATTTTACAAAGGCATTTTATTCACTTGATAGAGAAACACTCGATAAAAGATTCGAGAATTTGTCATTAAATCTAAACTAGCAATCTTATTTGTGGAACGCTCACAGACACCAAATCAAAAGTTTCGGGTAAAATATCTAAGGCATTCAGAATAAAAACAGGCGTAAAGCATGGTGGCAGCCTGTCTCCACTCCTCTCCAACTGCATCCTAGAGAAAATAATAAGAGAATGGAAGTAAAATCTAAAAGAACATAAGCTATCACCAATAAGACTGGGCACTATGATCAAAGGTAGTGAAATTCACTGTGTGGCATCTGTGAATGATTTTGCCATTCTTTCTGAAAACCTAACAAATGCAGAAATACAAATCAGTTTCTTAGAAGAAACAATCCACAGAGCAGGTTTAAGAATTTCTGTAAAAAAATTATGACAAACATAAAAAATGCTCCAGAAATTCTAGTAACAGATATTGGACAGACAAAGAAGGTTAATAGATTTAAATGTTTGGGAGAAATGATTCAAAAAAATGTCTTAGAAAAATCCGCTGTAGCAGAAAGTGTATGTAAAAAGGAGGGAGCATATGGTATTACCAGGAACATTTACAACAAATGGTCATTGTCTAAAAATTTGAAAATACAGCACAACACAGAAGCAAAGCCGGAATGTCTATATGCAAGTTAATGTTCAGAACTGAATTACAAACTACACAAACGTGAAGTCCTAGAAAGAAGAATCATTTGAATAATACTTCGTCCGCTAAGAAATACAGAGGTATGGAAATTAAGAGGTAGTGAAGAAGTATATCGCAACAAAGTAAACGTAATTGAAATGCTACGAAAGACGCGATTGCTATTTTTTGGAAATTCATACAGAATGATCGGCAACAGGATAACCAAACAGATTTTTAAATATCTTTGGGAGAAGGCAACAACAATAGCCTGGATTCAAGAAGTTAGGAGAGATCTGGAAAGAAACAACGTTAGCTCAAAAAGACGCAACAGAAATAGAGATTTTGAAGAAGAAGATGTTAAAAAGGCAGGGGGGAGAAGAAGACAGGGTTAAAATAGTTTGAGGAGAGAAAAGGATACACAGTGAGAAGGTGAAACACTACTGTAGAAAGTAGAAAGAAGAACAAAAAAGGAAGCTTTGAAAATTGGTGCTGATCCTTAGGTGACCCAAACAGGAAATGAAAACATTCGGGAGATATGACGTTTTGTACTTGGGAGTTCGATTCTTTAAGAAGTCGGTAGCCGGCCGCTGTGTCAGAGCAGTTCTAGGCGCTTCAGTCCGGAACCATGCGGCTGCTACGGTCACAAAAAATGGTTCAAATGGCTCTGAGCACTATGCGACTTAACTTCTGAGGTCATCAGTCGCCTAGAACTTAGAACTAATTAAACCTAACTAACCTAAGGACATCACACACATCCATGCCCGAGGCAGGATTCGAACCTACGACCGTACCAGTCCCGCGGTTCCGGACAGCGCGCCTAGAACCACTAGACCACCGCGGCCGGCGCTACGGTCGCAGGTTCGAATCCTGCCTCGGGCATGGATGTGTGTGATGTCGTTAGGTTGGTTAGGTTTAAGTAGTTCTAAGTTCTAGGGGACTGATGACCTCAGATGTTAAGTCCCACTTTTTTTTTGAAAGAATCGTACGGCGGTTTGGGCAGTTACACCTGAAATGTTGCTGAATACGTGGCGATAAGTGGAATATCGGTTCGATGTGTGTGCAGGGCAACAAATGTATCCCACATTGACGTCTACTAACATTAAACAAAACTTGAAGAAATTCTCTTTCATGACATGTACTCATTGATGTAATTTTTTCTTCATTTCACCATTAAATTTACACTTACAACTAGGGAGTTCTTTTTCAAACACCCTGTACAGTGTGGAGGACTCGCATTCTTGAGCACTGGGGTTCAGTTCCCCTCCGATTAACGACATTAAGCTTTCTCGTGATTTTCCTATATCATTCAAGTTAAATATTGGAATTCTTCCTTTGAAGAAGGACAGCGACGATTCCTTTCCGTAAACGTTCCCAGACGTACATATTCTCCTTCTACAATAATCCCATTTTTGACACGTAGTTAAATCGTGATCCTTCTCCTCTAAGTATGGCCGAGTTCGTGAGTTTTACCTGAAAATCTCAGGTGTTAAGAGTATTTCCCGTAAAAGATGGAGATCCGGTTTGATTTGCAGTCCGGTATACAGTTTTCAGACTCAGGTGCTGTTTTGAAAATAAGCAACCGTAATGTATAAACCATTTTTAAGGCCTCTATGTTCTATGTAAATGTAACCAGCCTAGTTCTGCCAGGATGATCATACATATCTATCAGCAATGACAGTATACGGATGATCTTTTTTGTAGCTACGATTTATTTTTACACGTCAAGAGAAGCTTACCAGAGAGTGAAAGAATACATGGGTGCAGCATATATTTAGAGAATAAACCAACAGTCATTCAGTACATTTAACTGTAGTGCGTGATTCGTCTTTATAGCCGAGGTCGTTAACGAACACCAGTGAGCTGGTGCTGGACCCAGCCAGAATTAATTCGTAACAATCTTGGTGGATAACAAGTGGAGGATATCCGGTGACATTATTTTCCTTGCTACCAAACTGCTACAATATCTTGGATTAAATCTGAAACCTCTCCCCAACAATAAGCCTGGTGATAGACGAGTATGATTTTTGCGTACCTGGTTTTACCACTGCCGTTCTCTCTGTACTGTCCACAACAGTACCACGACATTAGATTCTACACGAAATAGTTGCACTTAATGTACAATGCTCACACTTTGCAAAAAAACGTTTGTCCAATGACTGCGAAACAATAAAATATTTGATATTTTAACAGCCAATCCCTGTCAGCAACGTCACAGGGTATTAACATTTTTTTATTTACAAATCCACAAATAAGTCAAAATTACGAGGGGCATTCAGTAAGTAATACAATACTTCTTTTTTCTCGGGCAATTTAGATTGAAAAAAATTCAGAATTTGTTGTGGGCCATCGTAGAACATTCGAGCTTCAGTCCCTGTAGTTTCATGAAGTTCGGATAGGTGGCGGCGCTATACATAGCCTTCAAAGTGACATTTTTAACGGAGATGTCTTCCAACCAGATGGCTTCATTGAGGTTTATTTATTTGTTTACTGTGGAAAACTAGTGCATCGCAGATATTCATAGGCATTTGCAGAATGTCTACGGAGACCCGGCAGTGAACAAAAGCACAATGAGTCGTTGAGCGAGGCGTTTGTCATCATCGCAACACTGTCGCGCACACCTGTTCGATGTATCGCCTGCTGGCCGGCCGCACACAGCTGTGACTCCTGAAATGTTGGAACGTGCGGACACACTCATTGTAGATGATCGATGGATCGCAGTCCGAACACCTCGCTTCTCAACTGGGTGTCCCTATTGGTGGCACTGACACACTTCTCTGTCAGTTGAGATACTCAGAGGTGTGTGCCTGCTGGATTCTGCGCGGAGTTACTTGCAGGTTACAAGGCTGATCTGACAATTTTTTGTCAAACATCATCGCAGCAGATGAAACGTGGCTTCACCACTTCGAACTGTGCCCATCTGATTTATTGCAAATGAGCTCACAGTTGAGACAAACTGTCGCCTTCGAGGCGTGATCCAGTATGACAGTCGCTTAGCGCTGTTACATATACTCCCTACAACCCTGTCCCTCCTGTCGTAGAAGTGCGTGATCACCCCATCCCTACTCTTCCCTCTCATTTCTAAGCATATACCAATGAGTAATGTATTATTCTGTTACACGTAGTGTGATGAGTTACGAATGAGCACTTGTTTCTGGTGTGCCTCCCTCGGCAGCAAGCAATTTCCGTGTCATCGCCAAGAGAACCAGTAAGGAGATCTCGTCCAACGTCACCAACGACGCAGAGACCCTCAGCATCGCGGGGAACTGACATTAAAGGACGCTGTGCCCCTGGATAGTAGTAAAAACTAGCAGTTACTTTACTGTGATATATTGTGATATGCATGCTGCCCAAAAATCAGAATGTTAAAATACCGACACTTTATTTGGATAAACAAAAACACCTATAGGACTGATAGCAGGCACTATAAGCGATGTATCGGATCTGTGTAAGATTCCACCATTAATCCGTGGTGACACTCCTGGATGATTACTCTGGGGCCCCCCATCCCCACCTCCTCCCCATCCATTCTTTCATTACTTTTATCTTTACTATTTTATGACTTCAATGACACTATGCTGGACACTGATGTAGTTGGATTTAGGGCGCGAGGTTATCATCGCCGTCTAGAAACACATCTTGTGCCTCGAACGCTGAAGATCACGATCTGATACAGCCGAAACCAGTCATAAAAAGATGTCTCCAAATGATTATATCATCTTATACATGTATATATTTTTGTTTTCAAAGGACGATAACCGTGGTTATGGCTTGAAGTTATTGCAAGACAAGTATGACGTTAGATGGGGATGCAACCACGAAAAAATAACGAAGGAAAAAAAATCTTAGATTTTGTCAGCCTTCCTTTTCTTTGTTTTATTGTATTATACAGACTTAGGCTACATCTGCTTCGTTACCTGATTTACGATTATGTATAGATCTGTAATACCTAAATAACTGTATGCCGTTCTGTTAACTGTATTGTTAACCAGTAAATAATTCAAAAATGGCTCTGAGCAGTATGGGACTTAACATCTATGGTCATCAGTACCCTAGAACTTAGAACTACTTAAACCTAACTAACCTAAGGACATCACACAACACTCAGTCATCACGAGGCAGGGAAAATCCCTGACCCCGCCGGGAATCGAACCCGGGCACGGAAAGCGAGAACTCTACCACACGACGACGAGCTGCGGACCAGTAAATAATTGTAAACTGAGTAAGAGCACTTAAAAAACAGATGGTAGGTCAAAAACGTGTGAGAATAAATTAAATAAATGTAGACCATCAGAGAAATACGTAAACTTACGCACCTAAGATTTATGCTACGCCACAAGGGTTGTCTTTCACGAGACACTGAGACAACGCCATGTTTTCCGTTGACGATAAAACATCCATGCATATTGTCTACTTTGTACGTTGATCTATCACTCAGAGAACCGTTCTCTGCTTTTGTTTATAACGGCGGAACATTGCATTAAATTTATGTATAATAAACAGTACTCACCTTAATGAACTTGGACATTTCCTTATATTCTGCTCTCATGCGGGCATATTTTTCGTGTCCTAAAAACAGTGTCTTATACTTCTGTTTATCAGCTTCCCTCCTGGAACAGGAATAAATAACAGTGTAAAACTGCGAAACGTAGCTGTTGGCTCAGCGTCTATTTGACTTAAAGTATAATAAAAAATACGAGTTTCTTGGTCACAAAGAAATACTTTGGGGAAACGTTTTAGATGTATTTGTGCAAATGCGAAATTAAATTCTTAACAATGTTTCGACTATTTTTAAAACCTCCGACTGATTTTATTCATCAATTTGCTGCTGTGAAAATTATTCAGCCGCACCACTTCACTCAAGTAGCGGAAAAAAATGAAATCGATTTTATATTTCAGAAAAGGCAAGCTCAATATTTTTAGGGATGCAAAAGAAATTATTTCTGTTAAATACGTCACAAACAGAAACATTACACAAGTCATCAGAATCAAATGAAATAAGAAACAGAAACATTTCACAATGTATCATAACCAAATGCATTAAAAAAAAGTGTGTACTGAAGGCTGGAATGCTAATGGAAAGAAATACTGTTCCTCATAAAAATGTAACGGTCTTCACAACATACAGAGAAAACCTGAGTGAAGTACGAATAATTGTTCCACTCATTCGTCCACTGAGAACTTTTTGACACAACTAGTGAAATTTGTGTCTGGGAATGGTTTGTTTCCAATGTAGAGTTTATGGCAGTCGTAGATATGTATTTTAGAGACTTTCCAAAATCACTCATCTGAGGGGAAATCTAGTCACTGGAAAAAAAGTTAGACAAAGTGGATTTCCGCCAGAGAGGAAACAAATTTTAGACCTGAAAATCATATCTTTCATTATCAGAATAAGAACTCATCATGATGACCTCGTATCTTACGTCTCAGTTCAGAGCCAGATTAAGCAAATTGCACAGGGACATGTAATCAGCGATGTTTTAGATGCTGTGTGCCAGAATCGAGCAGTAAAAAACAGCAGCACACCTTACAGCGATTCCAGAATATGAGTGTATATGTCCACGAAATAAAAGATATGATGTGCATAACGACTGGTACATGTGAAAAGTGTTATTTGGCAATAATGTGGAGCAATGTAACGCTGATAGTGTTAGTACGGCAATTGTTTAGGTCATTGGTTTAAATAACTATTTTTAAGACTATCACCAAGCCTAAGCTTTGAATATTGTGCATCCAATCACTTTCAAGGGTAATAGATGCAAGGCAAAAATTTGTATGGATTAACTGAGACATTTGTCACTTTACTTATTTTAAAAACTACGTGAATTAATTACAGTATATTTTTTGACTAAAACTTATATTGTCTGTTGTCAGCAGCAGCTGACGGAAGCTTAGCATAGAAAAATCCCATAATTATGTTTTGAACAATTTCATTGTAAATATGACGTAACTTACTTCTCATGAAGTTGTCGTATTTCTTCCTGGAGAGCGTTGTTTTTCTCGGTGGTAGCTAACTGCATTTCTTGCAGCTCCCTCAGTTTTTCCTCGAGATCCATCAACGTTTTTGTTGACCTGAAAGAAAGAAACACAGCAGTTTAGGAACATAGGCACAATTTCGAATTAATTACAGTATATGCAGAACAAATAAATATACAAATCTTCCTGAACTATTCTCACATGGGATTTTGCTAAATTGTTTTATCTTTGATGTCATAGTTATGTTGAATTGAAGGAGCTTTATTTACAGCTGATTGGGAAGACAATATGTACTCAAAGAATGCACTGTAAATGTTGAAATACAGACACTTTTCTGGCTAACAACGTCATAAATGGTGCTAGCTTCGCTAACGAGACAAAGAAGCGTGCGGGAGTGCCACAGGTAAATCATTTTGCGAGATGTGTGTGGGAAGAGGTACTATGTTACCGGACACTTCTTTGAGCTTAAGTACTCGGACTTTTAACACTAAACCTCTCTATGATGCACAATGTCTCGCTTGTAACGTCTGTCTCCCGAAGTTGATGAGCGTTTCTTTAATGCTCTCGTTCTTTATGAACGAACCCTTGGCGAAATGTCCCATTCTTCCTGGGGTCTTACCTACCTCATCAATTAATCCTACCCGGAAACGGTTCCTCACTGACGAGCAATACCGAAGAATCATCCGAGCTAGTGTTTTATACGTCAAATCATAAATAATTTTTCCTTAGGAGTCTTCTAACTTGTCCCCTTCTCCATCTACTTTTCCCATTAGCTTTATGTGGCCGCTCCTCTTTAGGTAACTACGGATGTTTAATCGCAGATATTTTACGGTTGTTTCTGCATCTCGTGATTTATCTCGAATGGTGTTATTGAAAAAGAATGGATCTTTCCGCCTATTTACGTTACATTTTATTCAGGTTGAGGGTCAACTATCATTCCGCACGACACTGCATTTCTCTGAAGGTATCTGGTTTGCAACTTTGTAATGAGCTACATCATGGTTCGATGCTTCCAACGTTATTCACTAGATCATTTGTGTATATACTAGCTTAGTGTCCGCGACTGTATGGTGTCCAGAGATTTTATTTGTTAATTCTAAGCCTTTCACGATAATTAAGGATATATAAGCATGGTCTTTTCCGAATGCACTTCTGACCAAAAAGCGATTCTGGTCGCTAGAGTCCAAAGATTTTTTTAATCACGTCTTTTGCGTTCTTGTGGAGATATTTTCGTAACAACTTTCAACTCCTAACAAATATTTCTTTATATCTAATACAGAAGTGCAACACCAATTTTCATGAATTTAGCTGTGAAAATTTTTTATTGTAATTAAATATTTCCGTAAAAATGTTCGCCTCCTTTTGCACTCCCTTAGGGGTTAATTTCCAGAAACACAGAAACACGTATTTTTAAATCTCTAACCGAGAAGTCAAATACCAGTTGTCATACATGTAGCCTTAAAATCCTTTAGTAGTTCTTTACTAATTACTTATTGTCAAAAACGTTTTCGCCCACTGTTTTACCCCCTTAGTGGTTAAATTTCCAAGAACGCTGAAACGCGCATTTTTTTTAAATTTTCTGACTCAGAAACCAAACACTACTTTTCGTAGTTCTAGCTTCAAAATTCCCTTAAGAGCGATACCCCTTCAAAAAGCCTTTCATCCTCTATTTCACCCCCTTAGGAGTGGAATTTAGGGCAATCCCTTCTTAAACCATGCCTACACTATAAGATCCACATCCCCTCCAAACTTGAAGTTTTTATCCTTAGCGGTTTGGGTTGGGCGGTGATGAGACAGTGAATCAGTCTCACTCTATTTCACCCGCTTAGTGGTTGAATTTCCAAAAACAGTGAAACGTATTTTTTCATCTCTAACCGAGAAGCCAAACACCAGTTTTCAAACATTTATATTTAAAAATGCTTTCGTAATGAAATATTTTCATAAAACGTTTCATCCCCTATTCCACCCGCTTAGGGGCTGACTTTCCAAAAATAGTAACGTGCCTACGTTTTATTTCTAACAGAGAAGCTAGATACAACTTTTCATACATCTAGCTTCAAAAATGCTTCCACAGTGAAATAATTCCATAGAAACTTTCAGCCTCTGTTTCGCCACTCATGGGGGTATTTTTTTATTTGTAACTCAGAAGCCAATTTTTAATTTTCGTAGATTTCACTTTAAACATACTTTCATAATAAAATATTTTCATAAACATCTCATCCCCTACTTCACCCCCCCCCCCCAATGGGGTTCAGTTTCAAAAAATACTGAAACACAAATACCAATTTTCATAATGTTGCTTTAAAAATACTTTAGCAGTTATTTGATAATGAAATATTTAAAAAAAGGTTTCACCCATTATTTCGAAAAATGCAGAAGCACGTATTTCTCTGTTTCTGACCGAGAAATCAAATACCATTTTTCATAGGTCTAGCTTCAAAACTGCCTTAACAGCGACATTTGTCAAAAAACCTTCATCCCCTACGGATTGGAATTTCGAAAAATCAATTCTTGAACAACGCCTATAGTATAAGATCCACACCCTCTACAAATTTCAAGTTTCTATCCTTAGCGGTTTGGTATGGGCGATGATGAGTCATTCAGTAAGGAAACTCCCTTTTATTTATGGAGATTTATTGTAATTATAACTATAACAGCACTGTAACACACTCTATGGGTATTTCCGAAGTTACTTTTACATATGAGGATTTCGTCCCATTATTCCCTTTGGATGTTAATATCTCCAGGTATTAATGATGGACTGTAATTTATATCTACTAGTCTTACGGCGTTTATGGAGAGGATGGTATCATTAACAGTGAACTACTTTTATCAACTGGCACTTATTTGTTTGCAGCTGGAACCAGTAAATGATGTGGCCACCGACGCGTCAGCAGTAGTTCATCAACATGACACTGAAGGAAATAACATGTAGTCAAGATAAGGAAAATTTAAAATCATTAAAAACTGTAGCTCAGGAGGGTACAAGAAATCCAGGGGAGAGCCAATCACCAGTTACAAAATTTTGATCACTACAGGTGAACGTTACACAGCTTTACCGTAAGCACCAAAGACAAGCGCCGACTCAAGCTACGAAGAAAATCAACACCCGCAGACGGTAGGGAGCAATGGGATAATTAATTTGATGCTGATCCATATATAACATTCATTAACAGTGAGCAAAAGGAGAATACCACTACAAATTACACTCCATAGTTAAACGTCGGCGTGTATGAAAGCTTGTTCACCGACAATGTAATTAAATTACATCGAATTATCTCAATCCTATTAAAACAGAACGAATGGCTGTTAACTATATTGTTAAAAACCCTGTACTCTCACATGAAGGACTTGATGTACGTGTAACAACTTTCCAGACAAGGCAGCAGGGAATAACAAACAAAATGTCAGATTGTAAATGACTGTGTGTCGAGCAATCTACTTTAAGTCGAATGGTTCGTTATGAAGAGCACAGAAAACCAACAGGTTATGGAAACGCTTTAGCTATTATGTTTTATAAGCTTTGTTGTTGTTGTGGTCTTCAGTCCAGAGACTGGATGGATGCAGCTCTCCATGCTACTCTATCCTGTGCAAGCTTCGTCATCTCCCAGTACCTACTGCAACGTACATCTTTCTGAATCTGTTTAGTGTATTCATCTCCTGGTCTCCCTCTACGATTTTTATCCTCCACACTGCCCTCTAATACTAAATTGGTGATCCCTTGATGCCTCAGAATATGCCCTACGAACCGATCCCTTTTTCGGGTCAAGTGAAGCTTTAAGGTGTAGAAACGGTTCCTATATCTTGCTGGATCTTACGTGATATCTGTTCTCAGTATTATTAATGCGTACGTCACAGTCTTCTTAGTAAGCAATGCTGTAGCCAGAAAGATTATACACTCTATTCTAGGTGGCACGGCATTAACGAATGTGAGAATAAGCAGTGGAAGCGATAATAATGATCAGTCAACAGCCGGAAACAGTAGCCTCACAAAACAAAAATACGAATGACGGGTACACTAGATGCCAAATAAAATGTACAGAGGTTAAAATATGGCAAGCAGAGACCACACAGTTACGACCATCAGTCTGTATTCAATGGAGTCCCACAAACTTCAGGAAGGTCCAATTGTTAAGAATGACGTACTTGATGCAATTTCCAATATGTAGAGCAGTTAAGTCGAATACTAAGTGGTCCATACCTAAGATCGGTATCTAACTATTATAACGTAAAAAAGATACTACAGATTCCATTGTGAGTGTGAGTCTTCACAGAGGCGATATTTGTCAAGAATGCTTATTCGAAAAGAAGTAACTAAAACAGCATTGTCAATTTTGTACGATCCAGTCAGATAACAGTCTCCGCAACATCTGAAACATAGTTTCCGCTAAATGAAACATTTCTGTTTCATGGTTTCTAAAGTTATTCTAGTCGGCAAACTACTGTTGTACAATAAAATGGTGCTAAGGGGAAACGACAATAATCTATATTTTAAAAAAGTTCTGCTGTCTCTCAAACATTTTATTTGGATGTAAAATTGTCAAAGGGTCTTGGTGTATTTCACTCTTTTTTGTGGCAAAATTAGGTTCAACAGAGGGAAGTGCAGATAATTTTCCCTTCTAGAATGTTTTTATGAATGTCTATATGGATTGTTGACAACTTTCATCAGTGAAAAATGTACTGTGTGCTGTGCTTAGCATTGAGTACGTGAGTCCCACACATCATAATTTGCTGATTTGCAAGTGGGAGTTTTTCCAAAATATTGTACCGCAGGGCAACAGCGAATGTCCCTGAAGATGGCATTATTTATGAAAAAGGCAGTTGAACATAAGGATTTTAGTGGAGTAAGAACAGTAAAGGGCTCATGATTAACCACTTAGTCCCTGAAGATGACGTTGTTTATGATAAATACAGTTGAACGTAAGCATTTTAGTAGAGTAGGAACAGTAATGGGCTCATGATTAACCACTGTAGAACGCCTATTGCATTATCTTCGCGTGGATATTATGTGGAGTACCTCTATGTATTACTTCTAGTGGAAGTTTCTTATCATGGTTCTTAAGTAGGAACTATACCAGGCATATGCTGAACGAAGTACTTAAGAAACTTGAATCCTCCACTAGAATATGATGACTAACAATGAAAGGCCGCGGGAAGTCACTGAAGACCCCACTGGTGATGATCTGCAATTTAAAGATCATGTTATTTTCCCAGCGAAGAGGTGCCCTTTAAGAATCCACAGTAAGACTGACTAAGTACCTCATTCTTACAAAGATAGGTAAATCCCTTCACTATATTACCTTCTCAAAATTTTTGGACAAATAATGTAAAGTGTGAGACTGATCTATAGTTATTGACATCCGTGGAGTCACCTCTCTTTGTGGAGTCCTTGCAATGCAATACACGAATCTGTGTGGAAAATAACCTGAAGTAATGAAGTATTAATTTTGTGGCTAAGAACGTTAAATGTTACTGCGTTCCAAATTTGAAGTGTTTTAAAAAGTAGTTATTAACGTAGTATGCTACATATGAACCATCTGTTATGATGCACATATTTTCTTTAACAGAGATAGTACCATCTTCTACGTCTTCTTTCCTTGTCTCTCTCTTAACAGTTTCACACTGAGTTAATTTTATTGTTTCATCTGTCAATTTATGGCATGTCGTGTATACCTCTGGATATTTTGAACAAATTTTCTACATATCAAAGTAAATGAGTATCTTATAAGCCACGTCTTCTACAATCAATCGGAATATTTGGAGTCGACGATGAATACTGCAGTTAACGCCAACGTTCAGATTAAACAAGCTTTAAATTAACCCTTATGCAGACAGCTGACAGTGTGAAGTTGCATGAACACTTAGATTAATTATTAGGTAAAAATAGCAGCTGAGGAGTGAAAGAGAAATAGTTGAGGTTGTTTCAGAACAGCTGTTTTTCTGGTAACGTATACCGCAACAAAAGCAGTCTAGAAGTAATTGTTATCATTATCAATGCGAGAAGGTTAGCACTGGTTGTAACTGATTGTTAGTATACTTCACAAAATTAGACTTAAGTTTCTGATTCTTTCCATTAATATATAATTTAGTTCATTTCACATCCCTGAAGGTACTCCTTCGTGATGAATGTTATGGATCAAGATGTGTTGTGAAATGAATGAACGCCTGAAGGACCCAAAACTTCCTTACCTGGTCTGCGATTTTCTAGTGTTTCTGGCATAATATACAATAATACATTAGGGTCTCATTGAGCGTCTCTCTGATGACTAACTTGTGAGATGAGAAACATCACTTCACCGGAAGATTCAAGGTTACTCACTACAAGGCATCTCTAGCGATGGTTCATACAGGAAACACGTACACAGCTCTTATCCGATTATCCAACTGCGGTATAACTCTTAACTCACGAGGTGACTTTTCTGTAACGTGTACTACGAGGTGACGTCTCTGGGGGCCCTAAGCTTAAATCGAAATTTAAGGTGTAAATCATTTGACATTTTTAATTTAAGTTAAATAATGTTTAGTTTTAGAATAACTTAAGTGTTGTTCAAATATTCATTGTTAATCTTATCACAACAAACTAGGTCTGCGGGAATTTTCTTTTAATCACACCGGTTATGCGATTTTTTATGTGTTACATATAAACGAATTGTTAGAGAAGCGAATTTTACAAACTGAAAAATTACAGTTTCTCTGCAGCAAAATTTTCACATAAAATTAAATTATAGGGTTTAAACTTGCACCTAAAAATTGTCCTCGATGGGTATAAAAAGAAGGTCTGCAAAAGTGACATTCAGTGCTGGGACCCACAGTTTTCTTTATCACCGCAGAGAAGACATCTGATCTTAACTAACACTTTTAAGTATCTTATTGGAGAAACAGAGGACCCCATCACAATTGTCCTGAAGTTCTTCCTCTGAGTGACCCTCGGCTAGCAGAACTGTGCTCACTGGCTATTGTGAAATCGTCGTCATTTCCAGCTCTTTCTTGATATATATCACTGACATCTTCTCCCATCCACTAACAAACAATTTCATCGGACTTAGGGTCCTTAAAACTGAAAACTGACACATTCGTGACAGCACATTGTGTAGTATACTGAAGAATACAGGTACATAAATCACGAGGTGCGATAATGCAACTGACAGAAAACATTGTGGGGTTGGTGATTTCAGGAGGATAGCGAGGTTATGAAAAGATTCATGTACGATTGACCTTGGAGAGCGAGTACGAAAATTTTCGCAAGGTATGAGAGACCACACCTCCAGAGTTAACACCAACTTAATTCCCATCTCAATTATTCAACTGCAGTGTAAAAGAAGGTAACCACTGCCAATGCCTTTAGTTGTTCACACAGATAAAACACCACTACTACAACATTTGATCAATAAGAGCTGTTCTCTGCTATTTGGTGTGTCTATTTGGTGTGCTGCTGTACCTCAAAAACTTACGAAGGTACCTTCTATAAAAGTCATTTTCAATGAAGTGCAGGAAATTTCTTCTTAAGATGATACTGTTTAAACTAATTTACAACACATGCGGGCGCGCGTGCTTGTGTTTGTGTGTTTGGTCTGAGACTGTATACTGGTGTATTTGTATTACGTATATTGGTTTAAATACATTTACATTGATGGAGCCATATGTCTCTTCCCAGATGACAAATAAATGAAAAAATGAGGCATTGTAATTGCCGGA
Source organism: Schistocerca americana (assembly GCF_021461395.2). Lineage (NCBI taxonomy): Eukaryota > Metazoa > Arthropoda > Insecta > Orthoptera > Acrididae > Schistocerca > Schistocerca americana. The sequence continues at coordinate 665,450,554 of NC_060120.1, forward strand.
TGAGAGCATCAGTATGAAGTACACGGTGTCACAATCTGTCGCGCATAAAAAAACACAGTGTACAAACACTCATAGTAATAAAACACGCATTAAGTATCTATGGGAACAATCGCTGGAAGATGTATGTTTCGGAAGGGGAAGCACAAATGCAGCAAGAAAAATTGATAAACATGCACAAATTTGTGACGCCAACTTAACTCGATATATATGAGAGAAATTTAGAAGGTGTTACTGTAAATATATCGCTTATTTAACACTAAAAACTTAAAAAAATGTAGTACAGATGATTACAGCACAGAAAACGATATCACTGCATTGGACAGACAACGTTTTATCACAAGGATCACGTGAGCTACGTACATAAAAAAGTGTAGGTTGCGACAAGATCCGAAAATAATTTATTGAAAGGTATCCTTTCCCGAACTACGACAAAACTCTGTGACACCACACCTGTGGAGATTCGAAAAGGGTTTGTGTATTATTCAAAGAAGGCGCTACCATAGCTCTTGTTTTCGTCACAAACTTTCCTTCCTTTCCGGCTAATACTTACGTTTAGCTATGTATACGATACGAACAGCAAATAAGAACGGCCAGAAAGAAATTCTGACCGTCTCAACATAATTTCCACATTCATGGCGAGTGATGATCTTAACTACGTTATTACAGATGGATATAAGTGGAAATTATGCAAAGAGTAATCAGACAATATGCTGCTTGACATTTTATTTTTGTATGTAAGCTTATTTCGGCTTTATTGCCTTCATCAGTACTTGTCACGACAATGTAGACGGACGTATGTCAAGTAAGGTATTACAGCTGTCCGTGGTTGTTGGATGTAATATTATTTCGGTAACTTTTTAAAGTTGTTCAATGGTTTGACGTTGCACGTATATTATAATACGTTGTTTATTATTTTGACAGTCGTAGAAATTCAAGTTTGACAACTAGGTATTTACTCAAAGAGCTTTGAGTAAACAGCTATCTGTCGGACTTGAATTTCTACGACTGTGAAGGTAATAAAAATAAAGTACTGTAATATACGTGCAACGTCAACTCATTGAACTTCTTCAGACAAATACTTTACGAAAATTTGACATAAGTCCGGACCTGTGCTGATGAAGGCAATAAAGCGAAAATACGCTTACATATAAAAATAAAATATCAAGCAGTATACTGTGTAATAATTCTCTACATAACCTGTGCTGATGAAGGCAATAAAGCGAAAATACGCTTACATATAAAAATAAAATATCAAGCAGTATACTGTCTAATAATTCTCTACATAATGTCCTAATGTGACATAATACATGTTGCAGGTACCATAATAAAGAATCTTCATTGAAAATGTTGCATGAAGTTACGATTATACTACAAAAATTCGCAGCTGATGGTTTTGCTTCAGTTCATTTCGTATGTGCTGAGTACTAGGTACCAATTCAAATGAAATGGCGACGCTGCACCTTGGATATTTGTTACTTTGTTTCCCGTCTCTATCAATGAAATGTGAGCCATAAGCATTCTAGAGAACTACACAACAAAAGTAAACACTTGCGAAGGTAAATGCTTCAAGTGTCAGTCAATGTCAGTTTTGTTACAGTGAGATGACAGTTACTTAAATGTGTGATTAGCCAAGACGTTGAGTAAAATTCAGGAACTGAACACATTGTATGGAAGCTACAGCGAATTAGCATACCTTTCAAAGTCACTGGGCGCGTCGCCATGGTCCTGACAGGGGCTATCAGTCACTTCGAGTTCCTTAAGCTTGTCAGGAAAATCTGACGCAGCTTCACCAGATGCAGACATGATGCTGTTATTACTGAAATTTTTTTATTTTCTTCTGTATAATTACACGTTAAATTTTTGCTACCACATGCGGCTCCAAAATGTAATAAAACTACACAGAGATTTACAGGAATTTAGCTTAACACATTTTGTGTTCTCAGAGAAAAAGCAAAGAGTAAAGAAACACAGACATTGTTAACGAAGGCCCGATCAGAGATATTAGCCGCATTATCAGGGAAGTGATATAGTGCGGCTGGTACGTGCATTTAAGAAGACGATATTCTAAGCTAGGGTTAAGCAGACTGTGAGTTTAGAGGGAAGGGGCAGGTATTGTTGAACCTGAATTAAACTGATTACTATGTAACAATGAAACCACATACAGATCAGTTTCGACAAAGCGTGTTATGTGTCTTGAAGGCGGTGAAGGATGCGAGAAGTGTTTAAAAGGCAACACGAACAAATAAACAAAAAACGTTTTTGCTAATTAACAATTTCCTTCGATTTTACCGGCAATGTGTGAATTACGATTAGTTCAGTAGTTGGTTAGGAAAGAATTGCTAAGTTATTATCACATTTTTGTCTAAGAGGCGGATCTTGAACTACTTAATAGAAGAATGGTATGTAATGAGACAGCAGAAAATAGAACAAAGACTCGTAAATCAACGATGACATAGTTTCAGAATTTCTTGCAGCCACTCAGCTTTAGGTTTTACACAACCAGTCACATAACGGTGTCCTGAGAATCACGACAGGTTTAGATTTGCGAAAAGATTTGTAAATAGCACCTGATCAACGCTGGCGAAATGAAATGGGATTTCTAGCCTGCTTTGGTACTGGGTCGAAGATTTCTTGATAGGTGGAACGTAGCACGGGAACAAAATTTTGATTCACCATGAACGTGGGAGATCCCCATTGGTATTCGTGTTGTGTGTTAATAACATAGTGAATAATGTTTCTTGTAACACGTACAAGAATTTTCACCGGTAACTAGGTTATCAGTGAAGAAATGTTTCAATGAAAATTGTGATGTTAAAATATTACCGTGACTTAAAGATTAACTGTTGATATGGGAAAACGTTCTGTTCTACACGAAAAGTGAAGGGTGTCTCTAGAACGCAGCTTTTGAGGGCATAATATCATACAAGGTTTACATATTGTTGCAATGTATGCTACCTGTGGAACCCCCATAAAAAGAAATCACATGGTATCAAATCACAAGAGCTGGATGGCTAATTCGCGTCACCGTTATGAGAAATAACACGGCCAGGGAACTTCTCTCTTAACAAACCCATTGGTGCAATGGATGTGTGATAGGTTCCGACATCTTGTTGAAACAAAACGTCTTCAGCATTGACGCGATCCATTTCAGACCACAAAAACTCTCCTAACATATTGTAGTAGCGTTCACTGCCCACAATTAATGTATTTCCGGCCTCATCTTCGAAGGAGTACAGCCGAATTACGCTTTTATTCAAAAAGGCACACCACAAAGTCACTTGCTGTGAGTGTTATGTATTCCCCATAAGTACTTGAGGTTTTCTGTACCCCATCTCCTCCAACTGTTCTCGTTCATGAAGTCCTTCAAAAGAAATTGCGCCTCATTATTGAACATTATTTTCTTGATGAAATGGTTGTCCGCTGTGTTTCGCACCCAAATGGACAAATGCTCGGCGCTTTTCGTGATAGTTTGGTTTCTGTACTCACGTCAGTTGGATTTTATTGGCTCAAAAGAGCAGATCTTCTTTCAGAATTCGTTGCAGGTGATTCTGGGAAATATCCAATTATTACGAGCGTCGGCGAATAGATTTCGCTGGAATTACAGCAACATTACCACTAACGGTGGTGATGTTTTCCGTAGAATGACTAACACGAGGACGCTCGGAGAGTGTTATGTCCACAGCCGAACCCTTTTTCTCAGATTTAGCCATTAGCCTCATCACAATCGACTTATTAGATCACTGCAGTGTCCAAACATACCATGGAGTTTGGGACAGTCTTTGCCCAACATTCACCACTTTTTAAATCTTTTTTCACTATGACAACAGAATGTTCCGTTTTGCAGCGCTTCATTACTAATCACAAAGTGAAACAGGTGAACATTTTCCAACTTTCAGTCCTGCCAACTTGCTAGAACAGAAGCGGCTGGCATTTCAAAAGTTGCTTTCTTCATTGGATACCCTTTCCTAACGCAATGGACTTTCCAGTGATAAACATACACGCGACAAAAACTGACTGGAGTAAAAAGGAAGAGGACGAACGATCTGCACCTGCTTTTACATCCACTACTGAGCACCGCCAGCAATCACACGAAATGTGACGGAGGATATACAATATACAAGCGGAAATTGCTCTCCTTCGTACTCCATTTACAGATGTTATGTTTGAAGAAAGATTATCCCCAGCCTTCAGTGTGAGCCAGATTTCTCTATTTTCATCATATACGAGATTCATGATGGAGGAGGTAGTATATTTGTCTTAGGCTCTCCACGGTATACATTGTCTCCCTCATAAAATCACCCAGTGCAGTTTATCGAATATTTCAGTGACACTCTCTCCCTGACTGAACAAACCCGTGACAAATTTTCCAGGTTGCATAGTCGTGGTCGATGAAACGGTTCCGATTCTAATGTTTTATCCAGAGCTGTGGTGGATATTTTCAGAGGTGCTCGTGGTTCTGCTGAGTCTTGCTGACTGATGGGTCAATGGGACCACAAGCATCTCTGAAGATATCCAGCGCAGCTCTGGATGAAATGTTAGGAACGGAGAAGTTTCATGGACCATGTCTGTATAACCTGGTAAATTTAACAGAAGCTAAGAGTTCTTTTATGTTAGCACCTCAATGCTCGCCAATGTGGCCCGGCGATGATGAAACGAGCCCATCATCCAGTTTAACCTGAATTATCTCCGATAGCCTCACTCTTCTCTACGATTCTCTCCAGCTGGTTTGTGTCTTGCATCGCAACTATCGCCACATGTCTGTGATTGGCTGCTTCAGGGTCGCTCCAGCAGGACCATGTTTCATTCCACTAGCACTCTGCTGCCTATGTGATCAGCTGCAGGGTAATTACACAGAGAGCAGTGAGGCTGCAGCGTGATGGTAACAAGACTTCCGGCTAGCAGCGATGAACAATATAGCAGCTGCGATCAGCGATGTGCCAGAAGCGAGACTGAAGCGTAAGTGTACACTATAACCGGTCATGAAGACCTTCATTGTATGACTTTAACAAGTTATAAAGTGCTTCTTTGAATCTTTTCTATCTCTTGCGTTAAGACCAGTGAAGAGTATTCAAGAAATGGCCAAATGGCGGATTCATAATCTGCATGACCACACTGGTGTTGCAGTTTGATTTGAAAGACTACAGGCGACTGCAAGGTTACATACTGACAGCACTCACTTCAGCTTGTATGCCTGCCAATTATCTACCTGGCCATGCATCTGCTGAATTAAGTCTGCCCTCTGACAGTGGCTGTTATTGCTAGTCTGTGTTGGAGGTTATCACTTTTATCAGACTTTTAAATAAAAATTGAATGCTGAGAAATTAAAAAAACGGTGGCCCTGTCATTATTGTACTCAATTAGCGATGGGTGATTAATATATCAACACAGGATTAATCTTTTAGAAAAATGGCAGGAGTTTATTAATCATGAAGTAGGATGAATAACACAAGTCAAGCGAGATGACAAAGAAATGATGAACTGCTGCAAACATAAACAGAAGCAACAAATAATTAACATTCCGCTGGATGGCGTTTGGTTGGCAAAAATTAAGGTTTATCTGTTTAATTTGTTTACCCTGGCGCAAAACATGGATAACGCAATCTGAAATAATCTGACGCTGAATAGACTTCGATGGAATTATTCTGCACAGCAGTTACACTACATTGCTGCACTGAGAAAAAGTGGCGAGACTGTGATTCTGTTTGCTCTAACAAGCCGGAGCAGCGATACTGTACCCCTTCCTCAATGCACAGCGCTGTCTCAGGTGACGGTCGTGGTGCAAGCGCCCGCAGAGTAGCGATGCACAACGCCTGTAATTCGTTATCGCTGTCAAGATATATGTAAAGTCGTGGGCAGGCGATCTGTCAGACAGATCGCAATTACTCTCTAAAGGAGCCCTGAAATCTCGGCAGATTCCAGCGTGTGACATTCCCATTCAGTGGTCATACCGTGGACCAATTTAACTCACTTATATGGCAGCGCGCATAGGGAGATCAAACGTCAAGGCGTCAGACCTGATACCGACAAAGTTTGTCCTCGGCACAGCGAGTTGTCCGAGGTGACTAAGGTCCAAACTGTTGGTGCACCTAAGACTTAACTACAGATTCCACAGTCAACATCAGTGCCAGTGCGAAGTCACGCGTGCAACCCACTCATAACAAGAATCAAGGCTAGGATTTCCTCTCCAGACCGGAGTCTGAATCAGAAGACCATTTCTCCCCCTATCACGTTTTCATCAAAACTCGATAAATTTGAAAAGTTCACCAACGCAACCATCCTCACACAGGTTTAATGTAAATCACAAGACTCCATGAGACATTCTTTTCCTTGCAGGAGAAACTGCCAATCCCTGACTTGTAAATTTCTGTCCATGGAGGAAAAGACGTAATGCTCCTAAACTGTGTTTCCCACAGCCACTTTAGGCAGTGTGTTTTGAGAGTTTTTGTTTAGGCCTGAAGTGAACAACACATTTATCAGAGAGATCATTATCTTGATGGGCCAAACGTTACAGCATGGGCCTCCACCAAAGTAAGAGATGTGCTTTTGTTTTCCCAGTACAAACCATTTCAGAGCCGCCACAAATGCTGCGTTCCATCCTAAAATTTTTCCGAAGGCTCCCCAAAAAACTTGGCGGGCAGGGTGACGACACCATCCGATGGCTCCATCTATAGCGTGCAGTCTAAGGCGAACATGGAAACTCGTGGATTTTTATGGGCACCAACTCTGTACACAATGGGCGTTTACAACACTGTCAAAACGCCTCTGCTGGGCGACATACTTTCTCTCGTGTGCCCCTGTCCCTAACACGTGCTCTATGCGATTGAGATCAGGTGACTTTGGAGGCAACAGAAGGCGTTGAACAATATTCCTGCTTTGAAACCATCTCTGAATCTTAAAACCAGTATGTGATGGATGATTATCATGTTGATGAGCGAGACGTCCTTCAGGGTACCAAAGTCGAGCTGCAGGGATGATTATATTTTCGAAGAAATGTTCATGGCATGCTGAACTGAAGTTGCCTTGAATACGTTATAACGTTCCTGTACCCGTGTAAGACATCCAGCCCCTACATTTCACACTTATGCATCCGCTTCCAGCACGTGTGGTCACGAAGCGGGGTTCATATCGTTGCCCATCTGTGCGGCAAACAAGAGCAGGATCTCTGGTCGTGGACTCAGTTGTGCACTAGTCGGAGAAAATACTTTCCTCCAACGGACATTTTCCTTGTCCATCCACAGCTTGTTCGTCAGACAACGATTTTTTGATGAGAGCGCAACAGGACTTGATTCGATCTTTGATCTTCTGAGAGCAGTTCTCAACGAGCCTGGGAAATGTGAAGCTCTCCTTAGTTCCCCGATGACTGACAAAGGAGCATTCTGGGCCGCCCTGACCAATTCTTCATATTGGCTCTGTGTAGAGACTCGTGGCCCTTCCAGGTATTAGACGTTTCGCTACCTCACCATTATCCCTAAATCGTCTAATCCATCTCCTTGTTGTGGAAACATCAACACCATAACGACGTTCTGCCTCAGATGCACTAACACCATTTCAAAGAGAACAACTATTCGCTCGAGAACATTCACATAAGCCATTTTGAAGCAGACCTATGACGTATGCCAATCAGCTGATACATTTCTCTTACCTGAAAACTATAGAGACACCAGGTGGCGCCCGAAGTAATTTCAAACAAATACATATATTTTCAATGTTTTCACCATGACTATTTTCTTTTTGTTTAAAGATTAGACTATTATAAAATAAAATCTCTTGAAAGAATGAGGAACCAAGTTTATAAATGCACAATTTGTAGCAAATTGAGGTTTAAAATATTACCTGCACAGGTAAATAAAAAAATGACAATCGAGTCCAGTTAGATTCGAAATTGTAAGGCAAAGTCTCCCATGTTACTCATACAGGTGACAAAGTTATAACAAAGTAAATGCATTGATACCAAAGGAAATTCTGTAAAAATAACTCTGTCCAGATGAGCGTATGTGCGGAAGAGTCATTGGAAGAGTGGGTACCCTTCACACGATTTTCATCTGGTGTCTACTGTCTTCGTATCGTTGTTCTTTTTTTCTGCTTCGTCTTATCTTTTTGTATTTCTGTTGTTCCGACAAATCTGATGGTGAAGCGCGTTCACCTAGAAGCTTATGTATATACTACGAGCAACTAACAGTTTAGAAAGCATTCGTTTGATTTGGGTAAAATTAGGCGCAAAGGTCGAAACTTGCCGCGAATTCCTAGTTGGTACTTTTCAGTTCAGAGATCTTTTTCGTAATAGGTGGGGCTTTACATCAATTTCGGAGTATCGTGCTATATCCGTGTTCTAGAGCCGGCGACAGATATTTCTGGAATTAATTTCTGTAGCTTTTTACTGCTCTTATTTTATGGTGTTGCATCCATAAATAACGGAGATGTGAAGCAGTGTCGCTAATTTTTTGATTGTAAGGTAATGAATCACATCTGGAATAAAAGTGTCTGAACAGTGATCGGAGAGGGTATCTGTCAGGTAAGGAAAGCCAAGATGTGCTGCGCAAGCCTTCAGACGTCAGATGACGGACCACATGAGAATCTGTGGGCGTCTGGTCGTCCACATCACAGTAAACACATAGGTTGTGTCAGCGAGGTGGATGCGGTGCAAACGAAACTGGTTGACCTGTTCGCCACTGACATCACTAAACCAGGCGGATTGCCCGCTGGTATCGAGAAAGCTGTATGCATCACTTTCCGCACACGACACTATATGATCTGGGGATTGAGGGCCGATGCATTTGTAACGCGTAATGTGCAGTCTTTGTGTGGAGTACTCGTGGAAGTAGTAAGTAATGGAGGACATAACTTCATTCCAGATAGAGATGTTGGTAGTGATAAAGGGGGGGGGGGGGTGGAATGCCTGATAACATGACAGGGCCTGACATGGAGACCAGAGCATACTCATGTAAAAGCAGTCCGATGAGGCATGTCAGGCAATGGCGCCTGGCTTTCAGTTGGGAGCCAAGAAAAAGTGCTGTAACTGTCTGGCAAATGGAATAAGCCGACCCCACTACGCTCCCATGGAAGGGCAAGGAAGGAATATTGTACGTTAAATAACATTCCGGTACAGACAAAGGATCCCATCGCCATCGACGGGCGACGGTAATTCGGACTGGGAAACTTGTGCCACATGAAGGAATGCAAGAGGCATTCACAAACTGTGCACGCTGTACAATGTCGAGGGATCTAAGCCAGTGAGCTACGAGACCAGGCCTGATCGCCTGAAGAAGATCTCTGCGGTTTGTTGCCGCCGAACGGCGGAGATCATTCACAAAATCAATTCCCCAACAGCAGTCACTGGTGGCCACATTTAGAGGAAAGGCACATCTCTCAGGTAGACCCCCACCAATAAGCAGAACCTGCGATTTGGAAACGTTAAGAGAACTTGCAGGCGCCTCTCCATATGTCGCCATCCATGTCAGGGCTGCAGGGCTGTCATATTCAATGCATAGGTAGAGAGCAAGATAGTCAGCATAGGCCATACAACAGAAGCGGCGTCCATGCAATGTCAGGCCCACCAGGCGTTGGCAAAATCCCTGGATTAGGTGCTCTAACGCCAAAGTATACAGTATCGTGGAAAGTGGGCACATAATTTTATTTAAAAAAGCGGATAAAGTGTCACTAGAAGCCTTCGTATGAGACAATCTCCATTCCTTCCGAACTGACTATGCAAATGTAGACGAGATGTGGCTCAAATTCAAAGATATAGTAGCAACAGCAATTGAAAGATTCATACCTCATAAATTGGTAAGAGATGGAACTGATCCCCCATGGTACACAAAACAGGTCCGAACGCTGTTGCAGAGGCAACGGAAAAAGCATGCGAAGTTCAGAAGAACGCGAAATCCCGAAGATTGGCTAAAATTTACAGACGCGCGAAATTTGGCACGGACTTCAATGCGAGATGCCTTTAATAGGTTCCACAACGAAACATTGTCTCGAAATTTGGTAGAATATCCGAAGAAATTCTGATCGTATGTAAAGTACACAAGCGGCAAGACGCAGTCAATACCTTCGCTGCGCAGTGCCGATGGTATTGTTACCGACGACTGTGTCGCTAAAGCGGAGTTATTGAACGCAGTTTTCCGAAATTCCTTCACCAGGGAAGACGAATGGAATACTCCAGAATTTGAAACACGAACAGCTGCTAGCATGGGTTTCTTAGAAGTAGATACCTTAGGGGTTGCGAAACAACTAAAATCGCTTGATACGGGCAAGTCTTCAGGTCCAGATTGTATACCGATTAGGTACCTTTCAGATTACGCTGACACAATAGCTCCCTACTTAGCAATCATATACAACCGCTCGCTCACCGATAGATCTGTACCTACAGATTGGAAAATTGCGCATGTCGCACCAGTGTTTAAGAAGGGTAGTAGGAGTAATCCATCGAACTACAGACCTATATCATTGACGTCGGTTTGCAGTAGGGTTTTGGAGCATATACTGTATTCAAACATTATGAATCACCTCGAAGGGAACGATCTATTGATACGTAATCAGCATGGCATCAGAAAACATCGTTCTTGTGTAACGCAGCTAGCTCTTTATTCGCACGAAGTAATGGCCGCTATCGACAGGGGATCTCAAGTTGATTCCGTATTTCTAGATTTCCGGAAAGCTTTTGACACCGTTTCTCACAAGCGATTTATAATCATGCTGCGGCCCTATGGGGTATTGTCTCAGTTGTGCGACTGGATTCGTGATTTCCTGTCAGGAAGGTCGCAGTTCGTAGTAATAGACAGCAAATCAACGAGTAAAACTGAAGTGATATCAGGTGTTCTCCAGGGAAGCGCCCTTGGACCTCTGCTGTTCCTGATCTATATAAATGACCTGGGTGACAATCTGAGCAGTGCTCTTAGGTTATTCGCAGATGATGCTGTAATTTACCGTCAAGTAAGGTCATCCGAAGACCAGTATCAGTTGCAAAGCGATTTAGAAAAGATTGCTGTATGGTGTGGCAGGTGGCAGTTGACGCTAAATAACGAAAAGTGTGAGATGATCCACATGAGTTCCAAAAGAAATCCGTTGGAATTCGATTACTCGATAAATAGTACAGTTCTCAAGGCTGTCAATTCAACTAAGTACCTGGGTGTTAAAATTACGAACAACTTCAGATGGAAAGACCACATAGATAATATTGTGGGGAAGGCGAGCCAAAAGTTGCGTTTCTTTGGAAGGACACTTAGAAGATGCAACAAGTCCACTAAAGAGACAGCGTACACTACACTCGTTCGTCCTCTGTTAGAATATTGCTGCGCGGTGTGGGATCCTTACCAGGTGGGATTGACGGAGGACACCGAAAGGGTGCAAAAAAGGGCAGCTCGTTTTGTATTATCACGTAATAGGGGAGAGAGTGTGGCAGATATGATACGCGAGTTGGGATGGAAGTCATTAAAGCAAAGACGTTTTTCGTCGCGGCGAGATCTATTTACGAAATTTCAGTCACCAACTTTCTCTTCCGAATGCGAAAATATTTTGTTGAGCCCAACCTACATAGGTAGGAGTGATTCATCAAAATAAAATAAGAGAAATCAGAGCTCGAACAGAAAGGTTTAGGTGTTCGTTTTTCCCGCGCGCTGTTCGGGAGTGGAATGGTAGAGAGATAGTATGATTGTGGTTCGATGAACCCTCTGCCAAGCACTTAAATGTGAATTGCAGAGTAGTCATGTAGATGTAGATGTAGATGTCGGACAGAATGCTCAGTCATAAGAGGCGTCATGAGGAGACCATAATAGAGTATTCTTGAAGTCGTGCAGCTCAAGAGAAGCATTTCCACTGTTTATGAACCAGAAAACCCATGTGCTGGAGGACCGTCTTCAAAAAGGTGTGGCCGAATGCCTGACTGAAGTCAAGGGATGCCAATGCACCAGGTAGATATCACGACCTGATCAGTGCAATCATGTCCCTACAACGGCAAAGGACCGAATGAATATTGATGTCTTCACCGTGAGAGGTCTGATCTAGGGACGTGACCTATCATGAAGCCTTCTTTAGTCGTTATGCCAAGAAATGAGTGAAAATTTTCATGCTGCTGTTTAATAGATTGATGGGCCCACTAATCACAGATCCGTGATTACCTATGTGGCGTAGGGACTAGGATGACGACCCCATCAAGGAAGGCGGCTGGGGTCATCGTTGTTGGGGATATCAGTTCACGATAGATGGACGTCCAAAAAAGGTACCATCAGATAGCTAAAACACTTGTGTAATTTTTGGCAGAGACCGTCAGGACTGGGGGGCATACTGGCAGCTCCCACATTGAAAGCTTCTAGGACTTCATTGGTGGTCACATCTTCCTGAAGTTTCTGAGCCACGTCCTTGGGCAAGGTGTTGACGGCGAGTCCCACTACATCTTCAATTAAGGCTGGGTGATGTGGGACAGCAGTGTACAGCTGGGTGAAATGGGAATGGCAAGTGTGACTAATGGTGCATTTGGTAATATATTGTTATCTTCCACATCAGTGAAATTGTTTATGAGAGCTGGAGGATGACTTCAGCATTCTGTGAAGAGGTGGTATATTGATGGTGTCTGGCGAGGCAGATGGTTATAGGTATGAAACCTGACAAAGGGTCCCATTCAAGTGTCATCGTATGAGTGAATTGATACATGCAATATTGCTTCATGGACTAAGGAGAATGCCATCGAAGTGCAGTTTGTGCTTGAAGTGCTTGGTGTGTTTGTCATATCGTGTCATTGCCCTGTGTAGAGCCTGTTTTGCACAGGATAGCCACCAGGGTAAGGTGGATATGCAGATGGGGCGACATCGACGACAGAGGGTCCATGCATCATCAACAATGCGTCAGCAGTCAGGAAGAGTTAAATGATAAACATTTAATTTCTATGGGCCACAACTTTGCTACATCTGTTGGCAGGTGAGGGCGACCTCGCACATGTAGGCCACATGGCCAGAGAAAGCTTGGGCCAAACTTCAGCATGTCGAATGTCATCAGCAAGGGAACGTGTGAGGTAAAGATGGTCAAGGCATCTGGACGATTGCTCTGTATAATATGTGAAACCTGTGCAGATTCCATGAACCTTTATCTAAGTGTCGATAAGCTGAAGCCAGTCGATGATCACAGAGAGGGCCGCACATGGGGAATGTTGTGGAAGTTGATTAGTAGGTCCCTGTGTGGAGCTGAAGTCGCCACCGACGACCATTTCATGCAGGGGACCCTCAAAAAGCGGCGTTACCTCGTCTGCAGAGAAACTGTGTCGTTCGTGACATCGACTAGAGCCGGACGGTGCATATACATTTAGGATCCGGACGTCAAACAGCGTGAGGGCCTTACCCATACCAAGAGGCAGGTACACTAAATCCTCAGGATGGAGTCCTGTGCAGCAGAGGATCGCCACTCCACTACCATTGTCAGAGGCATGGGAGATATGGGCCGTGTAACTAGTGGTAGTGTAGAAATCAGCAACGATCACTTCTTGGAAGAGAGAAATGTCGAAATCAGCAGACTAAATGGTGTCTCAGATCATTGACAGGGTATATGGAGCCTGAATGGTGGCCAGATTCATGCAGAAGTGTTATGGACATGCTCCCCCTATTGGCACAGAGGGTCCTGCAGAGCCACTGTGACCGCACTCACTGTATGGAATCTGGGTTGGGCGCCACTGTGGGACACTCGCCAATGAGTGGGCCAGCATCCTGATCTGCTCTGTCGTCGACATCGTCAGCCCAGGAGGTCAGAACCGGCGGCAGGCGACTGTCAACGCCCATCGAGGGTTAGGGGTGGTAACACTGCCTCTGTGGGATCCATCGTTGTCAGGTGGGCTCTCAGGTGGTGGAAAAGACGCTCCTCATAGGGGCCATCGGGAGCAGCCATTCCTGTCGTCAGGGCGCTCAAACGGAGATCACTGTCTGGTTTCTGATCAACCACCTGAGACAAGTATGTTGTTGGAGGATGTTCGACTTCGCTTCTTCAGTTTTCGAGGCGACCACTGTTTTTGGAGGTGCTGTTCCAAGACAGAAAGTGGACGTTCGTTGTCTGGAGCCATGCCAGGAAAACAGAGGTAGGGACCACACTTGGTTCGATGTCCATCGCTTTGAACTCTGGAGAGTTGATGGTCTCGTCACCGTCAGAGGAGATGGTGCCAGTGAGGCTCCCGCCACCCCGTCATTCCCGAAGAGGAGTTCCAGTGGGTGAACAGGTGCTTCCCGAAGTGACCCATCTGGGTTGCGCAAGGCCGAGGTGTAAGTGACCAGCGCTTAGGGAGTTGCTTCACTGGTCGGTGTGTGCAACAAACGGCGACGGAGACAATCGGACCTAATATGGCCCTCTTGTCTACGTCCGACACACGTCCGCAGCTAGCCAACATATTCGACGATGGTTCGCACACCATCTATCAGCAGATACGGCAGTATGTGTTCAGACAGTTCGATCTTGATCCTCCTGACGGTATTTAACACGTAATATGTCGTGGGCGTCTGCCATTTTTCCGAAGGGTGGCCTACAACATTGCCATAGGGTCGGAAAGCTTCGACGACCACATCTGGTGGCATTTCCAAAAGGAGCTCCGACACCCGAATTGTTCCAACTCCGAAACCAGCATGGTGTGCTGCCACCTCCTTGTGCGTGTCATCGAACTACGTCAGAAAATGCTTCTTCCGTCGTCATTTTAATGTAGACGATACTGCCGGTGATAGGGAATTGAATACCCTTCACTTCGTGTGGGTCCAGGCGTAGCTTTCCGCGAGTGAACTGTTCGTTTTCATAAGCGCGTGGTCGTGCATGTTCGGCTTGGAATGTTACTTTCAGTGTCGCTCGGCGGTAAGAGTACACCATGAGTATTTATAGACTCTACACAAAAAAAGTACCACGACGCGGAAATTAAAAGTTCCCTTTAGTGGAGCACTGCCCGGCGCGCGCAGCAAGTCCGTGCGCTACCACGGCGGAAAGCCGACTGACGCCGTCTATTCGACAATCTTGACGAAACTGATCCGTAGTGTTACAGTACGAGCAAGTCTGGGGTTGTCCGTCGTAGGAGATAAACGCCCTCTATCAGCCTATGACGAGGAACGACGGGATATGATGTTTTAATTCAATACGGATACTTTCAACTCCGTTGTAAATTTGTAGCCTAAAGCCACTACCCCATTTTTCATTTATTATAGAAATCACTTTTCCATACCGCTCAGACTGTGCGCAACCATCTGCGTTGGGATTTCCAACGGAAGATTGAATACAAGGACTTGACGCATCCCAAAGCCATGAGACACAGGACCACACGGCATTCGCTTCCATCGCGGTATTTAAATTTCCGTTTGCCACTGTTTTACTAGCAATCTTTTCGCACATGTCAGCATCATAAACCTTGTTCGTAAATCGTCAGCCTGTCTACTTGTTTTTGAATCTCAGTTTGTTCGTTATTGTTCGTTGCACTTGTTCGGGGTAGACGTCCCATGACACATGTTCAAGTTCATTGCTCATCCATTCACCCAGTTTTTTTGTTACAGAGAGCAGCTGACCCTCTGGCAGTACACGCTGAGCTGCCGTGCTGGCGGATCCACTCAGCCATTGAAACAGATGTAAAATGCTCGTCGTTCTAGTAATGCTATCGACGTAGAGTTGTTATATTTCAACTGTTTTCACTTATTTTAATAATGATTTTCAAAAGGAATGATATGATGAGGTAACTGCAGTGAATCTCGACAAATACTGTATCCTAACTTTTATATTGCTTCTACACTCCTGGAAATGGAAAAAAGAACACATTGACACCGGTGTGTCAGACCCACCATACTTGCTCCGGACATTGCGAGAGGGCTGTACAAGCAATGATCACACGCACGGCACAGCGGACACACCAGGAACCGCGGTGTTGGCCGTCGAATGGCGCTAGCTGCGCAGCATTTGTGCACCGCCGCCGTCAGTGTCAGCCAGTTTGCCGTGGCATACGGAGCTCCATCGCAGTCTTTAACATTGGTAGCATGCCGCGACAGCGTGGACGTGAACCGTATGTGCAGTTGACGGACTTTGAGCGAGGGCGTATAGTGGGCATGCGGGAGGCCCGGTGGACGTACCGCCGAATTGCTCAACACGTGGGGCGTGAGGTCTCCACAGTACATCGATGTTGTCGCCAGTGGTCGGCGGAAGGTGCACGTGCCCGTCGACCTGGGACCGGACCGCAGCGACGCACGGATGCACGCCAAGACCGTAGGATCCTACGCAGTGCCGTAGGGGACCGCACCGCCACTTCCCAGCAAATTAGGGACACTGTTGCTCCTGGGGTATCGGCGAGGACCATTCGCAACCGTCTCCATGAAGCTGGGCTACGGTCCCGCACACCGTTAGGCCGTCTTCCGCTCACGCCCCAACATCGTGCAGCCCGCCTCCAGTGGTGTCGCGACAGGCGTGAATGGAGGGACGAATGGAGACGTGTCGTCTTCAGCGATGAGAGTCGCTTCTGCCTTGGTGCCAATGATGGTCGTATGCGTGTTTGGCGCCGTGCAGGTGAGCGCCACAATCAGGACTGCATACGACCGAGCACACAGGGCCAACACCCGACATCATGGTGTGGGGAGCGATCTCTTACACTGGCCGTACACCACTGGTGATCGTCGAGGGGACACTGAATAGTGCACGGTACATCCAAACCGTCATCGAACCCATCGTTCTACCATTCCTAGACCGGCAAGGGAACTTGCTGTTCCAACAGGACAATGCACGTCCGCATGTATCCCGTGCCACCCAACGTGCTCTAGAAGGTGTAAGTCAACTACCCTGGCCAGCAAGATCTCCGGATATGTCCCCCATTGAGCATGTTTGGGACTGGATGAAGCGTCGTCTCACGCGGTCTGCACGTCCAGCACGAACGCTGGTCCAACTGAGGCGCCAGGTGGAAATGGCATGGCTAGCCGTTCCACAGGACTACATCCAGCATCTCTACGATCGTCTCCATGGGAGAATAGCAGCCTGCATTGCTGCGAAAGGTGGATATACACTGTACTAGTGCCGACATTGTGCATGCTCTGTTGCCTGTGTCTATGTGCCTGTGGTTCTGTCAGTGTGATCATGTGATGTATCTGACCCCAGGAATGTGTCAATAAAGTTTCCCCTTCCTGGGACAATGAATTCACGGTGTTCTTATTTCAATTTCCAGGAGTGTATTTGACGATGTGAACACCAAGCTGAAGCTTCACAGACCTCAAGAGTTGTGAACACTGGCACTTCTGAACTTGGGCATGCGCAGTGCTCTTTTCTTGGACTCTAAATTAACCAGGTAGGGCAATCTTGTTGCCTCTCATTGCACATATTTTGTTTACTTGGCAGCAGCAGGTAAACGTACTGAAGGCATTCTGGAAGTAAACAACGCCGTATAAAAATACACACCATTGTCGACTCATTTCTAGTTCTGACAAATGACAGAGCAGACTGTTTTTAACATGTTGATGGGCTTCAGGAACCCATGCTGAAATCTGGATAAGCATGTGTTTTCTGGGGAGTCTCTATATTTTTTTTTTAGAATGATTACCTTTCATTTATAATCTCTTGTGAATACTGCCTGTGTCATAAAGATCTGTGCTTTGATAAAGTAAAATATACCTATACCATAAGGATATGTTGAGAGTGCCTTAGTTCAGTCGGTAACACAGCATAAGCATCAGAAATGAGATCTAACTAGGGTTGAAATGCGAACCCGCTGACCCTGAGGGGTAATTTAGCGACTTTTGAAAACTGAAAAATTGTGCCCGGCGAAGAGCTTTTGACCCACGCGTCCCGTCAGTAGACCCGCTTCTTTATACTAGCTATTAATGCCAGTGGCGTAGCGTGGGTGTAAAGGTTGCGGAGACTCTACAGTTATTATAGGGAGACAAAATAGTACAATAAACAATAATTTAAACAAATGAAACAAAATGCATCAAATAAAACAACAACAACAACTACTACTACTACTACTACTGCCACCATTACCACTACCACCGCCACTAATAACAATAATATTAATAATAATAATAACTAACTTGTTCAAGAAAGGATGACAAATTTGTAGAACTCCAGAAGCAAGAGAAGAAGTACTTATATTTTCTTGTACACAAGTGCAATGCGCCTGTCTTTTCTTTACACGAATAAGTCTATAACTCGGTCTACAAAGATCTGATCACTGGATAGCTCTCCAAGCAGTGTATTTTCTATTGCTAACGTGCTCAAACATGACAGCCGGATGTTGGACATTGAATTCCTTAAATAATTCTTCACTCTTTTAAGCGTACTCATGTTTCGTTCTATGCTTGCTATAATTGCCGTTAGGGTCAAAACCAAAAGCAGGAACTTCGATGTTTCTTCATAAACAGAGTTTAAATCATTGTTGACAATGTACTTTAAGAGGATTCTTGGAGATAAGTGTTTTTTCTCATCAGCGTATTGTTTTTTCTCATCAGCGTATATGTTACACAGTTCATGCTCAAGTTGTTCTTGTTCGTAAAAAGGATATTGTTCTAATAACTGAAGCAGTTTCAACTTTGGGAATTCTTTTTGATAGTTTGGAAAACACTTTTCGTTCAGAAGTTCAACAAACTGAATTTGGGATAAAGTCTTTAAATCTTCTTATTATATGAACAATTTGAAAACCCATTAACTCGTAAGTTAATGCCCTGAGAGGTGTCTTTTGATTGACTGTCACAGAATGGTAAGTTGTCATTCAAACACAAGCTGCATTTAGTGCATTTATCAACGAATGTTTCCGCTCTTAATTGTCATAAGTGTCTCAAAACAGTTCTTATTTCGTCGTGGCAAGCAATGATGCTGATAGATTTTGACTGAAGAACATTAAAGAGATGATCGACATAAGCAAAGCACCCTCTGTAGAAGCAAAGCAAGTAGACAAACGTAGGATCATCCATTCATCGTTTCATTCCCGCAGCACAGCTCAAAGATTCTGGGTCCCACTGAGAGCCCGTATCATCAGTTACATAATTAAAAACACTATATAACTCTGAGAAATGACTAGATATTGTTGAAACCGCCCTGGAAAGAAAGTTTCAGCGAGTGTTGCTCGCGTATGGCAGTTTAAATCCTTTCTCAGTTAGCAATACAGTTCGTTTTGATGAGTAGCTGAAAAACGAATGGAATATAGCACTATCACTTACAAACATGCGTACTTGTCATATGATTTTGGAGGCATGTAACAGTACCAAATTCAGGTGGTGTGCGTAACAATGAATAAACAGCGCATGGAGGCAGAACTGCTTCACCAATTGTTGTAGTCCTCTTTCTCTGCCCTCCATTACTGAAGCGCCATCATCTGTTTGACTAACTACTTTTCCTTCCACACTCCATTCTTTCAATACTGCATGAATAATGTTTGACAAACCTTCAGCAGTTTTATCTCCAGAAACATCGTAAAATCCAACGAGTCTTTCCTCGATTTTGTCTGCAATACAGTACCTGAATATTATAATCATTTGACTCTTGCATGACGTATCTAATGTTTCATCAGCCTGAATCTAAATGAAATTGCAGTTCTGAATTTCAGATTTTATTTACTCAGTAACTGCCAAAGTTATCATTTCTATTACATCGTTCTGTATATCTGGAGAAGTTCCTTTAAAGGTTGAAGATGATGACAGATGGTCTCGAATTAACTGCTCTCCTTGAGCTAGTAAATCCAATAATTCCATAGAGTTACCGTAGTTGCTAGAGGATCCGTCATCTAGATGGCCGCAAAAGGCTAGTACTTGTTACAAATAAATATAATTGCGTGAATAAGACGAGCCAATACTCTCCTGTTGGGTGCAACTTGTTCATTTTATTTCGTTGCCGTCAGACGAGCGGCTTCAGAAAGGGCGTGCTCAATTCTACTTTTGCCCAATAACTGAAATGATTCTTTGTTCTGTAGGTGACGTTTTGGTATCTGATGATTTTGTGCTTTCCTGTCAAAGTTCTTTATTGTACAAATGCTCTCACTGCACCATTCCTTTTCATCACCGAACAGAAGACATATACAACAATATAATCTTTTATTACCTGCATTCGCAGTCAGCCAAGTATACTTTTCGTACCAGGCTGCCTGAAAAGTGCGTTTTTGTTTGGCTTCACTTAAAACTACACTGATTGTAGGAATAGGTCGTTTGTCTTCCAATTCACACTTTTCTCGTTGGTTAGTGTAGAAAAAGGCGTTTTTAATAAAAATTCTGTAAGGTGTGCAGTTGCTGGCTCACTCATGTTGGCGACACAACGAAAATATGCGCTAAAATCACACAAGAATGACTATGAACACAAACCGCGTGACTGTTGACTTCCATGTTAAAAGCCAGCATAGAATCGGCAGAGACTAGTCTCGATACCTGCTAGCAAGTGCAGCGCACCGGCCTTCGTGGAAGGGGGAAACTGGAGGGGAGCCGAGAATGCCACTAAAGCGCGCAGGCGCACACAGCCAGGTAAGGGAAGGGAGGCAGAGACTGGGACAATCGAGTCTCAACTAGAGTTGGGCAACACGATTCTTTTTCCCGATTCGATTCCTACGATTCAATCTCACATTGCGAATCGATTCCTACGATTCGTTCACGATTCTTTCACGATTCATTCTAGTCTGTGATGGCACCATTCTTACGGAATGCAAAAAGTTCTACATCTTACTCACAGATGGCAGGACATGTCTGAAGTCGTCAATGGGGTTAGAATCGAACTGTGTCAGAAATAGTGTATTTATGACTAAACATGCATATGACGTTACAAGTGTGATTCTCGATTTATACGTGTAATGCCTTAATTGACGAAAGGTCACGTTTGATTTGATTGTATCTATTGTTTTATTTCAGTATGCCAGGGAAGGGGAGTCGATTTGTGCGACAGGTGGTGAAAAATTGCTTCCTTTGTTCACCCGCATCCTCCACATGACTGCCATCTGGCGGTCGTAATCATTCGGCACGACTCGGCATGATTCGGAAGTTGCCTTCGAAGCATAGCGTAGTGCGTACTAAGAATGGATGAACCGTTGGAACTTGGAATCGTCACGACTCGGAAACACGCAATCGTTCTTACGATTCTTTTGAACGACGATTCGTCCGTATCACGATTCGATTCTTACGATTCTTCATTTAGAGTCGTTCAAATGAACGACTCATTCACGAATTGCCACAACTCTAGTCTCAACCAGGCAAATACACTAATACTCGGGGTGCAGCACGGGCTATAAAACTGATGTCTTCGCACATTTAGAGCCCTGAGTAGAAAGTTATTTATATTTTTCTTATGAATTACTATTGTATCTTTTTTAAGCAGGAATACAAGAGAAACTAAGTCTCAAAGTCTCCCCTCACGCTACGCCACTGATTAATGAGGCAACACTCCTTCAATCTACAACATAAGTTCCCGCGTCCTTCAAAGCCATTGTCTCAACAAACAAACCGATAACAGTCAATATTATGTGAAAACAACTCCACTGGGCTCTTAAACCATAACCCCTGTTACGTTACAAGATAGGTTTCATTGTAACTCGGGTTATTCATTATTATTAATCACCATTGGTAAGCAGATATTTTAAAACAATTGCTCACGAATGGAGTGGGTATATTGTAGAGTCTCATTTGAACGGAAGCATGAAATCAAGGTGAAAAGACGGGATTCCATTCACAGTCTAGTGCGACTGTTAATTCTGGGGAGTGCCGTTGACTTGGCCAGAGAAAGGCAAGACGTGAGGGAGTGTGTTACTTGGTTACCTTTGCACAAAGACATCGGAAACAAACATACGCGTTTTAGAGGTCAGAAATTTGAACTTCCACGTCATTGTTTCAATAGTTGATTTGTTTTTCATAAAGACCAGTGAGATATACTTGTTTTATTTTGTTTTTATCAAACAAAACATTTTTTGGGTGCGGCGCACCCACTAGAGATGGGCAAACTGAAACACATAACTGTTTCGAAACAAATGAAACAGTACAATGAAATGTTTCGAAACGCTGTTTCGAAACAGTGAAACAGTTTGTGTTTTGTAATAGTATAGGCCTTCACATTGTATCATCTTGAGTGTCTACTGTATAAATATTGTCATAAAAATGCAAATGAGGTGCGAGAGTGCCGCCAATCATATCGCAGAAAGTATGAAACTTTCACGTAGGCGTCTTTGCTGTTCCGTATTTCCTATAGCAAATGCGCTGCTTTCGTGTCATTTGACTTTCATACTTTCCAACTGGCCGAGGTCAGACTAAATATGTTTGACATAACAGATTTTGACAAACTCTTTTCCCTGTATTCTAGAGCATAATTTAATAGGTTTTATGAGTGATAATCCGTATGTGCTCTTGAAAAGGCTTATCATGAGATATAATTTATTAAGATAACATTCTGGGAAGCGAGGCACTGAATTAACATTTATCAGTGTGCCATTTACACTATTACTGCTCACTGTTAAATTTTCGATTGTTTGTCACACAGAGCAGGATGCAAAGTGACTGATGCATACAGATCAAAAAATTACCATAACAGACTGGAGCATATAGCACAATGGTCAAGTATGGCAGTTTCTCATCAAACATTCACAAGTTAGCTGGATACATCTCATAATAAGTACACTTGATAGAACTGAAAAACATTTCAACGTAACTGAAATGCAGATATAGGCATATTACTTTGAAGTATAAAATCCAGACTAAAATTTAAAACACTTCATACAGTGTAATGCCTTTGTGATACCTATATCATGGCAGATCTGCCTCTATACCAATTATAGTTCTTGCTAAAGAAGTTTGTTTGAGGTAAAGGTACATGGAGTTCCCACAAGAACTCACAGCAAGCAGATGTATTACCATTTTATCATAAACTTCCCAAGGATATCAGAGATGAAGTCACGTTGCTGTTGAAATCCAATTTTTATCACAGTATCTGAACGCCAAAAACAAAAGTATCGAAGTACCATTGTTAATTTGCCTCAGAATTATTTATGATACACAAGTATCAAGATGCCTATGGTGTGATAACCAGACATAGCACATTTACAAAAATAAACACAAAAACATATACATACACAAATCAGATAATTATTCTCAAACACATAAATGAATAAATAACGGACTCAAAAAAATTAAACTCACTGAATGGTGAGCAAAAACGTGTCTTCTGTGTGCAACAAATTTGAGAAAAATATTCCTGTAAGGTAGCTACATGCACGATTTAGTGGACTAAACAAAATACAATCAAATATAAATTCAGAGCACAATGTCCAGAGAAGAACAAAATCAATTGAAATTTTACTGATTCATTTCTGAGTAGATCTGCTGTACCTATTATAAGTTGTAGTTTAGAAATATCATTTTCGGCACTTTTTCGCTTGAAAGACAGGATGGTCTGTCTGTTATTGTTTGCCTCTGCTTTGAAAATATGCGCTCACATGGAACAGAGATGGCCACAATACAAAGACGTCGTTTCATTATTTCAAACAGTGTAGGAAACAACACATGATTTTCTTTCCACCACAGCAGTGGGTCTTGTGATCTGTGTATCAGTGGCATCTTCATATATTTATCAAGCTCGACTATACTTGCAGCACGTGTATTGTCTACACTTTGGATCAAGCCACCTACAGCTTGGTCAAAATCTTGCCAAAAGTTGCCACTGCTGGAGGTGAATGTGCTCACCACAACTGGTTTGGCTGGTGGTGGGTTTTCTGTAGAACACCGAGTGGGTTTCTGACGTATTGCACAACATTTGTTAATTATGGCATCTTTTGTTTCTTTTAATCGATACCCAGTTTTTGGAAATCCATGCTCCCTGAAGCGAGGATCCAATAAAGTTGCATCACAAGCAATTGCTTTATCTGCAGACTTTTGAACGAGGCGGGTACAGATTCCGTTCTCAAGTTTAGCAATTACTGTATTAGTGGCTGCAGTGCTGTGATCTGAGTTTTCAGTCTCAGACAGTGACTTTTTAAAACTCTCTTAATAAGACAACTTTTGACAAGGTTACATTTCTTTCACTGCTAATTTGTATTGTGACTTGCTCAAAATGAGACAGCATGTCACAAGACTTTTCCATAACTGACCAGTCTTCATTGGACAGTTTTGTTTGTGAATCCACTCTGAGGATGGCGACGGTGCTTTGCAAAGGCTCTTTGATTTTCAACAGCCTGTCAAACATTTCATACGTGGAATTCCATTTCGTAAGGCAATCTTGTTTCAGTGTTCAAATTGGGAAGCCCATTTGCTTCTGAATATTGTGTAATTTCTCAAGTGCTTGAGGACTTCTTTGGAAAAATTCCGCTATCGACTTCACTTTTTCCCTTGTGTCTGTAATTGGTTCAAGGCTTGCTTGCACAATTAAATTCAGTGTATGTACAAAATAAGGTACATGCCACCATTTACACATCATCACTGCCTTCACCATATTAAGTGCATTATCTGTAGTGCAAGCTACAATTTTATTGGTAATACCCCAAGTTAAAGTCACATATTGGAATTCATTGGAAATGTTTTCTGCCGTATGCTTGTCATGGAATTTAAAACTAGATAACAAATATGACTTCAGATTGTAGTTTTCATTAATGAAGTGAGCAACCACTGCAATATAATTCTCATTAATCACAGATGTGCATCCGTCAGTCGTAATCCAGACGTAGGAAGCAGCTTGAACTGCAAATCTTACTCGAACTAGTGTGCTGTCGATCATATGAGAGAGTAATCTGTGGAAATGTCTTTCTACTGGGAGGTACATAATTTTCATTTAATCAATAAGTCATTTTTCTAAAGTCTACAATCTCAACTACATTAAATGGAAAGTATTGTTTAACAACAAGTCTTAAAATCTGTTCGTCTATTTTGGCTCGTTTGGATGAAGGCACTGGTCTTGATGCAAATCCAGCAATCTTTGTTTGTCTACCACACCTACCCTGAACTGAACCGGTGGAAGTGCTGGGTATTTTCTACACAGATTGTTCATCTTGACCCACAGGCACTGAAATGGCAGATTCCTAAACAGTTGTTGTGGAAACTGAACTGGCTTCGTCACGCCCAGATTCATAAAAACTGATTTCGAACGAGTTTCACTTAAATTAAGTGTTGGGTGCTTATGTTGCAAGTGTCTATTTAAACAAGAAGTTGAACTACTTTTAAACGACAACACTGCCGAGCAGAAGTTACACTTAATTTTCTTAGGATTTATGTTCATAAAATAATCCCACACCGGACTTCGTAAGGCCATAGACAGAAGAACCAACACGAACGGAACTGAAGGCGGGAGCAAACTGTAGAAACAACGGATACGCTACTGCGATTCCCACATTTCGTTAGTATGGATAATAGCCTGCTAATTTCCATGCACACAAAATAAATCAATGTGGAAAATAGGCACATGGACTATAGACTCACAAATAAAGCCACATAATTCGATTAAATAACTAAATACAAGAGAAAAAAATTTTTGTCCCCCAAGGTGTTTCGTACCATTACTATAAAGCCACAATGCTTCCCAACCCTTTACGTTCACCATTACATCATCAATGATCCGTCAATCACATTGCTTGAAAGTACATCCAATTTACGTATATGTCTAAAAACTGCCACTCTATGACTTTTTTAATTAAAAATGTTGTAGCTTTACTTGCGTTTTTTAATATGATTACTGTACATGAATAGAGAAGCGTATGTTATAGGAGATGTGTAATTTAACTGAATGTTTTTCCCACTTTTATTATTTTAAATGCGAATAGTGTGCTTTATTTTATTGTGTGTTAGTTTTTATAAAGCATATATTACGCCATTTTGCAATAGAGCAGTCAATTAGAAACGAAGCTTTATTTTCGGAAATCTTACGCTTCATGCTGTTGTGTGTCAAAAAGATTTCGACACTCTTGAAAGCGTTTTATGAAGTGGTATAATAAACGTATTTCAGTATCTGTGCCGTCCCCGAATCTCGTCCGAGACAAAGCGAAATGAAACACCACTGTTTAGATACAATTATTCCGTTCCAAGCACAAGTGGACTGAATAAGCGTTATTTTGAAACAACGATGCAGTTTCTGTGCCTGGCTCGAGATCGAATCTGGTCCCGTTATCCGACACAGAGCGGAACGAAACACCACTTTCTCGAAACAGTGAAACCTAGCCGTTTCGAAACACTGAAACAGTTCCACGTATCGATACACTGTATCGGAACATAGAAACAGTGGACAAGTCTAGCACCCACTAGACTAAGTATGTAGGTGCTCCAGTCGGTGCGTATGACCCTGAGCGCCGTATATGTTCCACAATTCTACAAGAAGCCAGTGGTGCAAATCTCGTTAATGGTAACTTTGTCAGTTATATGTTTTATAGATCACATTCACGATAAACGTTATGTTGTCTATCAGCCGCATGAATGTAACTGACACTTCAATGTTTGGCAGAGGCGATTTGGAACAAGCTAGCTGAACAAAAACGTAACAATTACTTTTCAAAAAAGGAAAAAATATTGACATGGCTACATAATGGCCGTTTACATGTTTTTTTCTCTATAAATGACTATTTCAGGTCAAAAATTACACTACGGTATAGGAGGAGTACTTACGGAGAAAGAACTTGAGTTAAAAATCAGATCCGCTCTGTCAGACATTTTATTTCAATGACTAGACTTTCAACGAATTTTACAGCTGCAACATTCTGTATCAAAGTTAGATTACTAGAGGGTAATGCAGATCAGTTTTCCTTCTAGAGTTGTAAGCGTATCTTTGTTACTTTAACCTCAGTAAAAAAATATAATTTAAAGCTGTCATTATATTTAATCGGCTAAACAGAGACCTGCAAGATCTATATGAGTGAAACTTACATATAACTGTCATAATTTTCTTTTGTGCAGTGTATAGTTTTTCCTAAGTGAGGAGTTACCCCAGAATATTACCTCACAAGATATCAATGAATCAAAATATGTTAGCTTACTGCACACCAAAGTTGAAAATTATTCTTATGTCAAAAGTAGCAGAAACGAAATGTTAAGCTGGTCTAATATACAGTCTTTCCAGTTTAGTAATGCATCAATAGGGGCATCCAAGAACTCAGAATTTTCTAACCTGTTTATTATTTCTTGGTGGTCTACCGGGACTATAGGAAGTGGCATATTTTTGATGGTAGGAAACTGGATAAGCTGTGTTTCTTCAAAGTTTAAAACTAGTCCAATTGTGCAAAACCAGTCAGTAACTATCCCCAAAACAATATTTACTATTTTTTTCTGTCGACTCTTCTTTTCTTGGCTTCACAACATTGCTTATACCATCTGCAGGCACGACTAATTCTATCTCTGGATTCAAATAAAATGGCACATCATTCACAACGGTAGTGGCCCAGTGATCGAACCCTGTAGGATTCCCACTGAAATGTCTTCTCATGTAGATGTGTGCCATCCTCCTCTGTATTACTCAGACATCTAGAGTAGTTTCCTGCCATCTGTTTCTTAAATATTAACTAAACAAGGCATGTAGTGAACATAAAAACATAACTTTTCTAACAGAATATATGTCTTTGATAAGACACAGATCTCAACTCGTAATATGTTACCATTTAATAATTTTATAATGTGCTCAGTAAATGTGTAAACAGCTGTCTCAGTAGAATTGTGTGTGTAGTTTTGCGTGTCGGTCTTGCAAAACTTACTACAGACTGGAATCACCTGCGCCCTTGTCTAATGGCATGTTCCATTGCTTCTGCAACCTACGGCAAACGAAAGTCGAATGAGGGCTAAGTTCTCTGCATGTTCAATACAGAGTCTAACGGATACCTAATAGGTCCGTTGGCCTTCCCTTTATTTATCGATATATTTTAGCTATTTTTCACTTCAGAAATGCCTTATTTCTATATACGTCATTTTCAAAGGGGAAACGGACGGTGATCCACTTTACTATCTTGAAAGACGGTGTCATCAGTATCAAAGTGCATATGGACAGATGTCTTTGATACAATGGGTTATTCTAAAATGTAGCAAGCTAGTTTGCATGCCTTTTTCATGCTGCGTGAAGCCGGTAACAGCGAGTACTCTGTTCAAGAATCGCAATAGGAGGAGGAATATTTGGAAAAGGCAAGGAGGTACGGGAAGATTACAATTAGGTTACCTTATACTCAGATATTCCAAAATCAGATACTGAATTGGAAGGCGAACCTAGGAGCGTAAGTAGACTCAGATCATAATTTGGTAGTGACGAACAGCAGGCTGAAGTTTAAGAGACTAGTCAGGAAAAAGTAACGCGTAAAGAAATGGGATTCGAAAGTGCTAAGCAATGACTAGATACACTTGAAGTATTCTGAGGCTATAGATACTAAGATAAGGAACAGCTCAGTATGCAGTTCAGTTGCAGAGGAATGGAATCTCTAAAAATGGTAATGGTAAACCGGAAAGTAAAACATAGGCAGAAAGAACGTAACTGCGAAGAAACCACGGCTAACAGAAGAAATACTTCAGTTGATCGACGAAAGAACGAAGTACAAATTGTTCAAGGGAATTCAAGAACACAGAAATAATACAGAATAGGAAATGCAGGGGCGGTAAGGCGAAATGCCTGCTTGAAAAATGTGAAAAAATCGGAAAAGAAATGATTGTCGCAAGGACTGGCTAAGCCACAGGTCAGTGTATCACTACAAGCAGTTTTATATTTTTGCTTTCAAATTCTTTGGCTTCGTCACCTAACAGCAAAAGTGTAAATATATGCACCATAAGCTGACGTGACAGCAGCTATTAAAATTACTTCTCTATCCAAAACCGACGACTCGTATCGAACATTCCTCTAGACCCGTAATACGATACATTTGCCCTCGTTAATGGAACTTGTTTTCTGTCAATATATTTCGAATAACCAAGCAGAGAAGAATGTGATGTGAAAAGGATGCTTTTGTAATCCATGTAATTCCGCTTTTACTGTATTTTCATCGTTAGTAAATAAAGCCTGAACTCCGAAACCAACGTTTGTTTGCTTACTGGTACTGCTCCTTGTTCGTTGTATTTTCAACTCGTGCGATCAAAATTTTTAACGTTCACATTTGCACAAAACTTGCGTAAATCTTATTTGTTGCCCAAGAAATGTACCAAACGAGAGGAAAGTTGCAAGGCATGCTATCGTACATTGTGACTGTCAATAAAGTGAACGATTATTGAAATGTATAGCTGCATGCTGAATAGAGTTCTTGTTTTATTAGATTTTCAATGCATTAGCCCACTGTAGTTTAAACAGCTTCTCACACTCAAAAGTTACATCTGATGAGTCATTCAGTGTGTGGCCGATAATAGCAATTTATAGAAATTTACAGAGAAAAAAAGCGAAAAAAGGGTATAACTTTCTTGAAGATGTTCCAGCACTGTGCAGCGCTATGGAAGTGTTGGAGGGAATGGTCTCAAACGTAAAATGGAGATTTCGCTTTAACGTGTGTATAAGTACTTTTTTAAGTCATGGTAACGTAACATGTGTAATATGTAGGCCTACCTTACCAACGGTAGCCTGTTTGTTTCTTTTGCCGGAATATTTCTCTCTAATAACTCTGTTTTTCAGGAATAAACGAATATATCATAATTGAAATCTACGTCTACTCTGATCATATGCTTCATTTTACTTTAGGATTTTATTCTGAAGCTCAAAGTATGTTAGCCACGCTTTATGAAATACTAATATTTAGTTTTATGCTGCAAGTATCATCATTGATGAATCGTAACGACATGGAACGAGTCATTTTACATTAACATCAATTTTTTTTTTGTAAATATGCTTCCATGCTGGTCATTTATCTTAAACTTATTTTTGAACTGAAGAGAGACAAATGCTAGTCAGTAATTTCTACCCATCACCGTTTACATATTACAATAACGAATAATCCTCTACGGAATAGGAGGAGTTGTCATTGAGAAACCTTTTCAGTTTAGATTCAAATTTTACTTTCCTGTTTTTCAGGCATTTTATAGCACTGGGTACGTGATGAAAAACTTTGGACTCCAGTATTGTGAACCCCTGTTTGCGCTACAAACAACCTTCATGTGGCGTAATGAATGCCAATTTTTTCTTCTGGTATTGTAAATATGTACATCATTGTTCCTGCAGAAGTGCAGTGGATTATTTGCAATAAACTTCATGAGGAAATAACTGTGCTGTGAATCAGACAGACTGCGACCCACACCTGAGCGGCAAGCAGGCACGACGAAAGAGTGTTCGCATGAGTTTTCGACCAAAGCCTTCTTCAGAAAGGAATGAAAGCACACACACAAACACACACACACACACACACACACACACACACACAACTCATATACACATGGTCACTGACTCCGGATGTTCTAGCCAAAATCTTTTTTAAAGTGGAAGGAAATGTGAACGATGAATCATTATCAGGAGGACGAATTTAGAGTATGGGATCTGTATGAACAATCAGCGCGGACACGTAGCCGTTTGTTGTGCGGGGGCAGAGACCGTTGACACAGTGTGATGTGACTCGTATGTCGGAACGTATGCGGGAAGAGAGAGAGAAAAATACACAGGATAGAACTGACACTCGGTAAATTAAAACTTTAGAGGATAGTAACAAATAAAAACACCACTTGTTTGTGGGATAGAAGAAAAGCCGCTAGACAAAATGAAACAGTTGAGTGACCAGGTTGCAACATCACACCACTCGCTGAATGTGGCTACAGCAGCCGGAGACAGCGGTCACGTGTGCGTTAAGTTTCGTGTGTAAGATTGCATGAATGTGCGTTTCTGTTTACCTTTCTTTCTGAAGGAGGGTTTCGCCGAAAGCTTATGTGCACACTCTTTTCGTCGTGCCTGTCTGCAGCTCGACGTGTCAATACGGTGAGTGGCAATCTATTCTTTTCACAATATTGTTGATACTCCAACCTGTATTTTCTGTTCCATTGTTTGATGTACTGCGAAACCGCAGTGAAAATGTCTAAGCCTTACACAGATGTCTACAAGATGGTCGTTGGTCAGCACCACATCATATTCTTACAGCGCATTTTCGTGCAATAAATATCCCCTTTCTTAAAGATACTTTACCCGAAAACATTACGCCATATGCTCCACTTAAGAATGAAATGTCATATCTTTAACCTTTAGATTGCGATCGGATCGGTTAGTACACCCTCAACTAAAGCCAGCTTGTGTTTTTGATGAAAAAACTACGTCTGCACGCCATCAAAGCACCAGATGCTATCTGGGATACGAGCACGAAAGTCCATAGGTATCCATATCGGTCGGAAATGGGCACAGGTAAGTCAGAGTGACATCGCGGAGATGTAGCACCGCGGTGAGCCATGGAGGTGTAAATATGGCGAACCTAGTGTTTTGGGCTACGTACGATGGGGGACGTCGACTTCAAGTTTGTGGCTTAATGCTAGCTCCATTCTTTTTTACCTCAATTGCTCAACCACACAGTAAATGTCGTCTTTGACTGTGCGGTGGCAATGCAGATGTTCAGATGTTTGTGAAACCAAACTGCTGAGGTCATCGGTCCCCTAGACTTACACATTACTTAAACTAACTTAAACTAATTTATACTAAGAACAACACGCACACCAATGCCCGAGGGAGGACTCGAACCTCCGGCGGGAGGGGCCGCGCAATCCGTGACATGGCGCCTTAAACCGCGCGGCAACTGCGCGCGGCAAGTGGTAATGCAATTAAAAAGATAAAAAGCTGAACAATAAATAAATATAAATGGAAAAACCACTGAACTCGAAAACAGAGTGCTTATATCTTTTAAATTAAATTAACAATTCCAAATAAAATGAAATTAGTACTTGACAAGGCTACTAAAGAATAGCTCTCAGAGGTATTACTTACGGAGAGTGATCACAAACAGAGTAGAAGATAGAAATGACAACTGTATCAACAGAGTATATGGAGTACACAGGCAACTAATACAAAATAAAAATAAATAAATGGACATAGAAGGGAACAGAAAGTGTGAGAGGCAATGGAAAACTGAGAAGATTAAATGAAGTTTAGGAAAGGGAAGTATGAAGCTGTGTTTGGTCATACAATATTAAATTAGGTTGTTGTTGTTGTGGTCTTCAGTCCTGAGACTGGTTTGATGCAGCTCTCCATGTTACTCTATCCTGTGCAAGCTTCTTCATCTCCCAGTACCTACTGCAACCTACATCCTTCTGAATCTGCTTAGTGTATTCATCTCTTGGTCTCCCCCTATGATTTTTACCCTCCACGCTGCCCTCCAATGCTAAATTGGTGATCCCTCGATGCCTCAGAACATGTCCTACCAACCGAACCCTTCTTCTGGTCACGTTGTGCCACAAACTTCTCTTCTCCCCAATCCTATTCAATACTTCCTCATTAGTTATGTGATCTACCCATCTAATCTTCAGCATTCTTCTGTAGCACCACATTTCAAAAGCTTCTATTCTCTTCTTGTCCAAACTATTTACCGTCCATGTTTCACTTCCATACATGCCTACACTCCATACAAATACTTTCAGAAATAACTTCCTGACACTTAAATCTATACTCGATGTTAACAAATTTCTCTTCTTCAGAAACGCTTTCCTTGCCATTGCCAGTCTACATTTTATATCCTCTCTACTTCGTCCATCATCAGTTATTTTGCTCCCCAAATAGCAAAACTCCTTTACTACTTTAAGTGTCTCATTTCCTAATCTAATACCCTCAGCATCACCCGACTTAACTCGACTACATTCCATTATCCTCGTTTTGCTTTTGTTGATGTTCATCTTATATCCTCCCTTCAAGACACCATCCATTCCGTTGAACTGCTCTTCCAAGTCCTTTGCTGTCTCTGACAGAATTACAATGTCATCGGCGAACCTCAAAGTTTTTATTTCTTCTCCATGGATTTTAATACCTACTCCAAATTTTTCTTTTGTTTCCTTCACTGCTTGCTCAATATAGAGATTGAATAACATCGGGGAGAGGCTACAACCCTGTCTTACTCCCTTCCCAACCACTGCTTCCCTTTCATGTCCCTCAACTCTTATAACTG
Organism: Schistocerca americana; assembly: GCF_021461395.2. NCBI lineage: Eukaryota > Metazoa > Arthropoda > Insecta > Orthoptera > Acrididae > Schistocerca > Schistocerca americana. The sequence continues at coordinate 665,483,483 of NC_060120.1, forward strand.
CCATCTGGTTTCTGTACAAGCTGTAAATAGCCTTTCGCTCCCTGTATTTTACCCCTGCCACCTTTACAATTTGAAAGAGAGTATTCCAGTCAACATTGTCAAAAGCTTTCTCTAAGTCTACAAATGCTAGAAACGTAGGTTTGCCTTTCCTTAATCTTTCTTCTAAGATAAGTCGTAAGGTCAGTATTGCCTCACGTGTTCCAGTATTTCTACGGAATCCAGACTGATCTTCCCCGAGGTCAGCTTCTACTAGTTTTTCCATTCATCTGTAAAGAATTCGTGTTAGTACTTTGCAGCTGTGGCTTATTAAACTGATTGTTCGGTAATTTTCACATCTGTCAACACCTGCTTTCTTTGGGATTGGAATTATTATATTCTTCTTGAAGTCTGAGGGTATTTCGCCTGTTTCATACATCTTGCTCACCAGATTGTAGAGTTTTGTCAGGACTGGCTCTCCCAAGGCCGTCAGTAGTTCCAATGGAATGTTGTCTACTCCGGGGGCCTTGTTTCGACTCAGGTCCTTCAGTGCTCTGTCAAACTCTTCACGCAGTATCGTACCTCCCATTTCATCTTCATCTACATCCTCTTCCATTTCCATAATATTGTCCTCAAGTGCATCGCCCTTGTATAGACCCTCTATATACTCCTTCCACCTTTCTGCTTTCCCTTCTTTGCTTAGAACTGGGTTTCCATCTGAGATCTTGATGTTCATACATGTGGTTCTCTTATCTCCAAAGGTCTCTTTAATTTTCCTGTAGGCAGTATCTATCTTACCCCTAGTGAGAGAAGCCTCTACATCCTTACATTTGTCCTCTAGCCATCCCTGCTTAGCCATTTTGCACTTCCTGTCGATCTAATTTTTGAGACGTTTGTATTCCTTTTTGCCTGCTTCATTTACTGCATTTTTATATTTTCTCCTTTCATCAATTAAATTCAATATTTCTTCCGTTACCCAAGGATTTCTACTAACCCTCTTCTTTTTACCTACTTGATCCTCTGCTGCCTTCACTACTTCATCCCTCAGAGCTACCCATTCTTCTTCTACTGTATTTCTTTCCCCCATTCCTTTCAATTGTTCCCTTATGCTCTCCCTGAAACTCTGTACAACCTCTGGTTCTTTCAGTTTATCCAGGTCCCATCTCTTTAAATTCCCACCTTTTTGCAGTTTCTTCAGTTTTAATCTACAGGTCATAACCAATAGATTGTGGTCAGAGTCCACATCTGCCCCTGGAAATGTCTTACAATTTCAAACCTGGTTCCTAAATCTCTGTCTTACCATTATATAATCTATCTGATATCTTTTAGTATCTCCAGGGTTCTTCCATGTATACAGCCTTCTATCATGATTCTTAAACCAAGTGTTAAAATGGTTCAAATGGCTCTGAGCACTATGGGACTCAACTGCTGAGGTCATTAGTCCCCTAGAACTTAGAACTAGTTAAACCTAACTAACCTAAGGACATCACAAACATCCATGCCCGAGGCAGGATTCGAACCTGCGACCGTAGTAGTCTTGCGGTTCCAGACTGCAGCGCCTTTAACCGCACGGCCACTTCGGCCGGCAAACCAAGTGTTAGCTATGATTAAGTTGTGCTCTGTGCAAAATTCTATCAGGCGGCTTCCTCTTTCATTTCTTAGCCCCAATCCATATTCACCTACTACGTTTCCTTCTCTCCCTTTTCCTACACTCGAATTCCAGTCACCCATGACTATTAAATTTTCGTCTCCCTTCACTATCTGAATAATTTCTTTTATTTCATCATACATTTCTTCAATTTCTTCGTCATCTGCAGAGCTAGTTGGCATATAAACTTGTACTACTGTAGTAGGTGTGGGCTTCGTATCTATCTTGGCCACAATAATGCGTTCACTATGCTGTTTGTAGTAGCTTACCCGAATTCCTATTTTCCTATTCATTATTAAACCTACTCCTGCATTACCCCTATTTGACTTTGTGTTTATAACCCTGTAGTCACCTGACCAAAAGTCTTGTTCCTCCTGCCACCGAACTTCACTAATTCCCACAATATCTAACTTTAACCTATCCATTTCCCTTTTTAAATTTTCTAACCTACCTGCCCGATTAAGGGATCTGACATTCCACGCTCCGATCCGTAGAACGCCAGTTTTCTTTCTCCTGATAACGACATCCTCTTGAGTAGTCCCCGCCCGGAGATCCGAATGGGGGACTATTTAACCTCCGGAATATTTTACCCAAGAGGACGCCATCATCATTTATCCATACAGTAAAGCTGCATGCCCTCGGGAAAAATTACGGCCGTAGTTTCCCCTTGCTTTCAGCCGTTCGCAGTACCAGCACAGCAAGGCCGTTTTGGTTATTGTTACAAGGCCAGATCAGTCAATCATCCAGACTGTTGCCCTTGCAACTACTGAAAAGGCTGCTGCCCCTCTTCAGGAACCACACGTTTGTCTGGCCTCTCAACAGATACCCCTCCGTTGTGGTTGTATCTACGGTACGGCTATCTGTATCGCTGAGGCACGCAAGCCTCCCCACCAACGGCAAAGTCCATGGTTCATGGGGGGGGGGGGGGGATTAAATTAGGACTGTGGGCCAAATGTTCATTGATTTCAAGACTTCCCACAACTTCAGGTTTTCGCCTTTGTTTCCTCTGAAGGACATGGGGCTGTGGCTGGTAGGTGTGGCCCTCACTCAGTGGAGTGATAATTCTGCAACCTCCAGCTGCGTTCATAACTCCTAAATGACGAAAGCAGGCATTTTTGATCAAAACGCTTTCATCAGAAGCTAATGTTGGGGCAAATGAAATGGCGGGCGTCGGCTTCAAGTTTATGACGTACTGTGGACTCCTTTTATTATACCTCCATGGTGTTTGAGCCTCAGCCTAGATTATTGACATCTTTCTGTTTAGTTTACAAATACTGCTTTTGACGAGGGTAGTCAACCAATGTCTGATGACAGCCTTGGAAACCAAAAACCGGCTAACAAAATAAAATAGTCCTGTATAACATTCACAATAATGTGTTTTACATTTATTATTATGTTGCCCTACCATGAAGTGACGGAAGAATCAGTTAACATGTTGCATCTTCAGAGTTTACAACTTTCAGCACAACGAACTGATGTACGAAAACCGGGCACTTGGACTGTTTAGTTACAAAGATACTCACTTACCTTTTATCTAGCTTACGGTCATGCCGGAGTGAGGAAACAGGATTTTTGCCAAAGGCTGTATGATTTCAAAAAAATGGCTCTGAACACTATGGGACTTAACTTCTGAGGTCAGCAGTCCCCTAGAACTTAGAACTACTTAAACGTAACTAAGCTAAGGACATCACACACATCCATGCCCGAGGCAGGATTCGAACCTGCGACCGTAGCGGTCGCGCGGTTCCAGACTGTAGCGCTTAGAACCGCTCGGCCACTCCGGCCGGCTTTTTATGATTTCCTGACAACTAAAAGAAATGGTGCAAGTCATGGGTAAGCAAAATATGAAAAGGGGACTTCAATGGGGACGGTATGGTGAAGGATTAACTAAGCTAAGGATCTTAAAAAGTGTTAAAAACGTTCTCCGATTTTAAGATCGAGGGCTTTTAGGTATAGTGATGTCCGTGCTGTACTGCAAATTTAACATTAGTAACAACAAGCATTTCTTTAATACAAAGGTTGAGACAGCGAAAGTGCCATCTTAAATATATCCTGAACAAGTCAGCGTAGCGAGTTGCGGTTTTCGCTATGTCATAGCGCAGACAGTGGTGAATTTTCTGAAGTAGCTATTAACTTTTACAGTTGCCTAGTTATGGCTCTGACTTTTTGTAAAAGAAATTCAGCTCTGTAATTCTCATGTGGCATTCTAAAGAGCCTTCGAATAGTGCTTCATCGACATAACATCTGTGGAATTTGATCAGACAGTAACAATACAAGAACGCTATTGGTACAAGAAGGTTCACAAACCTTCTGTACCAAATTAAAGTGAGCCTCCTCCACCACGTGTCATCGCCGTTAACAGATAACACTCACTCACACACACACACACGTCACAGCTACAGGTATAATTAAAATCATTAAAAGAATTGAGATCCATGATGTAATTACATTAATGAATTCGACTCACCAATAACTACTACTGTGGAACGAACACACAGCATACCTCCATTTGGCGGAAAAAAGGACTTCTTCTTTTCCCTAGTACGGATTGCGCAGTGTTCGGCATCTGACAAATTTTATTTATTGCTTGACTTTGTGACCGGATACTTTTCCTGACGGCACAGTCGTCAAGGTAAACTAAGGCTGAGCGCTAACTCGGACGTGTGTACTACATGTGGGTGACACGATATTATAGGTTGTGTTCAGTGAGGCCGATAAAGGGCGGCAGACGCCGAGGCCGCCCGATAACTTCGGCCGACAGCTTGTTTACATTGAGTCCGATCTCTTTCCTCAGTTTTTGGCGGGATTAAAGAGATTAGGTTTGGTTAGGTTAGCTTACGTTGCACTGGAATCCAATCTGTCTATATCTGCATCTGTAAACATACGCAGCAAGCCTCTGTCAAGGACATTAGAACCTATTTTAAATTCTTTGGTGGCACGGGATGCCAGGACGCCTCTGTGCTTTGAAACGTGTGCACTGCGGCTTTTGCTGTTAAAAAGACATGTGTCAGTTAACCTTCAATCGCTGTCATTTAGCACATCTGTGAAAGACAAACAAAAATTTTGGTTACTCTGAGCACCTAAATAATTGAAAAGGAGAAACACATATACCACATTTGCAAACTATCTACTCTACTGGCCATTAAAATTGCTGCACCACGAAGATGACGTGCTACAGACGCGAAATTTAATCGACAGGAAGAAGATGCTGTGATATGCAAATGATTAACTTTTCAGAGCATTCACACAAGGTTGGCGCCGGTTGCGACACCTACAACGTGCTGACATGAGGGAAGTTACCAACCGATTTCTCATACACAAACAGTAGTTGACGGGCGTTGCCTGGTGAAACGTTGTTGTGATGCCTCGTGTAAGGAGGAGAAATGCGTACCATCACGTTTCCGTCTTTGATAAAGGTCCGATTGTAGCCTATCGCGATTGTGGTTTATCTTATCGCGACATTGCTGTTCACGTTGGTCGAGATCCAATGACTGTTAGCAGAATATGGAATCGGTGGGTTCAGGAGGGTAATACGGAACGCCGTGCTGGATCCCAACGGCCTCGTATCACTAGCAGTCGAGTTGACAAGCATCTTACCAGAATGGCTGTAACGGATCGTGTAGCCACGTCTCGATCCCTGAGTCAACCAAGGGGACGTTTGCAAGACGACAACCATCTGCACGAACAGTTCGACGACGTTTGCAGCAGCATGGACTATCAGCTCGGAGACCATGGCTGCGGTTACACATTGGAAGCGTGTATTCGTCATCGCCATACTGGCGTATCACCCGGGGTGATGGTATGGGGTGCCATTGATTGCATGTCTCGGTCACCTCTTGTTCACATTGACGGCACTTTGAACAGTGGACGTTACATTTCAGATGTGTTACGACCCGTGGCTCTACCTTTCATTCGATCCCTGAGAAACCCTATATTTCAGCAGGATAATGCATGACCGCATGTTGCAGGTCCTGTACGGGCCTTTCTGGATACAGAAAATGTTCGACTGCTGCCCTGGCCAGCACATTCTCCAGAAATCTCACCAACTGAAAACGTCTGGTCAATAGTGGCCGAGTAACTGGCTCGTCACAATACGCCATTCACTACTCTTGATGAACTGTGGTATCGTGTTGAAGCTGCATGGGCAGCTGTACCTGTACACGCGATCCAGGCTCTGTTTGACTCAATGCCCAGGCGTATCAAGGCCGTTATTACGGCCAGAGGTGGTTGTTCTGGGTACTGATTTCTCAGGATCTATGCACCCAAATTGCGTGAAAATGTAATCACATGTCAGTTCTAGTATAATATATTTGTCCAATGAATACCCGTTTATCATCATTCTTGGTGTAGCAATTTTAATGGCCAGTAGTGTAATATAAAGAAATCATTACAATACTGGAAAAGATACCAGTAAGCAGTAATAATATTTCATAGACAACTAATGCCCACAAACTACAATAAAACAAAAACAAAAAAAACACTACAGTAACTTTAAGCGTAATATAATCTATCATTCTCATTGGACCAAATTATCTTTGGAGATTACAATTCACACCCAAAATTTCCAGTTAATATTTTGCCTATTTATGGAATCCAATAAAGCTGCGATTTCAATCCCTAGATTCCGAGCTTTATTTCGATTATGACATTTTTCATCCTCAGGATGCCACAAACTTATTCTTTTCTTGAATAAGCTCACAGTCCATATTTCACGTGTGAGATCGTCGACCGATTCGCCCGAAGAAAACAAACAGGTTTGGATTTCACCTGTCGAGTGCAGACTTTACGTGGCCTGGCCGCAAGGCCTGCTACCAGTCTCTACTGCAGCATGGTCCAGCTCACTGACAAAGGCAGAGTGCATTAAATAAATGAAATCAATACTTTCAACATGAGAGTCGGGTTAATCGAAAATTTAGCTTTCGTTTGATATGCATATCGAGTTGATTAAATTGTTATTTCAAAAGTCGACGTAATTAATCTTTAATCATTCGCTATCAAACCAATTTTCCACGACGTTTTGAGATCGCCATAGGCTTGTCTAATCAGCGGACTGTGGACTCACGAGGGCGGACGAATTTTTCGGATCCTAATTTGAATAATTCTGCAATATTGCAACACGGCGAATATTGCCAGTGGCTAGCCAACCATTAGCTTCAAATTCAGTCCACGGCTGCTTGCAGTGGAAGGACACGAGAGTGCTCGACGTTATCTCGGAAGTTGCCGTCTCTTCAGCAGTCCTAACCCGTGGGTCGTAGCTTCGCACCTCTGCACAGGGGTGCTAACGGTAATTGCAGCGCTAATTAGGTTGGCTACACGGCCATCTTTTAGACAGCAGAAGCTTACTGTGTTGAGGCCTCCTCGGCCACAAGAGACGCCGTGATTGCCCCAGTTACTACTAGTTGATTGAACTGGACGGAGGTGAGAGATAAGACGGTTGTGAGTTCGGCAGCCGCCGCCATCTTAGTGTTGGTGAGCATGCTTTGTGCACCGTTTGCCACCATGGGCCGTTCCGCTCGCCAAGTTGCAGACAGTTAACTTCATCTCTCACTTTAAATACAGCAGCGTTCGTAGTTATGCTGCTATTCTTTCAGTACGCATAGTCCAGGCACTATTTAAGGTGATACCGGAACAGTTGGGAGTAGAGATGTGCAAACTCGTTCATCCTTGGGAACTAGTTCACTGCTGATCGTTCTTTTTTGGGAACCGTTCATTTTTACTCGTTCACCGTTCATTTGTGCTTGGTATATGGTTCTTATGAAAAACTGAAAAGTAGTAGTGTTGGTGACTGAAGGATGGAGGACACCAAGAGAGGGCACTTGCCTCGCCCCTGGAGTGTAGAATTTTTATTCATTACAGAATTCTTGTACACTTTTAGAAGAAATTTCTGTGATTCTGCAGAACCTGTCGTTTAGCCACCCGTAGCCTTGTGTGGGGAAATAATATAGGGTGGCGCACGGAAAACCGGTCCCGAGTACAGGCTGCTCGCCAATTACGGATGATGTGTTGCCCGTTACGAGCAGATACAACAAACAGACAAACATGCAATAACTAGGCAGCGAAGAAATAACAAGCTAATGCAAGCAACAATTGCGAAACAATCGATGACGATGTGTAGAGAGCTGGAGAACATGAAAATCTCACGCGACGCGCATGGGCTATATAGCTCATGTAGTCCTGTAAACTTGTTGGTGGCTGTTTCCCAACTTAATAGACCACAAGTGTCTTGTATAAAATTCTTCGTTTCGACTTCCACTACTTAGCTATGCTACATTGTAAACAATAATTGTTTACACTCTATATATACTTCACGTTGTCTCTGAGTTCGTAGGCGAAGTACAGACTTTATGGAAGCATAAAATAAAATGTGGTTTTCTCATACTTGCGTCACATGCTTAGTAAAAATTAGGTTTTTATGTTGCATTATTAATGTTAATGCAGCAATAATAATAATAATTAAGTTCGCAGTGATAAAGTTTTTGGTTTGAAAGCTCCTTCTTAACAAATGTTTTTGAGATAATAAGTAAATATGATTTTATGGCAATCTATGTCTTTTCAAATGGATAGGCACCGCTTTTCCTACTAAGCCAAAATGACCCACAACCCACTTTTTTTTCAGAGAAACCAAACTAGCAGGTAACGCAAATTGGAAACAACCAAACTTAAAAATAATTAGAGCCTTCATAAATGTAACGTTTTGTATATGAAAGATACACGAAAATCGTTTTATATGAATTTTCTTGCACTAAAAATTAAGCAAATTATTGAAAGTTAGCTGCTAAATCAAGTCGATGAAACCAAAAAATATATGAATAATAAAAAAAACTTGCCTTGTTATGTCTTCTGCTGTTCATCGATATAATGAAGTGAGCTGATATGCCCTTTTGTTACCTAAAAAGACGTACCTATTACACACAACGTAATTTTTATGTAATTTACGTAACTACAAAATACTTTCTGATTGCCGGTCGTGGACGCTGAATAGCCAGAACCAAGTGCAGGAACAGTTTGGAACACATGTAAAATAGGCGAGCGCAGTGAACGAAACGAACAACTGGGTACTGAACTAACTAGGAGCAGTCGGCTGTGGAACTGAGACAGGTGGTCATGCGAAGAACGACGAGTGCGGCCGAGGGAGACCGAGACTCAGACGAGCACGCGACCGAGGCTGGAACGAGAACTGCCGAAGTGACCGAAGTGAACTAGTGAACTATGAACCGATCGTTCCTCGTTCCTGAGAACTAAAAGTAGACCGCCGCGACCGAAGTGAGCTATGAACCGATCGTTCCTTCGAATCCGTTCCTCGGTCCTTTCGTTCATCTTGGTGAACCGTTCCTTTACACCCATTCGTTCGCGAACTACCCATCTCTAGTTTGAAGTGCCCTGTCCGGGCCGCCTTTACTTTCATGCAAGTGGACGATGTTCTCCGTGTTTTCTGTCCTCGTACTCTCTCATAGTTCAAGGGCCTGGTCGATTTAATTCAATACTTTTCATACGATTGAATATTTGATATTTTATGTTTATGTCCTGCACTAAGAAGCAATAGGTCCCGGCCTTCCCAAATTTACAGTTATACTCGTGCATCAAGCTACGTGGCCAATTTACTGTTATTGGAGGAACAATATAGTAGATTATTCCTGAACAGAAGCATTTTCTCCTGTCTGTATCATTCTCTGTTATCCCATCCATTATGTTAATTAACCACAACTGAATCCCTGCTAGAGGAGAATTAGTTCGATGCCAGTCGCGGCCGGGACAGCAGCCGACAGGTAGTCCAATGAAAAACCTCTCCGCTCGCAGGGGAACAGAGAAATCGTCTGCACAACAGTTACTTTGGCACTGCTCTTCAAATTAACATTCATCAGTATTCACGCAACCCGTCTGTATCAGCCAACAACCGTTCCAGATGGGTTGCGGTCCGAAGCCTGTGCCCCAGTGTGGCCATGTGCAACAATCTCAAAGTAAGGAGACAAGAAACTCGAAAAAGTAGGAAATTTTAGTAGATACTTGACAACCTATTATCCTTGCTAATTATCCACTGTTAAACGTTAATAAATGTAAAATAAATACAAAAATCCCCCTAAATTAGGAAATTACTGCTGCAGTGGTTTCAAAAACAGTGTGTCTAAGTACTTATTTTATTCGATTATTATTATTATTCTTATTATTATTCGTAAAATAAAATAGATGCGCACACAAAACTAATACAATGTAATAACTCAGCATTTTACGTGTGATAGGTGTCATTATGCATAATTTTCATTACTGTGCTTTATGTGACATTTCAGATGTAATTTACCTAAAATATTTGCCAGCTTTTGTTCGTGTAATTGAACAGCATTACTGACAGTTAAGACCATAATAATTCTTATTACCCTTAGAATAGCAACACTGTAAATAAAAAAGCAGAAAAAGACCATTCATCACTTACATGCATTATGAAATTTTTCCACCAAAGATTGAAAAGTATGTTTATAGTTCCTCACTGTCGGCATACATGGCACTATTATGTCTCTTTATCACTGAGTTTTTAATTTGAAAGGACAAATACTAGACATTTTCACCAATCTTTGTGTGTGCACTAACCCACATAATGTTTCGGTAGATAACTTATTTCTGCTTTTGGTATTCATTAGCCCAGTTTCCGGTAATACTGTTTCTGCAGCAGCCGTAGAGTGGGGAAGAATAAAGTAAGCACCAAATAAATTTGGCGAGAGCAGGGAATAGATAAACACAGTGAAGAAGAAAAACTGTCTCTTAATGCAGGCGTCCGAGGTTCCTCGCTTTACATTTGCTTGTTCAGTTGACTGAAAATCAGTAGAAAGAATTCTAAGAACTATAAATATGGTTTATTACAAGGACATTTCGGTTTTTGAAGAATGGTGTGAGATGGAATGGAGATGAATTAGCATGTGTGAAGAAAAGAACAAGAGCACCATATTGCACTGACATTCAAAGAACCGTCGCCTGACTGGATGTAGGAATTAGCGCGGCTTGACCCTCAAAAAATCTTGAAAATCCTGCAAGCCAGCTAATATGATAGTAATCGAATATACAGGGTGATTCGTTCGAGAAGTCAGGAAAGTATAACATTATATTTATCAGGTAAATGTATATAGGGTGGTCCATTGATAGCGACCGGGCCAAACATCTCACGAAATAAGCATCAAACGAAAAAACTACAAAGAACGAAACTCGTCTAGCTTGAAGGGGAGAACCAGATGGCGCTATGGATGGCTCGCTAGATGGCGCTGCCATAGGTCAGACGGATATCAATGCGTTTTTTCAAGTAGGAACCCCCATTTTTTATTACATATTCGTGTAGTACGTAAAGAAATATGAATGTCTTAGTTGGACCATTTTTTTGGCTTTGTGTTTGATGGCACTGTAATAGTCACAAACGTATAAGTACGTGATATCACGTAACATTCCGCCACTGCGGACGGTATTTGCTTCGTGATACATTACCCGTGTTAAAATGGACCGTTTACCAATTGTGGAAAAGGTCGCTATCGTGTTGATGTATGCCTATTGTGATCAAAATGCCCAACGGGCGTGTGCTATATACGCTGCTCGCTATCCTGGACGACATCATCCAAGTGTCCGACCGTTCGCCGGGTAGTTATGTTATTTAAGGAAACAGGAAGTGTTCAGCCACATGTGAAACGTCGACCACGACCTGCAACAAATGATGATGTCCAAGTAGGTGTTTTAGCAGCTGTCACGGCTAATCCGCACATCAGTAGCAGACAAATTGCGCGAGAATCGGGAATCTCAAAAACGTCGGTGTTGAGAATGGTACATCAACATCGATTGCACCAGTACCATATTTCTATGCACCAGGAATTGCATGGCGACGAATTTGAACGTCGTGCACAGTTCTGCCACTGGGCACGAGAGAAATTACGGGACGATGACAGATTTTTTGCACGTGTTCTATTCAGCGACGAAGCGTCATTCACCAACAGTGGTAACGTAAACCGACATAATATGCACTATTGGGCAACGGAAAGTCCACGATGGCTGCGACAAGTGGAACATCAGTGACCTTGGCGGGTTAATGTATGGTGCGGGATTATGGGAGGAATGATAATTGGCCTCTATTTTATCGACGGCAACCTAAATGGTGCAATGTTTGCTGATTTCCTACGTAATGTTCTACCGATGTTACTACAAGATGTTTCGCTGCATGACAGAATGGCGATGTACTTCCAACATGATGGATGTCCGGCACATAGCTCGCGTGTGATTGAAGCGGTATTGAACAGCAAATTCATGACAGGTGGATTGGTCGACGAAGCACCATACCGTGGCCCGCACGTTCACCGGATCTGACGTCTCTGGATTTCTTTCTATGGAGAAAGTTGAAGGATATTTGCCATCGTGATCCACCGACAACGCCGGACAACGTGCGTCAGCGCATTGTCAATGCATGTGCGAACATTACGGAAGGCGAACTACTCGCTGTTGAGAGGAATGTCGTTACACATATAGCCAATTTAAAAAACCTAACTGTTACCAACAGTTCGTCTAAAATTGTGAGATTGTAAGCCATATGTTTGTGACTATTACAGCGCCATCCATCCAACTAAAAGATTCTTATTTCTTTACGTACTACATGAATATGTAATAAAAAATGGGGGTTCCTATTTTTAAAAAAACGCAGTTGATATCCGTTTGACCTATGGCAGCGACATCTAGCGGGCCAATCATAGCGCCATCTTGTTTCCCCTCTCAAGCTAGACAAGTTTCGTTCCTTGTAATTTTTTCGTTTGACGCTCATTTTGTGAGATACTTGGCCCGGTCACGATCAGTGGACCACCCTGTATGTTTCTAAGCAATTTTCTATAATGTGCTTGAAAATGAAGGGGGGTAACAGTGACGGACCACACTCCGAGAGGCAACCTTAAAGCGCCTAGTTTACAACAGCGCAAACACTAAACTTGAGAAACACATTGTACGGAGTGACACAAATTAGTGCGCTCGGTGTGCTCGATTGTTAAGCGAAAATGGTCGTTACGCCACAACAAGGTGGGATTATATTAAGTCAACAGTGTATGAACAAAGACCACAGAATCTGGCCGACCTATGGAGGCGGATTACAGCGACCTTTCAGAAAATCAGGTTGCGCAATTTGGACGCTTAACAATCGAGCACACCGAGCGCACTAATTTGTGTCACTCCGTACAATGTGTTTCTCAAGTTTAGTGTTTGCGCTGTTGTAAACTAGGAGCTTTAAGCTTGCCTCTCGTGTCCACATGTTCCACATTCGCAATAGCGGACATGTGGAGTGTTAAAGTACTGAGACACAATCTTCAGGCACAAAACTGTAGACTCTTGTACACCAGTAAATACCGTTAACAGGCGTTAAATTTGCACAGTTCCTTCTATATAGTGTTTTACATTTCTGACATCTCAAATGAATCACTCTGTATATCGAACCACACTCCAAGGCCCTTGACACTTTTTGCACAAGCATAGGAGGAGTGTAGATTGAAAGAATGACATATGAATTTCATTGTGAACAAATAAGGGATGTCCCTTTGCATAAGGGAAGACAGGGAGTTGTGCCTGTCCATCATAACATTAGCTCCGTCGGCTGCAAAACCTATTAGTTTTCCATATTGAGGCATATGAATGAAGCTAAAACTTTCCCTCAGACTGATGTGAAGATTAACATATTGGCCTCAGTTACTGGAATGATATCTAAAGCTGCGTCCCATATCCTTTCGTGTCGTACGTTCACTATAGCGATAACGCACAAATGCTTGGTACTAATGAGATCGGTTGATTCATCAACAGCTATTGAGAAATTTTGCGAGGTGAACTACATAGTGCATCTTTATTTTCACCACCTGGAACACGATTCACAATAGGGGTGGCTTTTGCCTTTACTACATTTGAGTTTTTTGGAAATTTTGACTTTCGCTCTACGACATGTAACTTTTTTGACAATTTATGAATGTAACGTATTGACTTCAAGAATACAGGCAAATGTTCCATAACGTTCAAGTATACGCTGTGTTAGCTATAAATGCACTGATCCGTACTTCACCTCCTTAACTTTGTTGCACTCATTCGAGACCTGGAACGAAAATGAAGTTAAAAGTTTTCTACCCTAACAGTCTTGCAGCACATCGCACATGCTTTTTCGTTTCTAAATGTCTGTCAAGAGTAGTTTTTCCTTACGAAGAAATGGTTATTTCAGTTTCATACAACTTAAAATACGCAAAATAATCGCTTTTTTTACTACGTTGTAGCCAACACTTACATATAGCTTCACTTTCCCTCTAACGTTTGTAGTTTTGAGTGTACTTTTACTTTTTTCTAAACGCCAGGAGCACTCATTTCCGCGTTCAGCTTTCACAAAAATAAACTGTTTCAAACCATTCCGCACCAGCTGTAGGCTAAAAATACTCCATGCGCAACTTACAGCGAAATGAGACGTCGTAATTCAACAGTGGAACTTTGTAAGCCATTGTTGTTAGCAGTATGAGGTGCGATAACCGATTTCTTTATTTACGTTTCCAAACTCTTCACTCATACCATTTCAATAATTCAAAATAGTTTACACCAAGCGGCACATTTTACTATCGCCATTACTTTGTAATCCTTTGCCACCATACTTTTGCAAGCATTCAGTCATTGTTATCCTCGTTTTTCGCATAATTTTAGCTACGAAAATTCAGATACTATGTGAACAGCTTCACTTTCTTGGAACGAACAACGAAGAGGCTACTGCAGACTTATTTTGACAACATTATAAGGAAATAAATGAGAGACTTTTCATTTTCAGCTCAGACTGTTATGACTCGTGACACTGTACTATAAGAATCTGTTAAGAGTTCATCATTTGGTGTACCAACATTCGCCAAAATAAAAATTACTTTGAAGGAACGTGATATAAAAAACTGGAGATTTACGCTTATATTTCCTTTAGAGATGTAAATTTTTTAAACAGCAGGAAATCCCTGCAAATATAGTTGATCTGACAACACTGCTATACGGACGGATAGTGGGATCGGCTGCAATCTACTTTGTGACCGCTCACGCACTGGCGTAATGATTTTAAAACATCGGCTGTGTTCGGGCAATATCGGTCGTCGGCGGAATCAACGGACGTCGTTGCCACTGTGACCGTAGCCGGAAGGGACGAGTCGTATGCGACACCTGTCCGTCAATTGTGTAAATTTCGTACTGTGTGTAATCGTATTTTAACGTTTTGCGTATCGTATTCGCGGAAGCGGAGTTTGGGGATCAGCCCATCATTTGCGTAACCGAGCGTGGGAAGCCCGTCTAAAACTCACCA